>NC_141285.1:10598303-11213928 GCF_037954325.1 Fistularia commersonii
CTGTTGTAATGTAACAGAGGTTCAAAAGATTTCACTACCTTCCATTAAGCTCTCCTGCTGACACTGTTGGGCCACTTTAATATGCTCCTACACTGGCTCTGGAGCTCATCAAGCCCATATGAGGAAAGACAGAATGGGTGGAAAAAAAGGACATGGGGACTGCTTTACATGTAGAATCAATGTGATGTTTTGGTCCATTAGCCACAGTGGTTGTGTGCCCTCACAGCTAAAACTGGCTTGTTGTATCAGGGAGAGACATACAAGTGACATTTGATTGTCACAGTTATGTTAAAGGATTATGGTGCAATCCTTAAGTTTGTATCCATTTCAGCTGAATTCACATTAAAAAAAAAAAAAAAACAACAAATATTCCCAATGTTTCAAGATACCTAACAGTCCCGAAAACAACTGCATCAGAGCTGACCCAGGCATGCGTGCGGTATTTTCCAACTCTGTGGTATCACTTTCTTCTTGCCTCTCTGGAGAGTGTGGTGGGACAGTGTAAAACATTACTGAGGGGAATAGAGCAACATGGGAGTGTCTTACCTCCATTAAAGTCTTTGCCAGGGTACTGCGGCATTTAAACTCTCAGAAATATATAACGTTGAGATCTACAAAACCCAAACATGGAGCTTCCCACTCATCGAAGCAACAACAGGAGTGACCACAAGGTGTGAGACAGAGAAAGGGTCACTGGAGGCACATTAGGCTGGTGGCTCCCAAGAAAAACTTTACAGTAACCACTAATACTTGTTGGCCCTCTGTATTTGCACAGAACTTCAGCCAAGCCAATGCACCCTGGGAGCACAAGGCCACCAATATACTCATCATAACCAGGGAGTTTTTCTTAGTCTTGTTTTACAGGCAATGGATTAAGTCACCAGTATTTGGAGGCCAATACTCCTATTGGGAGGTAAGGGCAAGAGCAGGCATTTTCAATTCCGTAGAAAAAATTTCTAAAGCAAAAAGTGATATTGTCGTGGACAAAAGTAAATTACACAAAGTAAATTTCATTCAGGTGGCATATTAATAGCCTGTATCCCGCTCTCGGCAATTTGAGGTGGTTGAGAAAGTGATGAGTGTTTGGTCGGGAGTCAAGAGATTAATCCGCTGGCAGGATAAGTCAACAGAGCAGGCTGACATCATGAGTACTGCAATAATCAAGGTTCTCGTTGAAGGCCCTCCAGTTCAGCGTGGTTGGGCTGTGCTGTCACTTTCCTGAGGTAATGCACATTGCTTGCTCTGCACCGGGAGACTGTGGAGACACTGTGGGGTGGTCCCTCTGGTGACTGGATGGACAGAGCTGGTGAAGTGAGATTGATCTGTGGCTGGATCTGTGCCCAGTGTGCCTGACAGAGAACAGAAATAAGAATTAAGACAAATGAAGGCCCATGCAGCAGGCCCATTCCAGTGATGTTCATCAGTTATAGTGAACAGGATAAGAGCCAGAACCATGTACGGTTACCCAGGTGTGTGTTGCAGCTTGCCAGCTTCATGGTACAAAATTTAAAGCAGATCAGAAGCTAAGCCATGCACACAATTCCAAGCACAAAGAGCATGACCGTCACAAAAATGGGTCAAATATTTTATTCTACCTTTTCCAAAGGCACAAGAGCTCTATCTCCAACCGCTTCTTACAAATAATGATTTGGTTTCAAAGTATGATACAGCACAGCATTTAGGCAAATTCACATTCGAACAGAGCTAAGGCCTTGTTGACAAAACTATGACCACTGTAAAATTTGCACTTTTATGTGAATATAAATGTAAAGTAATAGTGTCAATTAGTAGCCCATGATCCCAGGTAGTGCTTTACTAAACCAGGACTACAAGGACATTGTATAAATATTGCTTATATGCGCTCATTACAGATCCCACATTCATGTCCAGATTACCTTTTTGTTTGAGGCCAATTTTGCACTTACAATCCCTGGGTACCGTTGATTTCTGTATAAAAAGACTGTGAATCTTCATTGAAGAAACTTAAAACAATGAAGTATATTTACAGAGCCAGAACAGTCAGTTTGGTCTGACAGTAAAACTAAGCATAAGCTCTAAAAATAACCTTGAGACTCTAAGCAGTTGAAACAA
This sequence comes from Fistularia commersonii, assembly GCF_037954325.1. NCBI lineage: Eukaryota > Metazoa > Chordata > Actinopteri > Syngnathiformes > Fistulariidae > Fistularia > Fistularia commersonii. The sequence goes on from NC_141285.1 coordinate 10,600,395, forward strand.
GTTTGCCCCTTATTTAAAAAATCTCCAACTTTCCCACATAAATCGTTTCTTACAGTTACACAGTGAGAACTAAAAATGGAGTAGTGGTTGCACAGACACATTCTGATTTGTGTACGTATTGTGTCTAGAACTCACTGGTTTCATTTCGACTATAAATTTTGACTCTACATGAGACAGGGATTGCAAACTGGCCAAAGAGCCCTGACACAAGCCTTTTTTCACTTCGGTCTAAAAGATTATTAGTTTGGTACGAATGCCAGGAAAAGGTTAATCCTCTCGAAAAAGCTGAACATGGTCAAACAACTTTTCATGTGAACATTCGCAAAGACAGTCTCAATCTCATCAATTCGGTGGGGTATTTCCAGAGAGGCCACTGCTTTGAATTACAATGGGCTTGCAGTCATCATCTATTTTCTGTTTCTTTCATTCATCTGCATATTCATATGGTTGCAGTTTGCATTCATTCATATGTGGTCCACATTTGTGTTTGCAGCCTCAGAAGTTTAATCTCAGCCCAATCACAACAGAAAGGTATATTCCGGATGTGTCTCATAGAGATCCTATCCCTGTCCTCTGGATATGGAGGACTTGCTATATTCCGACATGCCAATGCATAACATGCATAACATGACCAGCACCACTCTTTTGATTTTTGTTTTTCCTTTACAAGAAACCACTAGCTTTTCCTAAATAGAACTGTTAAATAACAAAGCCATGTTTCATGTGGGGCCAATCTTTTTCAAGCTGAGAGTTGAAAGTTGCTAGTATCGTATCAAAACATGAGAAAGATATTACATGAAACTAAAAGTGAGAATCTGATTATGACAAAATATGGAAGATAAATTATTACGTTTCTGAAATAATTAAGGAATTATTTAGGAATGAGAAAGAATGAGGTTGGAGTTACACTTAGAGTTACATTGTGTTGTTTAAGTGTTCACTTTATTTTTGCTCACTATATCGAAAAAAAAAAAGCTTAAAACTTGTAGCTATTATGAGGTAGTCTAGGCCGTCTTTGTCTTCAACTTAAATGAGGTCAGAGTGTGAAAATGTCTAACATCTTTACATTATTCCAGATCTGCACTGCATGGTAACAATATACCGCAGTGTCATGTTTCATTTTAAACTGAGCAGTTGTTTGGTTCCCGATATCATGGGAATTCAAGAAAGTTAATCTATTACAAGGATATTAGAGGCATATTTAGGTGCTGAACAACAGAAACTTAATACACAGGCTATATGAAGTCAAAAGAATAAGTATAATAAAACAATTTTCTGAGAGAAGCCCATGCAGAGAGCATTTAACAGTGGTTATCACACAAACTGTTTTGAGAGATCAGTGAATAGCTATAAAAAAACTCTTACTCCTTCTCTTGCCTTAATAGTATTCCTCTAATTATTGTAATATTATTCCAATGGTTGTTTATTATTGACTTGGTTTTCCCTTGGCCGGATGCAGGCTACCCCCCGGAGCCAGTCCCTTGGGTGGGGCTCAATAGCAAGCACCTGGTGGCCCAGCCTGCCGCCCGGGGGCTTGGCTGAGCACAGCCTGAAAGCACAACATGGGTCCCCTTTCCGTTGGGCTCACCACCCAAAGAAAGGGCCAAGGGGGCTGGGTGCATTATGAGCTGGGTGTTGGCCAGAGTGGGGGACTGAAGGAGTTGGCTCTTGGACATGGAATATTGTCTCTCTAGTAGGGAAGGAACCTGAGACTGGGTAACCAGTATCCTTGAGAGGGGTACTCTTCTATTCTGTAGGTATCCCTGTTGAGAGGCAAGGGGCAGGTGGGGGCATACAGATTGCCCTCCGACTCAGCGCCGATACTTTGGGGTTCAGCCCTGTGGACAAGAGGGTAGCCTCCCTTCACCCTTTGGGTCGGGGGACAGGTTCTGACTGTTTTTTGTGGCTATGCACTTAACAGCAGCTCAGCCAACCGACTGTTTCTGTGGCCCCTGGAGTGGCTGCTAAAGAACGCTCCAACCGGGTCATACACTGGTTCCACTGTGAGGCTTCAACACTCACATTGGCAATGAAGGTGGGACCTGGAAGGGTGTGATTTGAAGGAACGCCCCCAAAGATATTAACCTGGTCAGACCTGGCAGACCCAAACTTATCATGAGGGTGTGTTGGGAATGTCTGGCAGAGTTCCTTGTCAGAAAGAGTATCAACTCCCGCCTGTGGCAGAGCTTCAACAATGTTCCAAGGGAGGTGGGGGACATTGAGTCCGAGTGGGACATTTTCTTTGCTTCCCCTGTTGAGGCACATGGGAGCAGTGGCCGTAAGGTGGTTGGCACCTGTCGGACTCCAGTGGTAAGGACGGAGTCCTGTTGGGCCTTTCTGGGCTGGTGGGCTCTGGACACAGTTGACAGGTAACGGCAAGTGGTTTTAGTGGTCGCCGAGGCAAGAACTCAAGTGTTGGAGGAAATCTGGGGGGCCATGGAGAATGACTTCTGGAGGGCTTCAAGGAGATTCTGGCCCAGAATCTCCTCGAGATTCTGGCTAGGGAATCCCTCGAGATTCTCCCGAAAGTGCTGGACCAATTGGCTGGGGATAAAGAAGTTAAGGATGAAAATGACAAATTGTGGCTTGATATTTGGAGGTGGGTGATGATGCTCACTTTTTCTTACTCTTGGTCTTTTCTATAGGATTAGAGAAGACATTTTTATAATGGCTTTATAACTGCTGTTTGCTATTAAACAAGAAATACTGCACAATATTCCAATACGATAAAGTACTCAAATGCTTCCCTCATTTTAGTCATTGTACCTTTTTGAGTGTGCAGGGACAAACCAAAATTTTCAATTTGTAATTCTATGTAACTATGTTTTCCTATTTTTAGACTCCTGATCTATTTACCAAAACAGTTTTTTAGTTTCTTGAAGTGCTTAAGAAAAGCAATAGATGCAGTTTAAATAAAATAATATATAATATATTTTATTTTGAAAGAGTATTTATATGAATTCAATGCAAACAAAACATTTTAGCATGTATAGTGAGAGCAACCTATACTGCATGTCTGGAGTGCTGTTTTCATAGTATGTTTTTGATACTAATACACAGTATGTGAATTCCTCTCATCTTTCTTCTAAATGTGTAGCTGTGAATATAGTTTTTGTTAAAACGCAATATTTTGACTATCTGTCTCCTCAGTAGTGGCGAAATAAATCACAGAACATATATTCATGTTACCAATTATAAAGCCTTTGCGCTTTTTGTAAAAAGTGGAAGTTATTGTAGGACGCAGGCCAAATTCTGAAATCAACCTTTGAGTACAATCGTCAATAACAAATATTAATATTCATGTTATTATTGGATTTGCATAGATTCATTAGTTTTAGCGCCCTCTTAAAAGCGCAAAGTAAAAGTAATAGTAAAGGTTTCCCAAACTGGTGTGGAGCCACATACTGCAAATATGACAAATTGGCTAGTCAGTGCGGTTTTCAACAGAGCTGATCTGTGTTGACATTTGAGAGGGCATTCCTCCTCTGGCGAGGGCTGTGGCAGGTAATGACTGCCATATTACATCAATATAGTGCCATGCCAACTGCTCAACTGATGACACATCCCATGATGCAATGCTTTAAAGCATTTCCCGTCTGTGGTTAGCATTCACTCTCACGATTAGTTTGATTCTCAAAGTATGTTGCATGTTTTAAGAAACAGTTACGCAATGGTTAAAAAGAACACCCTCTGAAGCCATGGATGTCTTTACTGGCGCATTGATCGCAGACATGTCTCAGAAATTTTCTTTGACACTAGCAAGCTCTCTTATATGAGGTTACAAAAATCCAATGCAGCAAGCCAATGAGGAGATGTTTCATTTATCTCCAGGATTGTGAACAATCCAGCAAACTAAAATACCTATTTTGGTGAAGACGACAAGATGAGTAAGAAAAGAAATCAGAAAAATATTGGCTCCCACTCCAACCAACCACTGACTTTGTACAACAAACAAATGCTGTAGGTGCATCTATCACCTTCTGGTTGGACACAGAAAGCATAGTTCCCCCATGCTGTTCAGCTGCTGGCTGCTGATGCCTGCTGAACCGCACAAGTAAATCTAACCCCAAAACAAAGTTTAAACAGAACCATTTCAGACAGCAGCATTACACGGAGAAATCCTGACATAGACAGGAGGACCTGAACAAAGGAGATGTAATATGACATGACACATTGGAAGGAAAAGAAAGGCAAAGTTGGGTGCTCAATCGCTTTTTTTTGAAATAAGAACTGCGATGGGGAATGCATGGGACGCACTAACAATGTAAACATTTTAAAATCTGTAGCTACTACAAAGTGTCCACTGGATGAAATTCAATCACAAAATAGCCATCGCTTCTTTTGTCTGTATTGGTGCAAATCAGTCTTGATCAAAGTTTATCCAAGGTCTTGTCCCACTCTTGAGGAACATTGCAAGAAGAAGATGATTCAATTTACTTGACCACATCAATTATCCATGATTCCCTGTTGGATATTCTCTCCTGGAAACTGTCGATCAGCATTTTGCTTCCTTTTTGAGCCAGACCGCCATAGATTATTTACTATTGTTTAAGCTTAAATACCCCAAACTCTGGTGAATTGACATAGATGTCCTGATTATTCAAGAGTGAGTAAAAAAACAAGAGACACATCCCTTCTCACTTAATGCCAGTCTTTATACATAGAGAATTACCCTGGATTATCAGGTGTGGGTGGGCTTGGCTATTCCTTTGCCATTAAGCTTCAAGCCACAAAGTGCACCTCTTTGCCAGTTTATTAGTCACAGCCAGCCAAGACAAGGTGGTGGTCTCGATTTCCAGAAATCAAAGCAGATTGTTGTAAATCGTGATCATCACTTCCTTTTAGTGTCCAAGGAAAGCATTTGGAGGTGGTAGATTACTCCAGCAGACACTGGTGTAATATAGTATCTTTGGCTTTACCTATCCATCTGGAACACATTACACAACACAAAGCACACTGTCATGGCAACACGGGCAACACGGTCCCAGAGCCATGGCCAGATCTACACTGATGCTCAAAGAAAACAACTGATGTCAGATAGTGTTGATGAAAGATGCTGGGTAATTGCAAACTAGCGAGCCTGAATGAGCCTGCCAACATTGTTAACATTATGCTAATATAACGAAAGCATGACGCTATAGTTGCATGTGTTGGGTCTCTGATCTGACTGGTTGTGGCGAGTGGACTCCCTGCTGGGTACTCCTGAGAACGGGGCTTCTCTGTGGTAAATTAGTTGGCGGTGATAGGGTCCCACGAGGGCCAGGTCAGCCCACCAGTGAGCTCACTTCCCACTCATATTCACACTCACATGCACGGCCGCTCCCTAGCAATGAGTCAGCTTATGGATAGCGCAAGAGAGAGAGCATGACACAGGAAGTCATTTTACCCGGATCGGGCCCATCTCCACTCTCATTGCCTGCCAACCTTGAGTAGTGTGATTACACGCGAAACTGATTAAAACAAAACAACTTGCCTGGTGACTTCCCTCCTCCGCCAATGCACCCCCCAACAGGATATTTAAGCAGGAACCTGGACGTGATCTTTTTACACTCTAATAGCATCCTGATGGAACACACGTGCCTCCTGAGAGTTGTTGCTGTGGAACACTTATTCTGAATGCACATGACTCAGTGCCCGCTTTCCTGGTTTAATCATTTAACAATTATTATGTCTCCAGGTGTATCCCAATGCTAGCGCTCAGGAGCTTCAGCATGTTTTTTTTTACAGAGTTAACAGACTTGATGATAAAGCGATGGGGATGCAGGTCTCTGTGGCAGTCAAATAAACATGCCCATGACTTTTAAAGGATTTTCCCTTAGACATCGGATGCAGGTGCTTCACCAAGATCAAAGAGGCAAAATAATGCCTACTTATTTCCAGAACTCTAAGAGAGGTGATTTATTCAGCTACCCCTATCGTAAAAATGCCCTGGAGATTAGCTGAAAACCAGCGGCTAATGATGTAGTGTTCCTTTTGTATGTGATGATGCATTTTCTATTTCTATTGAACCTGTTTTAAACTGGGTATAAGTTCTAAATGAAAGCATGATTTGAGGGGTTTAGATTTGATGCTATTGTTCTCTCATGTTTTGGTTTAATATTTATAGGGGTTCATAGAGGCACACAGATTCTGTTATATTCCGTTTGGTACTTACAGCATATATCAATATATTGCAGCGACTATTATTGCCATGTGATCACGCTTCAGGAATTTTGCTTTTAGGAAAATACAGAGACTCGATAAATGTGAGAATTTCGCACACTTCTTTTTTTTACTTTGTCTCCAATGACCCTGCCACACCAGCTACATGATGATGATGATTTTAATGTGCCATTTTAGTTTTCACTGTAGGCAGGAATATTAAGTCAGAGGTGGACTTGTTCCAAAACGCAGTGAACATTTGCTTTGCGCTCAGCCCAAGCCAGTGAGTAACTGAGAGTAAGAAAACCATTTCATTAAGCAACTACGGCTTTCTCTGCAAAGGGTCTCCATTACAAAAGGAAATCTTTTGTGTGTGTATGTGCGTGTGTGACTGCGCGTGTGTGTGTGTGTTATTGTGCAAATTGAACATAATTAAGTATAATGAAGTCATTTTACTATATTATTGTACACTAGATTGCAGCGGAGCAGGGCAAAAAAGGAGCAAGGAGTTAAAGGTGTGCATTGTCATGTTCATATACATATGAATATGTTTAGCCATTTTTATTGACTTTTTTGCCATGCTCATCGGTGCTATGAATACATCTCTGTGCACCCGGACCCAGCATTGCTCAAGAAGAACGATACATAGATAATAATAAAAAGTAACCTGGAAATAGGAATTACAGAACATGGTGAACATCTATGACTTAGTCCCATTCCTTTGGCCTTGTTGCTATGTCAAACCTGATTCTTGGTTGTGGCAATAAAACATGATAAGCAATCATTTTCAACCAGGCAATGCATGCATTTTTTTTCCCAAATAACTATATTTATTTTCTGTCTCATTGCATCAAATAAGACATGCAAAGAGTGGTCATTGATAGTCGAGTAATTTTTCAGTAGCAGTAATATATGGGTCATCATTTTTAATACAGCTTCAGGGAGACAAAAGCCAGTGTCCTCCTCAGCTGGTGCCAAGCCCAAGCAAATGCAGAGGGTAAGGAAGGGGCATCTGGCGTCAAATATATGCCAACAAACAACTATGCGCATCAAACTTATGACTTCTATCCCGGATGGGTCGAGGCCCGGGTCAACAATAATCATCATTGGTGCCGATGACCCACAGAGTGCCCGTGGAAATTAGGCTTACGTAGGTCAGAGTAGGAGAGGAGGAAGGCGTGTAGCAGAATCAAATTGTGAACATCAATAAATTAATGGGTAAATATATATATATATATATATATATATATATGTATGATAAAAAACTGTGCAGAACTGTGCAAATTATACCATTGGGAGAAGAAACTGTGAAGTAAACTGCGCTCTACATTTTTATAATAAATATATAATAAGCGGCATTATACTCGGCCGGAAGTGCGGGTGGTGAGGGGATAAGGCCCGTTGTAAGTTGCAGGACTGATCTCAGGGGATCCTTTTGGCTGTTTTTAAGATTTGACTATCATGGAAGTGAGAGAGAGATCTGAGGGGTTGACCAATTATTTTGGAGCAGACCAAGGTGGTGCGCTCCAGGCCATTCCTGTCATGTTGGGGTGATGGAATGGAACCAGCAGGTGCAGAAGAAGGTCATTACATTCTCAATGAAAGCGTGATAGAATGTGGTTAGGATTGTGCTGCTGACATCAAATGACCTCAACTTCCTGAGCAGGTATTGTCTCTGGTGACATTTCCTGATGATCTCCTCAGTGTTAGAGGAGAACTTTTGGAGGTTGTCAAGGACAGTGCTCAGGTGTCTGTACTCCTTCAGCGTTTCTACCGGCCCTCCCTGTATGGTGATGGTGAATGCCTCTGCCAGTTGCCTCTGCCTGCTGGAGAGCATGATGACCATGTCCTTGGTCTTGCTCACATTCAGCTTCGTTGCAGGAGGCTTCGCACAAGAGCACGAAGTCTTGAAGTGCTGGACCATAGTGGAGTGAGGGACCAGACAATAGGGACAGGGGGACAGTTTCGTCGGCAAACTTCGCCAGGTGGCAGTGCTGTTGGGTGGACCTGCAGTCGTCTGTGTAGGGGACAAAGAGCAAGGAGACAGGATGTAGCCTTGAGGTGAGGCGGTGGAGGTGAAGAGGGTGTCAGAAAAGACATTGTTTGACAGCAACCTCTGAAATATGTTGGTGAGGAAGCTGATGATCCTGTGGATGAGCCTGTGGTTGAGGTGGAACCAGGTCATCAGCTTCTCTGCCAGTATGTATGGTTGCAGGGTGTTAAAGGCTTAGGCAAAGTCATCAAAAAGGAGCCTGGCTGTGTGTGGAGGGTTTCCAGGTATCTGTGTATGGAGTCGGCAAGAAAGATCTTGGCATCATTCACCCTCTGCGAGCTCTATGGGCGAATTGGAGAGGATCAACCAGGGGTTCAGTTACCCTTGTGATGTGAGTTTTTATAATTCTCTCCAAAGCCTTCATCACCAGTGAGGTGAGAGCCACTGGCCTGAGGTCGTGCAGGGCCTTCGGGTCCCCTTTTTGGGGGATGGGAATCACTGTTGAGTGTTTCCACATCTGGGCACTGTGCTGCAGGACAGGGAGTCATGGAAAAGAAGACGGAAACTTCGCCCCAGCTGCTCGGCACAGTGCTTAAGGATAGGTCCGCAGATCCCGTCTGGACCAGGTGCTTTGGAGATGCTAGTTCTTCAAAGTGCCCTCACCACCTCCTCGGAGTCAAAGACCAGGGCAGGGCAGTCCGAATTAAGAGTGGAGACGAAGGTCTCTATCTGGGACCTGTTGTCACTCTCAAAGCAGGTGAAGAAAGAGTTGAAGTCACTGGGGAGTGATGTTGGGTTGCTCCCTGGGATTCGAATTGGTGAACAACTGGGGAAAGCACTGTTCACCGAGGCCATATTTTTGATCCCCTGCCAAGCTGAGTGGAGGTCTCCTTATGCAAAGATTCGTTCAAACTTGTTCCTATAACCCAATTCTTATTGCTTATTTGATCTCCTTCTTCTCAGCTTCAGAGCCGGTGAAGAAGATTCTTTTTTCTTATTTAGAATCTCCTTTAGCTCTCTAGTCACTCAGGGATTGTTGTTGGCAAACAGAGAGACGTTTTTGTGGGGATGACACTGTCTACACAGAAGGAGAGGTAGGATGAAACATTCTCCACCTGCTCGCTAATATCCATGTATATAAGACTATCCCATTCTGTGGATTCAAAGCATCCCTGAAGCCAATCCATGTTGTCTGGCATCCACTGCTTGATGATCTTGGTACACCTGCCCTCCTTATGAACGGTGCATAAGCAGGAGCGGGGGGTGGGGGTGGGGGTGGGGGGGCAGCTTTGTAAGCATCAGGGATCTGAAACATTTGTCAAGTATATTCCCAAGACAGACTTTACCGCTGACACACTGCTGGAGTCTTTTAACAGCTTTGTCCGGTGAGCATAGACTGAAATCACCCATGATGACTTTGGGGGCATCCGGGGCGATCTGCTCAAATCTTTCAAGCATGGATCTGATATTAGGCTGAAGCTGCATTGGCTTTGGCTTGGATGCAAACCAGGATCGGGAAAAGTTGTGGGAATTCTATAGGGAGATAGCAGGGGCGCAGGGAGACCGCTAGGAGCTAACTCTCTGAGTTGCATTTAGGGCCCACAGGTGGTTAACGTAGAGGCAGATGCCCCCCACCATGGTGCCACCCCTTACTAGCAGCGTCCAGCCTGATGGGATGACTGAAACCGTCTATGTGCAGTGAATTTGAATTATTGTATAGTCATGTTTCTGTGAATGCTAGGATAGTGGCAGTCCAGTACTCGTGCATGTGGTTAACACTGGCCTGGAGTTCATCTGTCCTCTGTAGGATTTTTCTTTCCCTGACTCTATCACTCTTTACCAGAAGGTTCCTACAGATTTTCCTATGTTCAAGACTCCGAGAGAAGACCTCAAGACCACCTTCTTAATTGCAAGCTTTTTATTCCAAGTCTCTCTTACATTCCAAGTATCAGATATATCTGGAGAGCCCGACGAGCGCACAGGAGCCCGCCTCGTGTGATCGCCCCCGATGCTCTGGTGTTCGGTCTTCTGTTGGCTTCCTTTATACCTAACTTGTTTACTCCGTACTTGCGTACTTGACCTCCGCGTGACCTGGCCGTGTTCGCGTCTTCCTCTTTTGCGTCGGGCGATGTGTCGCATGTTGTTGTCCGTTGTCTCGTGCTCCGTCTTGTAACCTTTTCTTGACACCTCGCCCGCTTTCCCATCCGCTTTCATAAGCACACTTCGTTCCGCACTGTTTCAAGATTTTGCAGAACTGCAGAACTGCACGCATGTTGTCGCACGTACGCCACTCTTCCTATGTCTGTCTACATTGCTATACTTTACTTGGTGCACATTCATTCTGCTATATGTGTTACTTGTTTATGCTGGTTAAGCTGCGTTTATACTGGTTAAGCTGCTTTTATACACCATCACCTCCCATGGAACGAAGGCATGTTGGCTAATATGACCAGGAGGAGCACTCTGTATTTACCACTCTGATGTTTTGCTGTATGTATAACTGAAAATGACAATACAGGTCTTTCCTCTTCTTCTCTATTGCTGGGAGATAAATGGATAGGAGTAGGAGTTATCTTAAGGAATAGTTTCTGGAATGTTCTGGAGGTGCAAAGAGAGATGGAGAGACTGATGTGTCTGAAGTTAGAAACTGAAGTTGTGACGCAAAATGCTGTTTTTGGTCAAGCCCCACAGGTGGGATGTGAGTTAGAGGAGGAAAAAAAATTCTGGCCTGAGTTAGATGAAGTGATGCAGAATATTCCCAGAGGTGAGGGAGTGGTAATTGGTGCAGACTTCAGTGAACAAATTAGTGCAGGAAAATAGAGGTGACAATGAAGTGATGGGCAGGTCTGGCATCCAGGCTGGGAACATAGATGTAATCTTTAGGAGTTTGTTGACTGCAAAATAGTAGTAGTTGAGAGTGTGGCCAGAAAGCATAGGATAGTGGTTTGTTGGATGAATCTGGTGACAAGGAAGATGAAGAAGACAAATGTAGAGCAGAGGACAAAGTGGTAGAAGCTGAAAAAAGAGGAGTGTTGTATGGTTTTTCAGCAAAGAGTCAGGAAAGGTGCTGGGTGGTCAGGGAGAGCTTCCAGATGAATGGTAACTGCAGCTAATGTGATCAGGGAGACAGATAAGAGAGTACTTGGTGTGTTGTCTGGAAGGAAAGTAGATAAGGAGACTTGGTGGTGGATTGAGGAAGTGCAGGAGTATATACAGAGAAAGAGTCTAGCAAAGAAGAAGTGGGACATTGAAGGGACTGAAGAGAGCATATAGCGATAAAGGGAGATGCGGTGCAAGGTAAAGGTGGCGGTAGCAAAAGCCAAACAAAAGGTGCATGCTGACTTGTATGCTAAACTGGAGAGTAAGGAGGGAGAGAATGATTCATATAGATGAATAGAAGAATAATAGAAGGGATCTATATTGACATATGCTAGAAGAGTTATTGGAAGATGGAAAGCATACTTTTAAGAGTTAATGAATGAATAAAATGATAGAGAGCAAAGGGTAGATGAGGTGACAATTTGTTGACCATGAAATAGCAGAGATTAGTAAAGGTGAAATGAGGAGGGCACTGAAGAGTGGAAAGGCAGTTGGTCCTGATGATATACCTGTGGAAGTATGGAGCTGTCAAGGTGAGGCAGTGGTTTCTGGTTAGATTATGCAACAGGATCCTACAGAGTAAGAGGATGTCTGAGGAAGGTTGAAGAAGTATGATTGTGCCTGTTTTTAATGAGAGAGATGTAGAGAATTGCAGTAACTGTAGTGGAATATAGTTGATGAGCCATACACTGAAGTTATGGGAAAGAGTAGTTGAAACTAAATTGAGAGAAGTCAGAATTTATGAGTACCACTATGGTTTCAAGCCATGAAAAAGTACTACAGATGCAGTATTTGCCTCAAGACTGCTGGCAGTCCATGAAGTACATGCAGTTCAGAGGAAGCTGCATTGCACCTTTGTAGAACTAGAAAAGGCACATGACAGAGTGCAAAGGGAAGAACTATGGTATTGTATGAGGAAGTCTGGTATGTTAGACTGATGCCGGACATGTATATGAGCTGTGAGTCTGTGGTGCGGTGTGCTGTAAGGGTAACAGAGAAGTTCAAGGTGGAGGTAGGACTCCATCAGGTATCAGCTTTGAGCCCTTTCTTGTTTGGAGGGGCGATGGACAGGCTGACAGATGAGGTTGGACAGGAATCTCCATGGACCATGAGGTATGCAGATGACATTGTGATCTGTAGTGAGACCAGGGAGCAAATGGGGGTTACTCACAAGAGATGAAGGTATGCTCTGGAAAGAAGAGGAATGAAGGTCAGTTGCAGCAAGACCGAATACATGTGTGAATGAGAGGAATCCAAGTGGAGCAGTGAGGCTACGGGGAGTAGAGATAAAGAAGGAGGAGGATTTTAAGTACCTTGGGTCAACACTCGAGAGCAATGGAGAGTGTGGAAAAGAGGTGAAGTAATGGGTTCAAGCAGGTTAGAATGACTGGAGACAAGGGTTGGGGGTAATATGTGATAAAACAGTTTCAGTCAGAATGAAAGGAAAAGTATACAAGACAGCTGTGAGACCAGTGATGTTGAACCGTTTAGAGACAATTGAAGAAATTGAAGAAAAGACAAGACGTAGAGTTGGAAGTAGCAGAGATGAAGATGTTTAGGTTCTCGTTGGGAGTGATGACGATGGATAGGATAAGGAATGAGTTTATCAGAGGGACAACACATGTTAAATGTTTTGGAGATGAGGTCAGAGAGCCCAAGCTGAGATGGTTGGTCATGTACAGAGCAGGGATAGTGAATATATTGGTAGAAGGATGATGGGATTGGAACTGCCAGACAGGAGGTTTAGGGAAGACCAAGGAGAAGATTTGTGGATTTAATGAAAGAGGACATGAAGTTAGTCCGTGCGAGTGAAGAGGATAACGAGAACAGGTTAGATGGCGGAGGGTAATTCGTTGTGGTTACCCCTGATGGGAAAAGCCGAAAGGAGAAGAAGAAATCGTCATAATTTCTGATTTATCTTTCCTGCCATTACTTTTCTTTGTATTGAGAAAAGACAATTCTACTCAAAAATGGACAAAGGGTTTGTAAAAAATATACAGTTAGGAGTTTAAAAGACGAGTTGGGATGATAAGCGTCCACTTGAATGTAGATTTATCAACCTGATATGTTTATGTAAAGTACTTGCATTTGTCTACTGCATGTAAAGTTCCTGCACATTCATCAGTCAAAGCCCATTATGTTTATTCAGTGCCAAAACAGTGTTCCTTCTGCAGGCTTCCATAAAACGTTACATAAATTTACAACTGTGAAACAGCTGCATGTACAAACACAAATATGAGCACACACCCTTTTCGGTACATGATTTTTTTTTTTTTCCCCTTTCACCTGTGTGTTCTCTACTCAGCACTGCTTGTACATTTCCCAAATTGGAACACCCTTTTTCTCATGCCAGCATCGTCATGATAATAAAGTTGGAGAAATTCCAGACACTCTTCCACAATGCTTGATATTGTCCTCAGTGCTTCTATACACTGCAATTGAGAGCACGTGGATCAGAGACCTAAGCACAGCAAACATGAATGAGCAGTCCCTATGGATGACACGTACTCAGTCATTATAGAGCGAAAACATCAAAACGCTGGGTTTGTTCTTTTGTAGTTTTATAGGCAAAATCCTCTGAAGAGGCCTCCTCATCTCAAACACTGCTTTGGTTGTACCATGTCAACATCCCACGTGTAGTGGTCCCCATGAACAACTCAACAACTTTACTGCCACAATCTGGCAACTGAATGTACTGGGGATTATTTACATCTAGCCTTATAAAGACTTAATAAAGGGAAGCACAGAGCCAGTACGGCAATGCAAATCTTACAAATAACATGGTGAAGGTGGAGTTCATCTGAGAGGAAAATAGCTCAATAGGGGACAGAAAGCAGCAGCTTGCTGGGAAAAAATTGTGAGGAGACATGGCTCATGGGATCATTACCTGCAAGGATTGAAATTCTTGTTTTGACATGCACAAAATACATACCCCTGGGAGGAATACTGGAGGCATGAGGGCAATGATGATGGGTGGAGTGAGCACCTCTGTGCTGTGTACAGTCACCTGAGCATACACACAAATCCTGCTGCTTAGTACAGAACAGTTGGCCATTAACTGTCTCTAATCTATGGTATATTTTGCTTTTACATTCTACAGTTTCGTGAGGGCTTGACGAGATATTGAGAATTCACTTGAAACATAATTAGATTTGTTTGTGTTAAAGAGACATACAAAATTGTATCTCTCTTTGGAGACTAGGCTGAAGCAATAATTATGAAATCATTTTTAGGTATAAAGAGAAACGTTTTTGGATCATTTAGAAATGCAGATTAAACATTCTCATTTGATAATGCAGGGATGCGTCAACCATTTTCAATATTTTACTAAAACTGTCATTTTGCAAATCTCACTTGTCAGTATGTGTTCTGGAAACGGAACAAAATGTGTGTCGTAACAATCAACATGCTGCATATTAGGACTCTTCAAACAAACACACATTTACTTTAAAGTTGAGACTTCCACAAACATTTCCAAACACCCGTTGGAACCTCCATTAAAACACCAACGGGGAAACATTTTTCAGTGGACTGGCTCTTATTCTTTTTCTTTGAGCAGAATTCAGATGCAGTATCTGGGAAGACTTTTAATGAGCAATAGTAAAGCCGCTTTAGAGACTCGAGTTGGACGAACAAAATACTTCGCAACTTTAAGGCATGCCTTTCATTTTTCAATCATGAATATCTGCTGAAATGTTTGTTGTTCAACCCTCCATTCCGATAAAAGGTGTTTGTTACATTTTATTAACCTTATTTACAATGCCATTACAAGAACCATACAGAAATTGTTTTTTTTTTTTTCAAATCACCACAGATTACTGTGTGTATTATATGAAAAAAAAAACCAAAACATCCTTTTTCTTTTTCTTTTAACTGCCCTATTACGTTTGCAATTATGGTTAAGATAATGCCAGTGTTGAGAACCTTGAGTCACACGGACTAACTTGGGTCGGACTCAGTAACCAACAGTGAGAGCTCGAGTTACTTCACAAACACTGATATGAAAACCCAACCTTCCTCAGATTTGAGAAGCCTGAGTCAAAAGGAGTTGACATGTTTATTTAATATTTGATTCTGTTTAAGATATGGAGAATTTACTTTTTATAACATCACCTGGTGATGAACTAACCTCCAGAGCACCGATCTGTCTGTTAGCAAAATCCGTTTGGGAGGCAACACGTAAAGACATTTCATCTAGCTTAAGTATGGCAGTATGTTGTCACTAATAAGCCTGGCGATGACAAAAATATGAAAAGCTCAAGTCTGATTTCTAAAGATCAGTCTGGCTGCGCTCCCATTTGTTCTGAGTTCCACCACTTTCACACTAATTCAGGCAATCAAATCAGTTTTCTCATTTAGGATGGGTTTAATAGAAGGACTGGCTGTGTTACAGGAATGTCAAACACTACAGAAGCATTTTTGTAATCACAAGATGACAAGTACTGAACTATACAGCTGTCTGCAAATAGAACCATCTGGTCGAACCTTGTAGGCTATGATAGAGTTTGTTGCATTATATCTAAAAGACAGATCACCGGCAAAAAGGTTACCAAGACAATCAGGTCAGATCAGACATGTTATGATTATCTTTACATCTTTGCAGTATTGAATTTATCATTTTCAAGTTTACTGTTCTCGATCTCAGAAGCCCTTGATTTTGTGTCCCATTGCAGCCAGTGCAGGAATGGGAAACAAGCAAACAACAACTAAAAAAGCAATTAAAGGCAATTGAATTTATGACCTGAGTGACAAGCAGGTCTAAAACATAATGACACACAATAAAGCTTGTTTCTCAGATTCAAAATGCAGTCCCTGAGGCTGTAGAATCCGGAGCTAATAACCAAATCGAGTAGCCTTGGCTACAGACCCTAATTTGTAGAGTAGTGGTCATTACTGAGAGACAGCAGCCAGCTGTGGTGCATTGCCGCTTATCTGGAGGTAATGAGAGGTAACATGGGTGTAATGTAGCTCCATGTGCACATATTTGGCTCCTAATCCAGAATGTCTCTTGACTCTCCCCTTTTTCTTTCTGTTCTCTGTATGTCAAATAAATCCTCTTTGGCTGATTTGAAAAACCCACCCCACACACAGTCTGTCTGCCAAACATTCTTCCTCTTTGCTCCTATTCCACATTAAAATCGTGAAGAAGAAAGCCTGTTTTGCTCTGCTGTGAAAAGGGCACATTTATTTGAAAAAAAAAAAAAAGAAGAAGTGAGGTCTTAGCTCTATCCAGAGAGAAAGGGGACACGCACACGCTCAGCAGATGCCCAGAGCATGTAAGAAAGAGGAGGAAAAAAAACTCCTGATGGGACTCAGGTGATGGAAGCAGGATAGCGGGGAATCAGAGAGGAATAGCCCAAGGAAACACGGTGCTTGTCTAGCCTGTTTCCCGGCCTCCCGTGTTGGAGCATGAAAAGGATCAGGTCGTTTACACCCCATTGAAAAAAGCCACCATAGCTACAGCACCACCTGGATGTTATTTAGGCTAATAGAATCAAGGCTTACTCAATAGTAATCAACTTGGGGGAGCTTGTCGCTTTGTTTCATCCTCCACCCTTCTCTTGCAAAACTACCCTTTGTTTTACTCATATTTTCTCTCTCTCTCTGTCACTTTTCCCTTCTACCTGCTCTGTCCTTGTCCTTATCTCTCCCCACCCACCGGCGCTTTTCTTCCTCTCCCATGTTTATTTTATTTTTGCAGAGAGCTGTGTTATGACAAAGGCTTCACTTCCCCGGATGTTTGCAGTCAGTGCTTGTGTCATGCCCTTATGAGGTATGGGGGCCCACAGAACTGCCAGCCCAACCCAGGTTGCCTTTCCCAAGGAGGGGAGAAGTTCGAGCAGGTCGGAAGGGTGACTGCTGCTCACGTCCTGTAATGCCCCTGCCTCGTGTTGATGTCAGCTTCAAAGAAACAGATAAACACATGCAACAAGATGTTCTTTTTCATTTTATTATTTCCTTGGTTGTCTGATAATGCTTTCAGTCTAGATTTAAAAGGGTTATGGAATTATTGACCATTTTTTTCTAAAAAAAAGGGGACAAAACTGAAGATAGCAGCAGACGATATATAGCACTTTTTTTCAGAGAACATCGTCACATTTCTTTATCGCTGTGTGTCATTCATTAAAAGTGCCACAAATCTTGATATCGTTAAAAACTTTTCAATTGCCAAATGATGAAACAATCTCTGACCCAACGACACACGGTGAAAAAGCACTGGAAATAACACTCTGCACATCACTTCTTATGAATGGAAGCCCGAGCAAAGTGAGGGCAAGTAATGATATATTTTATTTCTCACATCTGCCTCACTTTATGAGTTAAGACAATCCCGAAACCAAAGACCAACTGAGACATACCACTTAATATGGACGGTGATCTGATTATGTGAAGAAACATAAATGGATGTACATGAAAAATGAAGCCATTAAGATAATGTTTGAACTCTGCCTGAGTCTGTTTCATCCTCTTTTCCTGTCTAACAGCTAGAAAGTGAAAAAAGTGTAAAGCAAAATGTTACATTTCAGCATTTTTCCATTCTTTAATTTTCACCACAAAGCCTGACATGTTTTAAGAGGTGCAACCTAATATTGCCTGAACTCCAGGACCTACCACAAAGATCTCTGGGTAAATGGGAGGGAAGGAAGTGCACAGACAGGAGGACGGGCGTGGATGGAAAAGTGCGCAGTAACTTGGCTGCAGCACACCCTTAAGTAACAACACATGGCAGTGGAGGAATTCCACATTCACAGACACTCTACATGAAGATGGAAAGGCTGTCCCAAGGCAGCGTGCACCCAGTACACGGCCGATTCCAAATTGGAAGCCGATAATGCTCTACCATACCTAATTCCTTTCCATGTTCTCATCCTGGGTAGGCATCACAATGGGCATGATTCATGGGGGTAATTCCACCAGCTACTGACTTGGCTCCTGTCTGCATTTGGGAAGAATGTGACCTCACAATACGCCTCTTTCAGGCCCATCCCTGTGTGACTTCGACCAGCTCCTCCTTGAAGCCCTCTTCTGTTTGAGACTCCAGGCTGAGGAAAGGACAATGTAGAAGAAAAGGAGGAGAGGCTAGGCCGAGGGGAAAAAATCTGAACTCTCCTCCCTTCTCATCTACTCCATTCACCATCACTCTCTTCCTTCCTGTGTTTCTCCCCCTAATAACTAAATGATGTGCAGTGAGGAAGGGGATTTAAGAGAATGAACTTGAAAGTCAACCACTGTGACAACCACAGAGACAAACCCTGATTGCGCGGGGGAAGTCATAGGTGTGATGGCTGTTTCGCATTTCCATACATCGGCCGCAGAAACAACCACAAATCTACCCAAAGTGATGATCTGAATCAGAACATATGATCCAAAAGAGTGTTTTGTAACATGAGACTATCTGCTGCTTAAACAAACTGCAATCATTGTGAGTCATTATTTAGCTGTAGTGGGCCATTTGTAGCCCTGTTAATTCCTGGTTACATTCCATCTGTCAAGGACACAAAGGCCCTTGTCTTTATCTGTAGTCAGTGCTGAAATGTAAATTAGGCCTTGGAGTGTCTCAAGCCAAGGTAAGCTTAAAATGGATACGTGGAAATGTGTAGTCAAATTACAGCCAGTATTGAATTAAGATGATATGTGGTCTATAGAGGCTGTGCAAGTGATAAGCTCAAGTAGTCTTTTATCATGGATCAAGGTCAGTACCTTTCTCATTTTCAAGAGTAATCGGGCCATACAATTTCTCAAATGTAGAATATATCATCCTTCCGCAGTAAGGGAATTTGTAGGGAACAAGAGCATCTAAATTGAACTCTGATTTTTTTCAACAACAACCTCATTTTGATTTAGTTCAATTGAAATGAACTACGGTCAAAAATAGAATGTGCAGTTTAATCAAAACATACATTTACAGTATGTGCCACGAAAACAAGAAAATGCACATGAACTCCCATACCACACACATAGGAAGGGTGTTGACATGTACAAGTTCATCAGCGGAGGTGGTCTCATCATGTCACCCTCCTTAACATCCTGCTACAGTTGCCCTCATAGGACTTAAAACATTGTCGTGATGTCACTACTGGCAAAGCCCTGGTGTCTGCAAACTTCTCATGTGCCACCCCAATGAATCAGAGACAGACATTACTCAGAATCTAAGTGTGGAGATCTTTTCTCCAATAGTAAGAGCTGATATTTTTTAGAGTGGACCATTGCCAGAGTCAGCGCAACACCATGCAGCTCACATCATTCTACAAAATAGTCACAGGGGTGGGTGTTGCTCTGCCACTCAGAATTTTTCCTCATCAATAGCCTTGCCAGTGTCACGCTGCTCCACCAGCAACCCTGGCACACTCAGATTGGGTTGACAGCATCAACTGAAAACCAACAAGTAGGGCTTGTCATAATAAAGCTTCATCTGGCCATCAATCTCCATGCGCTTCATCCGTGAGCAATACAGACCCCATCTTGTGTTGCATTTAAAAGCCTTGGCGCTACTTTACCAGTCCTATGATAGATTGATTGCTCCACGAGGCTTGTGGAGAATTTTTGGAGATACCTATCCATCCTCCTGTAAGTCAATGTGCATTGGTAGTGATTAAGGGGATTCCTAAACCTTGACTTATATTATCTCCATAGGCAATTATTTTTCAAATGAAATTTTAGCACGGATGCGTTTTAAGGCTGGACAACCGTCACCATTATGATGTATGCATGTGCAAAAGTCACATTGCAGGATGGACACTGACAGAGATTTAAAAAAAAAGAAAAAAGGTCGAACTCTTTTGCTTTTTTACACAAAAAGGAAATGTCGTCAGGGTCCCATTTTCCATGTCAAATCTACAAGTAACGTCTGACTGATATTTTACATTTTACTATGCTTTAAGAGTTTCTGGACACAGACTTCCTACCACAGCCTGAAAATGAACACTGCTGGCTGGATTTATGGTGGGGCGGTGGTGTGGGAAAGTGGGGGTTGGCACTGAGCTGAACCCCAGACACATCCAAATGAAAATTCTGAAATGATCGTTATGTCGCACAGGACTATGGCAATGTATGTATAGACTGAAAATTAAATATTACTCCAAAAAAAAAAAACCCAAATGTAAAAAACTCTTTTCCTGTTTTCTGAAACCTTTCTTCACTTATTACCATCATTTACTTTAAAAGTATCAAGGTCACACATTGATTTTCTTAAAATTTCATTGGATTAAGCTCATGCGACTTTTCTTTATTTGCTTAAGTAAACATCACTCTGTTTCCATTAATTTCTCATTTCACCGCTCCATGCGTGTCTTCAAATCTAGAGCAGATATTGCTGTTACTCGCCTAAAAGCAGGCCAATGTCTAGATCAGACACTGGCCATGTGTATCAGAATTCCTAATCCAGCTGAGGGCTATTTAAATGTGGATCGACATAACAGGAGCAAAGAGGCTTTTTTACGCTCATGAGAAAGTGCAATGATTGTGGGTAGAATCGACTTGACATACAGTTAAACCTATTCAATTTACCTATTTTGGTAAAACGTCTAGATGTAATTTTTTTACTAGGGACCAAGAAAACCCACACAGCTATGCAAAGTGTGACTAGAGTAGGACCAGCTTGAAAATGGTGAAAAACTGAATAAAGCAAGTATCTTCCATTTCTCTCTTTCATGCATACTCAACTCCATTGGTTGAATGTAGTTATTGGGCTCGTACATTTATTTCCCACAGTATAAAGTATTAAGCGAAGGTAAAGGATGACCACAGCCATAAAATGTGTATATCAGTGCTTTTAAGCATTGGTGCAGAGAGTGTCATAAAACTCAAGGCCACGCTAATTCCATTATGGGTCTGTACTAACCACATGTTTTCCACATATTAAGCCATAGCATTTATAAACAAATAAACATGATTCACAGATTGAAAGGTAAGCATGGAAGATGTCATTCCGACATAATAGATAATTTTACATGGGGAGCAAGACGAACAGTCGATCGAAATCAAAGGTACTTTTTTTAACTTATCTATTCCAAACGTACTACTGGCTTGCGCACGCTCACGTGCGTGCACACACATGCAAAAGTGATGGGATGGCTAACTTGCAGAACCACCTATGCAGCCTTGCGGTTGAGTTGGCTGGGGTCAGTCAAATTCATGAGAACTTTCCTTCATCAGGAAACTCAAACATACTCTGATTGTCTTTAAACAGTACATTAAGACTACAAAGCAGACTGACAAATGTCTATTTGACTCTTCTGTATGTCCAGGCCATGTGGAGAAATTGACAATAAATCTGACTTTGAAAGTGTGAAACAAAGGCAAACCTATTACTGAGACATACTGACATATTTTAAGTACTTCCTTTTCTTTATTTGCATTTTTTATGTTAAAAGTATCAACATATCTGAATCTCTGAAGTAGAACTCGACTCTCCTCTTGTTATTGTATCCAAAATCAGGACCTGAAAAAATAAAATTAAACAATTTCCCTGCCTTTTCAAGTGGGTGTTAATCAGCCATTCTGTGATTGGACTGATTTCTTTGCTTTCGTATAAGTAATTCTATTTTTTCCTATCTTGAATCAACATATTAGTGTTAACATCCTGGCTCAGCACATTTATAATCACTGAAATGCCTGTGTGAATTAAAAAAAAGACCAAATTAAGCCAAACTCCAATTGTGTAACTGGGAACAAAACACACAGTCAGCAGGAAGAAAGGGTCTCCGTTAGCTTCCACCGTAGCTGCTGCTGATTGATATGATAGCTAGTCCATTCAGACTGCAAATTTTACAGATGATTGAGGCTCTATTGGATGTAATGAAATGGCCTTCCTGAATATTGCACTTGAGTGACTGTGTGACCACCAGCACAATGGCTGCTATTCTAGTTTTGGGCCCTAAAACCATTTTTCATTGTACTCGGTCCACTTCTGTTATTATTGCAGAACTCAGAGTGGACATGGGGCTTTGGTTTCTTTGCTGCTACAGATGTGATGGTTCTCTCCACTAGCAGAATTCCACTGAGTGTTAACTGACCGCTGCAAGCAGTCAGTGGATTTATGACAAGTCAGGAAAATAACAGGGTTAGCTGTGCACGGATCAGGGCTTACCTCTGTGCTGCAGCAGGGGGTTTCCTCATTTTGTAAATACACTTCATCTTCAAGAAGTCTACCCTTCTACGGTGACCTTGAGCAACTCGGTGTGGACTACATCCAAAATCTAATATCAAGAAGAGTGAATCATTGCACGAACAGAATAAAATACATGCACCACTCGCAAACTTTTTTACACAGTAAAAACAATCCAGAAGATAGGCACATTCGGGTGACCCAGTTTGTTTGTGTCTTTGTTGTCTACTTATACAGATGTGCATGTGTGGTGGGGGCTGCATCACAAAAGGATGAAGCTTGGTCTCCATCTGGCCCATTATAATCAGCTTTAAACAACAAAGCTGAAGACAAGGAAACACATGGGGCAAAAAGGAAATGGCATCTACTGTTTAAAGCGTGGATGACATATTATTCTTATATTTATCTCTGGAACACCCAATGTAGAAACACTTCATGTTGGTGGACGGTACTCATGATGACAATCATTTTAATTACTATCTGCACTCTGGTGCATTGTGTCAGTATGCTAAAGTATTTGAGCAAATGATCATGTGGCCATGCATCTGGACCACTCTTAATACTGTTTAATCCCTTTTCTGTCAGCAAGCCAGGCTTGTCCTCATGCCAATGTACTATCTACAGTGTGTCACTTACCTTCAAACAGAGAAAGTGTGAGTTCCACAATTTCTTCAATTTGACTGTGCACTTGTGGAATAACTATGATTTAATGTTCTCGGATGGTCTTCTTACACTAAGGTAAGCAATACATTTTTTTCTTAATTTTTTTTGGTGGTACATCTATGATGTCTTACGCCATTTATATTCATTAATAAGATTAATGACAATTGCTGAAATTGAAGAAGCAAAACTGATGCATTTTCTAGACTTGAAGGGAGTGGGAGTTTCCTCAAAATAAGTAAACACTGGCATATTTTCCCATATAACGTCCTGTTTTTATGGACAAATGGTTAGTAAATTGCTCCACAATTTTTACATGAAGCAGTTGAAAGTAATTGCCTAATTTACAGTGATTACGTTGTAAACTGTATCATTTCTGTGGATGAAGATGAAATATGTGAGGTTTAACCTTGACTTGATGATTAATGGGCTCTATACATCTACATGGAGATTGTGTGGTGCAGTAGATGTGACATACCTCCATACACAGAACAACTGCATTAATAGGTTTGTGTTACACTGTTAAAAAAAGAAGAAAAACTGGAGCCGCGAAGCAGCTCCCAGCAAACCTTTATGTTCCATTACCAACTAGACATGGACTTGCCAAGGCGGTTGTGCCAGCTGGCTAAAATCTAACAATTCTTTATCATTTGTGGCCTCTGCCAGTGATAGCTTTGCTGAGGTTTGCAGAATTCCTCCCATTCTCTCTTGCTGATTGCATACATGTTGTTTTCTCATAAGTCGAGGCTCCTTGTGGACCTGCCTGTCTGTCTTATGCTATGGTTAATAGCATGGAGGTAAATGCAGTGTGTACAATATGTTATAGTTGATGTCTGCAGACAGCTCGGAAAAGAGACAAATCTGTGGAGTGGTTTAAGTTTGGGTGGAGACAGAAGCGTGTACTGTAGAACTGCAGACAAATATGCATGAACCCCACCCTCGGCTAGTGATCAACTCCTCTGTCATCTGCGTCTTTATCACGCAGACAGAGATTGATATCCAAGGATCAGATTCCTCCGGATTCCTCATGCGAAAAAAAGTCCCATTCTTCAAACATTTGGAAACTTGAAAGAGTTTCTATGGCACTATTTGACTGTTTTATTGTGTTATTCATGAAAGTTGGCAGAGCTCTGTAATATCTACACCCAAATAAGCTCCCGCCTTTCCCAAACTGCCTCTACTTTCAGCAGTTGTCTGTGCACGTCTTATTTTTGAAAATGGATTATGATACGTTTATGACTTTTTTTGAGACCATTCAGCTTTATTTGCCAAGTTTTCTCCCAGGAGCACTTATGTTGAGGCTCCTTGTGGATGACTCATGTTTCATGTGCAGTGTTCAATGAGTGAAGGAAAGCTAGCGATGAGAAAACTCAACAAAAGGCATGTATAAAAGGAATGAAAAATTCATCCTTTCTTCAATACATTGTAATTACAAACATTTGGATTACATGTTATCCTGCCTCGAGACATCTGTTTCTTTCAAATCCCGCTTCTTCTACCAAAAGCAACATGAAATATCTACCAACCCATCGTTTTCCAAAATATATTTGTCTAATTATGTCAGATATTGGGGAATTCCAGGGATTTATCAGACTAGCAGGCAAGTATGGCTTTTCCAGTTGAATTCAGTAATCGATTAGAAACCTTTATTGAGATTATGGGTAAACAAAATCGGGAATTTTCTCCTCTAATAGGAACTTCCACACAGTAAGATAGTGAGGTATACATTAGAAGAAAAGGAGGAGTTGAGATGGGTCATGCTGGGCATTAGCAAAAGAGTGACAACAATAGTTCAAAGCTTCCTCAGTTATATTTGATCCATTGTGCCTGCTGGTCTTTAGAGACCGCTACAAACAAGGCATTATCTTACTCAAGTTGACAGGGTTTTGTATAACTGTGATGTCCTTTGAGATTTAATTAAGGTAGCCAAGAACTGAGAGAAAAGAGTAAGAAATGGAATTCTGTCATTGTCTTACTGTGAATCTTGTGAGAAAGGACCACGTATTGTGTTACCCTGGTTCATGTTTTCGTTTCGTTTTCTTTTTGTTTGGTTAGATCATATAAAAATCAATTAAAATGGAAATAAACAAATAGACAAATAAATACTTTTATGTGTATGTATCCCAACTGGACTGTTAATCTCTTGTCAAATATTATCCCACTGGGGCCCATTATATCATTTTCTAGATTTACTCACTGAGTAATTACCATTTGCCTCTTTGTGTCAGTGTGGCAGAATTTATGGCTGAAAAATGTCAATAAGAGCCGTCTCAGAGGTAAACCACGAATGAATGAGACTTTGCGGATGTAATTAAACAACTACATGATTTATGGTCGATAACAAAACATTTAGTGTCAATCCCCATGGATTGTAATAGTGGAAAATGTATTATTTGTATTATGTATTCTTCGGTTCACTTCTGGTTATAGTAGGGGGTTTAGAAAAAATAAAGTCAAGACCACTAATGGTGGAAGTCTTGCATCAGGGGATCGACACACATGTGGTATATCTATTTGACAAAGCGCAAGAGATAAATTATGGCCTTCAGGTATACTTTTTCTCTTTTCAGTAACATTTTTAGACTGTGTTTGGGTGTCTAAAATCAACCTAAAGCAAGATATCCATCAGCAGCTGCAAATATTCAGAGGACTGGGAAACCATTTTTTTTCTAAATTTATGACTGGATGTCATGACGGTTTTTGTTCAACAACTATCTATACCTAAACAGGCTGCAATAATAGCTCTATTGACCTTATTCTAAAGAGACAGTATTTCCCATATGTCTTTCATTCCATCAATATTTAGATTTAGTTGTTACAGCACACAGTGACTCGCAATCATAATTATAACTCATTATGTTTATTATGTTCAAAGTTTAAAAAAAAGTAGAGCGATGGGTATTGGCTAAATGTGGATTAGATGTTACAGACAGCGGTGCAACATGTAGCTTTATTGTAGATTACTGTTGCAATAAAACATGATGGGGCAATGATTTACAACGAATTTCCATGGCAGCGTCTTATTCTGACATTTGGCTTAATACTGCAAAAATTGCATTCCATGTAATCATGGACACTGGTAGTTTGACAACTGAAAACTTTTGGAATATCTTATTTTTTGGAACTGTGGTCTGATGTCACATATTTAGGTGACATAGACGAGGATTTTTGGCTGGCCCATGAATGGATGGGCCAGAGATGTTATCGGGCTGTGGGGAGGATGTTTGGGGAATGGGAGTAGAATGGCTTGGGGGGGCTTCAGTGTGTTAATGCAGCTAACAGTCAGGAAGGCAGGGTGTTGACTCTGCAGATTTAAGCCAGCTTCTGATGGCCGCGGTGCTAAATACTGACCCCATGGACTAATAAAGAAAATCACCTCGGGCACGAGCCGCAGGGGTCAGAGGTAAAAGCATGGCTGGGAAAAACACAGGCAGTGGCTTTCAATCGCTGCTCTGCCTAATTGAAATGACAGTTGAAGACCAGTGGGAGTAACAGTGTTTATTTACGTCTTTGTTAGTCGATGAGCAAGCACAAAGATATGCCTGGCTCGGCCAGGGATGACATCGCTCCTGTATGCTGTCTGGCTCCGGGATCTCTGCACCAGTACAATAAGGACTTCCTGTCTGCCATCAGATTGCCTCGCATTCCATTCAGGCCCGTGGTGAGGCGAGGGGACTGCTGGGGATGTGGTTTTGTGAACAAGTCCTCATCAAACTTGCAATATGGGCTTGTTCCTGTCTTTTTATCTTCTGCCCGTCTATCATAGCTGGAAAAGGATGTGATGTAAAGCTGTAGTAGGTTTGGTTTCCTGAGCTCAAAAAGATGCCAGTCAGTGGCCTCAAGGAAAGCCTCGGCTGACCGTCAGCACTGACTTTTACAATGCTGAGAGATGCATTTCTGGAAAGGCAGGATAGCTAGATTTGCTTCAAGAATGGTTGTGTGTTCATTGTAACACACATTCAATTTGAATCAACTGAGTGGAGATATTTGTTTGACTCAGAGAGACTGAATAAACAAAACTTTTTGGTGAAACCTTATGTCCTTGTTACTACTAATGTGGCTTTTGGTATGCCACTGATTGTTGTATTATCATATGTATGGATTATCTTGATCTTATGTTGTTTTCAGTGACATGAGGCATGGGATAAAAAAGGAAGAATTACAAATAAAGCTGATATGTTGGGATTACAATCTGAATATTGAAATTGTACGGATTGTATGGGCCAGTGTTGAAATATGAAATGTTGCTATTTTAAGAGCTATGGACAGTGGGTGGTCAAGGTGAGAGAGCAACCTTCAAGAGCTAAAGCTGCCTACTGCTGTCTAGCATGACTAGACATTCAGAAAAAATGGCCTGCTGAGAGAGCCTTCAGTACAGGAGGAAAAGAACAGATACTCTTCTCTTACACCAAGCAGCACAAAGGACACAGCAAATCATTTGTATGTGGCATCACACGACAGGCATGTGGTTTAAAGGATTATAACCAAAAATGGTCCAAAGGTCAATGCATTTTTAAAATAAAGCCCTGACACCAAAATAACATGACCTTGTTTATATTTGTTCCAGTAGCTTCGAGACGTTAGGAGACATTGCTTTTCAACATCCCTATAAAAAAATCCACTCGATCATTATTACCACGGTTTTATAATCATTAACGTGGTTTCATAAACTATATCACTGTGTCTCCGGGTCTTGGTGAAGCAAACTCAAGTGATCCGGTCAAGATAGTAGAACTACGTAGCATCAAAAAAGTTCAAGACAAATGGATAAATGAGAAGTATCAACTGAATAGATATATTTCTTTTCTGACTTTTCATACCCAGATATTGCTTTTTTTCTCTTCCTCTTCACTTGGCTACAATCAACCTGTGACATATAAAAATAATCCTCCAAACCTGCATGTAGTCACTTCAACAAAGAAGGCCATTTTTCATTTGGTGGATTTAGGCCACGGGCTGTTTCTCTTCGCAGACGAGGTAATGCATCAATGTTTTATTCATGTTTAGTTTAATCACATTCATTCACATTAGGTCCGGCTGAAATAGCTCCAAGTAACGTGATATCAACTTGATAAGTTCTCTATTCTCACATCTACTTCATCTCGCAGTATTTGACAAATACAATTGAGCGGTGGCTCAATGCAGTTTGTCAACACAATAAAACAAAAATTACTTGAAATGTGTGTGTGTGTATGTTACGTAATTTGGCCACATCATAAAATTATAATACATTAGTGGGTGCAACTTATCAGAATATGCCATTTTGATTGTGAAAAGTCAAAACAATACATTATAGGCTCTAAAAATCACTGTGTGACAATGGGACATATGACCAGTGGTGACCAATACAAAAGGGGTTGCAACATAGCAAGTGGGATAAATATGATAGAACTCCATGATTAAGACGCTCAATGCAAATTAGATCAAGAGTAATTATGGGTGTACAATTTTATTTCGGAGACATTTAAATTATGAAAATACAGAACAGACATTGTGAAATAGAGAACATATTGAAAAAGCCAGAGTCAAGAGTCCTCAAGTCAAAAAAGTAATTTCATTAAATATATATCTGGGAGCTTTGTAACTTGCTCACACATTTTATTGTTTGAAGTTCTGAGAAGTATTTCAAATGTCTTCAATAATACAGTGCCTTGGCACTATTCTATGGGCACGGTAGTGTATGTAGATTTCACATGCAGTCATAATCAGTAATAAGTACAAGATGAAAACAAACATTGGAGTTGTTTAGAAACTATATGACTAGACATTATCTCGTGTTGGATATTTGGGTTGAACAGAACACAATTATATTTCAAGAGTATTGTAAATCTTTTAGTTCTCTGATACTTTCCGTTTCCCCACGACACATTTTTAAGATTTCTCCTCGGTCCAATTTATCTTTTTCATGGCTATGCAAACATATTAAGTAAATGCATTCCCCTCTCATTCTGCTGTGGTATGAATCTGATTAGAAGTTCACTCTTACTTGAAATGTACGTACCCTTAAATCGATGTAATTTATTTGTGTTAAATTATGTCGTGCTCAAATTTGATTATCATTTTTCTCCCATGACAGCAGCCGACAAATATGCTTTCTCAAAGCTATGCCTTTGTGAACTGCGAGTTGCCTCTTGTGATTCACTTAAAAACCATCACAAAATCTGTGATTTGTACCCGCATAGGCCTTATTTATATAATTTCATACCAAGATTTTTTAATTCAGGGTGGATATTTTCACAACCAACAAACATAAATATGCAATATATAAAGTAAATGAAAAAATAATAAACGTATTCAACTACACCACCCAAGAATGAAAGTTGCAAAATGCAGGCAAAAACACAATTTGATGGTGTCAAAAGCAGTGTGGTGTCAAAAGTAGTGTGCTCAAAATATTGCAAGATTGGAACCTCTCTCGTGTCTCGAACGCCTCTGACCTGCTGGTGAGCTGGCCTTCCGAGACCCGACACCATAGTGAGAATCTCATGAGACCATGGTAAATTTGTCCCAAAGAAAAGATTTCCACGAACGGCGCTCATCTTGCTGAGGCCTGTGGCTATTGTTGCCATCTGCTCAATATTTCTTCCTCCGAAGAAGATAATTGAATCTGAAATCACTTTTCTATTTTGGTTTCAAAGAGAGGGCAGTGTCTGTCAATTAAGTCTCGGACACAATAGTTTGGGCCCCCTTGTTTGTATTCTTTATAGCGCGATTTCCCTTGCTTGTCTTTTGCAGCATTTGCCTCATCCAGATCAATATAGACTATTTAATCACCTGACACACTTTATTAGAATCTCATCACTGGCTTTAGGGGAGGCATCAAAGGGCACCATGTCCAAAGGGGGTCATGTCAATAAGACTTTAGTGGTGTGCTTTGCGGGACCTTTGCACAATAGAGGATGCTCAAGATCTTTCAGCTGGTTTGGTGAAAATGGGTCATTGTTGGCAGGTGTGGTAACACGTCTCGAGCCCGGCCTGTGGTCCAGCATGATGCTCACCGCATTTAACACCCTTTGTGCCATCCTCTCGGCACTAATCTGTCTTTTCAATGAATGTTAAAAATAATTTGTGGTGATTTCTATGAGGGCACAGGCATCATTAGGAAACCTCAAAGGGACAACAAAAAGTTGCCAATACTGGGCCTTTGTCCTCGGTCTTCCCCTTTCTAAACACCCATGACAGCAGCTTTGAAATGCCTGTCTGATGAGGCTTAGATGCTCTGGCTGCGGACATCACAGTGACCATACTTGTCTGGCTGTGAAAAACATCTCATGACAAAGACAAACCCGGCACAGCAAACAATACCACAGACTGAATTCCAAAACGGCCGAGTCACAGTCCAGCCTACGTCGCACTATAATAGATCATGATAATCCTTGTTGGTGCTGAAATTACAGATAAAACATAATTAGATTTCCCATTATCTTCTGAGATCTTGCACAACAGGGGAAAAAACTGGAGGAACATCAGTGAAAAGAGATAACTCTATCAAAGTTGCTGTCCTCTAAACACAACAGTGTTGCCATAGAAGGACTGTAGACACCACTGTTTATCTGAGGCTTTTCAGTGGTGCTCATAATGCCATTAAAGTAGCATGACAGTCCTGAAAAAAGGGCGCTTTTATTTGGCTGTCGCAGTCTACACTGTTTCTCTGCTTCTCTGACTCTTATCTTTCGTCTTTCTCCTTTTCCGCCTCTTTTATCCTTCCTTATTTAGGCTTATTCCCCGTCCGGATCTCTCACGCCTGAACTTTGCCTTTCGATCTTACCGTCGGTCACAAAACAAGTTTCCATCCGTTTAGTTCTTTTTAAAAGAGATGAAACCTACAAATTTACAAGAAAGAGACAGCAGGGAAAGAAAGGCCATTGCAAGGGGGGGGGGGGGGGTTGTAGTGTGCAAGTTCCTCTCAACAAATGAAATTCTCATTCCAGTGAGCCAATCAGCCACTCTCAGAAAAATGATTCTGTTAAGCTTTATTACCACACGGGGCGTGAGAACAACGCGAGCTCTCATAGACCAAATGCCTGTAAATGATTTTCCTCCTACTTCAAAGACCCGAACAACATTAAGTGTGTTTACATGTGGTGTTTCTATGTTGTTGTCTTTTAGCCTGTCAGTCTTGGCTGATTTCTACTGTGCATAATCACATGTAAACAAGATCTGACATCTGCATCTGTCTGCTCATTGACGACTATCCGAAGCACGAGAAACAAAAGGCTGTCGTCTTTCATTTTCATAGATAATTAATACTGTTCAAGGGTCATTTAAACCGGGGGGTCATGTTGCATTCCAATTTTCTCAAGGCACTATTTAGATCAAAGAAACTTGTAAGAGCTCTTTCCTCTTTCCTCCTTTTCACCCCCCCCCCCCCCTCCTCGCCCACATCCCACACTTCAACCCCCAAACCGCGTCTGTCTTGCTCCTGCTAATCATTGGTGGTCTCCTGACTGCCAACGGTAATTGATTAGGGAGCAGAGGACTGGCGGTGAAGGTGGGGGAGCGGAGGGGGAAAGTTCAACCCAGAAGTTCTCAAGGTCACTGCCCTCTCCTTCCCCCCGCTAAACTACTTTTCTCATGCTATTAAGTATCAGCCACAAGGGAAACTGCAAATATTTGGCACACTTGGTCTGACTTCCACAAGGTTTGATGGTGGCGAGTACAAACAGGTCTGTGTAAGCAAAATGGACGCGTCTGTCGGACAGAGACTAAACTGGAATTATGATCTGTTGATTTATAGGTTGGGCAGGGAACCCAAAATGTTCAGTTAAATATGCTTATGTTAGTAGACCCCCCTCAATGCTCAAAGGATGCTGCCACATTGTTTGTCCCTGTGTGGTTGTTTAACATGCTTGACAATATAAAGAGATTGCGGATGCTATTCTCAAGTAATAACCCTTTTCATTCTTTCTAGTTTCACAGGAAGAGGTGATATTCCGTGCCTCTGGAAAGTGACTCATGCCGCTGTCTCGTTCAGTAAATGCAATTACAGACTGGTTGAATTAGAGAAGAGAAAACCCCTCTTTTTTGAGTATGCGAGTTCTGTATAGCCAAGACAGGATTGTGCGTACCGCAGAACACACCGCTGACTGTGGACCGAGACTCTTGACGCCTATGGAAACTCGACGGTCACAGGAAATGTTCAACATGTTTCACAGCGCTGCAACTGAGCTAGTGGGGTGAGGGTGTTTTAGACAAGAGCCGTAGGCTAGTGTTGGTTTTGGCTGCATGGCTGTCTGGGGGTTGTCCAGAATCTACCACTCACCAGTTTTGAGAGCACACACAAAGCAAGCTCATATACTTATGGATCTATTTCTTGGCGTGTAGACCGCCGCGCTAATTGCAATAACGGTTATTGATGTAACTTAAGAATACAAAATTGTCCGACAAAGTCAAGAGCAAAGAAAGAGCAGAAAAAAAACATTAGAATACTTAAAAATCTACACTGCCAATGGGAAAACAGAGTTTAGTAGCTGTCCATGTGCTTCTATGTCATCTCTTCTTGAAATGCGCCTGGCTCAAAGCAGATGCGATGCATTTATCGTTGTTTATCTGAACTTATGCTGCCTCTCATCATTTAAAAGAAATCCCTTTATTGTCACATTCAGTTACACATAGAGCAAAACATCAGCACAGTTCACATTTAACCCATCATGGATGATCCATGAACAGAAGGCAGCTAAGGAACAGCACCAGGTGGGGGTTCAGTGTCCTGCTCAACAACACAGGACACAAACCAGGAATGTTCGGTTCCAAGGATGACCGCTCTAACCCCCTGAGCCACGCCTCCTTTATCCTGAGGAACAATTTTTTTCAGAAATCTTCCAGTGTGGTCGCGGATTTTCAGCTAATTTCAAACACAACCAATATAAAGGAGACGGAATAATTGCCATGTGTATATCTTCTTTTCCCTGCTGCTTATGTATATTTGAACAACATGTAAAAAGGATTATGACAAAACTCGGTATTCTTTCTATTAGTAGATCAAGATATCATGAAAGCTGGTCTTACACAGTTACAAATGAAAAAGCACTTGTGGGGCTTTAACTTTATCCAGACTTGTGAATACCAGAAGAGGTCAT
The DNA here is from genome assembly GCF_037954325.1 of Fistularia commersonii. Lineage (NCBI taxonomy): Eukaryota > Metazoa > Chordata > Actinopteri > Syngnathiformes > Fistulariidae > Fistularia > Fistularia commersonii. The sequence goes on from NC_141285.1 coordinate 10,633,474, forward strand.
TTTAGAAAGAAGTGGGTCCTGTTTTGTGCCCTGTCTGTATTATGACTCTGCTCTATACTGCCCTCCTTTGTTGAGCAGGCAGTAGTGACCAGTAGTCGGTCAAAACCCTAAAGTCAAATATGCCAAATTGACATGTAATATGCTGTAGCTGTATTTTAACTTAACACTGGGAAAAAAATATCACGATCCACCCAACTGATCTAACATTTTCGTTTATTACATAAATTATCTTTGAATGCTTGATTCCAAAAATGGTTACCCGCCTGTTTCTGATGCAGGTGATGTTTCCTAACATTCTTCACCTTCCCAGTTGTATTCTTGCTCTCGGTTCGCCTTTTGGGTGTCCTCGCTTTGCCGTAGCTTGTCCTAATTTGAGCTAAACTGAACCTATATCTCATATCATGTCTCATTTCAGGGAAAAGCCTTTATTCCCAGTGGAATCTATCTTGCAGGTCTTTGACTGATATGGGCACCTACTGAACTGTCATTTGTGCCCACCAACAAAGTATCTCTAGAATTTTACAACCCGATAAGCTCGTGGTATTTAGAAACCTAGAACAAAAATGTTTTGCTTATATGTAATGCCAGCAGTGAGAAATTTTACAACTCAATGACAACAATTTGTTTAGTCTAATTTGAGAATACTTACTGAGTCTGAGGTCACATTTTATTTGGAGAAGTAAACTGTTAATGCTGTTCAAATCTCAGATAGGGCAACTACTGTGATGGCTTTCGATTTAAACATTGTGCTGTGTTTTCAATATGAATCTGGTTGATGGTTTAATGGAAAGGGTAAATTCCATTGGTCCTTTTTGAAAGAAGAATACGCGTTGATTCATTTAGAAATATCTTCATTGTCACATTCAGTTGTACATACAACACAACAACAGCGAATTTCAATGACTGCATTTAACCCATCCTAGATGAACCATGAGTGGAAGGCAGCTACCGAGTGGCGCCAGGGGAGCAGTTAAGGGTTCAGTGTCTTGCTCAACAACAACTTATTCGGCAGGCTAGGAGGAGCACAGGAATCAAACCACCAATATTCAGTTGCAAGGATGACTGCCCCCATGAGCCACGCTACCCACTATGTTATGCTGCTTTTAGCTCATCATAGGAATCGCAAAGGCTTACGTTATCCTTTATAATATCTCCTTTATATATATATATATATATATATATACGGCTCAAAAAAATAAAGGGAACACTTGAACAACACAATGTAACTCCAAGTCAATCACACTTCTGTGAAATCATAGTGTCCACTCAGGAAGCAACACAGATTCATTTTGACTTGTTTTAAGGACATTACATCAAAGTTGGATCCGCCTGGAGTTTGTTTTTACACTTTAATTTTGAGTGTGATTCCTAATCCAGACCTCCATGGGTTGATACAATTGATTTCCATTGATAATTTTTGTGTGATTTTGTTGTCAGCACATTCAACTGTGTAAAGACCAAAGTATTTCATAAGAATATTTCATTCATTTAGATCTCGGATGTGTTTTTTAAGTGTTCCCTTTATTTTTTTGAGCAGTGTATATATATATATATATATATATATATGACCATGTCAATCTAGATTTTATATATTTTGCAGTTGAATCACAGGAGCTGAGGAGCTTCAGTTTAACTGAAGAGAGGATTTAAGAAACATACTGTTCAGCCATCCACACCTCTAAAGAGATATTACAGGGGGATTCTGCAGAGGAGTCATTATTCCCGTCAGCCGACTATCGCTTCATGGGTGTGAGAAACAAACATGGATATCATCTTCATACAAGACCTCAATGTGGGTGGTGTGGTAAAATGGTTTTGTGTTGGTGCTGGATGACTTGTCATGTAGCAAAGAACAGGACTGGGCCTGTGGAATGAAGCCAATGTCATCTGATGCCATAGGGGTTATGAGCCAAGCATCCGCCTGCCCATATTCTCACCTGTTTCCAAACATGTCCTAAGTCCCTAACAGATGACCCACAGGGAAACACAACACTGACCCTGCAATACAATGATCACATGTTTTGATATATAAAAAATAATCAACGGACCTCTGATGAATAAAATCCTTCATAATCAGGTAGCATTTTGACCAGTTTGCCCGTCTTCTTCTTACCCATACATTTCAAGTTAGGCTTTTTTGGGCAGGATATTGCTGTTATGTTAGAGCTCTATGAGACAAGACCAGTACCTACAATACTGCTGCTTAACATATCAAAGCACGCTGATTAATTCCAGGATTCAGTTCAAGTGATCACCTGACCCAGCGAGAATGAATATGACAATTTTCCCTTACTCTCGTCTTGGCAACACATGTTGTAGATGAGAGCCTGTGTTGTGCGCAGATGCTGCTACTTCTGTCACAGGGCAGCATTCTATCCTGGTATGGATGGTTGCTGATTTTCCCGTGCCAAGATTTATCAGTTGAAACTGAAGAATGACCTGTTTAGTACCATAGCCAGTAGCTGTTACCATGGCAAGTACAGATTTCTCTGTAGACTCGGAGAAAGTGCAGCCTCGTAGGGGCCCCTGGAGAAAAAGAACTCAGCGTTTTTCACAAAGTCTGTTCTGCTGCTCATGTTTTGGAGGTGAAGAGAAGGATCCTCTGAAAGACCAGGAGAAGAAGATGAATGGCTGGCCTCGGCATCCACGCTTGGATCAAAAGGGATCAGGTGAGAGGGATGCTATCCAGATTACAGTGAAGAATCTGGGGATAGTTAATACCAGCTTCAGCCTGTTTGAGGAGGACCTCCTGACCTCGAGGGACAACACGGACCACTCAGACAGCTCAGTGTCTGCCAGCCCGAGGGCTCTGCAACAGAAACAACTACAGCATCTGTCTTCACTACCTATTACGCAGCATACCAAACAGGCCATCGCTTCAACCAGTGCCGAAGACTACAAAGAAGAGGAAGACACATTGCCGTTGGAAAGTGTCACTGATAGCCTTCTAGTCAACCTACTGACACCACCTGTCATCAATTTGATTCCACCCACTCCATCCAATGTCATTGATGATGATGATCAGTTCTTTGACATCAGCTCAGAGGAGAATATGCCACCAGTTTCAGAAAGTGATGGTAGCTTTGCTGCTTTGTACCAGGGAAACTTTGAGAAGAAGACAGAGAGTGAGAGCAAGGAGTCAAAGGAAGGATTTTCCCTGGCTGAGGTTGGCAATGATTGTACTGCAGACATTAGCGAGTGCAGAACTGATCAGTGTCAAGAAGAGAGGGAAGCTTTGCCAACAAAAGATGGGAGTAAAGAGAATTCCAAACTAGCCTTCTCACGTAGTGCCTACCAGGTGCCTCCTCTTCCTGAATATCCTGTGACAAGTGAGTTCAACAATGATAACATCTCCAGTGATGTTCCACTGCAATTCACACCTGTAGTGATATTTTGGGAAATATATGTTTGCATTCTGAGGAGGAGATAAAGGAAAGATCGACGTCAGATTATTCCCGTGTTCAATATTTGTTCAGCTAAGCAGATGGTTTCATCTATTATAGATTAAAAAAAGCCTTTATTTGATTTCTTCCTCCCTTTCCACAACAATGACAACAATAGCGAAGACGAAAAAATGATACCTAATACTTTCTTTAATATTATGTATTTTAATGTACAACTATATATGTGTATGTGTGTGTGTGTCTGTATAAAAATATATTATACATATATTAAAATGTTTTATATAGCTGCCTGGTTTCAAGGTCACTGGCTCAATAGCAGTCTGTCTCAGCTTATTAAGGCCCTTGGCACCTTTGTTAGTGATATCAAAAAGCCAGCAAATTAGAAAGAAGATGGGGGACACAGAGATAAATAAGATATTAAGACAAGAATACCGCTCAAAATGATTCTTCAACATTGTGCATCAAAACTGCTGCCAACATGGGCCCTTTGTTTTTTTTTTTCAAGGGAAGTTCAACACTGGAATAAATCTTTTGACATTCACAGAGCACAATTTGGGTAAGTGTTCTCGAGATAAATTTCCAAAGTAAGTGATCTTAATTTAATTAGTCGGTTTCTATTCAAGAGAACCATAGGTGAGGGGTAAATGCTTCCAGATGATGGCTGGCTCCATCCATCCAGCTGTTGCCTCTTTGTTTTGATCACCCTTTATTTTAAGCTCTATTGAGATGAAAGTTCACTTATTATGTGACATGGCTACAGTACCCTTAATGCCTCCTTTGGGGTTCCAGGAATTTCCCATCATTGGAATCCCTTTCTAGTCATTGTGTCTGCATTCCAGTGCATGACTGGGGAGACAGTTCCACGGTTTAGGGTTCCTGTGACACAGCACGCTCTCTAGCCTAAGTCATCTCTCAAAGAGTTTATCTTATTGTAACGAGAGAGGTAGCATAATCCCGGAAATGATATGGTTGCTTCTACCTATTTGTGGCAAAAATGTCATGAAAAGTCCTGACGCTTAAGCTTTGCTTCGCTGTTTGCTATACATTTGTGTGATTGAGTGACACACCGCGACACCTACCTCCTATCTCGCAGTTCATCTGTTTGTGAAACGTGTTTTCTATGGCAACCACAGTTCATGACCACAAGACTCCACTTTGGCTTCGACTGAAAGATTTTACATAAACTGAGAATTGTGGCCATCTCTCCATCACAAGTATTTTACCCTATGAGGCAACACTGGGCTCTGTCCACAAGCCCGTCCAAAAAAATCCAGTCCTTTGTTCTGATTGGGCTTTCACCGAAGGATACGGGCTGTGTGAATTCTGTACATGGCTGTGGTAGGGCTGTGGGTGTACGGCTACCCTACATTAGCAGTCTTGGACAGTTCCCCATCTTGAGTCCCTTATAACATGCAAGATGAAAAGAAGTCACTGAGCCAGACCCATAGTCATTTTCGCAGATTCTTTTAAGACACCGTTACGTCTGACACAAGCTCAGAGAGGAGGAAAACATGCTTTTTCATGTCTTAATGTTGGGGCTGAGGCCCTTCGCTTTGCTTTCTTGGCTGTTCTTTTCAGGGCAGTTATGTTTTGCATGGACAGTGCTGTGAATTTGCTTGGCTGTTGGCAAGACATCAGGATCCTCTCCAGAGTGACTGAAAAGTCAGCCAGGTGATGGAGAGAGTACTGACTTGTCTGCCCCCCTCCCTGCACTCTAGGACCTGAACAAGATTCCACTGTTGACACACATAAAGCCATTAACTGACTTATCTGATTCTACCTCCATCTTAACTCTCATCCATGTCAAGCCAGATTTTCAGAAAGAACGGCCCCCTGAAATGAAAAACATGTGTTTCAGAAATTAAGCAGAATTTTTGTTAGGTAAACCGTTTGAAACGATTTCGGTTCCGTGGATGGTAAAAGGCCTCTTGACTCTTCGGCTCGTGTAGGTATAAAAGTTGAAGTCGTAAAACTGTAAACTGTAACATTCCAACTTATGTCGTGATCCTATCAAAGTGTAGTGTTGCCTGAGAATGCAGGGCTTAGGTTGAATGCCATATTCTCAGCCTCATTCGTCTTGCATGTTATGATAGCAGAAAAAAAGGCATCTGTGCACTGGCTAAGTGACATTAGGAAAATGAAGGAATATGTGCTTTCTGTGGGAAAGAACTTGAGTTGTCAGGAAAGTATGTCATCAACCAATAGACATTACTGTTTCTGACAGGTTGCCAAGCAACCTCATCTGGCTGTGTCCAGTATCAGCACTGGATAATGCTCTGCAAATAGACTTTGTGACCTGTATATCAGCAAAAGGCTGTGAAGGACTAAAACAGCAAGAATAGAAAGGCATGGGGGAGGGGGCTGTTTGTGTGACAAAGCTTGTTTCCCATGTCGCTCTGACAGGGAGCTGTGCTTTACCTTTTTTGTCTTCTTTCTTCACAGATGACCTGTGTAATAAAGATGACAGCTTTTCAGAAGCGCTGAGGACTGAACATTGTCTGCCTCCTAAGGCTACCATAATGGATACAATCTTTCCCAAAAGGGTACAAAGAGCAAACCTCTTATATATCTATATTATATCTATATCTATATCTATATATATGTATGTGTGTGTGTATGTATGTATGTATGTATGTATATGTATGTATGTACATGTATATATATATATGTGTGCGTGTATATATTTCTATCTATCTATCTATCTATCTATCTATCTATCTATCTATCTATCTATCTATCTATAGATATATAGATATATTATATAAAAGGGTACAAAGACCATATAAGAGCAAACCTCTGACCCTTGTACAGATAATTTTATTTTAGTTTTCCAGGATATTGTTGGTAATTGCACAAATACAATGTTTCTCTGTATTTGTAAGGATTGGCAATGTTATTTTCTTTAATAATCCTTCACTCCATAACGAAACTATTTGTGCTTAATTCAAAGTGAAAAATCAACTCCTTTCTGTTTCTTTTAAAAATGTCCTTATTCACAATACTGTTGTAATCCTGACCCATGGATGAAAATTTGACCACAAAAGTGCACTGTATTTGGAAAACAGGAAAAAAATGCTTGAAGTTCTTTCCAGGCTGTTTTAGATTTTCTTCCCTCTTATTATCAATTATTGGAAATCAAAGATTGGAAAATTAGCCAATTATTTTTCAAGTTTTTCAAATTTTCCAGTATGTTTAGAGATCATTAAGTGATTAGATATCGTTATTAGATATCTCATGCTGCTGAGGGCTAAAAGGTCAACACTTAAATCTATAATACAATCAGAGGCATTTATAAAGTGCAAATACTTATTCCTGGAATAAAGTTGTTTTTATCAAAAGTGGACTTTCACAATTTACTTCTATGATGTTTATATTAAAAATGTTAACTTCAAAAGACAAGTAATTTGATTACAAAAGATTTTCACTCCAGTTTTTACATTTTGTAATTCATGACAGAGGCAAATAACCCGATCCTGCAGTCTTGGGGAAACATTGATCAGGATCGAACCATTTCAAGAGTTAGCTGAAACTGTAGATCAACCAAAGGAAGAGAAGGGGTTGCTACGACAACGACGTGTAACTGTTGGTGAGTCTGGTAATGCTGTACTACGTGCTGTCATTGTTCCAATTGACACAAATGTCTGAAGAACTTTACAACTGTTTTCACTGTCTATCATGCAGAATCGTATATTCCCCCGTCAAAGGATCTGAATGGAAACTACCCTGAGAAGGTATTGTAAACCATCACAGCAGGGCTTTCAGGGTGGCATCAGTACTGAGTCCAAGCCTGCAGCAATTACACATGATATTTATATTTCCCAATAGGACCTGCCAAAACAATTGCTTTGAAAATAGTATCAGAATTTCAGTCTTTGTGTCTTTAGCAATCCTTACGTTTGCCGAAACCCAAAATGGAAAGATCTAGGCCCCTTTTAGACAGTAAATTTTTCATGTCCTGAAATTACTGGCTGCAGATCTTACCAGTGTTTCTGCTTTCTTCTGGCAAAGCCTCACTTACATGAGTTATCTTAAACACACTGGGAATTAAAATGATAAAAATAGCAAAATTGCATGGTAGATGTAGTGTAACAGTGTTCTTTTTAAGTTTAAATATTTTACTGTAGTATTTTTTTTAACTTGGTCTGCTGACTCAGTCAGATATCCTGACAGACCTCTGACCTCAATTTATCTAATCATTGCATATTCACCCTGCAAAGACTCAACTGACAGTAGGTAATATTGTGTTTTTTTTCCCCCATGGATACCTTAAACATTAAATCTGTGAGTTAATGACAATTACATGGAAGTCCTGGTTTATTTTCCCTACAGGGAAAGCAAACTTTCGTCTGTCTTTTGAAACATTAACTGATCGTTGAACGGACAATTGTGTTTACTGGCTGTAATATGTTGAAAGATGAGACTCAAACAAACCTCTTACAGCGTGTAAGTGTAATGGGTTTACCAATTTTTTGTCTTCATGTTTTCTAGAATTCTGAATCATTATCTTAAATGGCAAGACTAGACAGAGTACATACAGTACAAGCATTTAAGCCAGTTTAATGCTAAGCATGTACAATGAACGTCCAGCAAAAAAAATTTGCAATGACCAGTTTCATTAAGAGGTTTCGATTTTTTTCAGTGTTTATATTAAAATGTATCAAATTTGGTTCTCTTGGTTCTTTGTTAGATTTTGTAGATTCCATTTGTCAGTGCATGATGATGACAATGTATTTACATGTATAAACATATACAATGTTTTCAAGTTAACCTCTTTTGACCCAAGGATGAGGATAAATATAAGCCTAAATCACTTAGCGAGATGGACACAAATGAAGTCTGCCAATGGTTTGCCAAGATTGGACTGCAGAAATGTCTCCCTTTCATCCAAGGTAAAATACATTTTCTTTCTCCACTCAGCCTCTGTGGCTTCTTCACAAAGACAGTAATCATATTTTTGCCACAGATCAAACTGACAGTTTTACTACCATTGATCAAGTGGTATGAAGGCACCATCACAAATCATGTGAAGGCTACTGACATATGTTTTTTTCTATGCATCATATAATTAATCAATAAATCATTTAGTTTGTCAAAATCCATGACATCTTTAGAATTTCTAGATATCTTCTTTTAAGAAACCCGGATATGCATGTTAACATTTGTTGGTCCGTATTACCGAATATTAGCTCTGTTGCACGCTGGTTTGAAATATACGTTCTTCTTCTTCTCGTTTCGACTTTTCCCTTCAGGGGTCGCAACATCGAAATAACCTTCTCCATCTAACCCCATTCTCTGGATCCTCTTCTCTCAAACCAAATACTTTCATATTCTCTCACTACGTCCATAAATCTTCTGGCTGGCAACTCCAATTCCAGCATCCGTCTACCAATATATTCACTATCCTTCCTTGGTACATGAACAGACCATCTCAGTCTGGTTTCTCTAACCTTCTCTCCAAAACATCTAACATGTGCTGTTCCTCTGATAGACTCATTCCTGATCCTATCCATCCTGGTCGCTCCCAAAGAGAACCTCAGCATCTTCATCTCTGCGATTTCTAGCTCTGCCTCCTGTCTTTTCGTCATTGCATCTGTTGTTCGAGATATGCGTTCATTAATTCAAAATCAAGTGAATGTTGTAGAATAAGGAGACATAGCAACTCTAAATTTTAAATGTTTCTGCTGCAGATTCCAAACTGTGTGGAGTGGACATAGCTTCTATAGATGTTAACACTCTGGACATTCTCCATATTATTACACCAGAGGACAGAGAACATCTACTGGCTGCAGTTTATAATGAGCTGCATCCACCCAGTATCGTAACCCGGAGACTGGATTATCTGCTTGGTAAACGTTCGCCTTCACAACATGGAAAGTGAATACTTGACAAATTTAAATCAACCTGTTAGAGAAACCCGTTTCTTTCTCTCCAGAAACTTTGGGTCCAAATCATGTGGACACATTCACTGCAATGTTAGTGTCAATGAGTAAGTCAAACTCTGTACCTCATGTGAGCTGTCTCAGCAAGAATCGTCGTTCCCTAAAAATGAGGTTAGTCTACCATTAAAATTCCAGAATACATTACAAAGCAGTCAGGAAATAACATTATTTTATTCCATTCATTTTCATTGTAGAAATGATGACAAAAACTACTTGGTACAGAAGAATTCTCCTCTCCTGGAGATCACAATTAATGGTGAGTGACTGAAAATCAGGTCAACTCTAAGTAGATATGTTGAATACAAAGTTTTGCAAAGTATTACAAAAACCAGCCGTCCCAACATAAGAGCCTTGATAGCTGTTACATATTTAACCCTCTGTGATGGGTAAATGTGTCTGTTTTATTACTCCCTTTGATTATAGTGTCATGTTGTGTTATAGTAATGGAGCAAATAGTTCACCTCAGAACCCCGAAGGAGACAACAGTTGGAAAAATCATGGAATCGTGTTTGAAAATGCTGGGAATGACGGAAGATGGAAGATTATTCTCGATAAAAGAGCAGAGAGGTGTGTATTGTAATTCATATCAAAACATTATTGTTTTATCCACCAGCCTAAAGACATCATGTACACTTGAAGCTAATGGGATAGGAATGAGTGATATTTTTTGGATATCAATCTTTGCCAAAGCAAATAGTCTGCCTCCATAAACCCTATCCTTTGCATCTTCTTCTTTCACACCAACTAATTTCATGTTCTTTTGAGCTACATCCATAAATATCCTTTTTAGTCCTCCTCTAGGCCTCCAACAGGTAGTATAAACCTCAGCATCGTTCTACCAGTATATCACTATCTCTCCTCTGTTCATGTCAAACCCTCTCAGTCTGGCCTGTCTGACTTTATCTACAAAAAACCCAACATCTAACATGTCCCTCTGATGGAATCATTCCTCATCCAAAGAAAACCTCAACATTTTCATCTCTTTTGTTTTCCCGTTTTCCGTAATGCCACGGTTTCTAAACGATACTACTTTGGTGGTCTCACCACTGACTTCTACACCTTTCTTTTCATTCTTGCTAGTATCAAGCTTTCAGCACTCTTTCTTTCTTTCTTTCTTTCCCATAATTTAATTGTGTGTTTCATCAACTTCATTCCCCCTGTGTTACCGCAACTCTGCATGTCTTCCTCGTTCTACACTTCCCCATTCTCAAGGCATCCTCTCACTCTCTTAGATCCTGCTGAATGATCTTGTCAAAAACTCTACTGCCACCTCAGTGAGGCATTTCCATGCCTCCAAAAGTATATCATCAGGATCAACTACCTGTCCACTCTTCATCTTTCGCAATACCATCCTCACTTCACCCTTTAATAATCTCTGCTATTTCACGGTCTGAAATAGTCACCTCTTCTACCCTTTGCTCTCTTTCATTTCACTCATTCATCAAAAAAGTACTCTTTCCATCCTCACTACTTTGTGGTCAACCATGGTCACCTTTTCTACTTTTTGTTCCATCTCATAGTCCTCATTCACCAACTCTTCACCAAGTAGTCTTTCCATATTCCCACCCCATCTTTACCCTTAGAAACCCCAACCAGATGCACATCTTTTCCAACTCTTCTATCTTGCAATCTTCTGTCTTCTGCATTTCTATTTAAATTTGTATTCGTATCTATTACCTTTTTTTTTGGCATGAAAACTGTAACGCTGCTGGGACAAAGGAATTTCCCCTGTGGGGATAAATAAAGTTTATCGTATCATAACTTATGTTCCTGCCTCTTATGGAAGAAACCGTTCATTACGGTCATCGTCAAATCTTGTTGTGGCCACTGGATTTGGTTTTTCTTGAAAACGTTTCACCTCTAACCTGAGATGTATCTTTGGTTCAGGCTTTACTGTCCTTTTTTGGCAAAGTCTGCCACCATCTGTCCATCTGCATTCTTATTCTGGATATTAAACCTATCCATCATTTAAGGAGAACACTGGCTTGCGCCCCCTTTCAACTGCATTCTAGATATGTATATTGATATATGACATTATATCTGTTTAAGTATGGGAAAACACATTTCTGATACACACTGATAAGCAGAATTAATAAGTTTCCATATAAGTGATTATGAGAAATGTTATACCATATCACTGAGTAGTTGTTTGAAATATGATACATACACTGTATATACAACACACATTTTGTTAAGATTACAAAATCCCCAAAACAACATTAAAATAAGACTGTATTTGCAATATACTCAGTAATGACTCGGCTTTAACTTTCATATACCTGTATTTCAAAATCAAGATTCTTCAGCTGAGCTCTCACCAGATCAGCAGATCGGGAGTCTACTAAGATCACCATCGGAAGGCAAGCAACTGGAGCTGCACGTTTTTAAATTGGTAACACCTTCCACTGTATCAGACATACACATCATGATATTTTGCTGTATGTGTGCTAGATAGGCAAAGTATATATACTCCTAGAAATAGAGTCTATGTCAGAGGGAATAAAATGGTGTGTGGCCCTCACATTTTTAATGGAATCATTATGTGAACATATATGTGTAAAGTGCAATCTGTAAAATGGGCCTAATTTGTTCTTTTTTTGTAGGAGAAACCACTTGGTATTCCTTCTGAAAATAACCCAGATGTCAAGAACTCTGATGAGAGGTGTGACAAAAATATCCAGCCTGCAAAAGAGGAACGGATCAGGGAGCTTAAACAACAGGTGGACTCGCTGCAAAACGTCATTCATCAGGTCACTATCTACTCCTCAACTTTAAAAATGTGCCACATTTGCACTGCAATGGTACCATAATTGTGGTTAAGAATATGAGTTTATTGACTGAATAATAATCTCTTTTCACCACAAGGTCCAGGAGCTCCACCACAGCCTGGTGGCGTTCTGCTCTGAGTTAAAGACCATTGACGGAGATGTGAATACAGATAGCCTCGGCTCTGCTGAGCTGAAGCAGAAGCTTGAGTTGTTCAAAAGCCGGATGAATGACAAGAGGCAGAGCCTGCAGACCTTGAGAGATCACATCAACAACTCTGAATTTCTGAAGAAGTAAAACAACAAATCAGTCAAACAAAAGCTTCCTTTGTTTACAACAAGAATAGTTTCTTCGACTATTCATGAAACCTCTCTCCAAATCTAAGGACTAAAAAAAAATCTGAAATTATTCTCCTTACAAATGTCATTTTGAATCAATCACACTGAGATATAAAAGTCAGAATGGAAGAAAATTGCCTTTTATCAGAACAAAATATATATGTATGTAAAAAAAATGTATGAACTCTTAGGAAATTCAGCGAATACTAATAGCAGCGGCTCTTCAACGTGTCCTTACTGAGCTTACGAGGCATCTGCATGAAATTGTCTAACTTAAATCATTTTGCGTTGTGACCGCTTTTGTTGTTGTCATACAATACAGACAGCTGGATGTTCGTCTTTTGGAAAAAATGAAGCTTAACTGCCAGGTGTTTAAGGAGGAAATTTCAATGGTGCATCTCAACCGCCAGGTGGTTCACCTCCAAAATGCACTTCAAGAAAGCTATATTAAGGTAATATAAGTAACAGCTTACTTGCACCTTTATGCAGAAGCGAACTTACAAGTAGATGTCCTCTTGTGCCAATTCACAGATGTAAAATTGACAGCATGTGAAACAGTTACACCAGAATGTGGGAAAGCTGTTTGGTCTGACTCAAAGAATGTTTTGACGGCTAAAAATAAACTGAGAAACAGAGATTTCTGTCTAAATTCAGTGTTTAATGTCTGTCCTGAGGTACAAAATCAAACTTGTGCTGGAGAAAAAGAACAGTCAATTTTGGTCTTTTTTGGACAATTTAAAAAAAAAAAAGTAGATGACTGTTTTTGGTCATAGCATAATGATTAACATAGTGTAAGAGAACATTTCCTGAATCTAGCTTCACAAAGCCTATAAAAGGTAACCAGGGAAAGTTTTCCATGTGAAGATCATGAACCTCAAGCGGCAGAAATTGAGAGATGTCACAAGATATAGAGGTTGTGAGGTGATTTACATGAATTAAACTAAATTCCAATATGATATATCAAAGATAATACTGGGAATACTGAGTAAATTGGGAAAAAAAAATCAGTTTTTGTCATTATAGTAATATTATTTATAATTGTACTAGTAACCTTTATGTATAGGATTTTTGGTCAATTATGTTGAATTTAAATAAAATTACAAAAGAATGACTAACATTAATTGGTTAAGCATATGTATCATAATTAAATCTGTGACAGTTTTCCCTTAAAATATGAGAATGTAATTTAAAATGTTTAAGAGAAATTGCCTAAAAACTGGAAGAAATGACATTAAAATTTGAGGAAAATCATCAAATGTATTTTATTGAGCAACTAACTACAAGTCAACAAGGAGTCACATATAACTTAAACATGAGCAATTATTAAAACAATCGTTGGAAACCATTAAGTCTGCCCCAATTTTTCCGAAAGATAAAAAAAGGCAAAAAGAAAAAGGTGAATTCACAAATGCTTGTGTGCATGCTTGCATGTTTGCGCGTGTGCGTGCACATGCTACTCTAAAGGAGCGCTGGGCTATGACACCTTTTTTGGTCGGGTCAGATCCTGATATGTTAAACCTCCCTGCAGCAGAAAATGAATCAATCCATACAATCTGTGAAAGATATATTCCCTTTTAGTAGACAATAGTTGAGCTCTGGAACCAGGGAAGGCATTAACTACTTCCTGGGTCATTATTTGACACTATAATGCCCATCATCTTTGATCTCATCTTCACTGTTCTCTTGAGTGACAACACAATGCTTCATTCACAGCACAGTGTTTCATTAAGCTCTGTGGTTTGTCTCATTTGGCAAGGTGCAGTGAGGGCTTTCAGATGAACATGCACTTTTCTGAGAAAATGGTGTGTACAACTGATATCCGAGAGCCTGTGACCATATCAACAATGGAATGTGTGTGACAAAAGCCACTGGGAGAGTCCGATGAAGAAATAGGCCAGCATGTGTAAAACTATCTCCAGCTATCCCCGGAGGAGCCCACTTTTTTTTTTTTTTTTTTTTTAATGTGGGTCTTTTATCCCGTTGGAGAAGGCATAACGAGGTGCCATGAAAGGACACACGCGGCTTTTGCTTTGAAAGGTGCCCCGTGTCACGTTGCTGCCCCAGGGCCACGCTTCTTTAGGTGCTGAGTTTGTGGGAAAAGCAGCAGCGTTAATGTTTATCATATGACCTAATCAGAGTTAATACACAGGTCAGAGCTAAGTAGCAGCCTGGGAACTGATGGAGCCATTGCTCTAATAAGGAGCAGACTGCCCTGTGTTTGGTCGTATAGGCTGCCCGGCATTTCAGACAATAAGGAAATATTTCATCATCAGCAGCCTAATCTCCAGGATCCATTCCAACTGGAGGGCACCAGTGAGGCAGCTGAGAGGGAATGGGAAAGAGAAACAGGAGTGCAGAAAAGGGAGGAGGGCAAGGACAACAAATAACAGAAATTATCTGACATTTAACAGTTTAGCTTGGACAAATGAAAATCTTCAAAATTACTGTTTTGATTTGTCTTCCATTTGGTCTAACACGAAATAGGGTTTTGAAAAACATTGCCTCGCATTTGATCTTAGTGTAGGAAGAGGGTAATTTGTTTTCTGTTTTAAAATGGAAAATATACTGTAGCGAGTCACGAATGTTGGGGTTTATGTTGATGCTTGTTTTCTGTGATTTTGGGGTTGCTGGGAATTTTGTGGGTGTGGTTTGGGGTGCAAAGAATTCTGTGTTTTTTTTTTCTACCTGGAATTGAGCAGGAAAACTTAGTTGTATTGAGTCTTGTGTTGCGTAGCTGTGGCCAACAACAGCTATTGCTTGTTAAACGGGCTTTTTACCGTCAACCAGGTGTTTTTCTTGACTAAAACGCTACAATACATTTTCTGAGCTCATATGAAATTTTATGATTTATGGTCCGATCATGCTCAGTTTTCTATCCTGTGGATTGCGCTCAATATGAAAGACTTGAAATGAGAATGACAGATACGCCATTATTATAAATGATATGTAGTCTGTGCCACTTAGCATGTGTGCTGTCGGACCCGTCGAGGAATCATTTGTCACAATGCATGAAACCAAAATCCTTTCAAAATGCACACTAAACTTACTTTCGATGGATGTAAATGGGACCTTTGGTTGAAAAAGTCTACATTCTAGTTGCGAACCAAGAACTAATGGGTTATGACTAATGTGTAAAAGGGGATCATGGACTGACCTGTGCCTTGTTTAGGTAGGTTAAAGTTCGATCAAATACCCAGTGTCTTGGCCAGTGTTCAACACTGAGGGTACCAAAAAAGGATATTGAAACATGTAAGAATGTGTCTTTCTTGGAGATTCAAATGCGTTTCAATGGATATATCCTGTCTGGCCTTCTTGTCTGAAGAGCAAGAAGCCTTTGTTTTGACCCTTGACCCTGGCAAGATGACACTTATTGCTGCAAAGCATTCACACGCCATACCAGGGGAGGGGAGAGTATGCCAGGAGGCTGGATAAGGGAACGTAGGAATTCAGTGGTCAGAATCAGAAGTTATTTCTGATCCCTGCAAGCGTCTTTGTGGTGTGATCTCCTCAAAAGCTTATCATAACATCTTGGTGGTCTGCTGGATTTGATGCACATTGAGTCTTATCTCACACATGGTGGCGTCTAACTAAGAGGAAATTATATCTAAATTAGTTTCATATTCCAGAGGCATTACAGCAGGACACTGTTTGCATGTTTTTACTCATGAAGGTTTGAAGGACATGGACTAGATGTAAAGAATTCAAGTTTGCAATATTTTGACCACTGGCAAGGCATGAAAAAACAACCGCCAGTTTGCTTATCATGACACGAATACTTGACTCCGATAGAACAGATAAAAAAGAAAAGGGGGAAACCCGAAACGATGTCCTATAAATATAATATGCAGTTTATTTTGCATGTAATTCATCCCCTTTGCCTAAAAATGTATTTTTATCTGGTTTCAGGAGAAAGCCCTAAAGAGTTTGGCTATTGGTAGTCTCGGCCAGCTGGTGTCACCTCAGTCTCCAGCCATACTCTTTGCCGTGCAGG
Source organism: Fistularia commersonii (assembly GCF_037954325.1). Lineage (NCBI taxonomy): Eukaryota > Metazoa > Chordata > Actinopteri > Syngnathiformes > Fistulariidae > Fistularia > Fistularia commersonii. The sequence goes on from NC_141285.1 coordinate 10,649,912, forward strand.
AGAGTCAGGGACCAGATGGCCGATATGGTTTTACGTGCCACTACAGCGAAGGAAATGGCTTGTTGGTGGACAAGGTGGACAACTCAAATCTATGTGTGGATGACAGGTAATGTAAAAACCTAGAATGAAAAGTATAGTTTAGCTAAAATGAATAAAGGAAATGAATGAGAAAAATCTGTCATTTTCAACAATCACAAAAGAAGCATACAGTTCCATTAGTGTATCAGAAAATGGCCTTTTACCACAAAACTCTACAATAGTCTGTCCAGAGACATGGTTAATTATGGGAAGACGAAAGAAACCCCACAATTGACAGGAGGGGAATGTTATAAAAATCCAAATCTAAGTATTGCTTTACAATAAGCGCATATTCTAAGTTATGGATGTAATGGATATCCATCCATCCATCCATCCATCCATCCATCCATCCATCTTCTGCCGCTTATCCTGCACTCAGAGTCGCGGGGGATGCTGGAGCCTTTCCCAGCTGTCATCGGGTGAAAGGCGGGGTACACCCTGGACTGGTTGCCAGTCAATTGCAGGGCCACATACAAAGACAGACAACATTCACTCACTCACTCTGGGCAATTTTCCCAATTTTTTCCAATTAACCAAAATGTTTTTGGAATATGTGAGGAAACCGAAGAACCCAGAGGAAACCAATGGAGAACCCACAGATAGAAGCTGCCGGTACTTCTATCAGCCATAACATGATCATTAAATGCCAGTAGCCCCCATTCTACTGATTTCCATACATATTCATGTGTTTCTCTGCATCCACCTCGCTTGTTGCATGTTCAGATTCATTTTTTCCCATTTAAGGAATTGCTCGCAGTGGTTTGCACCTTATTGCAAAGCCTCTGCTTTTCCTTTCACAAGGCTATGTCTTGATTGGGAGTGACCAGGATGGATAGGATCAAGGAATGAGTCTGTCAGACGAACTGCACATGTTAGATGTTTTGGAGAGAAGGTCAGAGAAGCCAGACTGAGATAGTTCGGTCATGAAATAGTGAATATATTTGTAGACGGATGCTGGAATTGGAGCTGCCAGGCAGGAGGTCTTGAGGAAGACCAAAGAGGAGATTTATGGATGTAGTGAGAGAGGATATAAGGGTAGTTGGCGTGAGAGAGGAGGATATAGAGAATAGGGTTAGATGGAGAAGTTTGATTCACTGTGGCGACCCCTGAAGGCAAAAGCCGAAAGGAGAAGAAGAAGAAGAAGAAGAAGAAGAAGAAGAAGAAGAAGAAGAAGAAGGGTATGTCTTGATTGGATACTTTTACCAATCCAAGTCTGCTTCATCGGGAGGGTCTTGCCTTGACTATATGTTATGAAGGGGCTTTTCTTTACCAAAGCAAATATTCTGCAATCATGTTAGTAGTGTTTCATGGTTAACAAAGCCATGAGTTTTGCAGAACTTGACATTGCACTCTTTTTTATGATAAAAATGTATCAAACAGTTGATTTAGCCCTTCCCAGAGTTTTTGCCTACCCTTCAGAAGGTTTATTCAATTTCCTCAACATAATAACAGCCTCTTTCATTTCACTGACACCTCTTTGGCACACATTTTGACAGTTCCAGTGAACAGCTACCAATTGCAATTTCACACTTTGAATCAACACCAGACCTTTTATCTCCTTAATCTTACATGATACATTGGCCAAACAGGAAGAAACTTATGCTGAATCTTACTGTTCACCAAATGTCAGATCAGTTTTAAGCATCTGTAGATGATTATTTATAAGTGACTGCAACTACTCATTGGTTTGGGTGATACATTGTACTTGAATTTCCTGAATTACCTCGTGTTCTTTTACTAAGCTCTGTTTTGAAAGATGCTACACAAAAATAGATATAAAAATAATCAGCCGGGATGTAAGTCATAGCTCTCTTTTTCAGACAAGATTGCTGAATGTAGCCTGACAAATAATTCATATTATAAGATTTTTTTTTTTTTTTTCAAAACGAATGTCCCTTTAAAGTCCCTTTACTTTTTCTCTTGTTTGCTATGATTTTGTCTTCAGGCTTGTGGAGGTGAACGGGGTACCAGTGGTCAACTCAACTCATGAAGAATTGAAGAACCTCCTCCTGAATGTACCCAGTGCTAAGATAATCGTTCTGCGTCAGCCCCCTCCCGGCCTCACCCCCTGTCAAAACCCTCTGCCACGGCACACAACCAACTCTGATTCTTTGCAAAATATATGCTCTGAGAAAGACCCGACTGCAACGGAAACACCATCTTGGCGTAAAGTGATGGCAATTTGACCAGGAAGAGGGTGAAGAGGGTGACCGTGACTAAGAATGTTGAAATAGTTGTGTGTGTCGTTGGTGTTTTTTTTTTTATCAACTGGATAGCCATTTCTTAAAAAAAACAAAACAAACAAATCTATGTTTAGTTTGTGTTTCTCCTCGGTTGTTGAGTAGCAAAGTAATGTTCATCACAAAGTGAAGTGGTATAGTAATGTGGACGTGTTATGTTTTTTATTTCAATATTTACTGCTCCAAACTCACTAAATGCACAAAGCATAGCACAGCCCATAAAAACACATACACAAAAATGACTTCAATTACAATCCGCTCCCCCATCTGGGACTCCATTTGCATTTCATAACATTGGAGTAATAAAAATGTGCCAATTCAAAATAAAAGATACACAAAGGCTGGTAAAGATTTTACTCCACCACCTTTTCATCTTTTTTTTTTTTTGTTATTCAACTATCCTACATGATGTCACAACAAATGATTGACACGGGAGTAACGGATCAGATTGAAGTACAAAAAAAAGATACATTTTAAGTATTTTTTTCAGATGTTAATGCAGTTTAAAAAAAACACTCTCTACAATTAAAACCTTGTATATTTGTCACAAGATAAATAAACCCCTGGGTTCAGAGATGCCTAATTTCTCATTCTTATTCTCCCTCATGTAGTGGCAGTAGGTCATGTAAGTCTTAGAGAAAGACAGGGAAAACACTACCGAACCCTGACCCGGGCCTCACGGTCTAAAGAGCCTGAGAGGAAAAGTGATGAGCTGAGGTTTCCGTCAGTTGATGAGAAAGGTCATTCACCATGATATGGTGTGAGTTAATACTTTTGTAACCAAAGGCAACTGGGCTTTATATACAAGCGATGATAAGAATGGCGGTATTTTCATGTTGCCAAACAGACTAACAGGGAGAGAGGAGAATAAATCTAGCAAGCTGGAAATTCGAGAGACTGAGGCGTAGACATGGGAAATTGAAGGTGACCATGCCACAACATGTAAATTTACCCACTGACACAGATGAACCATAATGACATACCTCAGGAAGCATAACAATATACTGAGAAGCTATCCAAAACCACGCAAAAAATGCAATGACAGGGTGTATATATGTGAAACTTCACAAAGAGGGAGAGACTAAAGGAAATAGTTGAGAGACAAAGTGAGAAAGAGACTGTGAGGAACATGAGAATAATTCATATTGTTGAAATAACCATGCAACAGGGACTGAGGTCTGTCCTTTCATTCAGTGCAGAGAGTCTGGGAGAGAAAATCATAGCTCAGTAAAGCAGAGCTACACGGAGACCAAAGGCAGAGGAGAGAATGTGTCATGGCTGCCTTTATGGAAATAAATTAACACTGGAGAAAATGAGACAAAATCCTATAAACACTGAGTGTTGGCACAAGTAGAAAGGCTCCATGGGATTCCCAGTGACCAACACAACCCAGAACATGCAGTCAGCGTCTTTGATACTCCACCTATAAAGCACTCCAAGTTGTCAATTGAAAAAGCAAAAGAAAATCCTGAGTGTAAAAAGTGGGTAACACCAAGAAAACTAAACAAACAAAACCGCTCTGTACGTTTTGAACTTCACATTAGCGTCCTCAAGTCGGCCCAGCCTGTACCTGACACATAGTGGCACAGAGCAAGATCTGCTACATCTGGTTTGCTTTAGCAGCTTCAGTCTCAAGACCATGTCCAGCATACAGTGATAAGCTCGGAGGTGAGCACAGGGAGGCTGGATTTCTCTTTCAGCCAGTGAGCCTCACTCCTCAGCCCCCCTCTTTCCACCTTCTTCACCTCTCCAACCACCCCATGACTTTTCAGGGTGCGCAAGATCCGTTTGAAGTGGGAAAGGGGGCATTAGCTTTGGTTTCCTGCCTAAATCCCAGACTAGCCAATAAAATGCTCACAGGTCGGAAGCAAACCAAAGGAATTCTTGTCCAATAAACATTAAAAAAACAAGATTGGCATTGAGTCTTAAATGAGAATATATACTGTACTGATGTCTGGGGCAGGGCTTTGGATATTTCCCACAAGCAGACATTGTTTTCATTGCCATTTGTTTGTCTGTCTGTCAGCGGAATCAGGAAAATACCAACAGGCCAATTTTCATGAAATTAAAGGGGTGGAGCGTGGGATGTTTTGAGACTGAAGCAGGATTTTTTTTTCTTGCTTTTGGTAGCTTTGAAAAATGGGACATTACTTGTCCTTTTCGTCTCCTCGGAAAAAAACATCTAGCTCATTACGACTATGATCTCCGCTGCTTTTTAGTGTCTTCTTGTTTGTTTTGTGAGTTAACTTTTTTGTGTTTTTCCCCGCGACTAATTTAGAATAGCACTAACACATTCAGTCAGTGAAATATTAATTCATATTCAATCTAGTTTAACTATACTTTCACCTTCTGCCATTTTATATTTCAGTAATTACTCAGAAGCAGAGAGGGCTATGAAGATTTAAATCCCAGGGGCTTCTGATTTCATTTTGCTGAGGTGGAAGTGGGATGTCTGCCCTTTCCTCTGGCAAATCTCTCACTAAGTAGCTGCATATGTACTTGAGAAAGTCCCTCGAGATATTCATGTGTTCACCCATTCTTGGTCAACAAGTTCTGTTATTTGACCTTTGTCCCAAGTATGCTCAGCGTTCACAAACAGTCCTGACAACCTGAGGAAATACTGCCATCTACTGGCAATCCCACATACTTCACAAGAATGCCAGGCCTTCGCGTTCATATGACATTACATTACATTACATTGCATTTGGCAGACGCTTTTATCCAAAGCGACTTACAATAGAGGACATAGGGACTGCCAATACACTTGCAAATACACGAGAGAATTTCATTGGAGCCCTCAACCCTGATGGGACTCTGATGAGACCCCATTGTTCAGGCTAGAACATCAGTGTATCACAGTTGAACACCTAATATTTGACATATGGCGCAATGCATACGGGCTGATGTTGCAAACTGTTAGAAAATCAGATTAGCTCTTTTCAAGTTGAGGTTGAGGAAAAAAATAACTTCTTGTCAGATGATGTCATCTTTAACATCTATATCACTTATCCTGAGTTTATCCCAGCTGTCATCGGAGAGGCAGGCTTAACCCTGGCCTGGTCGACAGTTGATCACATGGCCACATATAGAGACATACAGTATATACATTTAGTCTCTCATTCACACACTTGGCAAAATAGGACCTCTAATGGACCTGCTGCATGTTTTTGGACTGAGGGAGGAAACCCGTGAGCCCAGAAAAACCAATGCAAACAGGGTAAAGATGCAAACTATTTTCATTTCAAGGGCCTATTCTATTCTATTCTATTCTATTCTATTCTATTCACCACAGACAGACACACAAGAAAAATGAACAACAACATAGAAAAACATGAATCTACTGTGAGGTTAATGCAAGTTATCGACCCCAAATTAATGTGTAAAGCATGGATCAGGCACGGGCCAATTTTACAAAGCTGCTGAGATACATTTTAACTCTCCATGCTGCTCGGTTAAGAGGGTAATGAAAGGGCCATTAGGATTAACTCTAAGGTGTGTTTTGGATGAGATAAATACATTGGTGAGTCTTGCCAGCAGGCAGTGATTGAGAAAGGTCAGCATAAGGTATAACTCATTTTCTAAACTATTCTCTACAAGATATGGAGAACATAATGGCCTGTATCTACGACTATTTAAAAGGTTTAATTAAAGTATGATTAAAAAGGCGGATTAGAAAAAAAAAAAACGGTAAGGGAAAATTTAGAAGAGTAGCTGCCATATTTTGAGCTGTGGAATAAATCATGCATCATGAAGTACAAAATTCAAGTAAAAATGAAGTGGATCACACAATAAATCTGCTAACAGGTTTATGCCTGTTCATTTATCTTTAAATCTTGATTCAGGTAATTTGCTTTCTGAAACCAAGTCACAACAAATACTAATATAATTTACAATCCTATGAATGCATTTGAACAAGTTAAAAAGCAAATTTGTATAAGGTAACATCTTGGTAATGACCAATGACAAGAAGAGTAAAGTATTATACTTTCTGCATTTCACACAAATCAAGATTAAATGAAAATATCTCCAGAGAGCTGTGACCCCACTTCCATAACCATGGCATTCACTACACACTAGATGGCAGTAAAAGTCACTATTTTTGTTTTTTTATTTTTTCTGTCAGTACAAATGACACTGAGTGTGGAGGAAAATGTAAGCACAGTCGAACATTTTCAAATGCTGTTTCATATGCAGCCGTAGTTGAGACACTGCCAGATAAATCCCTTGCTCAGAGTAATTATTTGTTTCTCAATGTTTTGGAAAGTAGGCCAAGAACCAGATTTGTCAGATTTGACAGCTGAAATCAATATTTCACATAATATAGAGAAGATTTAAGAACAGATGCAGCACAAAAGCAGGAAATTTAATCTGATGTCCAGTTTGTGGGAATAGAAAAAACAGCTGAGATGACCAAGACATATGTCAAATACTTGGCTTCTTTTAAAATATGATCACGCACTCAAATATTCAACTGTTACTGGTTTAGAGTCATATTTCAACTCATATTCAGCGCACACTGAAATATTCTGTTCAGTGATAATAATGTTAAGTCATACAGAGGTGTAGAATCATGTTACATGCAACTGCTTGGATATAGATACATGCACGAAACTTAAAGCTACCCAAAAAGCATTTAGATGCACAAATAAAAGGGTTTATGGAGAGTGTCTGATGATGAGTGAACAAGCCAGCAGAGATGGAAGAAGCACACCAGGGGGAATGATGAGAGGAAATGATGCGCATGATGAGTGCTGAATGCTTGGCCAGTGGGACAAACCCTGTCAGACTGTCTGCTAAAGGGGCTAAAGACAGAGAGGTAGATGGCGGCGAGGACAGGCGAAAGACAGAGCGATAGAGCATGGAAAAACTGGAGCAAAATGAGAATAAATGTCAAAATGCTATTACCCTGTGACAACCAAGGTTTTTCTTGTCTTGTGCTTCATGACCATTTCTGTCGGGCTTACGCTTCATCTCTGCTGTGCAGATGCAGTCAACTAATATATGATCACTAACTGGAAGGGTTCAGAGGTAGGAAATCGGGCTAGCAGCATGTTTTATTCAGGTCTTATTACATAAATTTCATGTTGCATTCCGATTCCTCCTTTACATGAGTATTTTTGTAGCCCAGAAATGTCTACGGCTCCCTGTGCCGTATTGAGCATCCTTAGCTCCTCTTGTCTTCAAGCTTTTCATCTGCAGAGCAGGCCTTCACGCAGAAACAATGATGACCCAGTTCTGAGTTTGTCTCTGTCTTACAGCCAGTTCTCTTCTGTCCTAATCACAGTCCCTCTGCTCCAAGAGCTGCCGTGCTAGTAAGGCAGAAGAGAGAGGGGTTTGGGAGAGGGGAGTGTGTGTGTGTGTGTGTGTGTGTGTGTGTGTGTGTGCATTAGAGAGAGAGAGAGAGAGAGAAAGGAGAAAGAGAGTTAATCTCTGTGGAGAGAGAAAAGACAGGATAACAAAATGTAAGGATGGATGGATGGATGGGTGGATATGTTCATAGATAAAAAAGGGAAACAGACAGAGACGGTTAAACCGCAGCTTCTTCTCTGATTTGTTCCTTATGAAGAGCGCATGTAAAGTCAGGATTGATTCTATGACAGATTGCAAAAGAAGGATGTGTCATGCTTCTGTTCAGATGTTTCTAGCAATACATGAAACAAGGCCATTCGTCGGGTGTGACTGTATATTAGCTTGCACTGAGGAACCTTGTTGAGTTTATGTAACGCTGAATTCAAAACATGTTTTTCAAGTAGCATATTTGACGATATAGTTAATAAATGCAGTGATGACTATTGTAAAAAGATAATATCTTCCCTGGGTTTAAGCAGCTGATTGAAATCCTTGCAACTTCTTGGAAATGTTTAGGGTGGAATATGGCATCTTCACAGAGCTGATTTCACAGTTTTGTGTTTCAATAATCTGCTGAAACGGATTACATATACCCGGTAGTAAGTCTTGAATAATTTCACTCACATTTATCAGGGTTTATTTCAAAGATGCCTGTAAGGAGCAAAACAATGTGGGCTAACACAAAGTGAGAACACAGAGTACACCCCTGAATATATATACTGTGAAAGAGGATGACAACAGAATATGAAAAAGTAGTTTTGACATTTATTTTCAAGTCCACCTTAGTTCAGTGACTTGGAATTCAGGCTTAAAACGTTTTGATAATGTATGGAATAAACTCTTTTTTCTTTTTTTGCCCCCTAGGATTTGGACAGCAAAACTATAGCATTGCTATGACAACCTAAGCTACGATCAAAACGAAACCAGCTAAGACAACAACAATAACAGAAAAAGGGAGTTGCTGTTGAAAAATGGTAGAATTCAGCTCGTTCTCTGGCTGACTGTTTGACTAAGCAAACTCACATTTCTTTTTTTTCTCTGGAGAGGGAGGTGTTAAGGTAACAGAGTCAACAGTCAAGGGAGTCAAAGCTGGAGTGGCACAGACCTGGCAGTCAGTGGGCGAGGAGATGGAGCAAGCCTTCCTCATGCTGGCTGTGTGTGTTTGTCAGAGGGGAGGGACCGTGTCTAAATGACTCCCAAGCAGTCTGTATTATGCTATGACATGTATCCTTGAGGGAACATTGCTTGGAGTTGAAAGTCACTCAAGGACAGAGTGTTAGCGGCGCTAATTAGAAGATCCAGTTTGACTTATAGTGCTGCATCTCTATAATTATTCATAGTTATTGGAATAACTATCTTTGTATTGCATGATATTATTTCAGCTTATAATACTGAGTGATATTTTTTTTCTTAGTTACGGTGAGGTTTACTACAGTGTATGATTTACAGCAAAGTAAAGAATGGACCGTTTCGAGACGAACGTTCAACACATAAGTATGGACTTTTGTGATTCTATTGTGTTTGCGCTATCTGTGAATTTAACTGTAGGGTATTTGATTCCCGGTATGTGATATATATTGCTGACGTGAAAAGATGAATTACACCCTCAGCTCATTTCCTCCTCCTTCGCAACCTTTACACAAGGTGACCTTGGATCTAACATCATTTACTAGTGAATGGCATGTTTACTGTTCATAGCACTGCCAAGCTGCATCAACCATGCAACTACTTTGACATATTGCTTAAGTGGTCTGTAGCTCAAAATGATACGGCTCAGTGGGGAAGATTGCATTTGGTCCATATGCCCTCTATCTACCTAGATTCTATCCATCTTTTGTTTTTTGCATTTAGACTTCAAGTAGTCATTATATGTACAGCTGTGTTCAAAATAATTGCAGTCCAACATGACTAACCAGATCAATCACTGTTTTTGGTAAGTCATATTATTACATGGCAAATAATTTACCAGTAGATGTAGTTGAGTCAGAGAAACCAACAGACAAACATTTATGATATGAATGCTCTTGAGTCTGTATGATTGAATAATTAGATGATGGGGTGTGTTCAAAATAATAGCAGCGGGGAGTTCAATCAGTGAGGTCATTCATTCAAACAGGTGCCATCCGGGTGGCCCTTATTTAAGGATGAAGCAAGCACATGTTTTAAATGCAATTCTCACTGAGACCAGAGAAAGATGGGTCGTGCCAGACATTGTTCAGAAGAACAGCGTGCTTTAATTAAACGTTGATTGGAGAGGTGAAATTATATAAAGAAGTGCATAAAATGATAGGCTGCTCAGCTAAAATGATGATGAAATGCTTTAAAACGGAAAGCCAAACCAGAGAGACATGGAAGAAAATGGAAAGACTACCATTCAAATGGATTAAACAATAGCCAGAATGGCAAAGACTCAGCCAATGATCAGCTCCGGGGAGATCAGAGATGGTCTGAAGTTAGCTGTAACAACTGTGACAATTAGTAGACGCTTGTTTGAGGCTTATCTATTGGAAGCCCCCGCAAAGTCCCACTGTTAAAAAAAAGGACGTGCTGAAGAGGATAAAATTTGCCAAAGAACATATTGACTGGAAGAGAAATGGAGAAACATTTTGTGTAGTGATGAAAGTAAGATTGCTCCTTTATGGGTCCAAGACGACCCCCAAACACTGAATTCAACCTGCAGTACACTCTTAAGACCGTGAACCAATGTGGTGTAAGCATCGTAATATGGGGCCGTTTCTCTTACGGTGCCAGGCATATTTATCACATACCAGATATCATGGATCAATTTGCTTATATCAAACTACTTGAAGAGGTCAGGCTGCCTTGTGCTGAAGAGGAAATGCCCTTGAAATGGGTGTTTCAACAAGACAACGTCCCAAAACACACCAGTAAGCGAGCAGCATCTTGGTTTCAGACCAATAAAATTAAGGTTATAGAGTGGCAAGCACAATCCCTGGATCTTAATCCAATAGAAAACACGTGGGGTGATATCAAAAATGCTGTTTCTGAGAGAAAACCAAGAAATGCAGAGGAATTATGGAAGATTACTTGTTTACAGGTGCCAGAGGTTGGTCGTCTCCATGCAGCACAGATGTGAAGCAGTTCTCAAAAACAGTGGTTATGCAACTAAATATTAGTTCAGTGATTCACAGAAATGCTATATATTGAAGTTTTTTTTTTCAGTTTATCGAGTAACAATTTGTTGTGAAAAAAATGCAGACATTGCTATTTTTTTGAACAGCCCAATGTTATTTTTTCTTCATTTTCTGTACAGTAATTAAAATATTGATACTTTTTTCTTCATATTTTGATGTAAAATATAATATGCTGTGTTCTCAATGAATGGAAATGAATATAATCAGGATTTTGTGCTTTACTCACATTTTAAAAAAACACTGCTATTATATTGACCACAACTGTATAAACAAATACAGATGTAATTTCAGTGTGATCAAGATCCTTTGAATTAATTTCTGGTAAGAACTGCACCACAATCATTCTTCATAATTGAATGTGTATACAGCAATAAAAGAGAAAGGAAGTTCTATCGAGGTCTCAGCTTCCAATTATGTCTGTAGTTTCTGTATGATGTTAGAAACCAAAAGTTGACTTCTCTTGTGGTCAAAATCACTGACAGTATCGGCTTGTTTCTTCATCCTGTCCCCCATCTTACACCAACCAATGGTTGATGATGTGAAATATTGATTTGCATTTCCACCCATATCACCATGTCTTGACTTTGCTGTCAAGTTAATTTAGATTACACCCCTTTAATGGCCCTTTGATGCCAACCTTGTAGCAGCAGACACAACAGAGGTGCAGAAGGAGGAGGAAGATGTCCCTCAGGGTGGGGAGTAAACAAAAGCCTAAAAAAAACCCGCAATACTGCTTAGGAATTCAGACAATCTGCAATAGCTTTGTAATCAACAATGCACAGGCTGCAGAGGTCTAAGAAGTTGCACACAAACCTGGAATTTAGGGCATAAACCTGCAGTAATCCATGCAGAGGGAATAAATTACTTGGCACATATCGGATGAGGTCGTATACCATATTTCCCAATCAGTCATTTCAGCATGGATACACTCTTCTGCTTCCTATAAGCAGCCAGAAACCCCTGCCCAGACATAGAAACACACAGGGAAGTGCACATACATGAACAGATGGTAAGAAAGACTGTTTTACGAATCACATGACATACGAGATGGCCTTTGCAATTAAAATATCAAAATAATAAATAAATAATTGAGGCAAAATAATCCTCTTCAGCCATATCTATTGGCATCATTATTATGCCGATAGTTTGGTGATCTATAAATGGAATGAAGGCTTGCAACCAAATAAGAGATAACAAGGTGACCTTTTAATTCATAGCATTTTATTTCAAAACAAATATTAATGCTTTGCCTCAAAGGCCCTTTAGTCTTCCCCCAACATCAAGACTCCGCTCTCATTTATCTCAACAATAACAAGCAGATCAAGATTAAAACAGCTGTGAAGGTTTCCTAGAAATTAGTGATGGTTGATGGGTTGTTCACCACTTGCATTTTAGAGTAGCGTGAAGTAAAAGTAAAGTAAAAGAGAGGGACCTTAAAACCTCCCAGGATACAGAGGACAGAAACTGAAAAAAGATAGACGGTGTCTCGGGTCTAAAAACGGAGAAAGTTGACGTCACTGAACATAAAAGAAACCAAAATATTACCGTGCATCGGTGTCCTGGCTCCTTGGAAGTTACATTATTTAGTTATCCTAAAGTGTGATGAGACATTTGTCAAAACAAGTAACTGAAGTATGAAAGGTCAAACATAGCTTTTCAAGGACAGATACTGCAGAAAACATGGCATTTTTGGAAGAGCAATGGAGAGGGGCTAAGATGAATGACAAAGACAGGGTTGTCGCCAACATTCTTTTAATATGTAATCAAAATTTTTGTTGTTATAAACCTATTAACTCATTCTGTGTCCCACTTCTAAGAATTTGCATCATCTACCCTAAACCCCTGATTATTTATTTATTTGCATGGAAAATATAGCTCATGCATTCATACAGACATACATTTTTAATAGATATGCAGCTTTAATTCCAATGTCTGCAAGCAGGTCCTTTGAGTCACTGCGATAGACGCTGAGTATGAATCAGGCACAAGCAGCACACACAATGCATGGTAGAGGAGGGTGTCTTTCACGAGCCAGAGGTATTTAGAGACGGTTTTTACTGCTGTGGCATGATTAGAAAAGCATTCTCTTTTTTCAGTGCCTGATTCAAGTTGAAGAGAGGACAGATTTAAGTGTGGCTTCTAAACAAAACCCAAGATTGAAAATTGAATATGTTACTCCAAATATTATGCTTTCTATAATAAAATCATGAAGCATTAGGATAAAAGAAATCATTAAAAAACAACTGTATAATATTTCTATAGATCTGACCTGGACCTCATCTAGACCTGGACAAACTGAGGGGTACTAATCTGGACCTATAAAGCAAAATTTTGGAACACAGCAGGTCATACTCTAATACATGATTTTGTAGATTATCCATCCATCCATCTTTTGCCCTTTATCTGAAGTTGGGTTGCAGGGGCAGCAACTGGAGCAGAGAGGCTCAGACTTCCTTCTCCCAGTCACATGGTCCAGCTCTTTTGGCGGATCCCAAGGCGGTCCCAGGCCAGCCAAGGGACATAGTGTCTCCACCATGTCCTGGGTTTTCCCTATGGCCTCTTTCCAGATGGACAAGCACAGAATACCGCCCCCGGGAGGCGTCCAGGAGGCATCTTGACCAGATGCCTGAGCCACTTCATCTGATTCCTCTCTTTGCAAAGAAGCCGCCAGACTACTCTGAGCCTCTCTTGGATGGCCAAACTTTTCACCATATCTCTAAAGGAGAGTCCGGCCACTCTGCAGAGAAAACTCATTTTGTCCAGTATCCAAAATCTCGTTCTTTCGGTCACTACCCACAGCTCATGACCATAGGTGAAGGAAGAAACATAGATCATTAAATTGAAAAATTAATATAAATTTAGGAACCCACTCTGGACCTTCAGCCTCAGAAATAGATGGGTCCGCTCCTGAGTTGCCTGGCTCCGCCTCCTCATTAGAAAGCCTTTGGATGGGATTGAAGAGGTCTCGGAAGAATCTCTTCCAACGATCTACAATGTCTCGAGTTCAGGTCAGTTTACACACTTTACACAGTGTTGACGGAGCACTACTTCCCCCTTCTGAGCCACTGGAAGGCTGACCAGAATCTTCTCAAAGCCCACCGGAAGTCGTTCTCCATGGTCTGGCCCAACTCCTCCCACGCCTGAGTTTTTGCTTCGGCAACCACCAAAGCCACATACTGCTTGGCCTGCCTGACCTGTCAGCTGGCTCCGGAGCCCCACAGGGCCCGATAGTACTCCTTCTTCAGTTTGACGGCATTCCTAACTGCTGGGGTCCACAGGCAGGTTTGAGGGTTGCCGCCCTGACAGGTGCCGACGGCCTTACGACTGCAGCTCCAATCTGCCACCTCAACAATGGAAGCTAGGAACTTGGCCCACTCAGACTCAAAGTCCCCCGCCTCCTTTGGGACATGATTGTTGCTCTGCTGGGGGTGGGAGTTGAAACTCCTTCTGACAGGGGACTCAAACAGATGTTCCTTGCAGACCCTCACATTACGTTTGGTTCTGCCAAGTTGTGCATCTTCCCCATCGTCAGAGCCAGCTCACCACCAGGTGGTGATTAGTTGACAACTCTGCCCCTCTTTTCAACTCAGTTTCCAGGACATGCAGCCTCATGTCCAACAACATGGCCACAAGGTCAATCAAAGAACTGTGGCCTAAGGTCCGTTGGTGCCAGACAATGTTGTTTGTTTTGGACCATCCATAACGAGCACAGGAGTCCAACTACTTAGGTTTAGATCTGTGGTCGATAACGCCTAATCACGCCCTTCATAGTTGCACTATCATTGCCCATGTGAGCGTTGAAGTCCCCCAGTAGAACAAGGAAGCCCCCAGTAGGAGCGTCCTCTAGCGGCCTCTCGAGGGACTCAAAGAAGGGTGGGTAAACTGAACTGCTGTTGGGGGCAGAGCTGAAAACAACAGTCAGAACCCATCCTCCCACCTGAAAGCAGAGGGAGGCTACCGTCTCGTCCGCTGGGTTGAACTCCAATGGACGTTCGCTGAGTCAGGGGCAATCAAGATGCTCACACCTGCCCAGCGCCTCTCACTGGGGGCAACTCCAGAATTAAAAAAAAGGGTTCAGCCCCGCTGAAGAAGCCTGGTTCCAGACCCCACACTGTGCGTCGAGGTGAGACCAACTATATCAAGTCGGAATCTCAGCCTCGCACACCAGCTCAGGCTCCTTCCCAATCAGAGATGACACTCTATGTATGTTTTTTTTCTAGATTTCGTCTGGCTTTATTATGGGGAAAAACAAGAAAGCCCAGAGGATGAAACTGGCCTTTTTTGCTATCACAACATGCTATATCAGGTCAAATTTTCGATCACTAGAATAGAGAACTAGCTGTTTGTATCTTCAAACTGAATGGATGCCTTGAAACTAAGAAGTTAAATAGTTCTGAAGATGAACATTTTTCAACAATAGACTCAAAGAATAGCAGAAATAAATGAGTGACTCTGAAAAGTGTCAGTGAGTGCTGTTTTACTGTGTATCTCCACAATGAGTGATGGGTAGTATCAAGTAAACAGTACAAGCCAATTATACATGTGAGATCGGGTGTGATAATAGATTACAGTGGAATTTGATGGGCTGGGATGCTTTATCAGCATTATTCAAATAGAAACTGTTATTTCAGACAACTCTCTTTCACTGGTATAAGATAACAATGCTTTGTCATGTCATTAAACATCTAGCGGGCACATCCAAGCCCCCCTTTGGTGACTGTATCAGTGTTCCGTTCCATAATATAAATTTATCCTGTGACTGATCACACAGTGTTTGTCATGTGACCTTGACAGAAAGTAAGACTTCAAACCATCAGCACTTTGTGAATGTTATTATTAGAAATATTTTTGTTTTGTTGAAATACATGTAGTCATTATTACACTTTGGACTCAGCCATATCCTACTTTACAGCACAGGGTTAGTCACAAACATACAGGTTTCACTCTCAATTTGAGAAATTTGACAGAGATTTACAGAATATGATGATATGCTGACATCAATTTATTTGAAATGAAAAACTTGCATCTCATGTATCTCATATGAATGCCAAAAACTGCCCTAAACAACATCAAAGTGCATCAGTATTTGTGTTGCATGACATTTCACATTATTTTAAACCTAAATGATAACAATCCCCTCATATTATTACCTGAGTCACAGAACCATATAAAACAGCTAATAAATTAGTTTGCTTTTTTAAATATCCATCCAGCCATTATCTACTGCATATCCTGCAGTCAGGGTCATAGGAATTCTAGAGGCTATCCCAGCTGTCATTGGCCAAGAGACGGGGTACACCCTGGATCAGTTGCCAGTCGATCGCAGGGCAAAATACGGACAAACCACGATTCATTCTCTTATTTTTTCCAGTGTATTCCAATTAACATCCTGCATGTGTTTGAACTATGGGAGGAAGCCCGAGAAACTTAAGAAAACCCACACAGACTGGGGGGAGCTTTGTACTGTGAGGCAGAATTGTTAACCACCGCACAGCATATTTCAAATTATGCAGTCTTTATTCATTAGTTTAGTTTGTCAAATGACAAAGCATTTGACTATTCTGTGGAATGGTGGTTCAGTGGAATTGAATGGAAGTTAAGTAAAATATGGTCCAATTGTAGACCACGTCACTGTGGAGGGCGATTGTTAAATCAAGGAGCAGGGACAAATCTTAGCACTCAATATCTAAGTAAAAAAAGACAAAAACATTTGATAAAAAAAATATTGCATGTTTTAAAATCAAGCACTGTTAACCTGGCAATGAAAAAACCAATATATTATCTTTTAAAAAACGCATGTTGAGTTCTGCTCTGTGAGGTTTAAAAAAAGCTACAAAAGTGTTTCTTTATTACATTAATGTCTAATATACATTTAGTGATCTCCTCTTTCACAAGGACCTTAAAAGCTCTTTTATAAGCTCCCTAGACTTATAGGTTTCCCATTGTACGTATAGTATATGTATAGCATAGCATAGCATAGCATAGCATAGCACAGCATAGTACAGCACAGTATAAATTAATGCAGTAGTAGTTTTGAATGTTTGAACAATCAATGGCTCTGACTCAGTCTAGCTGTCCTCTGAAAAATATCTTCTTTTCCTTCTTAATTTCACATTGTGTCCACAAATGAATTTGCCAAGACAGTATAATGTGATGATAGTTATTTATTAAGATATTAAGGAGTGAGTAACATTTCAAGTGCAGTCAAACCCTCTGATAGCAGCTTCCGCCTCGAGCAAAATAGAGATCGATGATAAATGCTCATGAAAATTGTTTATGAAAACAGATGTCTAATGATATCTGATTATTACACAAATCTGTTTTTAGATAATATTCCAAAATGATGAAAGTCTCTTTCTCATTTAAGTAAATACCAAAGAAAATGTCAGTTTAGTAGAACTAATATGTTAAGCACAGTGGCGTAGATGTTATCAGTATTTTTAAGTCCTTTAAAGTCTACATTGACGAACCTTGAAACACATCAACTTATCTGTCACTTTTTTTCCAAGGGGAAAAGGGGAAATCATTTGATTTTACTTCAATTTCAGTCAAAAAAGGCCCTTTGTTTAATGTATGAAAAATATTCTGAAATTCATTTCTCAATTTATTCCAACTCAGACTCTTGTTTTTTGTTTATCAGTCGCTGTTATTAGTCATGTCTCAAGAGACCTTGCCAGCCAGAAATACAAGCAGCTGAAATGAGTTTCCTCTGCAGAGATGCTGTGCTTCACCTTACACCATGGAGAGTTTAGAGCTCTGCAGGGAGCTCAGAGGAGAGTCACTACTCCTTTTCATTGACAGAAGCCATCTGAGGTGGTTCAGGTTTCGGATTGAGATTCCTCCTGGGCATCTCTCCTCACAGTTGGAAATGGGTAGACATTTAAATATTAAAAAAGAAGAAAGCCAATGCTGATTTGGGGGGAAAGATATTAGATATTTCATAGGCATTTCATGATTAAATTTCAAAAGATTTCATTTATTCATTTATGTTAAAAGGATTTGAGGTGCCTATATATGAAAGAGAAAAATATGTGATCATAAGACAGTAACTTCAGAAAACTGTGTCAATCATCTGATGATTGATATTAGGTCAATACTTTTCTTCTACAATACAAATATACCAAAGCTGACATGTTTCATTTTGATGCAGGTTTCTTTTATAATTTATAAATGTCCCCTTATTTTTTTCACATTTGAATTTGTTAAAGTGGTCAAAGCCACTAACACTAAATGTTACGTTGATAAATATCAGATTGCATCGGCCTTATCAAAGGGGACATTTGACATTTACACATAAAGCAAAAATGTTCAATTATAATTACCTTTACGAGAGGTTCAATACAGACCCTGTAAGCTAACATGTTACCTTCGAGTAAGATAGTAATGAAACTAATGTTTAAATTAAGTACTGATGTCTGAATTCAGACATAAATTCGCAGTTAGCCTTAGAAATGAACCAAGGGTTAGGAGAGGGGAAAAAAGGACTGATATAGTGCATTTGAAAATGAAGTTATGCTGAAATGAAATGTAAACTGAGCTTTTTCTTTGAAGTTCTAAAAAGAAGCGCTTTATACAGGATGAAATATGAAGTAGATTGATTTGATTTAAGAAAAGATCCCTACTCTTGCCTTGATTGTTACCTTTTTTAATTTCATCCTGTCCCTAATTTTAAAGTAATATTGACAACATTTCAAAAGTGCGAAGGTGTCTTTCTTTCTTCTTTATGTTCTTAATATTGCAGAATTGGTTCACACACATTTAAGACTTCAGCTCATTCCCTCTCCTTGTTTAATGTCCAAATAGAAGGAAACGGTGGCAATGAAACACTGGTGTCAGCAGCAGCAGCATTTGATAAAAATGTTCTAAATTTACAGTGCCTTCATTCAGAAAGAGTATTATGAATTATCATATCCAAATAAAGGTTGTATAAGTGGCAGTGTTTTGTATTTCTTCAGTTTTGAGGGGAATGTATTCCTCTATTGTTTTGCTATCAAATCAGGTAAACATGAAACAAGAAAGGCAGAGGGAAAAACGTCAAGCGTTTTTGTGGGCTTTGTTATTTGCCTGAGCGACCTGGTGGATGGCCAGTCCATGTCCCCAAACTGTTGTAAAAGCAAAATCAGTTTTGGCCAGCTGAGGTTCAGAATTTATTGCGCTACAGTGTAATATGCCTTTCATCGTATCACAAGTTAGCCGGGGCAGCAAGAGAGAAGATGAAAAGAGAGTTAGAGACAATACGCTGATAAAGAACAACGCTGATGATTTTGTGAGTCGGTGCTCCGATTATATGTGCCCTCAGTCTGAAAGATGAAGAGAGTGTTATCTAATTTTGAGACCAGCTTCCTCACTAATCAAAAACTCCTTGAATCAAATGGGATTGCTAGAAATTATAGTTCAATATATGAGAGGTTTGACATTACAAAGAACCTACAAAAGAACAAAACCTCTCGGCAGATAAAAATTAGATGCACAATACAGACAGAATAAAGATTGTGAAAAAAAGCAGATGAAATCCAAAGTATAGATGGAAAACAGTCCTTTTGAGTGCAGTTTTATCAACTTTATGCTTTAAAAGAGGATTTGACCTCATTCATCGAGATATATCAATAGGATCCACGGCTCCTTGCCAGATACTTCAATAGAAAGCATGAAAAAAATACAACAAAATACCATTGAAGCAGCACAATTAATATCAATACAATATTAATAAAACTAATTTTTGTTTTTGGTGGTCTTTTTAATATCAATTTAATATCAAAAAAATTAATATATTTGGGGCTTGTATTACAACACGGTAAACAAAATGAGTACGAAATGGGTAAACAAGGTAAATAAAATGAGCAATAAATGTCATGGGGGAGTGGGGGTCTCAACCTGTAAGTCTATTGTTGTTTACAGCATTCACCATTAACCGTCTTAAAAAATGCCAAACCACCACACTTTTATTTTCTGAACATTTGCTTGCGAAGTGTAATTTCTTCAGCCTGTCAAATTTCAGGGAAATAAAGGGGAGAGGCAGGAGAGAGCACCAGGAGTACTTGTTTACTTCCAGTTAGGGGAGAGGTGTACCCAGTACTTCTTGTAATTTTTACAACCCTCCAGTTTATCAATATTCCGACAAGGTAGAATTCGAGTACCTTCAGGTGCAAAAAACAGTTCCATGTCAATCAAAAACAATTGACAATATATCATCAAGAGCAGCAGTAAATGGCAAAGATAGTGACAGAGGCTGGGGCTAAACTGGTTTTATGGATCACCATTTTAAGTGATAATATGAATCCCGCTTTGGTAAATTTCATTAACATTTCTCAGGGTCAAACTGCAGTAGTCCTGACAACGAATGAGACTTTTTCAAAACTTCTACTGGCAGGAATCTGATAGCAGAGATGGCAATGAAGGCTGATACGGTTATTCATAAAATCAGTGATTTGAATAATTTTGAGCTAGAAGCATATTTACTGTTAATTGCAAGGAAGTACTATAGTTTCTGTCAAGTGACTGGTGAATTAGAGCTAATCCAAAAAGCTTGGATGGAAACAAAAAGTGAAAGTACTGCATAGCTGATTCCAAAATACTGATATTAAAAGGCATTTACATTGCAAATAAAATGATTATGCTTCAGTTACAAGGGCAAATGGACAATGGACAAAGGAAACAAACCAAGAAAAAGAGAGAAGAAATTGGTGAAAATGATGCGTAAGCACGGGTTAAGGGAGGAGCTATGATGATAAGCAACACTGCACAAGTTACAAGCTGAGAAAGAGGACCACTTAAGCATGCAGCAGAAGAGCTCCGAGACAGGATTGCCCTATTCCTTGGAAACTTCTACTGAATTCCCATAAGACGGAGGAAACAGATTGGTATTTCAAACACATAGTCAGTATTCATGTAAAGCATTTAATTAAGTCTTTCCAGTTTATTACTCCCGAATGCCTGTGAGTTCAGAATTTTTTTGTCATGATGAACAGATAGTTGTCCAGGATCCCTTTGGGTGGAAAAGATTAGGGTAAAGTTGAGTTAAATCACAGTGGGCTCTCATTAAGTCAGGGTATCAGAGATTTACCATCTATTATTTTGGAGGCACAAGATATGATCACTGCATCAGGTGCATGCTCCAAGGAGGTTGTCCCAAGTCCCTTGAATAATTCATGTTTTTGGACGGGTCAAAACACAGAAACCCTAATCATAACCCTGACAACAGCTTTCATGATCGTAAAAAAGTGGAATCACCAGCGCTGATGTGTCTGTGCACAGTGTTATGACGAATCTGCTTTGTTTCTGGAAGGAAAACATCTCGAAAGAGCCGATCTGCTGTGTGTTTTTTTTTTTGCTTTTATAGTGCTATTCATGCATATGTCATGGACTTTGTGCCTTGCACAGCCCCTAACCTACAAGTGCAAGTGGTTCCAACTAAAATAGGAAGTATTCAAGATAGCAGGAAATGACTTACACAAACACCATTTTCAGTTAAACACATTCACAAGCACAGTGAGACATAGGTGAGCTCGCTAATATTGAGACATGGTGCACAGCAAAAACTGGCCAAGCTACTTCCCATCTGGCCATTTGTGAATGACATCCAATAATGTCCAATAAAAATAAAAATCTAATGATAGTCATACGCATCAGAACCTCTGATCTAAATCTTTTGACCGAAATAATAAACACAATGACACGCTTTAAATCGCTTGAGCTTAAGCATTCATGTCAGCATCATGTGACTGTGTGGGGATGCTTCCGGCTCTGTGATCGCTGCAGTAAAACAACTGGGATGACGAGCATACCTTGGCCCTCAGTGGCACATTAGGGACAGCTGGATGTTGTCAGGCAACCATAACATTGATGGAAATAGGCTGATTGCAGCTCGCTGGCCCCTCTCAATTATAAATCAACTTCACATCCACCAAGGGATGGGACACAGCAGCTACAGACAACACCCCTACTAAATGCAAATGTGAATACACAATACGGTGTAAATGTTTGTTTGAATAGTGACTGAATTGTCTTTTTCAGACAACTCCAGAAGCACTTGGATTATGCAATAAACATGTAGAAAGATCTCATCTGTATAAGAAAGTGGAGCCATATTCTAATTGTTCTATAAATGTGTATGTGCAGCCTTGTTTCTTGGCATGTTGGTGTGAGCTGTAAGGCTTTTACACCACCCACATGGGGTGTGCAAAAGTTGGAGAAATCTGGATTTAAAGGCAAAGTATAAAGTGCAGCTCAAAAAGTAGTTCCACTCAAAATAGTCAGCATTGGCTGATTATGCTGAGGATATCAGGATATAAAGGGTTGGCTTATAGACATTTGAGAAATGGAAATTATTTTAGATAAACCATAAAGAAAATGCAGTTAAACAATTGCATGTTTGCTAAAAATGAATTAACATAGCGGAAGATTTTTTTTATTTGCTCAGTCTAACAAATCTTGTTGTACAAAAGTAAATATTCAGATTAAAACAAGCTATCATCCATCATTCTCTACTGACCTTTCAGTTGGCACAGAGCATTTGTTTGATTTGCATGCTTGTAAAGGTTAGACGAGGATTGTACATAGTGACACCTGTCTTTGTTTATGCAGGTGGTTTGGGCCTGTGGCACAGGAAATGAGTGGGGCAGTTTGTCAGGAAATGGGCAAATTAGTAAAAGAAAATAAGCTCAATACATTTTAGAAAACAATAGATAATGTTTTTTTTTCAAATCAGGAAGGATTATAAATAAATATAAAATATTAAATAAATATTATTGTGAGAAATGACAGTTAATACAGCCCTTGTAGAAGTAAATAAAACTGATATTGTGTGATATAACTTGATATTGCTTCAACAAATTAGGTAAGACTCTACAAGGATGGTCACTTTAAAAACAACAAAACAAGCAAATAAGTACATTACTAGCACTAATACTATGACTACTACCACTGACACTCATAATGATACTAATAATAATAAAGTAATTCATTAATATATACAAAATTATAAGTATTAATAATGATACATAAATCAAATTATTATTATTATTATTATGGCAGTGGTAGTGGTCATAGTACTAGTGCCAGTAATGTTCTTTTTGAAGTGACCATCCTTGTAGATTCTTACCTAATTTCCTGAAGCAATATCAAGTTATGTCAGTTTTATTTACTTCTACAAGGGCTTTATCAAGTATGTCATTTCTCACAAAAGAACCAATTACTTTAGCTTAAGGCTATGGTAAGCTTCATCAAAATTACATGGACACATGTGTCTCTAGCTGTGTGGTAAATTACATTTTTAAGCCCTCAATAGCATGTTTCTCAAGGTTAACAAAGTCTTTTTTTTTCTATCAGAATCATGATTTGTCTCTACCAGGGGCAAAAAATAACAACAAAATATCTCTGTATAGCTAGGTAGAAGATGAGCAATCTCCCATAGCCGAAACCACTATCTTTCCTTCTGACTCCAGTGAATAAGAGAGAATTTATGCCACCAAAAAAACACTCACTGATAGAAGAAGATGGAACTATTGGAATTATAGCTAATTTGCTAAAAATTAAAGGAGAAAAAATGGCCTGTAAATGTGTCAACACTTTATTTGGATTAGTGTCATTTTGTGTGTCGCTGTTAACAAAACCTGAAAAGGTCATATTTTGTCCCATTGGGGATATAGAGGAATCATGAAAAATTAGCTGTGAGAAGGTTAAACCATCAACTTGGATTTCACCATTTGGCAATTTTTTAATAAATCCGGCCGGTCGCCAAATACACTGGATTTAAATGGTTGTTCACTGTTAACACAGTTTTATAGATTAAACTGGGGACGGCAAAAAGGCGAAGGAGGTCTGGGGTAAAAAGGATTATGGAACAGCTTTGAAGGGCTTTCCCATGCGAAGCAAAAGAACCATATCTTACTTTTGCTTTTTCACACCTTTCTATAGGGACCGTTTTCACTCAGTACAGAAAACCCAATCTCCTTTCTGACCTTCTCTTGCCAAACAGCTTCTGTTGATTAACACACACACACACACACACACACACACACACACACACACACTATTGCATATAGCAATCTAGAACACCTGACAGCATCCACACTGCAATAACCAACAGCTTCTCACGAGAATGCCTTGTCTCTTAATGCTGGATGGTGTTTAAGACGTAAAATCAATCTCTTTATCTTAAATTATGTTATGAACTTATAATACAATTTATTTTTTCTTGGACAGTAAAATAGCAGCTCAAAGTCTGCTTTCTATGATTATGGTTGTTAAACATTTTAATTTCCTTGTTCTCTTTCATTCCCTCTCTTACATCCTCCGTACAAATGTCAAGTGAATGGAGAGCTGAGAACATCATCATTGCTATCCCACTGCTATAATCCTCCTGCTTTATTAAGACAGTAAAGAGAGATCCCTTCTCTCTTGACAAGACAAGCTATCTATATCTCTTCTCCATCTCTCTCTCTTTCTTGCGCTCTGTCTTCTCCATTTTTGTATTGTCAATGCATGTTTGTGCTTCGTCAGCATTCTTCCTGTCGTTGGCGTTCCTTAGGTGGTGGCAGGACACATTAGTACATGTGTACTTGTGTATACATGCTTTACTACAGTTCAACATTGTGCCAAAAAAATATACCATTCTAAAATAAGGATGAGCATAATGATCGGGCTTTTTATGTTCATACACCAGATTCTGTATCTGCATGGAATGAAGACACACAAATCACTTTGTAGAACAAGTCATTCAGTCAGCCTTTCCAGCATCATTGGGACTCCTGCCAAAAGTGAAAAAGCCTTGTCGACAGCTCGCTTTCCATATTTCAGTTGTAGAGAAGCATACACCACATGGTATTGCTGGAAGAGGAGTGTCATTTTGTGGTTACAGCACTAAAGCAACCGATTCCCTGGTGATAGGTATTCAATGTCCAAATGAAATTGCACTTGCAAAACACATGTGATGTTTGGTCAGAATAAAAAGCTCGATGATTATGCATGATGCTTGATGAGTACCTACAGAAGCTACAAATTGTGCGTTTTGGTGAGTGAATCACACTATATGCAAGTGTTATATACTGTGCAAGCCATCGCAGCACTAATGATCAGTAGCAGTGTGTATTCATTTGGTTAAAAAAAGAAAACCACACCAGTAAGCACAGTGGGAGGGGTGGGCTTTTTAAGGCAAGCAGACCTCATTTCCCTCAGAAAATACTGGTTATGTCTAACCTTTGGATATAAAGTTGTTCTTATTCTTAAAAACTCAAGGAAATGCACTGGAATGCCGCTGCTATTGCGATTGACTAAAAGATCAAAAGGGAATGGATGGATGGTGTCACATTATTAGTTAGCATTGGTTGCCAACACACAGGTCAACGATAGGGAACAAATTGGATTTTTTTTATCTGGCCGGATATTTGAATACAACACGTTATGCGAATGAGGGACCGAATGGCTGTCGGTCTCAAATTTATGACTGACATGTCCAGGGTGAACCCTGCCTCTTGCCCAATGACAGCTGGGCTTGGTTTTTGCCCCCACATGACCCTGAGTGCAGGATAAGTGGTAAAGATAATAAAGGGATAAGGAAACGAATGCAAATATATGTATATATAGTACTGCATATATCCTTAAATAGGTGCGCAATATGACTAAGAGTATGATCTCATATGGCCTTAAAACGTGAACTCGAAGTTTAGGGTTTGACATTAAGGTTTATAAACCATCTCCAGATGGCATATATTGTTATTCTCTCATGTCTACTTCTCCTCCCCTTTCAGTGTATTTGTGTCATGGGCCCTCTCCAGGTTCAGGAGGCTACTCGACCTGCATTGCCTCATCAGCTCACCTGCCTGCCTTCACCCCCCATTTTCACATATATATTGTGTGTGTGACCTTTAATCATTACCAGCTTGCATTTTGTTGAAAAGATAAATCCTTGTATCTATGAGTAAGTCTGATCTTTCACGCCCATGAACATATTCAACCTCAATCCCTGTGTTTCGCCTCTTTGGCCCTTCTTCAGTCTTAGCCAGCAAGTAATATTTCTTGTCCCCTTATTTCATCTTCATGACAGTAAATGTACCTTTTTAAAGTGATTACACTTATTTCACTACCACCACATTACATGTGTCTGCATTTTGCAGCCTGGAAATTGAAAAAGATCACTTGAGATTAAGCACAGAAGAAAATTAACAGTATTTGTTCAAGATATGAGAAGGATGTTGAGGACGTTGCGATTGAAAAATACAAAATTCAAAAGGGTTCCTATACAGCAAATCTTACTTTTCCTATAAAATTTTGTGTAAATCAACAAAGTTCTTCTTACAAAATCATAACCACTGCCTGGCTGGATTAAAAAAAATAAAAACAGGCCAAAGGCCAAACCACCCGAGGGGAATAAATACAGTAAGTACTTCAGGCACTCAATACCAATAGTCAATATATATCTTTATTTGTGCGGTAAAATATTTATTAGTACCTTGTTATTTTTAAAGCTCTTCCAGTACTTTAAAAATGAAAGCCTGCTTGAACGACCCAGTATTTAAACATAAAGACTTTCTCAGCGGTGGATCCCTGTTCTGTCTGGTTGCACTTAAATTCCATGTCTCTCTTGAATCCATAATCTGCATTTCTGTGCTGTGCACATTTCTATGTGTCTCACATTTCATGTATGAGGGATATAAAAATATCCCAGGTATAGATTACAGTTTTGGATGTTCGTCATAAATAACAAGCTAAAGGTTAAGGGTTGAAATATTCACCGCTGCAGAGCTTTTTAAGTGCCTGATTGATCTCTGCCAAGGAGATAAGCCGTGTCCAGAAATGACTTGTATTGCAAAGAATAAATGTTGGTTGTGTAATTTAGTACATTCAATATCAGTGATTTTAATGAATGATATGGGCTCATAAAGTAGTACTTTATTACTCTCGTAAATTTGTAAGACTACATATCCTTGCTGTCAGATTCCTTGAGAAGTTCAATTGCCAAAAGTATTTGTGATGTATGAATCACAAATTGATGTGGTTGGAAGGAGAACAAGACAGAGCAGTGAAAGTACCTGTTGACCAAAAGTGTGTTATGCAGAGTTAATACGTATCAATATAAAATCATCATAACAGTCCATTGTACAGAGAAATTGAATACTGCTTTGGTGTGCAATTCGCAGTTAATGCAAGATGCTCCATTATGGCTTCCTTTCTTGAGACTCCGTATGTTTTGATCGACATCACTTATTTCCAAAGTCGAATTTTTTGGTGAGGGTCAATCTGAACAAAGTTTACACACCTCAAACAAGATAAAGGATGAGCTGCCAGGACATAACAGATGAGTCTACCAAGACAACATGCTTGGTTTTAAATCCTACCAGAATAACGTATGCACCTCAGCACAGCTCTCTTAAATAGAAAATGGAAAATGTAGAATGTGTGACAATGAATGTTGAGATACTCTATAACCCAGCTAGCTGCATTATTGCTCTTGTACTTGTTTGTTAAGGATTTTCATGAAAACAATTTTGCCAATGCAAAAAAAAAAACAATTCACAATGCAATTTAACAGGGGCAACAAACCACGCTCAACATACGTCCACTGAATTGAACACTCGGAGGAATATTTAATGTATCTACGACACGAACCTTGTCATGAGCAAAACATTTACTCAGTGAAAATTATGGCTATCAGATTTTATATATCAGCAGAGAGAAAGGATGAGTGAGCAACGAAAGAGCATGTGTGGGAGGCATTGTGTGAGCAAGTGGTGGGCTGGGGTTATAAGGTCTTCTCTACACTGTCATTACTTCGTCCACACAATCGGTGTGCAAGCACACACACACACACACACACACACAAACACACACACACAAAGTAAGGGTATTTATTCTGAGCAAGACGAGTGGGGACACAGATATAGCAATACACAGATGTGTGCATTATAAGTGTGGTGAAGGCTTTTAAAAAGGAAGATATATAAGGAGGAAAGCTGGATATCACACCTTTTTTCTAGCTTTACCATGTTTTCGAGTACCAGTGGTTCTAAAACATATTATTTTTGTGGACCACCTCCCCTTTTTGTAATGTCTTTATCCATGTGGACCTTGGACATTTTTGACAGATTCTTGGCCTCCCTCTTGTTACAACTCCAGTTATAGCTTGCTTTTTCTTTTTCTTTTGAAGAAATTAAATTTATACGTAATGTTACTTTTATGTGACAAATTAAGTAATTTCATCTTGTAATCAAAGTCTAAATGACTTCATACTCAGATTGTAACTTCTAGAAATACTTTGAAAAACTTTTTATTTTCTCTGATGGCCTTTGTTGACAAAGTTAAAACATAGCAGTGTCAGAAAAAAGAAGGGTTGGATGGAGTTCAAGGCTTGGAAAAATTGTAATGCTATCACAAGAAGAGAGACACATCTTCAAGGAATGCTCTGTTTTGTTTTTTTTTTGTTTTTTTTGCAGACGTTCTCCGCTACTTATCTGCGCACAATCGCATCTGCCCCTAACACCTGACAGGTGCCCTCGCTGTCTTTAACGGTGGCTGACGACAGGTGGGTTCGGGGCAACCGGGCTGTAGACTCGACAAGCTGCTGGATCCTATCCTTGTCTCTGAGTGCCAAGCCAGCATCATACCGGATTTCACAGCCACCTCCTTTCTCCAAACTGCTAAGCTCAAACCTTTCATTGTACATGAGCCCTGCCACAGCCAGAGACCTTATCTGTTTTCAAAGTAAGACTGTGAGCACCTGCCAAGAAAAATATAAATGACAATCCCTGTATTTCTTGGCTTTGCAAGAAATTAAAAAAAGTATATCCAATATTATATCAAATGACATGACGATCCAGGATTTGATAGGCAAAATGAAATTTCTGGAAGACTGAGTTACAAATCGATGTGTTGTGCGCAGGCCATTAATTATGATTCAGTGCACGACAGCCACTAATAATAATCTACAATATTAATCAAACACTGGATAATAGTAACTTTGTAACTATTCAACTATTCTTCAAAAAGTTTTCTTTGATATATTGTATGTCTTGAAATGGCATGTATAATACACTGGCATATTTAATCATAATTATTTCATGCTACTTTACATGATTGAATAGAAACTGTACAGTAAACTGCTGAGATAGACACATGATCTACTTACATAATATTGAAATTTGGCTTAATATCTGCTTCGTTTTTAAAGTTTAAACGTCACTGCATTTAACAAAGTGTGAGACAAAGGTTTATGCTAGGAAATAAATCAATCATCCACTCCTTCTGAAAGTGAGAATTGCACAATTATGTTTTTGGCAGAAAGGGAACAAAATGCACTGTAGAAAAGCAGAATGCCATTTATGTGGACATTTGCTATTTTGCATTTTAGGAGGTGCTATTAATTTTGCTGACGAACATGTATGTTTGCAGTCAGTTTTAAGTAATGTCAAATATTTGTTCAAATTTAAATATACCTCAAAAAAAAATATAGAATATAAATATAATGTCATATTCTATGCCAACAACAGATGAGGATTATTTGCCTTGACTTTTTCGGTGTACCACTTATCTATCCTGCTATTGCTTGTAGATTTGGTTACCAAGGTAACGTCTCTAGTGGCCTGTAATTTGAGAGCATGGTGGCCTGTTATGTTGGTTACATGTTACCATAGCAAATTTCTTTGCTCCACACACAATGTGCATAAGAGAACTACCTGGGATGCTGCTCCTTAGTGTTGCAACGGTTAGGCAATTTATCATGGTTTATGGAAAAATCTATTTCATATAGTGGTTCGAAGAAGGCTTTATCAGTTAAATCAAGTCATTTTTTTTTACTCCTTCATATATTTCATTTTCTACCTTGCAATGAAAATGCTACTTTCACAATAGAATTTTTTTATTTTATTCTATCACAATCAGATATGTGTCCTGATTCAAATGAACTACCTAATGTATTGTGTACAGGCTTAGCTACAAAAAAGCAACAAATGAAGTACATGCATATATATGTGGAAAACTATATTGTGTGCTCTCTAATGAAGAACTAAAGCAGGTATTATTTTGTTTATGACTGTAAAGCATTTTTTGACCACAGTACCCCGCAGAAAAATAGTAAATGGAAATTTGGATATTAATCAAAATTAGAAATATCGTAGTATCATGAAATATAATTTGGTTACTTTGAGTAAAATGAATTGCAAAAGGAGTATTTATATTCATGCAAAGGCTGAAATGAAAGAGGTCTGAGAGAATGAATTAACCAAGCACAGAATTTTTGCCTTATCCTTTTTAACAACATGCCATTTATTTGCTGCAGTGCAAAATGAATGCTGTAATTCCAGGTGAAGCCAAGAGAATAAGAAAATCTGTAAATGAATATATCATTTTTATAGGGTAAAGCTGTCTCTTTAATTGTGACACTGGGTATTGCATATTAAAGTATGTGCTGCACTCGTCAGCCCCGGCCAATCATGAATGCTGTGCCTTGCCATTGGCTGTGCTATGAAGAGTGCTGGGTACTGCGCTGTGAGGGGCGGGGGGCTGTCTATCTCCTCTGTGCTCTTCCATTCAACCTCTGTAGTCAGCAGAACGAGTGGCTGAGCAAGGCAACAGCATCCACGGCTACAGCATCCTGCAAATGGCTATGCTCCAAGGAGGAGAGAGAGGGGAAAAAAGAGCAAGTGCTGGAGAGAAAGGGGTAGATAAATAAGGGAAGACCAGGAGGACCACTGGAATATGAGTGGGAAATGAAACGAATTGAGTGAAGACCGCTGGCTGCCTCAGGACCACTGCGGCTGCTTTAAATCTGGGGCTGTCAGGGGGGGCTTTCAGGCCAACCGTCAGCAAAGCAGTGAGTGAGAGAGACGAGAGGAAAAAGAAGGAAAAAGTAATTCGAAGAGCTGATCTTATCACTTTGGACAAGCAGGAATGGGAACCACAGTCACCTCTCAGTCAGCAGCAGATCAAACTTCACACAGAAACAAAGTGCCTTCAGATCATCTTCCTGGGATTGACTCTTCAGAAGAGTGAAGAAGACGAGCCATACAAGAGTTATCCTTTAGTTCCCACAAGGTGAAACTGAGACAGAACCTCTGACTACTGCACAGCGCGTTTACAGTCTGCATTCCCTTTTCCCTCCCCCTTGCACCTGTCAGCTTTTAGTGAATGTCTTTTCTGCGTGCACTTCCACTGCTCAGCAGTTGAACACACTCATGGTCGATGCCAAGGGAAGGAACATGAAATGTCTGACTTTCTTCTTAATGCTACCTGAGTCAGTAAAAAGCAAGTCGAGTAAAAGCTCCAAGAAAGGGAATGCCACTGGCGGCTCCAAGCTGCCCCCGATCTGTTATGAAATAATTACTCTGAGGAGCAAGAAGAAGAAGAAGATGGCAGCAGACATTTTTCCTACCAAAAAGTCAACATCCACGACTGCGGTGCAACAGTACCAGCAACAGAACCTAAACAACAACAACACCATACAGAACTGTAACTGGCAGGGACTATATTCTACTATAAGAGAACGGTAAGTACAACCAAAAAGCTTTAAACTGATTCAGCTATTCCCAATAGTTTACATCAATACTACAAACAAGTGATTATAAAGTCAAATAAAAATCAAAATTCAAATTAAATGTTCTACAGCATTATTTAGGTTTAGAAAAGGAGGAGGAGAAAAACAAATTGCCGTGGTTAAACATCCATTTGTGTCCATGTATGTGTGTTGTGTTGTGTTGTGTTGTGTTGTGTTGTGTTGTGTTGTGTTGTGTTGTGTTGTGTTGTGTTGTGTTGTGTTGTGTTGTGATGTGTTGTGTTGTGTTGTGTTGTGTTGTGTTGTGTTGTGGTGAACGGGAGGTGGGGGGCAATTATGAGTGGGTGTTCCCTGCCCTTATCTTCTAGGGGATTCTATGTGTACACCCATTCTGCTTTTGCAGACGTTACTCCCGTTGACAAGCAGTCGGTGTATATGATATACACAACATGCAGAGTTTCTCGCTATACTGAAAACAAATTGATTTGTTTGGCCTATTAGGACCCTGACTTTCCCATGCAAAATGTGTTTTTTAACTTGGCTTGGTTTTCTCTCAAGACCAACATTTCTGTTTACCTACATCCGTGACACACTTATACACACATATATATAAACACAGCTTTTTTGTTATTTCAAGCTTTTCCATTCCATTTACTGTCTCATTTTCCTGGTTTGGTCTATGATTCAGCAGTTAAGAGAAAAATGCAATGAAATCAGTTTTGTTTTTTCAAATACTGTGGTGTTTATGACTTGTGAAGCTATTATACCTTTAAGTGTCTATTACATATTCAGTCTGTTTATTCAGTCTTGCTGGATGTAAATTGAACACTATCAAATGGAAAATTGGTAGTTTATTGCCTAACTTTATAGAGCTATAAAGATGATACTGGTTCAAGAAACAAATAAAAACAGATTATTTCTCTTTTTTTTTGAGGTTTGACAGTCATATAAAAGATATACTCTCAAAATGACTATTATTCCTTAATTGCTTGTATTTCTACCTGAACTCTTTTTCTGAATTGTGAAAATGTAAAGCATATCCTTATAGTTAACATTTTTTTTTTTTTTTGGCATTTTCAGGAATTCAGTAATGTTCAACAATGAATTGATGGCAGATGTTCACTTTGTGGTGGGTCAGCCTGGAAGGACCCAGCGATTACCGGGACACAGAGTAAGAATTTTACTTCCCAGAAAAATCATATATAGAAAATTAGAAGTGACAGAAAAAAGCAATCAGCAGACGCAGTGTTGTTCACAACATGTCTGAACAAGATAATTTTTCTCATTGTCATCAGTAATACAGATGAAATCCTTTGTGCTCGACTCACACTTCCACACCATGTGTCTTTCCAAGACAGTCCTCAATTATTTATGTAAATGAGGCTGAAGGGTTGAGTCAGTGAACAAGGGTAGGAGGAAGGGATATCCTTTCCGGCAGTCATCTCACACAAAATGGATCACCTTCTCTCTGTCTTGCAGCTCGGCTTTTCAGAAGGAAATCTGCGATGATTTAGGTTTTAATCCAACACACTTAATAATAAATAGCCACAATTATAGACTCTGGACCTGACAGCCTATTCTTAATTCATGCTTTTGATTGTGCATTGTATATTGCATGTGGAAATTTGAGTAAGATGAAATATATTATTGGCAGAAAAGGGATTATTGTCTTTTTTACCTACAATAGAAGTTGAAATCGAACCTCTTTGTTTAATTTTTTCCCAAGACATTCACATACAATGTAAATGGCAGATCACAGTCACCAGAGTAACTTGCATATCTTTTTATTCTATTGGATTATAAGTGAAATACTCACATTAAGTTTACTAATGGATTTTGCAGTTAACGTAATGGCACAGCTGGCAATTTTGCAATGCCACTATCCGATGAATACCGCATGGGTCATCGTTTTTCGTCTTTATGTGGGACCTAAATATATAATCTATGATTGAAGACTGTAGATCACTTTGTGTATTTAGCGGAAGCAGTTATAGAGGGACATTAAGGATGACTTGACTGCACTTTATGCTGAGACACTGTGCTAGTTGGATGATTTGATAATTGTCAGTCGACTCCATTTGGAGAAGGTATGTCTTTTTGTAAGCATCTGTATAAAACTGATCCAAAAGGGTAAAAATAACCTTATTTCATAAGCGTAAACTAGACTAGAAATCCTGACAAAGAAAAAAGAGCAACTGAGACCCCAATGATTCTTCTTTAGGGTAAAGGAAACAACTGTGTAACAACATTATTTTTAATAAAAATCCATGATTTTAATTGATACATTGAAGATAGGCATAATTACAATATTATCATTTTAGGCCCAGCGTGTATGTCTTTGTTTGTGCGTGTGGTGTGTGTGTGTGTGTGTGTGTGTGTGTGTGTGTGTGTGTGTGTGTGTGTGTATCTATGTTTATATTATACCACCCACTTAGCAACCTACACACAAAGTGCTTATGCTGCATATTAAAAATAAAACACATTCTATGGTGACACAAACACAGACAAAGCCCTAATTGCGGTAAGTATTTTTTGAGTAAGCTGAAATAACTCATTAATTTTAGAAAATCAAACTTGTTGTGCTCTGTTCAGTTTTGTAACTAACAATTCCATTTATTTTTATCAGAAGCAATCTTATTCATTAGAAACCTGTCTCTCTTGTTCGACTGGGAAATAGGATCTGGCTGAGCATTGCTCATTATGTGAGAAACTCTTTCTCCTGTGATTACAATTGAGAATTGAGGCATTGTTCAATACACTTGAAGATATTATGTACATGTGTTGAATTTGTACATGCGTTCCATTTGTGCTAATTGTTTCTATTCAAAATTAGCATGACAATTCATCTATTTTTCCAGTGGATGTTACACTACTACCTATCAAAAAGCTTGAACGTAATCCCAGATGGACTAAAACATGTTGCTGTTTTTTTTTCCCATTTCATCTTAATCTCGTTTTTTCTCTTCCACTAACAGTATGTTTTGGCAGTGGGAAGCTCAGTGTTCCATGCCATGTTTTATGGTGAACTCGCTGAAAACAATGATGAAATCCATATTCCAGATGTGGAGCCATCTGCCTTTCTCGCAATGTTGAAGTAAGACATTCTCTTCCTACACGGTTGCTGTGAAATTCAGAGTGATGGGCTATGCATCTGTTGTTTTCCTTTTAGCTATTCAACTTTTATACACGTATTCTGTCTTCCTATTACTTTTTATCCTTCTTACATTCGTTCCTCCACCGCTTAAACCTTGCTTTTCAATTCGAATTAGTTGGTAGCTTGCATTGGAGAATAATGTATTGTTGGCTAGATTTTTAGCAGGTGTAGCAATGACATCAGTGTTGATTTTGCATTCAAGTTAAAACTACTGAGAGCATTGGTTTTTTTTTGATGTTTCTTTGTATTCATGTCCTAAGTTCCTGAAGAAGGAAATACTCTACATCAAATCGAATCAATAATTTTCATTTGTTGGATTAGATTTATTGACTTCATTAGTGTATACACTATATATATATAACTTTAAAGTTAAGAAAACCATATTTTTGTTTCAACAGGTACATTTACTGTGATGAGATTGACCTGAGTGCTGACACAGTTTTAGCCACTCTCTATGCTGCCAAGAAGTACATTGTTCCTCACCTGGCTCGGGCCTGTGTTAACTTCCTGGAGACAAGCCTAAGTGCCAAGAATGCCTGCGTGTTACTCTCCCAGAGTTGCCTGTTTGAGGAGCCAGAACTGACACAGCGCTGCTGGGAGGTGATCGATGCCCAGGCTGAGCTGGCGTTACGCTCGGAAGGATTCTGTGACATCGATGCTCAGACCCTTGAGAGTATCCTACAGAGAGAGACACTCAATGCTAAAGAGATAGTCGTATTTGAGGCAGCTCTCAGCTGGGCTGAGGCTGAGTGCCAGAGGCAGGAGCTCACCATGTCGACCGACAATAAGCGTAGGGTATTGGGCAAGGCCATGTACCTGATACGTATCCCCACGATGGCTCTGGACGATTTTGCCAATGGAGCAGCACAGTCAGGTTTGTTAACACTTACCGAGACCAATGATATCTTCCTGTGGTACACAGCGGCCAAGAAGCCTGAACTACAATTTGCCAGTCAACCCAGAAAAGGCCTAACACCGCAGCGCTGCCACAGGTTCCAGTCCTGTGCCTATAGAAGCAATCAGTGGCGTTACCGAGGTCGTTGTGACAGTATACAGTTTGCAGTGGATAAAAGAGTTTTCATTGCTGGCTTTGGACTTTATGGCTCAAGCTGTGGATCAGCAGAGTACAGTGCTAAGATTGAGCTCAAGCGTCAAGGAGTATTGCTGGGACAAAACCTTAGCAAATACTTCTCCGATGGTTCCAGCAACACTTTCCCGGTGTGGTTTGAGTATCCAGTACAGATTGAGCCTGATACCTTCTACACTGCCAGTGTGGTTCTGGATGGGAATGAGCTAAGCTACTTCGGACAAGAAGGTATGACAGAGGTACAATGTGGGAAAGTGACATTTCAATTCCAATGCTCCTCAGACAGCACTAATGGCACAGGAGTGCAGGGAGGTCAGATTCCTGAGCTTGTCTTCTATGCTTGACCATCTGTGCAAACATCTAATTTTTAGTATACTTCTGCAATGTCACTTTCTGTTATTTATTTTTGTCACACATTTAAAATATAATTGTCTCAGACTTCTGAGAGGGTCTTTTAATGCTTCTGATTTTTGTTGATGCTTCACTTAGGTAGGACCCATGTTTCAAAATGTTGGATTGTTCAAACAAACAGATAAGGTAAACATTTAAAATGACCAAAAAAAGAAAAACTTCAGTTTAAAAATGGCATCAAGTGTAGATATATATATAAATACACATATATACATAGATATAAATATATGTAAATTCCACACTGTATATTATGCTACAGCTTTGGCCAATGCTGGCCATAGAGATATCATATATGATGATTATGCCATAGTACGTTTATTATTTCTATGCTTGCATAGAATGCACATATATAGCAGCAATACTTCACATTCTGTATTTTAAGATGACTATTTCGAGTCTTTTCTGAATTTAATTAATGTTCGGCTCAAAACAATGACAATGGAGGGGGAAAGGTGGAATGATATGAATATCAGTTCATCCTGAATTTGAAGTCAAAACACTGTTTGTCCTATGGCAGCGTGAAACACCCATCAAGCATTTGTATCTGAGTGGTTACAACTGTACGTGCAGCTGTTTGACTCTTCAAATTTAGTAATGGGGCCTCATAGATCTTTCATTAGGGAACGCTAGATATAATGAGACACATACCTTCAATCTCTCTGTAGCATGTTGCTCTGCACGTGCACTCTTCTCAGTCACTACAGTAACCCACATTAAGCTTAGTGTCAGTTTTCTTACAGTGAAAATTGTTGCTTGAAGTTATGACAATTTACCAGGTACATGGAAAAGAGGTTCTTATTGGGTTTCCCCATCTGCACTGCAGTGTTATAGCATGAGTAGAACTATTCCACTAAGATCAATGACTGATCCTGTGTGTGAAGCAGTTTATTTTACATCATTTTGTTTTTTGGCTAAAGCTGTACAGTTGAATTGCTGAGCTCTCCCTTTAATGTGATTGTAAAGTATCAAGATTTGGAGAGGCATCAAATATGTAACATAATTGCACTGATGTTGTTTTATAATGTATCATTTTAAAAAATATTTAACATGTTCTCCTCACTGAAGTTTTTTTTTTCCCTCTTATTCCTTTTCTGTGAAGCCTACAGTAAATTGCTGTACGATAAAATATCCACAGTCTGAGTCTCATGGGGACCATGTTTGGGAAAACTGGTATTTATGTCCTATGTTTACTTGCTACAGTTCTAGGAAGACCAAGGAATGTGTGTGATTGTTGTGATGCTAATAAACAGAACAAGGAATATGGATCCTATCTGTTAAACAACTTTGTTACAAATGCTGATGCAGTAATGCAGAGATTGGGGTAGATGATGTCTTTTAGAACTGCAAGGATTTATAATGCCAAGGAGAGCTGTCTGTAACCTAAACTTCAGCCTGTGTCGCCATAAAAACCTAGAAATAGATAATCAATACTTCAGTGCTTGGGCTCCAAAATTAAGAGCTGGAAGTTTTGTATTTTTATACATGCAGCAAAAAAGAACGCCTCTTTGACAGGACATTACAAGATAAAAACTCAAAAATAACCTAATTCCCTGCTGACCAACCTGACTGACCTCTGCTTAACAGAAATGTGCATTTTAATCAAATGGAAAAAATCAGATCAAGTGTTTTACTCTGGTTCACCTGTATGCTTAGAGAAGTGGTACTCACATTAGGTTAGGAACAATAATTCTATCATAGCAATGACAGCAAAATGCCCATTTTACAGAAGCAACTTCTTTTGAACAATTAAAAAACAAGTAACTATTCATGCAAAGGGGAAAACACACAACAAACCGTGACACCACATTAACACCATATTACT
Organism: Fistularia commersonii; assembly: GCF_037954325.1. Taxonomy (NCBI): domain Eukaryota; kingdom Metazoa; phylum Chordata; class Actinopteri; order Syngnathiformes; family Fistulariidae; genus Fistularia; species Fistularia commersonii. The sequence continues at coordinate 10,687,690 of NC_141285.1, forward strand.
AACTGCTCCTGCCCCTCCAGAAGCAGAATGTGTAGATCATGTAAAGAAATACTTCATGACCCACAATGACTGACCTGTTTTGTGTTTCACTGTGTAGATGAAAATTGTAATGAAACTTTCACCTTGTTAACCTTGAAATAGCATGACATTTACACAAATAACGTTACATAAATAAATACAGAGAAGTCCCAAACCAGTTTACCAAGTACGGATAGTGAAATACTATGGTAAGACCTTGACTTTGGTTTACTTGATTTTTTTAAATTGTTACCTGATGTCAACTTCATCAGTTTCCTTGTTGAAAGGTCGCAGTGTGAGTTGACTAACATCCGTCCATCATAAATCTTTGGGACCAGACATTTATAGGATCCAACCCTATGGGGTTCAACCGCACCCCAATCAACTTAATATTGACTCAAGAGTGTCTTGACTCCATATATCAATTTGGACATTTATCTTTGGCAATGTACACTGAACAGCTGCCTCCCATGGAAAATGTGTTTTGCTGACCCATCAGTGTAAAAACAATCTGCACGACGTGAACAATCAAAATCAACACTTCAGAATCTGATTTTCTCCAACTGCACAAATTGTCAATGGACTAATATTGGGGGAGAGAGGAGTGGCACACAGCTGTGCATTGGAACTAACTCATCATTATATCAAATACAATCATTTGTAAGTATATTATATAATTCATCAAATCACAAATGAATTTTCAGAGGCATTTTCCTCATCTTAAACACTATATTCTCCTGATATATGTAGTCCCGGCGTGCTGATCCTTTGTCGCTCACAAAGTAAGCATATATCTGTGAAGGACTATTGAAGGTGACTATGAATTGCTATAATCTTGACTATCTCTTTGAGCCCCTGGCGCTAAACTCAATCCACAACCATTTGGAAAATGGAATTCAAATATGGCTTGAGTAAATTCAAGGTAAAGATTTGAATTTCCTAATAATTATTTTAAGAAGTATTACTGGAATGTAAGAGCAGAACATATTCCCGCATGGGAATGTCAAAAGGTCGTAAAATTCAATAAGAGGGTGATGTTGACGTCAACGGGATGACAGGAGTGTGACTGATGAAAGACTTCTGTCACTTGCATGTTAAGCCCCCCTGAGCAGTTAAGGGATATCATTTGATATAATCTATCCCGGGCCTTTTGCTTCCAGTTATATGCATTTGTGCAGTGTTCTGGAGGATCAGCCCTGTGATTGTGCGTCTCATTTAGCTATTTATTTATTCATTGCTACCAGCCAGAACTAAATCGTTTCAACAGGCTGGGCCATTGAAAGGCCAGCTTTTATGTTAGATTAGCCTGTTTATAGCGCTGATGCTTAGCTCCTGATGAATCAATAGGAGGATGCGATTTCTGGAGGTAAATGCTCTGTATACTGTTAGAAAAAAATATTGCTTAAAAAAAAGGCAGTTTTGTTGGGCAATGGCAGCTTAACAATCTATTCAGAGCAGTCAAACCTATAGAAAATGGTGTATCAAGGGCACAATGGAAATAAATTAGATTTCTCACCAGTGAATACCTTGCTTGCAAATGTGTTTTGTAATTTCCCCCCACTAAGGTAATTTGTTGTTCATGCATGATGCTCATCAAGCTATTTATTCTTGCAACTACGGCTGCATATACCTGTCATCCATTGCCAGTATGTTAAGGCTTGATCAAAACCTTGAATCCTGGCAGCTTCCCACTGAGAGAGGTGATGAGGGCTGAGCATGCTACTTTTTGTATGTACTCTAGACCCTCTATTCATACTGAAGCATGTCCTCTAAGGCAGCTCCGTCGCTTTGATAGTATGGAGTGAGCGGGCCCTTCTCTCCCCAGGGTCTGATTTAATGAGAGTGAGCTTACTAAACATGATCTGCAGCTCTCCCAAATAAGCTACTTGAAAAAGCTTGAGCCTGAAACCAAACAACAAACAGCACTGATTCATTTGTACAAATCTATCTCTACACATTTCTGTGTGTATGGGGGTGGGGGTACAATGTTTTTGATGTGATGCAGAGATAGCGTATAGAGAAGTGCAGAAGTCTGGCATTGTGAGTGCTAAATCAGGAAATATGCCTCCCAGTTTAATTAAATCATGAAGACAATAATGTGCAGATTTGAAATTACTGCATCATGGCTGGAATGTGTCCAAATACAAATTGAAAAGAGCTATATGGTTTGCCATTGTCATTTCTCTTATTCAGACATTATCTGCCGTAGCATCTTATCATTTGTCAGCAGGGAGTCTGGTAATCAGACACATTCTGGTGGAAACAAGGTATTTCTTTTGTCAGGTGAATAAGGAACATCAGCAAGGCTGGGAGTCAGCATTTTTTACCGTCCTGCAGCAATGCATTTTGTATCACTTAATTCTGCAAAAAAAATGAATTTTGGTTATTGAATGCCTGATTTTAGGCTAACAGAAAACTGACCCATCCTTTTCCCACACAGGCTTTTACCGCCTGATATATTGCAAGGACTATATTGGGAGCTGTCAAGCAATTTATATGTATTAAGTTCTTTTTAAAACCAAATGAGGTCTACCGGGCTGCTTTTGTGGCCCAATTCATAACATTGAGCAATATCTTCTGTTCCTCTACCATTTATGTCCTCTTTATCACAGGCAAAACAAGTACAGTACCTCAGGTCCACACATTACATTTAGTATCGTTCAGAAAGCTATTACCACGGCAAATGCAACTAAATGCAAACTGTGAAAGGTAGTGTCACACAATTCATTAAATCTTTTAAGCAGAGAGTCAGTGTTCAATCAAAAAGGGATTGAGATAATACACCTGCATTCACAGCAGCGTCACATTTCCATAATCTGTGAGCATAAGCCTGCCCACGGCTGCATGATCCTGGCCTTATTGTCACGCTGATGATGAATCTGAATCTGATATTGGCAAAGCAAAGTGTCTTTCCTCATCTTATCATTATCTCCAATAATTAGTTGTAGCTGTCTAAACAGTTATAGACAACAGCATTTGTTTTTAAAGTCGCCCGAAAACACGAGGTGATCTCTATACGTTAAGTGAGGAAAAGAAAAACTGCCAACATATTTGTAGATTTAATAAGTCTTTCCCTCTCTAATTGGTGTGCATTCAATGTTTATGCCTTAAGAGATCCGAGAGATTTGTAGGGACTGCTGCTCATCTAAATCTAACTAAAACTCTCTCTGCCTAAGCATTTTTGGGTCAAACCCCACCCCGTTCCCTCACTGCCCTCAGTAATGGCCTCAATTTAAGCTTTGCTGTGCCTTACCTTGGCGGTATTTTCATTTCCCTTTGAGATACTGAAGCTTTTCTCCCTCTGAGCTGCTGGAAATTATCCCAGGACATAAGGTGAATTAAATCATTGTGTTTTGTGGAAATTTTCCTCATCAGTATATGTGTAATCTTTTTTGAGCTCTGTTGCTAATGATTAAATGCATTATGAACGCTTTGTGCAGCAGAAGCCCACATGGTATGTGTGATAAATATAGTAGTGGTCCTCCAAAAGTCATTCAGTGAATAGAATATAGATTTACTTTTTTGGGGTATTATGTTGTCAACATTAAAATTGCTGACCTGTGAGCGGGATATATATAACTAAATATATGTGCATTTATATATGCTCTGTTATATTTATCTTGAAGGTGGTGGTAATCAAATGAGCGGAAAAAAAATTTGAAGAAGAAATTGTATGAGCTGTGCTTTATAATCACATATTACAAATATTTACGACTGTTTAGGTTTAGCTTTTAACCCTGACACAATAAACATGTGCTGCAACAGTGTGGTCTCATGTCTAAAAGGCAAAAGCACAGGAATCTATTTTTTTCTCATAAGAGCCCCTTTGGGGTGGCATGGCTCAGAGGGTTGGAACGGTCCTCCTTGGAACCGATTAATCCTGGTTTGATTCCAACGCTCCTCCTTGCCTGTTGAAGTGTTGTTGAGCAAGATACTGAACCCCCTGGCTGCCTTCTGCTCATGGTTCATCTATGATAGGTTAAATGCTGTGGTTGAATTTTGCTGATGTTGTGCTCTATGTATAATTGAATGAGACAATAAAGGTCTTTCTTCTTTTAAACAGCAATAGAGATTGGCAAAAAGTATCAAACCTGTTACAAACAAAACTAACAAATTTCATATTGTCTCTTATAACAGTTATCATAGTGCTCCAAAATAAAACAGAAAAAAAAAAAATGGTTTTCAAAATATTTTTCTTGTTTTTTTTTTGTTTTTTTTTATTCATTTTACTATTAGCATTTGTACATAAAGGTAAAATGAATGATAGTGTAAGCAAGATGTTATGTGGATAATTAATATGTTTCATCAAAAGTTGATGCATAAAAAGCCATACAGGCCTGAGTTTCAGCACCCATGGTGCGAATATAAAAGTGTTCCTGCCATGTGCATCCCTTCTCAGCATCTCCCTGTCAATCCCTCTATTGCATGGAGGAAGCACATGAAATTTCAAAAGGCCATGTACTCTACATCAGCGCTCAACAAGATTAGAGTGGAGGGGATTTTCCTCCAATGTTCAGAGCTATACCTACAGCATCTTGCTCGACCACTGGGAAGGAGGAGGGGCAGTTGCAATTCCATTTCTAAATGATGAAATTCTTTTCATCAGGCCTGTTTTGCATAACAAAGGTGCAGAAAATGTATTCTATATGGCAAAGTGGAACTGTAAACGGCCTTAAGAAGGCTGTCTTACCAAAACACTTACTTCCAGGAATAGTTGGGATATTTGCCATTGCCTTTAATTGTTAAAAATAACATCGCTCACCAATATCTCAACATGACAAGCCCCCGATTAATAAAAACTAAATTTAATGTTTCAAGTTTATAATTCACTAGCTACAGTCTGTGATGACTGCAAGTTAGCCCCCTGTATTTGAATAAACCATTTTAAACAGACATTTCATCAGTATCTTGAGACAGAAGCTGAAGGAAGGAGCTGCAAATTTGTAGAATCGTAGGATTTCATCAGGGATCTACTAATAAAAATGATGAGCTGAAAAGAAGGGCTATTTCAGCTGAGGTCTCTGCCAGGAGTCACTCTAATTTAACAGAACCACTAAACACCAAGGAAGAGCCTAATGGTAGCCTCTAAATAACTGACTGCATATGACAAGTGGCACAGTAACCTGTGACTGAGGTTACAGACCGAAGGGTTTATGGCGGGCAGTCAGGACAGGGTGTTGTAGAATTATGGAGCTGAAAATATAACATTTGTGTAATAAAATTATAATTAAGATATGATCAAGACACTTTGGAAACTCACAGCAGATATAACAGTTTTCCTGGCTCTGAAACAACCAAAGTCAATCTCGAGTGACAAATCAGTTTTTAGCTGTCTCATTCAGTTAGCAAATGTATACATTCCCCCAGTTAGGGGGTTTCAAAATATAATGGGGGCAGCTGTGGCTTAGTTGGAAGAGTGGGCGTTCCTCCATTGGAAGGTTGGTTTGACTCCCATCTCCATCTGTCTGCATGCCAAAGTGTGCTTGGGAAGGAGATTTTTGACCCCCAGTTGCTCCAGATGGCCTGGTTATTGCATTGCATGGCAGCTCTGACTCCACTGATGTGTGTATGTGAATTGGTGAAAGCTATTTAATGTAAAGCACTTTGAAACTGCAAGGTGTGTAACCCATATACATCTATTGAGACTATTTTGCATTGAAACAAACACAAAGGCTGGTTCCTCATAGCAAGGTAATGACACTACAGAGATTCCAGTCTTGTAAATATGTTGTACAGGTGAAATGTGCATAAAGTGTTTTTTTCACCTTTATTTACTTGAGAATACCCTACTTGACATTTTTTGGTATGACTATTCTTTGCAATAGACTATATCTAATACTAATAATGATAGTATAATAACGTTTACAAGGGCAAAGTCCAGTACTGTGTGTGTTTCTGCAGTGGGGAGCATTCGAGGCTGAGCCCCGTTCAGTGATGGACTACCTGCAACAACTGTAGTTTCAAAAGAGCAACCCTTTTTACTAGTTATAATCTTTATCTTCAGTCTCCAATGGCTGGAAATTCACAATGATGAGAGTTATTGAACTTTGATCAATATCATTTTATAATGATAATTATTATCCTCTGCATATGGACTTTTAAATTGATCTAGAGTCATCTTTAGAAACTAAAGTTGCAAAATTTAACATGATTGAAAGTCATTTTATGATTAAGAAGAAGTATATCTACAGTACATACTGTACATTCAGTAGCAATTGAATTCGGTACAAACTTCCTTAAAGTCCTTCTTGCCATAGATTCAGCAAGGTGTTAGAGACATTCCTCTGAGATTTCATTCCCCATTATAACATTGTAACGTTGCATAGCAGTTATAGATTTTTCAGTTACACAGCCATGATGCTAATCTTGTGCTCTTTCACATCACAAGGTGCTCTATTGGATTGAGATGTGTTGACTTTTGAGGCCATTGAATGGTCTCATTTCCATATTCCAGAAACTTGTTGAGGTGATTTGAGTGTTGCACACATTATCCCTCTGGAGGTAATTATCAGAAGATGAATACACTGTTGCCACAAAGGGGCCAGCAACAGTTCTCAGCTTGGCTGTAGTGTTTAGACAATTCTCAATTGGTACTGCGGGGTGCAAAGTGTGTATTCCCCACAATATTACTCCACCAGCTGAACTGATGATTCAAGAAAAAGCTAAGCTTCTATATAGAATACACCACTCCGACCTATAAGCTTACCATCCAAAGTCATCAGAGAAATTGTGACTTATTAGATCAGGAAAGTTCTTCTGTCTTCTCATCCAATTTAGTGAGTCAGTCTGAATTTTCGCCTCAATTTAGCCTCAGTTGTCCTTGGTTGACAGGAGTGGACTCTGGTGCAGTCTAGTGACCTATTTCAAGGTTCTACATCTTGTGTTTAGGAGATGCTCATCTGCATTCTTTAGTTATTATTACAAACCAGTCTAGCCATTCTACTCCGACCTGTGGCATTAACAAGCTGTTTTTGCACAGAAAATAGCCACTTACTGGGCACTTTCTCTTTTACAGGCCATTCTCTGTAAACTCTGGAGATGCCTCTGTCTAAAAATCCCTATAGATCAGAGGACTGAAATACTAGACAGGCCCATATGGCACCAATGCTATGTTCACACTATGTTCAAAGTTACATGAATCCTCTCTCTTCCTGATTTGGATGGTTTGAACCGAGGCGGGCCATTCTGACCATGCATACATGCCAAAATGCAGTTTGTTGCCAATGTGTGTATTTTAGTGAGTGTGTGCACACCTGGTTCACTTTAAATATTATTTATACATATGCTATGTGCTTTGCACTTTAAAGTTACTCTTACCAAGTAAGAAACACAAGTGGGTTCATTTAAAAAAAACTGTGCTCAAGGAATTTGCAGTCATACACCTCATTTTCAAACATAATAAGGACAAATGGGAGAAAACATGGTTTGAGGTGGGGTGTGTCATTTGACTTAAAGCACAGTGATGATATTGTAAGCTTTGTGAGCATTGCACGTTCCTGCCAAAATCCAACAAATCAGAAGACAGAGATCTCTGAATGTGTGACATTCTGACTGCATTCAATGTGCAGCTCCTAAACAAAGTAGAAGGTTTATTTGTTCATGAATTTACACCACAGCAGATTTGTAAAAGAATGAACCATCCAAACTGAGATCAATAGCCTAAGATGTTTCTTTTTTCTGTGGTTGCAGGTAACTAGTATTCTGATCAAGCAAATGCCTGATGAGATTAGAAAGGATCAGAGTGGATGCAGACTCAATTATCTTAGACAGTGGATATAGCAGCATAGAAGGTTTTTGTGCAAAGCGTTCTTCATTGGTCAGATAAACAAACTTATCTTAAAAATAGCGAGCGATGAATCTGGACACAGGTGGATGCATTACATAAATTTTGCTTGAGCGGAGCTCTCTGAGTCATTCAGATATTCAGTAGAGTACTTCAGGACCTCAAGAAGATTTGCAGGATTAGAGGTTGTACTCTAAGCCAGTTCAATATATTGATTCCCTCACACTGAGAGCTGCATTCAATTTCCCAACAATTAGATGCACCTGAAGGTTAATATGGTTCTCTGTTAATCTGTTGTGTATTGTGTTACCCAAAATTGTCTTTCTGCAATCTGTTATTTTCTTAACATATTTGGGTGCAAGTCTATTTGGCCTGGAGTGTCACATCCCTGGCAAGGCCCCCATATTAATATCATGGAAGCCATCCAGTAATTAATAATGCCAGGACGCTGATGTGTTTAGGATGGTTCAAAAGATACAGTGAGTGGAGTACTGTAGATTATTTCTATGCAACACTCCCAAACCAAATAAATTAGGTCGGTCTCTACTATGAACTTGTACCCACATTAAGTCTTCCATACCACAGTATGTTTTTAATAAGGCTACTTATAACAGCCAGAGGCAATTTAGTGTCCATTCTTACCTGCTAAATTTATATTCAGGGGACGTTGTTGAGTATGTTGTTTGTTTGTGTGTGTGTGTATGTGTGTGTGTGTGTGTGTGTGTTGCGGTATAAGCTAAACAAGTATATCCAAGTGTGTTAATTTAATTCATGCATAGCCACAGCAAGCCCTGTGAATAAGTACATTACAATCTTTGCAAAGTGAGCAGCAGATCAAAACATGGGCTGATACTGAACAACCAGCAAAAGAAGATGGGACAGATTTTTGCTGTCTTCTATTCAAGGGTAAACTAAAGGCAACTGAAAAAGAGAAAAAAAAAAAATTCTGTAGAAAGCCAGCCGAAGAAAATTGTGGGAAGGAAAGTTCTTCAATGCCTTTCCAAGTGAGAATGTAAGGTAATGGCTGCAGCTAAGTGACATTGTCCTCACTATAATGTGTTCTCTTGATGGCTTATTTGAGGTAAGCCAAGTATAGAAAACTTTTCCATCAAAAAGCTCTTATATCCAACCTGATATCAGGTTCAAGAAGTGAGGTGCAATTATTAGGGTTTCGAATCCAGACACTGTGAACATATTCAGAGGCCACAATTCTAAAGAGTTTCAATGTTAGCAATGTCTGTTGAGGTTCTAAGTCATCCAGGTCATGGTGAGTTCTTGTCACAATATTCTTCTCTTGACAACTGGACTTGAATTTCTTTACTTGAAGACAATTCACCCCTCATCCGAGTGGCTTCGACAAGAATTCACCATGACCTGGATGAGAACCTCCACAGACATGTCAGAACTGAAGAAGCCTCTCAGATGAGGGTGAAATGTCTTCAAGTGAAGAAATTCAAGTCCGGTTGCCAAGACAAGAAGATTTCAACAAGAATGTTAGTGATCCATGCTTGGAAATCATCCAAAATGTTATATATTATAGAGATACTTTTAGAATATTTTGTTTTAGGCTTTTGTGGTTGTTGTGATTATCGTGGTTTGGCTTAACATATCCTCTGAGTTCAATGTAAAACAAGAGAGGCATACTGCTTATACATATATACATACACACATACACACATACATACATACAAACATACATACATACATACATACATACATTCAACTATATCATCATCTGTATACACACACACACACACACAAATCAATAAATCATTTTACATTACATTTACATTATTTCCCACTTCAATAAGGGTTTAAAGCTTACATTGATACAATAGCTTACTAACTTACTTACTTGCTTACCTTGCCAGGTTCAAGTCACCTTCACCTTCCCACCCATAGTGTAGTGTCCTCCCCACAGCTGATTCAGCAAAATCGTGCGATTGGGTGTTTCACCCTGCATGCCTCTACATTTGCTTGTGGCTGCATTCATGCTGGGTCTATGCACACACTAGAATCTGTGTATGTGCTGCTTTGGGGTCACAAATTGGTCAATATTTCAATGAGATTGATTTTACTGCCATTTAAAACTGCTGCCCTTAATGATGACTGATATGAAGTCAATGACTCATAAAGAGCAGTGTCAACTATGGCATTCTTTCACTATATAACACTTCTTTTTAAAAAGCCCCCCACAACTCAGCACACACAAATGAGTCCCCAATTCAAAAATATTTAACACCTGTGTGTCCATTTGATTCAATTTGTGAGAAAAGAAGAGACTAAATAACAGGACAATCTCAGGAGTTATAATATATATGTATGCCACATCTTCAATCTTATTTCAGACTATTCTAACCCCCCCCCCATCCAATCACTTTTTCTCTCTTCTCTTCTCCTGGTGACGGATGTAAAAGCAACTATGGGTACTGCCTAAGTAATTGAACAAACCAATGTGCAGATGGAGCCAGACTGAGAGAGAGGGATAGAAAAAAGTTAAAAAGGAAATGGGACCAGATTCCTAATTAACCATCCTTTTATCCTGTTACCTCTTTCTCGTTCTACAGTGAAGGCACCCTATACTTCTTATGGTGGCCCTGGCATAATTAAGCCCAGAGTAGATGGCTGAGCAGAGTCTGATGCTTGCATAACTGCCTGACTGAGGAAGGGTTCACAAGGAAGCTGGGTCTTTGAGGAAAGTATAAAGAGTCCTGTCAGCATACTGACTCTTACTTATGTTGTAATGAAACATCCTGTCAGCCGTCATCCATGCATGAAACCTGGACACAAAAATCGGACCAAAAATCTATTACACATGTAGCATGTGATTAATGTAGTCGAAGCACCTATTGCATGAAAAAGGGTAATCAAAGCTAAATGCAGTTCACTTTCAGGAGTGGAGATATGAAAAGCAGTCCCATGTTGCAAAAAGGCCATCTGAGAGGCACCTTTAAAATTAAAGAAAGCCCATTTAGAGGATGTAAAATGTGATTCTTTTTAGTTGGTGAGAATTAGGGATCTGTATAATCAATTCCTTTTGCAGAATCCAAACCCTTTTGGTTTTGATTTAGAAATATGTAATACTTACTTCAATATCTGGATAGCTGTCATAGCTAGTCCTGCCCAAGTTTGTATCTTGTATTTACTCTAAAATATATGCTTAGGACAGAAAAGGTTTGTAGGAGGAGTTTTGAGAGAAAAATCACATGTGCAATCCTTCACAGAGGTCAGCAGTTAGGGAGTCACATAGTGTAAAATACTAGACTGGACTAAGTACTGACAAAGAACCCTGGCTCCTGTCAGTTTTGTGGCATTGTTGTCTACCCCTTGCACAATTTAAACAAAACCTTGCAAGAATAACGCAAAAAAGAAGACTTGAATTGAATTACATGATCACCAGTGAAATTCAGGCAATCTTAAAAAGTCATCATTCTCTTAAACAAAGGTCATTACATCCCAGGTAGTTGCAAACATGCTGTACGTCTGTGAACCCAGTTCAAATCTCGCCACCTTAGCGGCACTACACACTACTACAACTCATTGCATACCGTTTTATTTTTGCATGTGTGAAGTAATCCCTTGAGTTTGCATTTTTTTTTCTCTTTTGCCTTAAAATAACCTAACCTGCTACCTGCATCCTTCTAACACTTGCTCCTAAACTAAAACTTGGGAATATGATAGATCTCATCCTCATGCAATAGCAGATAACAATGAGTACACAGAAGAGATGAGAACAACTTTATTAATCCCAAAGGAAATTGTTGTGCCAGAGTTTCAAGTGCAAAAACATAACAGTAATAGATAAAAGTAGAAAGGAGGAAGAATAAGAAATATAATGAAATATGAATTGTAGAATAAGAAATATAATGAAATATGAATTGTAAAATGGTCAATATTAAATGTGAATGTACATTAAAATGTCCCAAATGAAGGAATAATAGTTCAAATGAATTTCCAATTTTTTACCTTTCACTATTGAGTCTAATTTCCTGCCGTAATTTGCTGTTTGAAACAGCATATCATCACAAGACGATAATCACATACGGTACGTGACAACTGGTTCATATTCCGTAAGTAAACAACCATTTCGGAAAATCTATCGCAAAAGCGAAATGAGTTCATAAGCTCTGTAAAGCATTCTTCCTATAGTTAAGCCACCTACCACAGCTAAAGGAGACTCAGTGCTACCCATCTTCTAGGCTGCCAGGCTGCTCTTATCACCCCACCATGGGTTCGCAGAGGGGTAATAGGATTTTGCCTCAGAAAAAGTGCCATGCTCAATAAATAGGGGAAAGCTAAAGCACAAGTGTGAAGGGGCCTCTGCGGCTGTCCAGCATCATGAAAGTAGAGAGGAGCAGTAGGCGGGAGGATGTGTTCTCCTCACTCCATAAATAACCCTGCTAAATTGCATGCTTTGGAGGGTCAGTGGGACACTGGTCTGCCAGCGTATATCTAAAGGCCTGATTATAGACTGTAATCGTGCAGCCAAGAAAATGAACAGCACAGCAGTTGCACCAAAATGTGTTTCTATAAAATGGAAGACCAGGCATTTTGAGCTTGGAGAGAGGGGGGAAGAAAAGGAGAGAGCAGAAAGTAAGGAAGGGGGGGACAGTGAGAGTGAGTTTATAGTCAGTGTCTGAGTTGTTGATTCCTTCCGCAGCTGGCTGGATCCCAACAGCAGAACACTATTCACTTTGTACTTGGGAGAGGAAGATGAAAGACGCATTGGGTTCAAATCAGGATTCAAGAGTTAGAGGCTGTATTTGATGGGCAGTTGGATCACTTAAGCTTTAAAAGCTGACTACGTTAAGATGCATCGAGCACCAAATTATAAACAATGACAGTTACTATAATTATTTGCAATGATTTGAGAAAAATAAACTTTGGGCACTACCGTGGACTTACGTCCATTCATTCACCCTTCAGTGTTCTCAATGCTATAAGAGCAGCAGCAACCAACTATAAAGAGGGAAGGTGAAAAGGCTCTGCAGTTGGTGAGAGATGGCCATTCTCGTTTTGATAAAATCTCAGTGGCCTGAGGCAGTGAAAGGCAATGCTGAGCTGATTTAGTGAAGATTATTATGAAATCAGCAAACAAACGCATGGAATTGATCCATATCTTTAAATGGGGGAACATATACCACAACATATAAAGATGTATTGGTCACAGATATAAAAGAAGCAGCTGGATTCGCCCCAGAAGAGCTGGACCAAGTGGCCGTGGAGAGTCTGGGCCTCTCAACTTAGGCTGCTGTCCCAGCTACCCAATCCCAGATAAGCAGTCGAAGATGGATGCATGCATGGATGGATATATATGAAATAAAATCTTGTGCTCTGAAAAAAAAATTCACATAAATTAAATAAAGAAAAAAATTACACAAAGTGTGACCAAAATCAAAAATAGATTAAAAATTGACAGAGAAGATAAGAGTCATAAAATCATTGGCTTTTTTTTTAGCCAAAGCTGTGTTTGATGTTTTGTTTATACATCTTTGTCTGATTGCTGCAATTTTCTCCTGTGAAATCTGATTATTGGCAAATTCCACATGATTCTGACCCCGGAATGAGTTCAATGAGGATTCCCCAAAAGAAGACAATAGATACTGCTGTTTTAATTTCGTCAATTTATTTGAAGCCAAAAGGGCATCAGTAATCAATCATGTATACGGTTGTATCCATTGTTGCCAGATGGCACAACGAAAGGAAAGTCCCAAATTTTCCAACATGTTGGGAAGTTGCTTCAAACTGTATTACTTTTTTTAAAATATATTTTTAAGGGAAAAAAAAAGAAAAAGAAAAATTATACAACATCTACACTATATGGTTCTAAACAGGGTCACTAGGTTGGAGCTGACATTTGGTGAGAGAGAGACCAGTCACACTTTGCTCTCAGGGCCATAGATGAATATACATGAATTTGTTCTGTTATTCACACCTAGAGAATACATAGGGTTTTTCTGTGGAGGTTCTCAGTCATCCAGGTCATGGTGAATTCTTGTCAAAATCTTCTTGTTGTTGCAACTGGATTAGAATTTTTTTATTTTATTTTTTTATTTTCATTTATCCCCTGCAGGAGTTTGGTCTGTGGGAAGGAGCCCAAAGAACTGAGAGAACCCAGGCAGGCACAGCAACAAACAACAACAAGCAACCTCCAAAATCCGCAGTGTTCCAGAAACCTTCATGCTGTGAAGCAAGAGTGTTTGCCAAAATAACCTTGTTCCATTCAAGAAAAAAAAGAAAACAAATATATTGTGGTACAGTGAGGGAGGATATAGGAGCTGTGGACGAGTTCAATCTTTATTTAACAAATACCAACAACAGTTTACTGTGAATGTACATGGACTACAATCCCCCTCAACCTAACCACGCCTCCCAACCCCTAGTCCCGTGGGGTGAGAGGTCATGCACCTTAGTGTCTGCCACAATATATATTATGTACAGTTAGGCCCAGAAATATTTCGACAGTGATACAAGATTTCTTATTTTAGCTGTTTACGAAATATATTCAGGATACAATTATATAATCAATATGGGCTTTAAGTGCAGACTCTCAGCTGTAATTTCAGCCTATTCACATCCAAATTGGAGCAAGGGTTTAGGAATTACAGCTCTTTAATATGTAGATGCCTCTTTTTCATGGGACCAAAAGTAATCAAACAATTTACTCAGAAGGCTGCAAAAAAAATAATAAGGCCACAAGGGCTCTTCCCTCGGTAACTTCCCATCAATTAAGCAGTTGAAAGGTCTGGAGTTGATTCTAGGTGTGGCGTTTGCATTTGGAAACTGCTGTGAACACACAACATGTGGTCATGTTACCTCTCAATGGAGGTAAAACAAACCATCCTGAGGTTACAAAAAAAAGAAATCCCTCAGAGAGGGCAGAAATATTAGGAGTGGCCAAATCAACAGTTTGGTGCATTCTGAGAAAAAAAAAGAGTGCACTGGTGAGCTAAGGAACTCAAAAACACCTGGATGTCCACCGAAGACAACGGTGATGGATGATCTCAGAATCCTTTCCATGGTGAGGAAAAACCCCTTTGTGACACAAGAATAAGAATAAGAATAAGAACAACTTTATTTATCCCGGAGGATACTGTTGTGCCAGAGTTTCAAGGAAAACATAACAATGTTAAATAATAGAAGGAAATTAAATGAAGAACACTCCAGGAAGTAGTTGTACCAATCTCTAAATCTACCAAACAGAGAAGATTTCATGACAGTAAATGGAAAGGATTCACCACTCGGCGCAAACCATTAATCAGCTTCAAAAATAGAAAGTCCAGACTTGACATTGCCAAAAAACACCTGAAGAAGGCAGCTCAGTTCTGGAACAGCATTCTTTGGCCAGATGAGACAAAGATCAACTTGTACCAGAATGATGGGAAGAAGAAAGTTTAGAGAAGAATTGGAGCAGCTCGTGAACCAAAGCACCCCATATCTTCTGCAAAACATGGTGGAGGCAGTGTGATCGCATGAGCATGCATGACTTCCAGTGGTACTGGGTCACTTATGTTTATTGATAATGGGACAGAAGACAGAAGCAGCTGGATAAATTCTGAAGTGTAAAGGGATATACTTCAGATTAAAACAAAGAAATGGAATATTCTGCAATGGCTAAGTCAATCACTAGGTCTCAACCCAATCAACATGCATTTCACTTAATTAAGACAAAACTAATGGCAGAAAGACCCAAAAAACAAGCAACAACGGAAGCAGGTGCAGTAAAGGCCTGGCAAAGCATCACAAAGGAGCACACCCAGCAGTTGGTGATGTCCATGGGTTCCAGATTTTCAGGCAGTCATTGCCTACAAAGGATTCTCAACAAAATATTGAAAAATAACATTTTACTTTACTTTCATTTTACCTGAAATGAGGAGCGTTTATATAAAAATAGCTACAATTCCTCCATGCTTTATCATATATTTTTGGTCAACCCCTTGAATTAAACCTTAAAGTCTACACGTCAATTCCGTTGTTGTTGTTTCATTTCAAATCTTATGTGGCATGCAGAGCCCAAATCATGAAGATTGTGTCACTGTCCAAATATTTCCGTACATGAACATATATACATACACACATATGTATTTTCCCCACCAAGACAAACTGCAAAAATCATTGAGTTTTTTTTTTTTGGTGAAAGTAACATTTGTCAATAGCAGACTATAGTGAACTGAAAACTTTTCTTCTCCTTTTTCTTCCACCGCAGTGAATGAACTTCTAACCCCGTCCAACCCTGTTCTTTGTATCCTCTTGTATCTTCCTCTAAGCCTCTTTCTTAGTAGTTCCAACCTCAAACTGGTAGCATTTCATGTTTGATTATTTGAGTATACAAGCAATTATTATTGCAGCAGAGTTTTACTTTAACAATAACTGATATAAAAATGCTACACAGGACTGTCAGCCACATGTACCAAAACTGCCGTGTTTCTATTTACTCTGCATTATCAGTATTCCAAACTGTTTCTGGTGGGTGGCTTGATGAGATAACGTGACGAGTGGTAGGAAATGGTTGTGAAGGGGAGACAAGGTCTTTCTTCTGCATGTCGTTTGGTGGCTATCTCAGCTCCTGATCGGAAAGAGAGCATCCATGCCACATTGGGAGGGTCAATAGTGTGCAAGCTGACACAAAACATTGTTTTGTTCTGTGACTGACAGTCGCACCACCCAAACATTGTTGTTGGGTGTAAAAGTGTCTTTATGAGAAAATAGCTTTAACTTTTGAGGACATAAGTGAAAAAAAAAAAATGTGCAAAGAGCATGTTCTATTTGCAGCATTTGAAAGTGGCATGTTCATATAGGTTTTGTTAACAAATATATTGCGCAACAGATTGCCTTTTTGAATATGCTAACCTGAAAGTTTATCTGTTCTGTTTTGTGTTTAATAAATAATTCTTCCACTCTTTGATGGTTCTGCGGCACCTTGAAAAGTATTTCAACTTAATGGAACAGTCTCGAACAATGGTCTAATCTGTGATATCATAATGGAACTTTGATATTCTTTATGCAAACAGATGTAAAAAAAATTAGCTCTTCTAATTGATGTACCTCTCTGATCATTTTTTATTGACTTTGAACCTTTCAACTTTCTGTGTTATTTGGCTTTTTTTCTTCTACCTCTAACATGTGCATAAAATCAACAGTGCTGTTACTAGGTGAGTTTATTCTTCAAGCCACACAATCCTTGTAGGAATTGGCACAACTATTGTCTATTTGATGCCAGTCAAAATATTGTAATCTGTTCACTGACACAATTAGAGCTGAGTATAATGCAGTTTAGAATGAGGCCTATTTATATAGGTGTATGATGCAGTGTATAGTGAAATAATACCAGTTAATACCAGTTAGTTCAGCCCCCAAATCTGTTTCTTGTTACACCAGTTTGTTGTAACTGTGCATATATATATATATATGCATATTACTGTTTAAACTGTAGGACAAAGGAAATAATGCAGTAGTGACAAAGTTATGGGTTTAAAGAATATGAACCAACAGACTGATTAGGATTCAGTTGGTGTTCTACAAAGAGGAGACTGACGTCTGCTTGGGACTATCTATCAGCACTAAATGACAGATGGTCCTCTCTGTGGCCAGGCAGGAAGTGCACTAACACAATCGCTGCAGAAACACAGGGAGCACTCTACCTGCTGATAATCTACTTATGTACAGACAAAGCTGCTTTAATCCACCCCCCCCTGCCCATCCCACACATGCATAACAAGGCCAGTATCCATGCTGGAGGATCTTCATTGATCCACTGTACACATCACACAGACAGCCCATGTTACCACGAATTACTGGCAACAATTAAATATTCCAATACATTAATAAATAATCAAAACATGATGCTGTTGAAGGAAAGCCACATTTTACAAAACAGAATTTCAAAAAAAACATTAAGCAAACTGAAATGTAGATTGAAAGGAACGGTATTATTTTGATCAATTACAATCAAAAGCAGGATGCATCTTCTCATAATAAACTGTCTATCAACATCCTTTTGTAGGTGCCACGATTGTTAATTTGGTTTGGAGAACTGCTTCAAATGAGAATAGATTTATTACAAATAAAAAAAAGATTACATTTACAACATTATCAACATGATGCTGAAATGAACATTGTCCCAAAAGGGCGATTCCAATGCGTGTCATTGGAAATTCAGTAATTCCTGTTTTTGGTTGTGTTGCTTGCTTGGCTGAAAATGTGAAGATGTATCTTGTCATTTGTGTGTGTTTGCAGATTTTTACTTCACATTTAGGAAGTGAGCCTAACTCATTGGTACATCATACTAGGACCTAAAACTCCTAAAGGGAGTCATTAGATAGTATTAGGTTTGTTATGATCTTTACCGGGTAGGTCTTCCTTACTACACTGTTACTGGGCTACACACTCCTTTTACTTCTGCGGCAAATTTTATTCATTCATTCATTCATTCTGGCATCAGAAAAGCCCAGGAAAGAAAACCCTTTAATTAACAATGTCTTCCAACTACTTGCTTCTGGACTGATTTGTGGAAGAATTTGAATAACTAGCTGGTCTCTATTCTCAACCTTTGAGCCAACAGCCTCTGATGGTAAAGAATATCACAGCAGGATGAGAGGAATGAACAATTAGCAGTGGTGAAACATTTCCATGATGAGGCTGAGGCCAAGGGGGAGGGAGCCATGAAATAGGCCAGGTGCAATATCACATCCTTCCTGTCAGAGGGCTTAGAAGGAGCGGAGAGGAAGAGCGTTTAGCTTGGAGGGACGCATGAGGAATGCTGACCACAGGTTGGAAGAATCGACTATTCAGTATGCGTCTCTTCCATGTGCCCTATTGGGTTGGGGGGGTTTCTGCCAAGTAAAAACTGTTGCCAACATCTTCTGAGGTGCTTGGAATACTGACAAGGGAAATCAGTGCTGGAGGATGATAGCTGACCTTGATCACAGTCGCTGTGGTATTGAACTGTGGTTAAAAGAAACATTGTGTATTATGGGTATACCACAGTATATTTTCAGTAATCAATGTCACTGTTTAAAGACCAGTGTTTTAACATGGAGAATAAAAAGATGCTGTTCGAAAGCGATCCACAAAATGTCACAAATGATGTCACGTTTACCTAAGTAGGTGTCATAGTACTTACTCACCCAGTTATTAGAATTGTATAGCCTCAAATAAAATATTTACAGTTACAGAGGTACCTTGTCTGTGAAAGTTTATGAGCAACTGCCGCATAGTATGTACAATGTTCAACAGTGCCTTGCACTTCCGCTTTTTTTTTTTTTTTCTCTCACCTTCAAAACTTGTTTAAGGAGAAAATAAAATGCCAATCATGCCTGTGGGGAAAGTGTTCTCACTTAAAACATACAGGCAGCTACATACTCTTGCAACTTGCAGGGCTGCATGCTTTTGGCAGAGCAGCAGTTGTCTTCATCTAAATGTTGATATTCCAGTACCTGGCCCAGATGTATCATAATCTGAGCATGTGCTCAAGGGCCCTTGAGCGAAAAAAAAAATGAGGCTAGAGTAAATGTCAATGGACTTGACTGCTTCTCTGGATGATGGTAGCTGCACCTGAAATAAATGGCCGCAATACCATGTATGGTTTTATGGTTTAGTTAATAGTTATATAGGAGGTGGGCAAGTGTATAGAAAAAATAATCAGTTGGAAGATTGTTAGTAGTAAACATCAGTCAAGCAGGGCTCCTAAAGGAAAGAAGGAAAACAAGGCGAAAGCAGAAGGTACAAAAATGACAAATCAAAACAAAAAAGGAAAATCGTGAGGGAAAGCTTATTTTGGGGGGGTTGAGCTGACTAAAAGCAAAGTACAACAACGAATTAAGGGAGGCTTTCTGTATTGTTCAAGTTTGAGTTTGCAGCTCATATGGATTTTGGGGACTTCATCATGTCATTAAAAAGAAAAAGTCTAGATCTTAGTATCTTCATATGTGACAACTAACTTGCTGTCTTTTCATTGCTACATGAAACCCACAAAAACTATACCTGTTGTGCTGCTTTTCCAAAGCATATTTTTGATATTATTCTTTATAGGTCTTCATCATTGATTCCCTCTCTTTCAGTTCCATTCCATTCCTCGATGAAACGTAACTGTACCTATTGGTGTGTGGTGTTAATTCCACACCAGGCTTTTGCCAACACCATGCTCTCCAAGCCTTGATAAGGTAACCAAGGCTTGGAGGTCAGATAACTCTCAGCACATTTCACGATGTTGCATTTTCATCCAGAGGGCAAGATCTTCTTAAGGTATTTTACGGGCATCCACTGAACACACTACCATTGCATATTGTGAAATCTGTACTGACCCTGCCACCTTCAGATAATCTACCAACCCCGGTCGAATACCTCCACAACACTGTAACACAGCAATCTGCAGTCTTACAGTGACCAGAAGAAGCGTGAGAACACTTCCCACCATAAAAATTAATGGTTCAATTGCTCCTATCTTCTTTGGATATCAGTTATGTAAGAACTCAAACATAATGACTTCTTAATTTGAAATCACCTCTGTCTCTGATTGGCTTTCAGAGACACCAAATTAGCTGATTGGTTTTCTGGGCAGGCATTTTCTTGAAATGTCCTCTTTTTTTCTGGGTGTCAAGGGAGCAACTCTGCAACCACTTGATGTTAAGAGGACTCCTTCAAATTACACTCATTAGAACAATTCAAATGGGACATTTGCAATTAAGCTATTAGGAAACACAAATAAGATTATGTTTCATTAAAAGGAGCTCATTCCTTGTGGCATCATAGAGTTTAACATATATACTGAAAATGGGAAGAGACTGTTGAAGCCTGGATAAAGACGGAACATTTCTAATTTGCATTCATCTCAAGCGGTATATTTTGTTTCTGTTCAAAGATGAGGCAAATAATGTCCTTGGTCCTTTTTGTTTCTGTTGAGAATTCCCCAATGTTTGTTCATCACTGATTAAGATTTCTGTTAAAAGCATACATGAACATCCTAATCCTCCTGTGAGATGAGTATTCTGTTCAATAACCCACCTTCATCACCAAAGACCTGTCTTTGCTACATGTACACACAGAATTTTCTTTTCAAAGTTTTTCTCCAATTTCGACTGAAACTATTTATTCACTCCATCGATAATATAGAAAAGACATATCAAAAAAAGCAAGGGGACGATATACTTTGAAACTTTGTTCAGTCCTATGACAACGAAAAAATCTTGTCAATATTAGAAAACTCTTCTTCTTTTCAGTCGGGTTTTAGCTGTAAAAAATAATCTCGGTTTAATTGTGCACAACTGCTATCTAAACTTCAATTGTAGGTCCATGATAAGTAATTTTGGAATATTGTAGTCTGGTGTAGATTTCTTCTTTTTTCCTTACAACTGAGGACTGATGATGCAGACCACATGTTCAGGTATTAGACTCACAGGGCAACTGCAGTCTGGCACTGATGTGTCATTATTGTAGCAATTTGAATTTTTTTTTCTGATACCTGGTTGTCTTTGTCCATCAAAGACCTTGACCTTCAAAGACCTTCCCCTCACAATAGATGAAGGATAGACCAAGATCCAATGATACATGCAAACACAATAATGAGTCCTATTGAACAAATTCAAAAACAGCCTTGTTTACAGTTGGCCACTTTAACTTTTGTGGATCTAAATGTTTCAGAGCCTGTTTTGTCTCAGAAAAAGAACACAAAACTGCCTCACTAAAAACACACATGATCTGCAGTGAATGCCAAATACGAGATACAACTCAAGTGCCACCCAACATTAATTACAAGAGAAGTTCTACCTTATTTTCTTTGGTCATTCATGTGTTACTGGATGTCCATTCATACTCCCAGGGGAATAAATGTCCAGACAAACGCCATATGACTGAGAAATATACTGCTACCCAATTCCAAAGCTAAAAAGCCCAAGGTGAGATAAATCATTGCTGCTTTGTTTTTATTAATTCAGCATCTCTTTACACCAAAGACCCTGAGCTCCCATCATAGCTCTCACAAATCATAGGTATTTAACTGCTGATCATAAACAGCTTCTTAGAACCCTACTTCACAAAATTTAAAGTTGCATCAGGTTGAAGTGAATGTGAAAAGGGTAACGGACACACCGCAATACACCTTAGTGTTGGGATATTCTCCTTGTGTATTTTTCTCTTTAGTCACAAAGGTTTTATCCATTCATGTCATCATTTATTCAAGTTGCAATAAGAAGAATAAGACAGAAAGAGGAGGGTGCCACTGTAGGGTGAATGAGAGACAAAGATGGAGCAGACTTAGCATGGAAAAAGTAAGAATTTTGTCAGGAGGCCCAGCAAAGGATCAAAGTGAACAATGATTCCCCTTAGCTAGTCTGATCTGTGAACAAGATAGAGAAACACACCTCTCCATGCAGTTAAACATGACTCAGAGTATTGTGAATATTTCAAGGCAAGAACCACAAAGCTGAAAGTAGTGCTGGCCAAAGGGTAGTTTAGTTAAGAGGAAAGTTTGTATAATGGATTTTGGGGGTTGCATTAGCATAAGGTTGAGTCTGCACTGCAAACAAATGTGCACATGAACACTAAAGTGTAGTTTGTCCATTATCTTGGCTTTCATGAGACTGAACAATGGCATACCCAAATGCAAAATTCCCCTCTTGGCCTCTGTTTTAATAGGCTAACAGGGGAATCCTCTCTCCTCCTCTGACCGAAGAATCATATTTCAGGTTTTTCAAGGTAGGACGTAGAGTATATAATTTAATCCCATTTTTTTGATGTTTGGTTAGTTGTGATTCCAATGAAACACAAAATTTTATTTTTCATTTTACACTGAATTAACACAACTGCTCTGCATTGGGCAGAAGCATTAAATGCATTCCACACATGTGACAGGCAGTCCGGAGAGGCCAAATCATGTAGTCTTATTGTAGAGGAGACAAGTCAAGTGAACCAAAACCCTCCCCTCCAGCCCTACTTTTCCAAGGTTATTCTCAAAGATAGCTCATGTTTTGATACAGTATGTGGGTAGGGCTTCAAGTAAGCCCTGCCACTGGAGACATGGTGTAACCCTTTGCAGTGGAAGTGAGAAGGCTTCAGAGGCCACAGAAAGACAGGGGTGTAACTAATTTAAACCCCCAAGAGGGCTCGATGGGTGCTGACTTTTGTCCCTGCAGAATAAAGTAAAGCACATACTTTAGTTCTGGGTATGTCACGTTCACACACGGTGAAGAAACTGCCGATTTGCATGTTAGCACTGAAACACTGACAGTTAATGAGATTTAGAATATCTGTATCATTAAGTATGACCTCCTTGAAAAGCTCTAGAGATAATAGTCCCTATGCCCTGCCTTTGAGTAAAAACAGGCTCGCATCATATCAGAACTGCCACATTCTGCGGTGAAATATGATTATAGACTCCTGAGAGGTATGCTCCTTCTGCCAGTGATATGGCAACTGTCCCACAATATTTTCCTGAAAGGTGAGGTTGATATTGTGGGGAGGAATACCTCTGTTACAGCTTTCTGTATTCGAATAGATGAATCTCTATACATGCCTTGCCCACTATAATAAGACAGGTCTTCACTGAAAATGAACATCAACAATGTCTTAATAAAAGTCTCATGCTATTTTTAGCTCAATTGCACGATGGATGTGAATGTGTATGGATTTCGGCGAGTAATGTATGCTTTCTGATAGGAAGAAAGACATCAAAACATTGATTTCTATTGTCTTAGAAAGCTATATAATGAGGCACCTTTAGCTGAATCTGGTCATCATGAATTACTAATTGTACAGAAATGAAAGACAAGCTTTCTTTCAGCCTCTTTATAATATATTGACTGAACGACTGTAAACAGTGAGACATGAAAACAAGTGATGCGGTCAAACAACTTACATTTCTTCATCCTTGCCCGTTCCATGTCCTGAGGTCAATAGCTAATCATCTGCTAATCAACTGTTCGATACATATAGAACAAAATGCATGCCACAGTTAGAGACAAATAAATATAGCGCCTGGGGTTAATTTGTACCTCACTTTGAGAAGGTCTGATATCAGAAGATTTTAATGTGGCAGAAATTGTTGTTAAATTATAAAAAAATATACAAATTGATTCATTTGCTTTTGCATGGCTTTAGTGATAAGACTTTTATTTACAACCAGAGCCATTGAAACATAGCAGGAAAAAGATCAATACATCACCAGGTTATCAAACTTAGACTAGGACAAGACTTGGTACAAAGGACCACACGGATTGAAAAAAAAAATACACACACACACCTTGAAAAGTGAATGAACATAAAAGTAGTTATATCTGAAATCAGTGGGAAACAAACTTGTTGACTGCATCTGTTACATAACACTTACATAAAGAACAAATCCAAAAATATCATCACATATCATCAGTATCTAGAAGAAAAAGCCCCTCACATAGGCCGATCTTGCCTGAGGCTGACATCAGGAAACATCCAGATGGCAAGTCATATTCTTTCCATCTCTTTCCTTCCCTTTCCTTTCCCTTCCTGTAATCTGTCTGACTTATGGCTGCTGTTTGAATTCTATTTTCTGTCTTTCTCAAAATTGTCATGTGATAAAATGCAGTGCTACTAACAGTATTCCAGGACCCCCCTAAACAGATTAAATTGTCAAGGCAATTCTGTATTATAAATGAGAACATCAAACTAAATGGACAAACCACTGTAAAGGATCATTCACAGAAGAAATGATCAAAATCTGAAAATGGAATGATCTAATCAAAAAATAACCTTAGAATGAAGATTTTAATGAACTACCATATGTTTTTTAACATGTATCAAATTAAATAGTTCCCTCATGAACGCTTATAGTAAACTCATCCTTGCCCCTGCATTAGATGCACTGGCTCCCTGCAAGTGTGCACTATGCTGGAGTAAAGAATCATTATGCAAGCAATGTAATTGTTTGTTGTTTACCTTGCTGCTGGCGTACGCCTCCCTTTCCACTTGACACATTTGTAGACTTCATTAGAGCTGAAGAGATACGAGTTACACAACACTGTCGAACATGGCCTCTCAGACACAGCGCATTGCACTCTTTAAACAGTTTTGCAAGAAAAGGCTTGGAGCTACAATTTATTTTGAACAAAATCTCAACCTTAACAATTATCTTGAAAGGTTCCTTTTGATTTTAATGCTCCTAAAAGCTGTATTAACTTATCAAAATGTTCCAATGTGTGTAACTGGATCATAAAATGCTTTTGGGGGGAAAGTGTTAAATATAGACCCAGAGTCTGACTTCCTTTTTCAAAGGTACATTTTTTGGGACATTAGAGATATTTCACAGCTTCAAGACGGTAAGGAAACAGAGGAAGAAAGCAGAATTATCATATACACTGTACGGAAAAAAATGGAAACTGATGATGGAGGGACATTGAAAAAGCTGCAGGTACTCAAATGCCACACAGTATAACTGCTGAATCATGGCCAGGGAAATTGACTTGACATCAGCTTCAGCTTAGAAAATCTTCTTAAAAAAACAAACCAGAATGAGCCAGAATGGGATGGTGAAGAGGATGGGATGTGGAGGCTGACGAAGACTCATGGAAGGAGAAATTAAAATCTAAAGTAGTTTCACGGCACAGTGACTTGACTCTGAAATCTAGTGTAATAGATTATGTCATACGATTATGTGCATGCCTTTCTATTAATTACTAATTTTGGAACATAATTATAGAACCGCATGCAGCGATACAAAGAGAAAGAAATGAGTGCTCTTTATCACTTTCATTATGGAAGTTGTGATAATGTTCAGTAAATGCATCCTTTGATGAATCTATCCAAGCCTTTCATGTAAGATGGGAATGCAGAATTTTTCATGTATCATGTCACTGGGCAACCATGTCATCCCATAATCTCCCTGAGATGTTGCTTAACCAATCCATTATACAGTGCCTAGCTTACATTGATAACAAATACAGAAGTGCCATCACTATGTTGCCATTTTAGCTGTATTTTAATTATAAATCAAGTGCCTTGATACAGGACTGTCTCAGAAAATTAGAATATTGTGATAAACTTCTTTATCTTCTGTAATGCAATTACAAAAACAAAAATGTCATACATTCTGGATTCATTACAAATCAACTGAGGTATAGCAAGCCTTTTATTATTTTGATATTGCTGACATCTTAAGAAATCTCAAAAATCCTATCTCAAAATATTAGAATATCATGAATAAGTCATTTTTGTTTATTTATGCATTTTAGAAGATAAAGAACTTTATCACAATATTCTAATTTTCTGAGATAGTCCTGTATATTGCTTCGCATATTCTTTGCATTTGTCTTTAATTGCTGGATTGTACTAATAAATTCATCGAGTTTTATACAGTAATTGTCAAACAGTAACTGAAACATTCAAACGGGAAATAAGTGAAACTCCTAATTAATAAATTCATTTTTACATTTTCAATTTTTTGACTTGATACTTAAATATCCCAGATTTTGCTTGATTACATTAAAAAATCATAAACTAATAATTCATGTAAATATAATAAAACCAACAGAAATTGTCTTTCATTAAATAGGTTGGTTGCTTTGTTCTTTTTCTGCTGTACATACTGCTCTATAGCCAAAACATGTTTCATATGATTTGCTTTCCTTACACACAAATGGAGAACACATTTATAAATGAGTTTCCTCATAATATGCAATACACAAATGCACAAATGACTTGATTATCAGTGATAAGTATAGATATTGCACCTATTTATGCTGCTGGATTACTAGTTTAAGCCTTTGTCCAACACTGGCAAAAAAGAAAAGATAAATGAAAGGAATACTAAAGAGAACATGCAAATTGTGTGTGTGTGTGTGTGTGTGTGTGTGTGTGTGTGTGTGTGTGTGTGTGTGCGTGTGTCAGTACATGAATATACATCCATGTGAGTGTGCTTTAACATTATTTGTGACGATTACAGTCCCATAACAGGTACAATTTAAGGCATTAATCATAGCAACGTCAGATAATTTTCTTTGCAAAATAATTCCTCAAGCCGTGTGTTGTTTGATTGTCACCTTAAAATAACACAACATTATGTGCCACTCTTTGTTCATTGAAACTAAAATTGGAGGTGTGGACAATACAAACCTTAATGTGGCACTGCTAGTTCAACACTGGCAGGTTAAAACACGTGAATCACTGATACTAATTTGGGCTCTGAATAGAGCAATAATATCAAATAGGATACAGACTATTAGCTCATTAACTGTAATCGAGGTAAAAGGCTTTAAACAACAAAATATTGACTTGGGCAACTTAGATGGGCTGCCTCTTGACATCTCTTGGACTCCAGCTTTATCCTTATGTCAGGCCATGGACAGCAGCAATTAGGGCCCTCTCACATGCGCTATTGCTGTCTTCATTGCTAAGGGGGATTAACCGACCTTATGACCTAAGAGTAGCTAGTATTACTCAAAATGACAACGCCCTCTTTGCTCTG
The DNA here is from genome assembly GCF_037954325.1 of Fistularia commersonii. Taxonomy (NCBI): domain Eukaryota; kingdom Metazoa; phylum Chordata; class Actinopteri; order Syngnathiformes; family Fistulariidae; genus Fistularia; species Fistularia commersonii. The sequence goes on from NC_141285.1 coordinate 10,714,920, forward strand.
CAGTTTTCCAATCAGCAATGTTGCCAAGTACTCATTTTCCTGAAACAACAATTGGAGGTCACAGTTCTCTGAAACATCAGTTTATGATGAATACCTGCCAAGGGTTGACACACAAAGCCAAGATCAGAGGGTCTGCATGATGGAGAGAGAAATGTGGAATGTGAACTGAATGGGTGGAACGTATGGATCCTCTAAAAGAAGTGGCCCTGGGGTTAGTAGGGGTGAGTCCCACAACCATCCAAGTTGGTTGCCCACAACCATCTAAGTTAATAATGGCAGTCAAATATGATTTTGGCTAATAATCGACAGCTGCAGTGCATGCTGCGTTTATCTTCTGAGTGTGTGACTGTGTGTGGTGGGTGTGTGTGCAAGATTAGTCTTGAAATGAAAGCTGTGGTTGGAAAAGATTACACGACTGTTTTGTTATTTAGATTTATTACCTTTAAGTCATTTGTATCATTAATAATTAAAATAATAATAATCACATAATGCTATTGATTTGGTTTGTTCAATAATTGTAACAACAACTGAAATGTGGTGTAAAAAATTGAAAGTAAACACAGTGAAAAAATGTTTTAAATACTTTGAATAACAATTACTTTCTGGGTTGGCACGGAGGCGCACTGGTGAGCGCTTTGGCCTCACAGCACGAAGGTGGATTCCTCCCACAGTCCAAAAACATGGAGCAGGTTAATTGCAAAAATCGTTAGGGAGAACATAGTATATCCTGGCAGTCGCCCAACAGCAGCTGGGATAGGGTCTAGCATCCCCCCTCCCCCAAACCCTGAGTAGCATAGGCGGAAGACAATGGATGGATAGATGGACGGTTACTCTTGTTGGATTTTATCTCTAAGCTTTAAGGGATTTGCAGTGTGCATATTCAACTTTAATATTAATAACATCAGTAGGACCAGTATTGTATTCTCACTGTCATGATTTCATTAGCAGGCTTTTAGCATATGTGTATATAGTGTAGATTACCTTCAGGTCACCCCCAAACTTCTAGAAATTGCACTTTCAGAAGAGAGCACATGAAAGATGTTTAAAACATGAGAGGGTTTTGTTGCATGGGTTATGCTCTTAGCCATAATTAAATTCCTCATTAGAGAGCCCTCTGGAAAAAATACATGAAGATGGAATTCAATTTGGAACACTATCCAATATGGCCTAAAGAAAAGAGGCAGAGAACAGGCATTGTCGAAGCAAAGAGACAAATCCAAAGGTGATGAAGGGGTACACTGTGAAAATTAAAAAAAAATAATTATCTAAAGGTTAAAATTCAGTTATTACGTGCTCTTACCCGTGCCAATAGAATGTGTGGTCAGCACATATTGCATGTTCAAGAAACTAATGGTTGAACAAGCTGAAACTCAATATAGGCAAGCCAGATCTGAATATTTACAGATACCAGGATTTGTCCTTCTTCTTTTTCATTAAACTAGTTCACATATTTCAATAAGTGGAGGCTGTTGTGCAATCACCAAAAAATCCAAATGCAACTGTATACACAGAATTTAAAACAATATATTAATGTATAAAATAGCATGGTGGATACGTATTACTTTTAGTCCTCAGGCTGGCCCAGGAGTGACAGGAATAAACATGAAAATTGGAATTAATACATTAATGGTTAAATGATATTTCAATTTACTCTGTGTCCCTATTATACTATTTTATGGACATTGAATGAACTAGCACTATTTTTGTTTCATTTTTGAGTGAAAATATTGTGTACTGTGCCATACATAATCCATCCATCCACTTCCGTTTATCCTACATGGGATCACTGGGTAGGCCGGAGCTTAGCCTAGCTGCCATTGGGCAAGAGGTGGGGCACACCCTGGACTGGTCGCTGGTCAATCGCAGGGCCACATATGCAGACAGACAAACCATTCAATCTCTTGTTCAAACATTTGGAAATTTTCCCAATTTTGCCAATTGCTGCATGTTTTTGGACTGCAGGTGTAAACCATAGAACCCGGAGGAAACCCATGCAGACACAGGAGGAACATGCAAACTCCACACAGAAAGGTCCCCTGTCGTGTCCCCCGTCTCCTCATGTCGCTGTGAGGTAGAAGTGCTGCCCACGGCGCCACCTTGCAACCCACGCCTTACATAATACAGATATGAATATAGTTGTACATTATAATAAATTAACATCTTTGTAAGGCACTAAACTCTGTCTCACAGCTGCACAATTTGACAGCAACAAAGATATAAACACAGGGATATACAAAACTGAGCTATATTAATTACAGTAAACTATATTGTTTTTGTAGTTGCTGACACAACAAACAAAATATTGTTCCTTCCACAATTCCCATTGTATTATTTTTGTTCAGATGTATTCGGTGATCACCGAACAGTTTTGCTCCAGTGACTAAAAAGAGTCGCATGAATTTCATCAAGGGGCTTGAATTTTTCAATATTGGATGAAGTATTATTCAAGCTTTTACTGTCTGTTGAATTTTTTTTGCATATATAACTAAATGCGAATGAAGGAAGGGATGAAGAAACTGAATAAAGGGTTTTGAATTATGATTTGGTAAGTATCCTTCTGGAGTTTAACTAAGGATAGCATTGGCATTATTCGATTCAATGTCACATGTTTGAACTTCCTGCTTTGCACACAATTTGCACATATCTTACTTGGGTATGAACTCAAAGTTAAGTTCTTTGTCCACCAACAGAAGTTTTGGCCAGAACACAATAATAAACAGCGAAAATGAGTGTTAGAGTGTGCTGCACTTTAAAAATGCATTAATCACATCTATGCATCTCGTGATTCAGATCATCTCTCCTTAACCCTCAGAGTTAAGCACCCCATGATGGACCGGCTCTGCCCCAAGGCAGGCCAAATAACTTTAACTTGTTGAAGTGGGAAATAGAGAATCAATTTTTTAATATGTCTGCTAAGGTCCTCAGTCATGCCGGGCCTCTCCCTGTGCTCATCTGGCCTACCCTGTCAACGGCTGTAACATAGCTGTGAGACCAACTGGCAGAGTAGATTTACTGCGGCCCTTTGATGTGTCAGCAGTGTGTTGGCGACACACCTCTGTGCAATATTGAAATGTGATGCAATGACGATAGGTAAGGGTGAAGAACTGCCAGGGGCTGATTGAAAAAGGCTTTGCACCACATGGTATTCCTTGGCTCCAGGTCCTCAATTCACACCTTGAAATTGCAGATGTGTTGTGTGTTCATGGAGGTGCAGGTATGTGCGTCGGCATTTCTCGTGTGTCTTTCTGGAGACAAGTCAGTCCATGTCAGGAGTTCAAAGTTCAAGAAACTAAATTTCAACATTTTTTATATTTGCCCCCATTTTTGGCCACACAATAAACAGATATATATATATATATATATATATGTAATGAGAGAAGATTTCATTCTTATCAAGGTCAACTATAATGAACTGATATTGAGTTTGAGGGTAATCTAGTAATCTCTCTAGTGTACAAGGAGGCTATCTGACAAATTTTCTTATGGTCTGACTGACTCATGGTCTGATCTGGAAGTAAGCAGCCAGCATCCTCGGAGAACATGGGCCTCATGGCCAGTGGAGTGAAGAGGGATGATTGTGTAGGCAGATCAATTCTATGGATTCAAGGGTTTAGAGGCTTTGACGTGTATGCAGCACATATAATCCCCCAGCCCAAGGTAGAACTCTGTGGTGGTAAGATTCTCTATTACACTGCCATTCTTAAAAAGATTGAACCAAAACAATATGTTAAAATTCATACTTTGATTTATTCAACTGCTCACATTGTGGGAAAAAAAAGCCACAAAACAATACAAAACTCATAGTTATTAGATTAACTTTTGCTTCATCACAAAGTAGCCTCGTAAGTTTATTTGATGATGTAATATTTTTGTAAGTATTTTCGTTTGTATCTTTATAAAAAGAGAACCAACCATAGTTAAAGTGTGCAGTGTGTATGATGACTGTTTAATCAAATTAACTTTTAGACATAATATTTAGAATATCATTGGTAGTGGATTACTCAAAAAAAATCTGCTGTATAATTTCTATCCCCCCAAAAGTACGGGGACATTGTGCTCACAGAATAGTCCTCAAATCACCGTGGATCTAATCTTGTCAAGTATAATTTATTATTGTCTGAAGTTTACTTCTCCATTTGTAACCACATTAATTCTTATTTTCTGTCCTTTAACATGGTGAACATGCAAGGAAAAGTGATCAGACTCATAATTAGTACATAGAAATACATGCATGAAGTACTAAACAGATCTTGATCTTTTAAGACGCCTTCAGAAACTCCTAGCCTCTTGAGAAAGTAAGGAAAATGAGCAGTAATCACAAATTAGATCATATCAAATGAATTGCAGAGGCATTCTTGTTAGTTGTAATAACATAATATTGCCAACAAAGCTATCCAGGCTATTATTTTGAAGAAAATGGTTTGAATGTATTAACAATAAGCTAGTCAAATTAAATCAAATTACTAGGTTTAAAGCAAACATAATAAGAATCTCACGCTCTGGTGAAGATTTTACAATGTAGCCAGCGATGTGTATACTTGTTTAGCATTCAGATCAGATGAGGGAGAAAGGTTAGAGAAAAATTATACAGTTGAACATATATCATTTTTTATAATTGAGAGTATGGATAGGCAGCAGAGAAGAAGAAATGATTCTTATAGCCCCTTTCCGTCCTTATCAATATACACGGCTCAAAGAAATAAAGGGAACACTAAAATAAGTGAATGAATGAATGAAATATTCTTATTAGATACTTTGGTCTTTGCATAGTTAAATGTGCTGACAACAAAATCACACAAAAATGATCAATGGAAATCAAATGTATTAACCCATGGAGGTCTGGATTTGAAGTCACACTCAAAATTAAGTTGAAAAACACACAACAGGCTGATCCAACTTTGATGTAATATCCTTAAAACAAGTCAAAATGAATCAGTGTTGCTTCCCAAGTGGAGAGTTTGATTTCATAGAAGTGTGATTGACTTGGAGTTACATTGTGTTGTTTAACTGTTCCCTTTATTTTTTGAACAGTATAAATCATGACATTGATCTGGTGATGGAAATGTATATTTTATATCTGCAGCACAAATAAACCAAGAATTTCCCCTGCCATTTGATTTCAATATCAAGTTTTGATATGAATGCCTTATTTAGTTTAGTGGTGTGTTTATATATTTTCATGTTTACTTTCAAGACTTAATGTTACTTTCATGTTTAACATTTAGGGTAGTCTTGATACATTTTAAAAGATTCTAGTCCAAAAGTCCGCGTGTGTCACATTAATCTAAGTTTAACTGAAAAGACGAGCATACAATTTGCTTTATATGCATGCAAAACAGAGAAAATTGAGTACTTGCTTTAACAGAATAGTGAAGGAGATACTGAAGGCGCATGTTTCAATATTTGTTTTAGACTAGATGAAGTATATTTAAGAGGTGGAGACCACTATATCAATGTTATCACACATCTACCATATTCCATCGGGTTCTTGACGTGTCTTGCAAGTTTGACATGCAGAATCAGACTCCTTTAGGACCTCAACTTGCAAACAAGAAGCACTGTGATACTGATTGAAGGTTGCTGTGCTACTTCTGCCGGTTGTAGGAGTTAATTATATCTGGGATGCTGTGTTTTTTGTCGTTTTTTTTTACAAGATCTAAATATGTTCCAGCCAACACAAGTGAAAGACACCCACATAATAGAAAGCAAATAAATACAAAAAACATCTGCAAGCATGTGCAAAATTGCGGATAATCACAAACACACACATTTGCGCACACACACACCCACACACACACACACACACACACAAACACACAGCGTAGTGAATATATATTCACATTTGGAAGCCTACAGAGCAACTAATCTACGAGATGGGTGCCTGGAAACTGGGTCATATAAAGCCTTAAATGCAGGCTTTTTTTAAGATTCCAAGTATTTCTTTTAATCTTGAGCATCTTAAACTTGAATTCCAATTTGCATACAGCTAGAGAATGTTTTGAGCTGCATAACCAGCTAAACCGTCCTAGATCATTGTCTAAGTAAAACCGATGGCCATACACAACATCCATGTCATGTTCTGACAGTTAAAATTTGGCTTACTTATACACAGTGCATTAAGTGTAACCTAAAGACAATTTATCAACACATCCATCCATCATCTGCTGTTTATCCTGCACTCAGGGTCACAGGGGATGCAGCAGCCTATCCCAGCTGTCATCGGGCGAGAGGCAGGCTTAACCCTGGCAGGGTACATCCCGGACTGGTCGCCAGCCAATCGCAGAGCTCCATATACAGACAAACAATTATTCACTCACTCATTCATTCAGGACAATTTTTCCCTAATTTTCTTCCAGTTAACATGCCGCATGTTTTTGGACTATGAGAGGAAACCGGGGAACCTGGAGGAAGCCCATGCAGACACAGGGAAAACATGCAAACTCCACACAGGAAGGTCCTCTTGTCGGAAATGAACCAGGGTGCTGTGCTGTGAGGCTGAAGCGCCAACCCCTACGCCACTTTGCCGCCCTTTATCAACACATATTTACAATTATAAAAAATCCTGTTGCTAATAATTTGATGTTTTATTCTTCTTTTATGATTGTAATGTTTCTGACTCAAAAAAACGGTATTGCTCTCTCTCTCCCTGGGTCTTTCTCACTCTCTCTCTCTCTCTCTTGCTCTAAAGCTCCCTCTAAAACCTTCTGATGTGACAACAGTAATATGACTTCTCATAATGCAGCATCCAAATATTTCCAACCTCCATGGTTAAATAGCAAACTCAGTGGGGGAGTGACAGGGGGTTGTCAATATAACTATTATATATTACATTCAAGTACATGTAAAATATGATAATATCTGATTGTTTGGCCCAATTCACAAAACCTTTAAATATAAAGGCCATGTTATTTCAGCAGTCGATGTATGGACCTATTTAAATATGTCAAGGACTCAATAAAGGGCAGTGTATTATCCTCTGCTAAAGCAAAACTGTGCACCCTTTTTGGTTCTCAAATCAGGTACAGTAACCTCTTAGTAATATCTGAAAAGTTTAAAAGCCTTTTCCGGTGCATTATGAGTGTTAAAAATATATTTGCTAATTCCCAATGATCAGGGTGAGGAATGGGTTATTCAATTGTTTTCATTTAATCCAGCAGAGACAAGCACACAGCTGGCTACTTCTTGTTCAAGTAAGCGCATTAAAGTTTTCTTTGTATACAGTGCTATTATGGTAGATCAAATTGCAAGTCTTCACTAGAGACGAATTGGGATTCATCCTAATCTTGATTGGAATACTTGCAGCTTTCAAGTTGGGGCATATTTAGGGCATAGAAATGTGTGGTGTAAACAGGTCACGACACTTGTTTAAAGAATGTGATTTATTGGCGTGTTCTTGCACTAAATAAATTGAGCTGAATGCCAGAGCCCTTCCTTACTGGAAATGACACTTTTATGATGTTTACTACAAATAATAAACACCATTTTTCGACATATCCGACAGCAGACAGCAACTTGCAAAGAATGCACATGAGGCACATATCTTAAAAGACCTGTGCAGATAATTTAGCCTTCACAAAGTTAGCACAGACACAGTATGTTTAAAGCAACCCTGAGAATATTTACTAATGTTACTGTCAGGTGCCCCTAGTGAAGAAGAGCCACAAATATTTTTTTCATTCAAATTTTGTTACTTCACTGTATAAAATTACTTGTCGTAAGTTTATCATATGGTTTTAAAGTGATAGTAACCATTTCACAATCACATAGAATATATACCATCAGATTCATAAATTGAAGCAGTTGTTGGGGGGACGAGAGCCAACTATTAGCAATTTTTAGGTGGTCCCAGGAGTGTTACACTATGAGGTTGTAATGGATTTATTCAAAAAGATGCAGCAGATCAATCTAAATGAGGCCTTCTATTTCATTATTTCATGGGTTGTTTGGAATGATGCATGTTAACACCCTTTAATTGAGATGTTCATAGCCTCCCCAGTGTCCCTCTCTGACATTTGCAGGGGGTTATGATGAAAAGGAAAATTTGCATATCAAACACTGGTTATTCAATTCTCAAAGGAACAACTTTTTCCAGATACTAGTTTTTTTCCGCTCTGTTTTTTTTCGTCATGGTTATTTTGTTATTCTAAAATGTTTGTCAGGGATGCTTAGCACTTCAGGGTTGATGACATGGGGAGCTGGGGAGATCTAAGGGATTTCTGTTTTAGGTTCACAAAACAAAGCAAAACACATGCGAGGAATAGGTTACTCTTCACATCTAACTTTACATTTAAATCGTACAACATAGTATTAGGAGAGGAGGGGACTGTAAGCACAACATTGCAAACACATGACATACTGTCTAACATGAAATGAATTGAATTACTTGCCTGACTTGCAATACAACAAAAATGGCTTTTTTTTTTTAATTAAGAATCACATACTGCAACATCCCCCTCTCTTCTCCCATCACCACCACTAGCCTTCATAAATAATTAAAGATTTAATCTGTGATATTTTCAAAGGTCAGATGCACAACAAAGAGAGAGAAATGCCAGTCCTTCCTCTGTAGGAGGGGATCCAATAATCATTCAATACCAGGTTAATGTTGACACTGGTAATCTCTATAGGTTGAGACACCAGATTCAAAAAGGAGGCCACAATAACCAAACAATATGGACTGCCATTATCAAATAGAAATCTTTCATTTCTGTCTAGAACTGGGCAGAAATGATGTCAAGTGGGGAGTCTTCGTGTTCCTTTGTCCTGAACTACAACAGACGGTGACAGTCCAGAGACGACAATCTCCGCAAAGCCAGGCCACAGGTTCAGAGAGACAGGCCACACGCACTGTCATGCATAAAAGTCTCCTTCATGCATTAAATAGATGTGGTCCTGATGGATTTCTTCTCCTGATGCATTATCAATGAGAGCAGCTCTCTGCATCACAGAGAAAGTCCTCCATCACCTTAGTCCCTCTTCACTGCTTCTTTCAACTAAAAACCAAAGCAATTTTGAAGGAACACTTGACACAGAGTTTGATTCTTTAAGCGATAAAATGTCCCAAGACTTTTGGCTTTATTTATCAAATTTAAAAGTAAAAAAAAAAGCTAACATCCAACCCTCTAAATATAAGCTATCCAGTGCTGATGTGCTTTAGCCAACTGTATACCAAGCATCCAATAGTTTCTTTGTTCAGATTTGCTAATTATATATCAAAAGGCCTTTAGTTTGTGTTTGTACAATTTCTAATTGAATAAAGCAGCTGACTCATCTGCCACTTCTCTTTCACAATGAGACATAGATGTCTGATATGGAATATAAGACTTAGAGGTTTAAAACTTCCTTCACAAGCACAAGGACAGCAAGATCACATCATGTCATGTTTCCATAAATGCTGACAATGGCCGTATCTCTCTCTCTGTCTTTTTTTTTCTCACTCTCTCTCTCACCATGTTGTCTCTCTTGCTCTCTTTATCATACACACTCTTCATAAGTGAAATGCTTGACTAGTATTCCCTTTGTGTTGTCTCTTGCATGCCTTAGGAGTGGAATGCTGTCAAGCAGATAAAAGATGTTCATTGTGTTGAAACAGAGAGTAAAGACTTTGATTTGACATTGTTTGTGCCTTTATACTTAACGTCGCATTAACAGACCAGGTGATGGTTTGTTTCAGAGATATAGACATTTCTTTTATCACTGGAAGTAAATGCAGTAATATAATCTGCATTGCCACAAGCCTTGCAACAAATGCTATAGACTTTCAGTGCTATTTCATTTTTAATCTACCTTGTCATTTCCAACATCATCTGATATCAGTTTCTCCCTGCCTCTCCTTGCTCTTTTAAAAACTATTTTTTGGAGTCTGCTAAAAGGGTTTCATAACAAGGAACATCAAAATACAAAGGTATTCAGTCAACCAATGCTATTTCTGTTCTTAACCAAGACATCTTCTCATATTCAAGCCTCACCAACAACATACGGCCTATAGAAAGTGTTGCGTATTATCTGATTGCATAAATTAGTCTATAGCAGTTCAAGATATGGGTGATAATACTTAGGTGGACACCCCAGACCAGGGACTTGATAAAGGATGGAAAGGTGAGAGTGTTAAACCCAGGAGATTGTGGATAATGCGTACCCTTGATAACAACTTGCTTTATGTGTGGTTCCATGGTCTTTGGTAGCAATGTGTATTTTCATCTACCAAACACAACACATGTTTATGTCATGCAGAAAGCCTTGATGTGGTATGTCAATACATCACATGGCTTGGACACATTCTGCATTGGAAAAGTGCATTATTAGTCCAAGGCAGAATATATTCACCATCGACCTGTGTGAAGTATCAGCCTCTGTTCTAAATAAAAGGAAATTCCATTATTAAATGTTGCTATCTAATCGTGTATGAATAGCTGTTTTTAGATAAATTTGTCATTCCCTCCTTTTCTGTCTTTTAATGCCATTTTGTAATTGAACAATTTAAAGGTCAGTTCATGAAAGTAAGTGCAGTTATTCAAACATACATTTTATGCTTCCTGTAAACAGTGATATATCCTTTCAACTGTGTACAGTTGTGATTTTGCTGATGTCTGCTGAGGAGATATCACCTGGTATTCACTTTTCTTTTGCAAGGCAAAAACGTAATATATAGTGTAACATGAATATTTCAGTGGCCAGAATGACATAAAGGAACAGTTAACACAAAAAATGAGAGCTCATTAAATGCAATATTCAGAACTAATTACACATAACGTTGGTTCCCATGGCCTGTTGCTTGATCTACTGCAGTGGTCTTGCAAGGTGTCCACCGTTGTTATTTCTTTCATGAATATCAAAGCTATTATTGCATAATTTCTGGTATTACAATGTAAGTGTTGCCAATACTGGTATTTGTTGTTATAGATAGTTTATGCCTGTTCCTCCAAACCCCCTCTATCCTCTCGCTCTGTCTCTTTTTCTCTGTCTCAGTCTAGATCAAAGGCTGAAGTTTGTGCCCAGTGAGGAGTAAGTTTTATTGCCACTATTATCAGGTGCTTGTTCATGAGGGGATGATGGGTTTTTGTAAATAATCTTCAAGAGTATAATATAGACCTGCTATGAAAAGCCCATCCATCCATGATCTACCACTCATCATGCAGTCAGGGTCAAGGGGATGCTCGAGCCTCCTATCCCTGCTGTCATTTTGCAAGATTTTGGTTACTGAAACAGTCACCAGTCAATCCCAGGGCAACATATAGACAAACAACCTTTCACACATTCTCACAGCTGGGTAATTTTTCCAAGGTAATTATCTGTAAAGATTCATGAGATAATTGGGTTGTGGTTTGGAATTTTAGAAAATAAATCTCTCTTGATTAGACTGTCACACAATTCGTGAAACAGAAAGAAAACACCAACACCATTCATAGTATCTGCAAACATGAATCTAGATGCTGAAGATCGCTGGGAGGCAAGCTGCTAAATTTTTCAGACGCCTCCTATGAAAATTATAATACAGTCCAGAAATAAGTGCCTGAGGATATTTTAAGTACAGAAGCAAAGACTATGATATTATGTTGAAAATTTTCTACCAGTTACTTTAGATGTGTCGAGGGAATCTGTTAAAGTTTCCTTGTAAACCTCGAGAGATGTTTTGACAATTAGGATATCCAAAGATTATGACTCACTTGTAAATTTTCGGAAAAAATATTTATCTAATGGATAAGAATGAACAGATTGAGGTCTGTAGATCACCTAAAACATGTCCGTTCGAAACGTGACACATGTTGACATGTTTTGCATCAATGGTCACCAGACGGAAACATTGGATTAAGTCTGACATCTCCAGACTCCCCCAGATCTCTAGAGATATGTTCAGCAAATGATGCTGAATGATGGATTCTGGTGTCAAGTAACTGAGGAGAGAGGACTGTCACTGAGTGTGTAACAAGTAACATTATGTGTACTTAAACCCTGCCAACATTAAGTCTTTGTGGTTGTTGCTGGTAAGCGAGAAGGGCTATGTTACTAAGTAGTAATTATGATTGCAAAATCACTGCAATTATCCATTCAAAATGTATGGACCCCTTGTTGTTTTACTATTTACAAATGCATAACGAGATTTGCAAATCTGTATTCAATATTTTTTTGTGCACGACATTACAGTGTAGCTCTTAATGTGCAAGTATATTAGGATTTGTACATTTGTAGAAAAATCCATCAGTGCATGAATGACTTGGTGCTCATCTCAACCTGAGTTTGACTCAAAATTATAATGCACAATCAAGTAATTATGTTGAAAACATAATAGAGAGCTATGTAGGAATCTGACTATCCCGTAACTATCTGATTCAACCTTAGATGCAAAGTAAATCATATGTCAATGTTTTGTTTTTGATAATGTAATCAATGTCAGTTCAGAGTAATGTTACAACTGTAGAATTAATGTTGAAGAAAATATAGAGTACTAATAGGAATCCTGTTTTAGTTAATTTGACCCCATAAGTATAGCAAACCTCAGTAGACAGTACACCTCAATTAACACTCTGGAGCCCTCTGGAGTCCAGCCTGGAGTCTCAGACATGAAACTGTCTTTCTAAAAAGCAGCTGTCTGCATGCAAATGATCTTCACACTGTGCATCATATGGTGTTAGAGCCACAGCAAACGTCTTCAGAGAGATGTGCTGTAGGAGTCTCTCTCTCTGTGACCCTTTTCAAATCATTTGTTTGGTTATGAAATGTTTCAGCTGGCTCTGAGGGCAGCAAGCTGTCTGCCATCTACAGAGGCAGGACCAGCCCACAAAGCACCCCCTGTACACCTAGGGGCCAATTACCAGGCAGCTCTATGACTGTAGTTCGGGGGTGTCACTTCATGCTAATACCAGCGCCAAAATTGCTGTTGTTTTCCCCACTATGAGGAAATGGAAAAAAGATATGTTTCTCAAGCTTATCGTATTGAACCAGAGTTTGCTTGTTAGGACTGTTGCATTGAAGAACGGGAAGAAAACCATTATGTTACAAAAAGGTAAGGGAAAATGTCAGTCGCATGACATTCCCATGTAAAATGTGGTAAAGTAACTATATGTACAGAGAACTGGTGGCTTTTAAGAAGAATGTTAAAAATAATTAACCATTTGTAGGAGGAAGAATATAGTTGTTTTCAAAACCACTTTTTTTTAGCAGTACAACGAATCCCATGTGTCGTTATTGCACTCATAGTCTGAAAGATTCATGAGCAGTAGTAAAGCATGTAACACATACAACAATTGCTAGACATGCTTACCTTTGTTACCGCTGTCCCTATATTTTATGTATTTATCTATTTTGTGTGGAGATTCGCAGTCATTCAGTTCATGATGAATTCTTGTTGAAATCTTCTTGTGGCAACTGGACTTGAAGAAATTCAAGTATTCATCTATTTTGCTTATTTTTTCATGCTGATTAAGCAGCACAGTGGACTAATATGTCCAACATTAGACTGAAACATGCTCTCTAACTCTTTTGGGTTACTGCGCAGCATCTCAGGTCACGGGAGATGGTAAAATAAAGACAAGGTCAGCTAGAAGGCTGACCCTTTGCTATGATGCTATCATGACAATATACGATACTTATTTTGTCCAAAAAAAAATAAACAGAGTAAATAGAGCCTTGACAGCCCATCTCCAAATTGCATTGCTAAATTGTTTTCCCAGATACTCTATGGTTTAGCAGGCAGCTAGGGTGGCCGGCTACATTGAAGTGACAATCTTTCAAATAACAGTTTAGCTTCATCAAAATGGATGATGAAGCTAAACAAAGAATTTATGTTCCTGACTACTCCCCAATCATTCAGTCATTCATTTCAGCTTATTTTTGCCTCCAAACACATTTGTTAAAGATGATGAGGAGTGACAGGGAGTTTGACATCTCGCCCTAATTAGCGAGTCACCCTTGTCGCCCCACTGACATTTTCCATTGGAGGTTCACACATGCTCATCAGTCAGTCACCTCTTTATTACTCCCCGACCCCCAGCTTGCAAACCCCACACATTTGTGCCTAGACGCACAGGCTTTTTGCCATCACTGTCACAGCCTGCCATCATCTTTTCTCATTTCAGCTATCTTTCATACATCCACCACAAACCTGAAATTATTTAGGCTTTATCCAGACAGGCTGTATGTGTAAGACCAAGTGACATAAGTCAGACTGGGCACCAAATGATCTTCAACTGACTCCCTGGGGCAAATGAGGTTATCAATGGTGGAGATCATTTTTGACTTTCTTTCAAAATGATTCCAAGGAGAGATGTTGATGAGTTTGCCATGCAAAAACAATACCATTAAACACAGCCTCTCTTAGAAGAGGGTCCTTCAGACAGTAGATGGCAAAGACAATCCTGAGCTTCTGGCAATTGTGTGACGGAATATATGTTGCAATAGTTGTAAATAATGCACTGCAACCTGAGCAGACCATGTTCAATTAAAGTTTACCACTTGCATGGCCTAACTAGTCAAAATAGAACAGCCAAAAAGTGATAGGAAAATCTACCACTGTGGAGAAAAAACACAACAACACGACAACATGCTTATCCCACTGCCAAACGTTTATTTTAAAAGACCGTTTCAAAAATTTCACAAATACTGTGTTCAATGTAACCATTTGCTTTATTGATTCCCTCTTGCATGGGTTGAAAGTGAACAATTAACTTCTTTGCTCTGTGAGTATTTTGAATCGACCCATTCTCCTGCTGGAAGCTTCCAAAGAGCAGCAACTGAACTGCTTTAAGAGGTAAAATTAGCTTTTGTGAATGACCAATATTGATGCAATTCAAAGTGTACTGATACCTAACTTTTAAAAACTGAATATATTTAAGTTACTCAGTTGTTGAACACTTGAATTCTAAATTTACTCTAACCAAAGCATGTGTGCCTAGTTTCAAGAATATTTCAAACATTATGGCACTTGTTTCACTCAAACCAGGCCAAACCTACCATGCTGACAAGGAGTCAAATGTCAGTATTGCCTATTTAGCTCATTAACTTTCTAGTTTGACAAAATTACAAGAATTGCAATTATTGAATGTGACTTTTAAATATTGTAATATTTCCATTTGAGGATATGCGACATGCTGTTAATGAGTGGAGCAGCAATGTGTTGTATTGCACATTGATACACTCATAACAGCTTGACTGAGCAGGCTTTTAAATTAAAAAAAAAAAAAAAAAAAAAAAAGATGAAAAAAAAACACCCTTCAGCAATCTGTCTCTCTTACACTTAATATTTCAATTTCAATTTTTCTACTAATGCAATTTTGATGGCTTGGCAAGCCATCTCAATGAACAATTGGTCATGCCATCTATAAGAACTGACATGCTGCTTTGAGTTGTTGTGAGTCAGTGTATAATGAGAATTATCAAATGTCTACTTGTCACTGTTCGCTTCTTTGCATATGTGCTGTACTTTTTCTTACTTTTCTTTATTAGCATAATCATGTAATAAACTGTTTCAATCAGATAGTCAATTTTCCATTATTCTTTTCTAAAGCAAAATGTTCACATTGTTCATGTATTTTAGAGCAGTGTTTCCCAACCTCTTTTGAGCCACGGCACATATTTTACATTACAAAAATTACACGGCACACCACCAATAAGTCAAAAATGTTTTTAATGAAATAGAATGAAACTGTACTCAATTTACTTCCTTAGTATGACATCTGTCCCTGTTTGGTTGAACACAAAGCAGATGTTCTTGCAAGAACTCAAGAAACACATTCTAACTTTCACTGTATTGCCTTAAGCACACCTTTTCTACTTTTTTCTGACCACTACTCATACTTGGGCCTTCATCTGAGTCAGAATGTTCTTCAGGACCAGAGGGTCCTGATTGAGTACTTGCTCCTTTAAAATAGTTGTACATCACTGCCGCTATTGTATGAGGAAGTCTGGTGTGGTAAAGAAGTATATTAGACTGGTGCAGGACATGTATGCTAGCTGTGAGACAGTGGTGAGGTGTGCTGTAGGGTTAAAAGGGAGATTGTCACACTACAGTTGTGATCTGCTGTACACGACAATGGTGAGACCAGTGATGCTTCATGGCCTAGAAACACTAACAATGGCGAAAAGACAGGAGGCAGAGCTGGAGATCACAGAGATGAAGATGCTATGGTTCTCTTTGGGAGTGATGATAATGGACAGGATTAGTCTATCAGAGGAACAGCACATGATAGACGTTTTGGAGAGAAGGTTAGAGAAGCCAGACTGAGATGGTCTGGTCTTGTACAGAGGAGGGATATATTGGTAGAAGGATGCTGGAATTGGAGCTGCCGGGCAGGAGGTCTGACCAAAGAGAAGATTTATGACATAGTGAGAGAGGATATAAACTTGGTTGGTGTGACAAAGGAGTTTGCAGAGAACATAGTTAGATGGAAAAGGTTGAGTCCACTGATTTAGACTCATGAATCAGAAAAAAAAGTGAATTCAGGAGAATCTCAAAAACGTATTTAGCATGGTAGAGAATATAGGAATATTGAATATTGAAAAAAGGAAAAAAATAACAACACAATGCAATTCAGAGGGTATTACATGCTCTAGAAAAGGTATTATTTTCCACAGTAAAATTGAATAAAGCTTATAACAAACTTGCAATCAATTAAATAAGGCTAACTAATATCAAAAAATGCTTTGTGAAGAAAGTGAAATCACATAAAAATAATCTTCCATAGTCCCTCGCTTCAAAGAGATCCCTCTCCCACAGAGTGGGTAAAGAGGTTATGACTCAATGGTAGCAGCATTTCCTTTGTTGGCTTCCAGCCTCACATGGTTAAAACTGAGTTTTAACCATGACTGGGACAGAATCTGTTGCTCATGCACATGAGGCAAATGCTTGGCTGATGAAAAAGGAAGCCACTAAGACTGAAGCTTATTTACTTAGAAATGTTCGAAATGTATATGCAGTTTTACAGAAAACAAGATGAACAACAACTGGGACTGCCAGGTTAGTAAGACTGAATGTATTTTTCAACCTCCTTTACTGGTTGATGGTTTAAATGTAATGAGAACAAACCAATAAGGTTGGTATTCACTGAAAAATAGAGGCCTCTTCCTTTCCCATTTCTTTCCTTGACAGCTGAGGTCCTAAAAAGACCATTTACACACTGGAACATAGTACGCTGCATCTTTCTATCTCATCAGCTGTGTGTCCACGCAACAAGATTTTCTATACCCTATCCTGAACATGCCACACTCCCATCTATCCTTCTTAACACATCTTAACACATCAGACAGTGATTTTGGAACAGCCCACTGCGAAAAAGAAGCTATTAAAATCAGGTTGATCTATACATCAACCACCCTGAGGAGTTCACCGTCTCCTGAATGTCCATCTACCATCTTGGTGGCTGACTAACATCAAGGTGATTTAGTCTCAGTGGGCCTGGTTGAGGCAAATACAATAGATAGGATGCAGTAATTACCGCTGAGTGGGTGTCTTAGGGGTAGTCTTGAGACATGCACAGATTTCATGTCACTGGGCCGATAGAATCCTGGTTACCTGGAAAAAAGGGTCACTCAGGTGGTAAATGTAAGAAAACAATTGTAATTTGGATTTGAAATAAGGAGCTCTACACATTTAGTTGTCTGCTTTGATATTGTATGACCTATTCAACATAAATTATTAAATTATAAGGTATTAGATCCAGGTATTAGATCCAGTGACAATAATTCTGAATTAGTAGTATCTTTCACAGCACCAGCATACTCGCTCTGTGCAGGTTTAGGAGCATAGGGGACAGACGAGGAATGCATGACAAACAATGGAAACAACTAGGACATACCTCACAAAAATTATGCTATTTTCCCTTATCTTTATTTCATTTACAATATCAAAAAACTTAATGTCAACCCAGACAATGACACATGACTTTGTTCAAAAAGAGAAAATGAAATGTAAAGCACAGTCACCATAGCCATTCAGTGTTAAGCATCATCTCTATTGTTTTGCCTACTTCATCATTCTATACCACCATCTCCTACTGCACCCAACAACTCTGTCATTCTGCTTCCATGTCATTCTGATGCTCTTTCTTACTTAAACCTTTCAAGTCACAGTTTCAGTTTATCCCACTCTCCCTATAAATATCTGTCTCTGAGTCTGCATCCCCCAACCCCTCACCCCGCCCCTCGCTTTATCTGAAAAAAACTACAGAATCTTCCATCTCCTGTGCATCTGAACACCCACTCAAGATTGAGAGTACAGCAGCAGCAGGAGCTTGAAGTCTCAGGTTTCTACAGGAAAAAGGGGATTATTTAAGTCATTTGTTGGGTCAGCAGCTTTATTTGTCAATAGATATCCATTTTGCTGATATGTAAGGAAGAGTTATTATTTTTGTGGTTATTTTTCAGTTAAAATTGCTTTGATAGAAAACAATGTTTTAACCTGCTTCTTGATCTACCATCCTGTGAAACCGAATGAATGTCTTGTGTTAAACTGAGTGAACCACATTCAACAGCTCTTTCTTCAACACGGTGACAAGCAGAAATGCAGGCATTTTATGATCATACCTTGTGGGATTGTCTCATTTCACCTGCAGGCTCAAATGGGATTCAGCACTTTGCAGCACTATGCACAGACACAATTTCAAGTATCCCTCTTGGCTGGAACCCCAAACAAAAACAAAGGCATCACAACGCATTATATCCTTTCCGTGTTATTTTACTATACAAATATGATAAACCTGAGGTTTTTTATGCTTTTGTCAAGGATTACATGATAATCTGTCTGCGAAGGGATAAAAAGTATAATGTAATGTGTAAATGTAAGATGTTACAGTCGATGCAAATTCCCATTTTGGAAAATGTTTTCTTCTTGATGCTGTATGATGTGGGTATTAAAATGAGGTCAGCCAAGCTTGACGAAGAAATTTAATGATTTAATGGTACCCCAGGGGAAGTTTAAATATAGCTCTACATCATGTCTGGCCTCCGACAGAATAATATGGCATGAGTTTTAGAAAAAAAAAAAATACAACTAAATTCTAGTAAGAACAACCTCTACCAAAGCATTATGGAACCATCACTGAAGGGAGAACATGTCAGACTGTCACAATAAAAACATTTTCCTTCAGATATTTTATTCTAATGAGTATATAGAATATTTAGGATGGCCTGATTCTGTGAGTTTTGCCCTGCACTACCACTAGGTGGAGAAACTTCACATTTATTGTTTTTATTCATTCAGCCAAAATTAATTAACATTTTCTAACAATGTAAGGCAAATCATATACGCCACATAAAAGTTTCCAAAAAGGTCAAACAAGGATTTGTATTCAATATATCTAACACCCCTCTTTTCACTCCCCCCCCCAAAAAAAAAAAAAGAAAAAGAAGAAATTAATGTATGTATATGGTTTTGAGATGGCTATTTGGTAGAGTGGTCACTTCTGACTTCCGACTACTGGTACTTCGGAATTGCACTTTTTCTAAGTCGCTTTGGATAAAAGCGTCTGCCAAATGACTAATGTAATGATGGAATGTAATGATAGCGCATTCAGATGGCATTCAAATGAAAGTATAGCGAAACATCCCAATGAAGATGCACGCAGCTTTTGACAGACACATGGTCTGACATATGATATGCATTCAAGGTAAGGATTTTTACCTTGCTCACTTTTAATAGTGGCTAAAAAAATTATTTTCCTGCATCACATCTTTCAGAAAAAAAGGCATTTCATGATCATAAATGCAGCAAAGAGAAACTGGATCACTCTTGTACAGTTATTAAAACATCAATCAATAACAAACAGTGTAGTTTTCAAACCATGCAAATACATCCAACCTTCACTGGCACGCGAAAGCTTGAAAGATGTTTGTTGTAGCGTAATGAAGACTTTCCCAGTGGAGGTGGGCATCATTTCTGGTATTGCTTAAAGGCCAAATTAATTCAGTTCATTTCAAATTCCAAATGTTCTGTTGCAAGATGAAAGAATGGCAAGCCGAGTAAAGACATTTTTCACAGCACAAACAGTTATTGGCTTAATGTGTAAAATTTATTGTAAAGCCAAAATGAACAGTGCAATATAGACTGATACAGCTAATGAAGCCTGACAGATGTAGGTTACATCTGGTGCCACTGAAAGCAATCAGTGAAGGCATGGAGGCACCAGCCACTGTGACAGCTCAATTCAACGCACCAAACTGAGCTAAAAGGACGTGAGAGCTGCAGATACTTTTAATTTACTGAGACTGCACTCCCTGCCACTCTGTAACAGCTGGAAGCAGCCTGACTAATCAGGATTCCCTCGATGTCTCTTTCTGTCTTTTTCTCAGAAACTTCAAGACCCATACCAATATCTGCACTCCTCTTTCAGTCCTTCTAAGTTAAAGTTAAGCAAGCAAGACCTAGTGTTCTCACACCTGTAACTGCCAACAGTTTTGCGTATTGATAGAAGCAGCTTTGAGGTGATGGCAGATGATATTTGTACATTGTCTCTCGACCAAAGGACTATAAAATCAGCCTAATTGCAGGTCTTAATTCAAAGGTGTGCCACTGCATACACAGTTACAAATATTCCTGCCAAAACAATTCCTAATGTGGTGCATAATTTCCTGCATTGTGTCTTGCCTCATGTGTGCACAATTAGTAATTATTCTTAAACAAAAATGTATTATAAAAAAAGAAAGCTAGAAAAATCTCAAATGATGTACAAGCTGCTATAATCAAACATTTACCAACAGGGTGAAAGATAATATAGTCACCTTCTTAAAATAATAGCATAAGTCCTTGTTCAACTTTTTCAGAAAACACAAAAAACTGAGCTATAGAATGAATAAGGAGTGAATCAAGCAAAAACAATTTTTGTCAAAAAAAAAAGACTTGGCAATTACCTTAAGAAGGTGATGAAAAAACAATTTCAGTAGCAGAAGGAATATTGATGTTATTACAAAGTTTGATTTCAATACTCGGGCCGCTCAGAAGACCTCCCATGAAGAAGAAAACAATTGGACTCAGTTTTCCTTTGCCTGGACACAGGTCACAGGGGCCCCTCTGTGGAGCCAGGGACAGAGCTTGGCGGCGAGCGCCTGGTGGCTCACTACCCACAGGAGGGACCAAGGGGGTTGGGTGCAGTGTGAGCCGGGCGGTAGCCAGGACGGGGGACCTTGCAGTCCGATCCTCAGCTGCAGAGGCTGGCTCTTGGAACATGGAATGTCACCTCTCTGGCAGGGAAGGAGCCCTAGCTGGTGCATAAGGCTGAGACATACCGACTAGATATAGTCGGACTCACCTTGGCGCACAGCGTGGCATCTGGAACCAGGCCTTTCAAGAGGGGCTGGACTCTTTTTGATTCTGGAGTTGCCCCCGGTGACTGGTGCCGGGCAGGTGTGGACATATTGATTGCTCCCCGTCTCGGTGCCTGCACGTTGGGGTTCAACCCAGTGGACGAGAGGGTAGCCTCCCTCCACCTTCAGGTGGGGGGACGGGTTCTGACTGTTGTTTGTGGCTATGCACCCAACAACACCCAACAACACCCAAAAACAGTTTATCCACCCTTCTTGAGGTCCCTGGAGGGGCTGCTCGAGAGCACTCCTATCGGGGAATCCCTCACTCTACAGGGAGACTTCAACGCTCACGTGAGCAACGACAGTGCAACTTGGAAGGGCGTGATTGGGAGGACAGGCGCCCCTGATCTGAGCCCAAGCGGGGCTCTGTTACTGGACATCTGTGCTTGTCACGGATTGTCCATAACAAACACCGTGCTCAGGCATAAAGGTGTCAGTGAACAGTGGGCCAGCTCTACACCCTTGGCAGGATCCTGGAGGGGGCATGGGAGTTTGCCCAACCAGTCTACATGTGTTTTGTGGACTTGGAGAAGGCATTCGACTGTGTCCTTTGGGAATTGCTATGGGGGGTGCTCTGGGAGTATGGGATACCGAACCCTGTCTTATGGGCTGTTCCTGTATGATCGCCGTCAGAGCTTGGTCCACATTGCCGGATGTAAGTCTGACCTGTTTCCAGTGAGAGTTGGACTCTGCCAGGGCTGCCCTTTGTCACCAATTCTGTTCATAACCTTTATGGACAGAATTTCTGGGAGCAGCCAGGGTGTCAAAGAGATCCAGTTTGGTGGCCATAGGATCAAGCTTCAAGTAGTTCTCATGGCTTCATCAGGCCACGATCTCTAGCATTCACTGGAACGGTTCGCAGCCGAGCGTGAAGCAGCCAAGATGAGAATCAGAACCTCCAAATCCAAGACCATGGTGCTCAACCGGAAATGGGTGGAATGCCCACTCTGGGTCGAGGAAGAGGTTCTGCCTCTTCCCCTTGAAGTTCAAGTCACCCCCGAAACCTGACTCGGATACGTGGGGAAAGATGGATGGATGGAGTTCAAGCCCCAATGCATGCATAAGCAGGGTGTCCAAAGAATATGTATAACATTTTTAAGATCAACTTTTTTGATCCCCACAGGGAATTCCTTTGTCACAGCAGCGTATCAGTTTAATGTCAAAAAAAGGAAATAAATATAAATAGAAATAGAAAGGCAGAAGACAGAGGATAGACAAAAAAAGGACAAAAAAAAATGTACAAATAAATAGACAGCAAATAATTAAATAAAGACAGCAGACAACAACAACATCAGGGATAACAATGGGCAACTTTAAAAACAGTGAGGGTGAAAAATACACAAAAAGAACTAAATAAAAATATAAATAGAGTCACAAAAATAAATGGCAATGAATTAAATAAATAAACAAAAATAGGCTGGATGTGTGCAGACTGGGAAAAACAAGGATAAGGGAGACAGCAGAGTTAGGACAGAGTTAGGACTTTTGCCGAGAGAACAAACCAACAGAATCCTATTGCTCCAGGAAGAGTAGAAAATATGTTTATATAAACAAGATAAAACCCCAAACAATTGATAAATGCACTGAAAATCCAGGCTTAGAATCTGCAACTGACTTCAATCTTGATTACGTTAATTAAGTTTATTCAGCCTTTTGCCTCCATGCCACAATCCTCAGTCTGCTTTGTGGAAGCAAAGCAGGGGATCAAAAAAGATCTGGCACTAAGCAAATGGGCCACAACACAAGCAACTTGTACTTTAAAATGATGCGAAAGTTGAAACAGAGTGGAGAGCATAGAGTCTAGCTGAGCAGACAAAAATGTAAAAATAAGATTCTGAGAATTTTGTCTTCAGTTTGTAACTTTTAACTCTGACTTGGACTCTTAATGCAATTAAAATGTACAGTAAATCACAGCACCCATTCACACTACACTGCATTACACAGGTGCATGTATCTTTTTTTTTTTTTTTGCAAACTTCTAAGCTTTTATCACTGAGTAAACATAGCCTGCATGGGGACAGATTGGATGTATTTGTATTAGTTGACACATTGGCTAATTTGAGGATTACAACTCTATTTAATAGCGACAAACAACAGTTCTTTTTTTTCCCTTTTAAACACTCACTTAAAAACGTGTGATTTCCAACATGAGATGAGATGAGAACAATTTTATTAATCCCGAAGGAAATTGTTGTGCCAGAGTTTCAAGTAAAAAAACATAGCAGTAATAGAAAATAGTAGAAAGGAGGAAGAATAAGAAATACAATGAAATATGAATTGTCTTGACTGTTAGCAGTAACATGGGTCAGAGACAGTGATAAAACAGATTTTCATAAATTTCAAAAAATGATTTTTCTGTCCTTGGCTGTATCAGGCCACTGGAAGTACAGTTGATAATCCATGTTCAGAACAATGTACAATATATAATTTCTTTTGAGATTTTTGCCCTCATATTTAAGCAGCATAACTTTCTGAGATCTATTTGGGAATCACTGCCATTCTGCAAAATGTCTACAATGTAAGAATATCTCATGAGAAGTTCTTGGCAAAATCTTCTTCTTGTGGCAACAGGACTTGATTTTCTTTCTGAATAATTTAAAAACTCCCCACAGTCTATTTAAACTGAAGTCGCCTCTCGGGTGATAGGTGAAATGTCTGTAAGAGAAAAAAAAATCAAGTCCAGTTGCTACGAGAAAAATAATTTGTCAAGTATTAACCATGACCTCCACAGACACATTAGAAATGTCACCCCTTAAATAAAACTTGCACCGATTAAAACGCAGGTGGTGTCACTGAAACCGGGTGGAACCAGTTTACTGCGATATTCATGAATGTCATTCTTCTGTTTTACATTTTTGATTGTTGATAAGAGTCACATACAGCGCCGCAGCGTGAGACAAATTTCCATTTTGAAATAAAAAGGAAGTGAAAGTTGACGCATCAAAAACCTAAACAAGGCAGGAAGTGAGACATTACTTCAAGTGTAGCGTCCAAAGAGCAGCAACGGATGAGCCGAGGTGCTAAAAAAGGAGGAAGTCACCTGTGCGACTTGCGTGCGAAGATTTCCTACCTGATGATTTGGCAGGAGACGCGGCCGCGCCTGTGTTTTTGAGGAACATGTCGAGGACAGCCGTGAACGGAACCTCGAACCTGAATGGGCCGAAACAGGAGGAAACCGTCAGAAACGGCTATCACAACCGGGGAACGGTACGTCCGTCGTCGGCGGACGGTTTCACTTAAGACCACAATATTGTAGTGAGTCACGAATGTTGGGGTTCGTGTTGTTGCTTGTTTTCTGTGGGATTTTCGGGGTTGCTGGGAATTATGTGGGTGTGGTTTGGGGTGCGTTGAATTCTGGGTTTTATTTACCTGGAATTAAGCGGGAACAGTTAGTTGTATTGCTGGCTTGTGTGGTGTGTTGTGGCCAAAAACAGCTATTGCTCACTAAACAAATGTTTTACCGTCACCTGGGTGTTGCCCTGACTAAAACACTGCGATATTTTTCTACTTCTTCTGTTGTGCTACTCTCCTTAAGTCCCTCAGCTTCGAGGAGCTCGAATCTGCGAGTTTTTATTGAGATATGTTTTCTTTTAAATAGAATATTAATTTCAGTCTTTTGAACGCCAAAAAAAGCGGGATTTCAAGTTGTCTCCTTACCTGAGACGACCTCTATGTTGTCGCTCCCTGGAGGCTGCTCACCTTGAAGCCTCCACTCCACTGCAAAATGCATCCCCCTTAATGGATTTTTTTATCATTTAATCCAGTAATATATGTATTTATTTTTGGTTTTGTTTCATTTGCGTGTTCTTTTTATTGGGTGATGGGATATATTTGTCAAACACGGAATTTAGCTGCAATAAACAAAGGCATGACCCCGCCTTAAAATGCTTTCTCTAGCTGAAGCAGGTTTCCTTGGCCTTGAGGCTAAAAGGAAATGACTGCTCAGTGCTGTACTTTTGTACTTTTAATTCCTTGTTTGAATCCCTTTTACACTTCAAACTGCACAGTTTGATGTAACGTGGCTGTCACATTTATATACAAACATTGTTATGTACCAATCATACTAATGTTGATACTCTTTACAGCTCACATCTCAATCTCAGTAGGTATTGTTGTAATTCTAATGTGTCATTGACATTCTGTTCATAAGCTATCCATAGCATTTACCAATGTGAGTTTTAAATAAGAAGGTACGAAAAGGAACAATGATTTTCCCAATTATTATCGAAGCTTCAGCACTTTCTTGTTGAAGTTCAGGCCCATTTGCTGGGCCATTATCGTTTCATTTTCCAGTCCAAACCCCATGGGTGATGGGGCTGCTTGTTTAACCTGATTCAAAATGTTAACAGAGTGAATGAACCCCCCTTTTTTCTGTAAATCAAACACCAAGTCAGCGACACCACCAGCCACTTCTCAACTTGGGCAAAAAACAGTTTTATCTCCTGATTACCAGTTGTCTGATCAAACTGAGTTTCAAATTAAAAAAAAAGAAAATCAACCATGGATCTTGACTTGATCAAATCATTGGTATCGAGGATAATGTGAGCATGCTGTTAAAAAATTAAATGGATACAGAAGTAAGAATGAAATCTCAGTTTGCTTGCCTAACACCTAATAACAGATTTTTTGGTATACATGGAATCTATACTTCATAACTATTTCTTATTTTCTTTGACATCCACATAGATCGAAATTGCTCAATGTCACTTAAAATTAATATAACAAAGTGCCATGTTGGGAAGTCATTTTGATCTGTTGCAAAACCCATGGCTGGATGTCATTGAGCTGCCTAAGTGTTGGGGTCCTGTTTTGCTTGCTGCCCTGCCAAAGTCAAACCCTCAGATTGAATGAAGCCAAATTCTCAGAAGTACATGTCCATTCAATTTTTATCCCCCCTTAACTGGTCTGATAGAAACCACTTGTTTGAAATCAAGCCACATTTATTCAACCGGTATTGTTTTGTCTGGTCTCATTTGCAATGTAAGATCGCTTTATGCAGATCTCTTTTTGTATAGAAAAATGGTCCAGGGACTGGAGTCGCCTCCAGGCAACACAGGCAGGAGTCGTTTGAACAGGCGCCCATGTACGTGGCTGTCATGACATACCTGGGCTTTGGTATTGTCACCCTGTTTGGCTACTTCAGAGACTTTCTGAGAGCTATAGGCTTGGAGAAGTGCCATGTTGCTCAGGAAAGACAGCAACAGAAGGTCAGTGAAAGATGCATTTTGTAGTCATAACCGTTGCAGGCACCCATATACTGCTGCCACACATAAAACATTTGACCAGGGAGCTATTCCATTCTATGTTTTGTCAACATGCTTTTGTTTTTGCTCAAATTATTTGAATGTTTGCTCTTAAGCTGTCCCTCTCCTTCTCTATACATATTCCGTGGCACTTTATCGTTGCCAGGGGTGAGACAGGACACCATGGAGAGTATCTGTTGAAGACCTAATTAAATCTCATAGAAACTGTTGTCTTTCTCTTTGTCTCTTTGTCTCTTTGTCAATCATGCTATTTTCCCTGCATTTCCCTTCATTAAACAAGAGGATCTCAAATTATATTGTTTTAGATAATTTGTTTTTTTATCACTGTGTAATACTTTCTTAAGGATCTAATGATTGTAAATTAGCTTTCATAGTTGCCCAGGGGTTCATCAGGAACCACTTTAAAATGGTCGCCAGTGGCTTTCTGCAAGCCATGTGAATGCACATATCTGTTTGTTTGTTTGTTTATTTATTTATTTGTTTATTTTTAGAATTTTGTACCCCTTTACCAAGATTTTGAAAACTTTTACACTCGGAATTTGTACATGAGGGTAAGAGACAATTGGAACCGGCCTGTATGCAGCCTTCCAGGACCTGTTTTTGACTTGATGGAGAGAGTTTCTGATGACTACAACTGGACATTCAGGTACTGCGCTATGTAGATTAAGAGATTAGAGCTGTCTTTCTGTTATATCCTTCTAAGCTGACTTTGCTATTTTCCCAACCTTTTGGGAACATGACCTTTTGTCCAATGTATCAGTATGGAGTGAGGAGTGTAGATGTGAGTAAAGAGAGATTGTGGTAGCCTTTGAAGAAGTAAGAACTATAAAAAAAATAAAAAAAAACAATTATCACTGCTTTGCAGGAAGATGCTTTACTCTACATTAAGTTGTTTTTTTTCTCTTATGCTTATAAATTGATTTGGAAACCCCTACAAATGCAATTAAATACTTTTGGCATAGACATCATATGTATTTGTATAATTTGAATAAAACTGGTGTTCCTGTCAATACTCACAGAAATAATTACATTTCTCATGAATAGACTGATGTTGAAGTTACTTGTTTTTAAGTTTCTAATTAGATTTTTTACCTTGAAATTGGGTTGTCTCAGTGCAAAACTTTGTAAAGGGAATTGATTCCCGCTAATCTTTACTTCCCTGCAGATTAACTGGTAGGACAATACATAATGTTATCAACATGGGCTCCTACAACTATCTTGGATTTGCTGAGAATAATGCTGCTTTCCTTGAAACTGTGGCGGACAAAATTCAGGACTATGGGGTTGGTGTTTCCAGCACAAGACAGGAAATAGGTGAGTGTGCTATCGATGTTCCAACGTGCAACTAAGTGTGCCACATGGGTCATTGACACATTTCGGCAAGAACATAGTGAACATTTGGTTACTTTCCTTTCACTATATCTTACAGTGACTCAAATGTCTTGAATGTCTGTTATAAGCAGAGCTAGACCTTAAGCAGGCTGAGTATCAAATTTGTGATGAACTCCATATCCTTTATAACACATCATCATCCAATATCTGTTCCTGAATTCCTACCTGATATTTTTATTATTATCCAGTGGTTACAATCCCTTGTGGGTTATTGAGCCTGTGTTAAATTTTGTATCCTTTGGGCATAAGCTGGTATTATTACATACTTATCCAAGCAAAGCAGCATGGAAATTGTCCCTTGTATGAATTATAAGATTATGCCCCGGACATTAGGTTAGATGAAAAAATGAATTTTGTTAAGTGTTAGCAAGGACCAGACAGTGGAATTTGTGATTTCAAATGCATTTTGAATGGCATGTTAGCCTCTGAACTCCAGCAGTGTTAGTGATGGTGTATTAGAAGCTGTGTCTCTCAGGTTATAACTTGCCAGTGTCTTCATTTGGCTGTGGATAAAACCGATGACAAGCCATAAGCCTTTTGCAAATGGTTATGTCAATTAGAACACACTCAATGGTTCACATTTAAAATATTTTTGAGGGAAGTTTTTTTTAATTATCTTTGTATCAGGCAGGTTTTCGTTTATGTCACTCCTGACAGAATAGTGCCATATGTCTACTGTAGCCATGCTAGCAAAGGGCGAGTTGACAAACAGGTGTGAGTGACTGCCTTGGCTACACATTTCCATGATATCAGCATTTTGACAACACTAAAAAAATGCAGTGGAATTAAATCTTATCTGATTATATATGCATGTTTGTCAAAGTTCAGGTACTCCTGCACTTTTGATGATTCATCACTTCTATTTATTTCTGTGTTTATTTCCCCTCCAAAACGGGACTGCTTTTTATGGATTTCAGAATTTGTGTTTGTTAGCTCGCAGAGAGTTTAGAAATAAGTATTTATCCCATGATATGTTATTAGGTATCAATTATTAAAGACCTTAGTGTCTCAGAAGGAGCAGTGACACTATCATAACCAAAGCCTCACTTGAAATGCAGTGTTTTGTACTGGTTAGATACAGAAAGGCCTCAGAAAATCCTGCTTTCCTTGTTGTGTATTTAAGTAAAGCATTTACTAAAGAAACTCATTTTTATGAAAACAGAAATACTATAATTAAATATGGCACATTTCATACCTTGTTAGTGCATTGTATGACTGAAAATTCAAAGGAAAAGTTCACCAAAAAGGAAAAATTGATGATCTTCTCATCTCGACATCAGAGCAGGATAGCGTGGAAAACAACACTTCCAAACAACTGATATGAGCTGTGAGCTTATAAGCAAACACACACACACACATAAACTCAAATAAATAAAATGGTACAAACATTTAAATACCCTGCTTATCTGGCATACTCTTTAAGTTCATGACAACTCTTACATGTGAACCAGGCTTTAAGAAACATCGGTATCCACTAATACTTTTGTTCAGGTTGAGTGTTAATAGATGCCAAGAGTTCTCATTTTTGAGGAGAAACCTCACCAGTGAAGCCTTGGGATTCAGTTCCACTCAGTGTTTGCAAACACCACCATTAGTGGTTAATCAGAAGACCTTGTAGCACTTTTTAACCAGACAAAAAAAAATGAGAAAAACAGCAAAACTCTTATCCAAGTTTACTTTGTGGTTGAACTTTTCAACTTAGCTATTATGAGTACAATCTGAACATAGGGTTGACTCATCTCACTTTTCCAAACTGCTCTAAATTCAGTGTATTGAAATTTCATTATATTAAAAAAGGTGTATTCAAGGAATGTTAGTTTGAAGTGACTGCTTGACGAAGAAGAGGGTTACACTGCAATACTTATATCTGTGAAGATTCTCAGAAATCCAAATCATGTATTTGCCAAAATCTTTTGAGAAAGCTGGACTTCTTTAATATCAGCTCTTCACTCTAGAACCCTGTCAGATGAGAAGTGGGACATCTTTGAGAAAGAAAGACATGTTGGGTAATTAATTCATTGAATTGTAATACATACTTGCCAATAAGTTTTGTAAAAAAAAAAAAAAAAAAAGAATGAAAATGCTGTGGTACATCAATATTCTTCTGTCTCCGTGCTATTGCTGTTTTTAGTATTAGTTGACAGCGGTATCCTCGGTGCAGAGGTATGATGATATTTGTTGTGTCTGTGCCCGGTGATATTTGTCCAAGCCTTGCTTTGAAACATCTCAACCGTTTGCGGATGCACAGTGTATGATCAATCTCCTGGTGAAGTGAGATACCAGTCACTTCCACCCATTGTCAAAGTGCAGCTAGCTTCAGTTCATAGTTACAAAAATACAAACCTTTGTACCCAATATACTCTCTATAATGTCATATATACTTTTTGATACCAAGCTTTACACAATGAAAATGTGAAAACACTTTCAAAGGTCAGTGAGAGCACGTTGAAATATAAAATAAATAGACATGTCAAACATTCACGGACCTCTATTAATAGATAGCTCAATGTCTACACTCGGCTTACAATCATTAACAAAAGATAAATTACACAATGATGTCATGCATTCAAATAAATAAGTAATTGCCAGGCAATATGTATGTCTAGCTTCAAAGTTCATAGTCAAGTTGTTTTCTTTAATTGCATGTTTGCTGCTAGTATCTAAGTATTATAAGGGGGAGTATGAAGTATTTATCTGTTCTGATAGATCCGTAGTTACAATTATTGATAGAACTTGAGTAATGCTTATAGGCTGAGTTTCTCTTTTCTTCCTTTTTTCTTGTCTTGAATAATGAGTTTTTTGTTTTGTTTTTTTTTCCCCTCACAGCTTAACCACTAATTACTTTATAGGTTGTGACTGGCAAATGTCAATGTGCTGTGATAATCATGATGGCTCAAAGATAAACAGACTAAATCAGACAGCAGTTGACTAGGTTTAATGAAAGTATATTTATATGTCATTTATATCTACTTAAGTCATGTGGTGGAATTGTCGTCTATTCTGTCTTGCCTGATGGTTATCAAGACCCAGAAATATGGAATATGAAATCAGAATATGGAAAAAATGAAAGGCATGCCTATAAAGCTATGGCAGAGGAAATTATCCTTAAATGAGAGAAAATGACAATTTTCTTTATATAAAAAGTCTGTACTTGCCATTGGGGAGCCTGTGTGGTTGAGGCAATGCATGTCAATTTTAACTTTGGCACATAGCCTGATGGAATGAACCAAATGAGAATCACCATAAAAACAGAGCTGTTTCGCCACATTATGTTTTTAAAGAGATCACTCAATATCCATTTTCCAGACCTTCATAAAATATTTAAGCCCCTCATGCTTTCAGTTTCTGTTCACAGATGAAACTGTTATTGAATTTGATTGTTGTGATCAGTATCTTTACAGCCAATTAATGGACAGTTTTCCGATTTGGATTGGTTCCATGATTTTATGATATGACACCTCAATCCCTTTGTTGTGTATGTATTAAGATATAAGTTAGGAATACATTTGTGTGCATGTCAGTGGATGACACAGTAACGTTCTGACTGGACTGAGTTACATACCCAACTTCTGCTTGGTGACCAGTGTCAGCAGAGGATATATTATAAGTAAAAGGAGCCCAACTACCAATGGCAACAAAGTGCATCGCTTACAGCAGGTTTCTGTAGTTCACAATAAGCAGCCCTCCATTTGCAGAGGGTTAAATCCTATATTTTTCCTTGATGTTGAGAATATGATTTATCAAGTGTGTTGTGGGTCAAATAAAAATGAACATATAAATATAGCTAAATATTTTTCTGTTTGTTGTATCCATGCCTTTGCATATTTTTGCCATATAGCCTCAAAACTTGCAATATTAGATGTATTAACTTAAGTCTACTCGCCCACTATTACTTCACCATAGAACTTCTAATCCAATAACATGGGAAAACTCTTACTGATATATGATAACAGACAAATTGTAATTAAATTCTGGTCCATTCCTGTAACAAAATTTCTCTTTCTAACATTTTTATCCCATTAGGATGTGCCTTCATAATTCTAAAATGCCAGTTAACATGAGTGCTTGCACAGGTTCCTTTTTGACCATCAGATAAACTACAATGAACATACAGTAGTCTTCCTCAGGTTGAGTTATCTTTTGTGATGCCTGTCACTTAGGTAACCTCAGCATTCATGAAGAGCTCGAGCAACTTGTCGCTAATTTCTTAGGGGTGGAGTCCTGCATGACTTTTGGAATGGGTTTTGCCACAAACTCAATGAACATCCCAGCTCTTGTTGGCAAGGTATGCAATTTAACATCCCAAACATCACACAACATGCAAAGGATGTCTGACCTCATGTAAGCGCAGTTTTCACAATACAACAGAAAATAATTGTATTTGTAATTCAATTATATTTGTCCCTTTCTTGTAAATTGTCCAAGCAAATGATTATCATTTAAACCAACTGGGCTGCAAACAAATTCTAACACGATTAATGAAAATCATAATTAATCATTACAGTAGCCAGCAGGATAAAACCCTAACTATGCATAATTGCTTTCAGGAAGGGCAGATTTTTTTAAAAGCACAACTCAAGGGTAGGATTACCCATACTTTTGCCTTTTAGCACACCAGTCAGCTCACACAGACATCCATGGATTACCATGGGCGACATACTGCATGACTCTGTGATTGGACCAGACAGGGTAAAGGGGGCATTGACTGTTTAAGTGATGAAAATGTGGTCATTTATGCAGCTCAAGAGATGTAGCAGGTCCTTAAGCATCAGCCCCCACTGTAACCCAGGGCTGAAGGTCAAACCACTCTGCCAACGCTGTCCAATGGGAAAAGGCAGTGCCAGGAGAGCTTTTCTGTTTAGGCAGGACTACTGTACATTAGAGTGACAGCTGCTTGTAGCTATGTAGCAGGCCAGCTGGACACTCGGCAAAACTGAGGGCGTCTGTCACTGAGACAGTGTCAGCATTACCTCTGAGGAGTTCATTCAGACTTGTGCAGTCCTCAAGTCTCAGTGTGAATATACTAGGATACTGAAAAAAATTCCAACACACGGAATTAATTTGCATGCTGATATCCCTTTGGAAGTTGATATACTATCATTTCCATTTCAAAAATGTTTATTTATTTATCTATTTATGTGATGTCCATAAAACACTAGAGATTTGCTGAAGTAACATATATGGTGTGTACAATCAAAAACACAGCATATACAGGACAGGTAAGCATACTTGAGCCATTGAAGGTCCTGCTGGAAGGCATGTGAAATAAGCAAAGGAATATCTATTTGTCAAATAATAGAAGATGCTTTTTTTAAATAATGATCAGCATGTAGGGAGTTTTTTCAACTATAATAACTAGTCTTGATTCATATCCCCAATGCACGTGTTTATACTCACCCATAGACTTTGCAAAACCCCATATCCTAAAACAGTCAAACAATAATATTTTATGTTGTTCTTTTTGGAGGTAATCTTAATTGTTGAGATCCTGAGTGATTTTGAAAAATGGTGAGTTTATTAATGCAGGACAAGTTCCAGTCTGAAAGCCCAATAAAGCCTGATTATAGCTCATTATTACTAAAGTGAACAAGATTTTCCCTTTAGTAGGTCAATATTTTCAGTCTCAGGGTAAAACCAGTCCATTATGTAAGTGAAGAAAGCTCATTCAATACAGATGTCTTCATCATACCTGCAGCCAGTTTCTAAAATTGGTTAGTAGGATAGCTTGTCCTGCATAACTAGCACAATAAACCCAAATCTCCACAGTTGAATAAATAAAGCCACAGCGCATTATAGACCAAAGTTTCCAGAATGACACCAGGGAGATGAATGCATTGAATAAAATGATGCCATGTCTTGTTCTGCTGCATGTATTTTGATCCTTTTGGGGGAAACTGAAAGGATAGAACTGTGATCCCATGTTGTTTGAGGACTTGCTTAATGATGCCTGTTATTGTTCTCTCTCTTGCTTGTGCATACTTTAGCAAAGCCAGTTGAAATATTCTGTATTTTTATTTTCAGGGCTGTTTGATCCTGAGTGATGAGCTCAATCACACATCTCTCATCTTAGGTGCAAGACTGTCAGGAGCAACTATCCGGGTGTTCAAACACAACAGTAAGTTCATATGGCTTGATCAAGAATTGCTTTAGCTTAAGTTTAAAACAATGTTTATAAAGCCACCGCAGCTCACACAATTCCAGTATTTCCTCTCAACATTTCAAACTATTGTTGCAGTAAGGAACACATCACTTTCTTTGTTGTACAGGATTTGCCTTAGGATAGACCTACTTAGCATTCTGTGTTTGGAGCTGAAAATCTAAGAGCTTTAATGCAGTGGGTTCGGTTTACAGTCACGACTGTGTTTATCCATCAGCAACAGAGCACAGAAACACAAGTATATTTAAATGAAATTGTAATTTCCCTGCAATCTGCCCTCTATTACTTTGTTGAATTTACATTATGCCACCAGAGCATATGAAAGAATTATTAAACATGAAAGATACATCATTCATTGTGCTTACATTTGGAACATCCAGCCCTCTTTCAGGAGACAGGACAAATGAGGCAGCCCTCTGGCAGCAAATGTGTTCTGACAGGTACAAGCAGAGTCAGTTATGGGTCCTCCAAGCAGATCCCAGAGGCCTTTCTAAAGGCAAAGAGCCTGTAGGCACCTGAGCAGTTGACCCCCTCCCTGCCTCTATACCTTCGCAGCTGACACTGCGACAGCAGACTCCATGCTTTTGTTTTTTTAAGAGACAACCATTATGTTCCAAGATATGTAAAACATTCATCATTGCCAAATCAAAGACAGAAAAGGTATTCACATCAAGGATATTTGACATGTTTAAGATTTGAATGGTTCATACCAAAATGCAGATAAATTAATCTGACCATTCTAGCAATGTCTGGCTTATGTTTGTAAATACTTGAAATAGCCATAGATAAAAATGTCTCCTTTGAAGATTGAAACTCTTTCAGTCTAATGATAAACTGTCTGGCTTGGGAGGATAATCTTTGGTTTTTAAGGTTCCAGACCACATAAATGTTCTTTGACAAACACCCAATAGTTCTCTGGATATCTGGATCACACATTTATGCATCTCTTGAAGAGACAATCCTTCAATTATAACCCATATAAGGTTAATTTTAAAGCAAACTCCTCTTTCCTATACATATACCCAGCAAAAAACTGTTTCCTCAATGTTGATGTTACTAGCATTGTTTGTACCGTGCATTTCTGAGCACCACAAGTAGATTTTATCAAAAAAATGTCTACTGGTTCTAACAAACCTGTTACTGTGTCATAGCAGCAATACCAGAAACCCGTGGCAAGTAGAGATAGGAGAATAAGGTTCGTTCTACAGCTCAAAGTAGTTGGTCATGAATTGAACCGTCTCAAGCACAAAAAGCTGTATAATATTGCCATCTGTTGGTAGAAAGCAGAAAGTAACCATCACTCATATATTTCAATCACTGAAAATGAAGTTCTTCTGAAGAAGTACAATGTATCTCTCGTTTGTGAACAATTTGCCTGGCGTCCCAGATCTATCCTTCAGTAAACAATTGAACATTTGATATTTGATCTTCGAAGGCAGCATGAGGAAGTGTCATGGCTAGTTTGAGGAAGGTGTTTTCTTACAAAAGTTGGGGTGATTTGTTCTGTTTGCTGGAAATCATTATCTTACAGCATCATTCGCTCTGTACATCCTCGAAAGACGTCACTCAAGTGTTTTCTCTGTTATGTATACAAAATTTTAAGGTTATATGCATTCACAAAGTGTGTGTGTGTGTGCGTGTGCGTGTGTGTGTGCGTGTGCGTGTGCGTGCGTGTGCGCGCGTTGTTGACAGACATGCTCAGTTTGGAGAAGATGCTAAGAGAGGCTGTTTGCTCAGGGCAGCCTCGGACCCACAGGCCATGGAGGAAGATCCTCATTATGGTTGAAGGCATCTATAGGTCAGCTGAAGTTCTATCACACACATACACTCACCCACCCACACACACCCACATACACACACACACACACACCCTAGCACACAAAGAAGCTATTGCTATCACTGACACAGACCTTGGGTCAATTGATATGCACTATCTGTCTTTGTAAGTATGTGATTGCGGCTGGTCTGAATCAGAGATGATGAACAATGAACCTCCCTACTGAGGTTGAATTAATCATATTTCATCATCCATATTTCAGTCTTGGGAGAGTTTCTTTGTTGAGCAGTCCTCGTCTCTGAGGTAATGCTCTCCCTCTGAGGTTTAGGTTAAGGGACTTGACTTGGATCGAA
This sequence comes from Fistularia commersonii, assembly GCF_037954325.1. Classification (NCBI taxonomy): domain Eukaryota; kingdom Metazoa; phylum Chordata; class Actinopteri; order Syngnathiformes; family Fistulariidae; genus Fistularia; species Fistularia commersonii. Next base: position 10,751,154 of record NC_141285.1, read on the forward strand.
TGTCCCCGCTCAGATAGATGTGTGCGTGCACGCTCAGGGCTGGGTTCTGTTTGATTACCACAGAGAAGAAAGGTATTTTGAGTCTCTCCTGGAAGTGAGCTAGCATGAGTGTTAGTGACTCTCTCCATCTGCTCATTAGCTCCAAATCAAGGCCAAATGGAGCTACAGAGATTGACTCCGCTATAATCCCATCTCCAACTATTTGTCATAGCCGCTCTCCTTTCTACTTGCCTTTTGTCTTTTTGTCCTATGTTGTGCCTACATTTATGTTCCACTCAACCGGATCATGGATCATTCACATTGTTTTTAATTAGCATGTGTTATTTCATTTCCTAGATAGTCTAGGTAAAAACATTTGATGAAATTAAAATGAAACCATGAGTCTGGCAACCGGTTGGTCTTACCTTAATATTCAGTTGCACAACAATCCTGATCATTTGAAAAATAACCAATTTATACAACATCAAAAACCCTTTATCAGGAAGTATCCAATGTCTGGTTTAGAGCCGACACCATGCATTGCACTCTCTCATGTACTTTTCAGTACTGAAAAGCCAATGCTCCATCTATCGAATTCCCAGTAACATCAAAAGGCTTGGATAAAGTGTAAGCATGCTTTAGGTATATCCTGGGCCCCGCTTTGATGTCCACTTTGGTCCCTCCCAAACCCTGCCTTATCTCCTTCGGACTGCTGACATTGTCTACCATTGCAAGGATATGTCTGGGATTTCTCAATTTTTCCTGCCATATACCCATTCTTGCTGTCTATTTGTGTCCTTAAAAGGTTAGGGTCCTTGGGAAGGAAGAGATTAGAGTGAGGTGGGAGTAAATGAAATGAGTAAATGAGTCTTGCCAAAAGATTCTTGGGATATTGGGGCATGTGAAATGATGTAACCTGTATTAACTACATTGAATAAAGTGGGGTTGGGGTCAGAATATTTTTCTTTTAAACATGATCACCCCCAAATTTTGTGTGTAATTGTTTAAACGTGTGCTCATGTTGTTTCTCGCAGTAATTGTGTGATTCTTTGTCATTAGCATGGAAGGCTCAGTAGTGCGACTTCCTGAGATTATAGCTTTGAAGAAGAAATACAAAGCATATCTGTACCTCGATGAGGCCCACAGCATCGGAGCAGTGGGACCATCAGGGAGGGGCGTGACAGAGCTGTTTGCTGTGAACCCAGCTGACATCGATGTGATGATGGGCACCTTCACTAAGAGCTTTGGGGCTGCTGGAGGCTATATTGCTGGAAAGAAGGTTTGTGGCCTTTTACTGTTTGAATTTTCTGTCTCATAATTGTAATAATTCCCAATAAAATTAATACAGTCTTATCCAAGATATCTAAATTGAAGATTTCATTTTGTATTTTATTTTAATCCATCAGTTATTTGTAGAAATAGGGGCATACTTCAAACTCAAACAAGCTGTATTCATCTACAATTTCACCAGACATGTTAACAATATGTTGGGAGAAAAGGCAAAAATTCTGATAAGGACTTTTGGAGCAGATTAAGATAAAAGAAGCTTGAAGAAAAAATAAATCTGTATTTTAGCTGATATTCAAAGTATATTCATTGACAATTCATAAGTTATGCCACAGAAAAGGTAAATAAAATATCAAAAGTAAACAACTTTTTATGCACAGAGTTAATTAATGTTCACCTCATTGCAATCCCCCCATTTGTTTACATAAAGAGGTCGAGGCTGACAGACATTTATCTCATACCTCCTTCTGAGCCTGTGCGTTGATGTTACATGGAGATGGGAATTAATTATGCTAATATGTTAATTATGTTAACATGTTTATTTCTACAATCTAAATCTGACACTACTATTGCACTGCTGAACGCACTAAACTAGAAAGAATACAAAGGAACTGAAAGTCTGCACCTGCATTTAGATATCAATTTTCTGACAAACACTGCAGAAGAACTGAGTCTCGTGGTTTTCATTTTCACCATAATAGCATTTGATGGAAATTAATGACATTGCACTGTTTAATTTTGGTTCCTTTTGAGAAAGCAAGGCTTGTTTAAGTAACGTAAGATATACTAACATATTTTCAGCTGGTTTAGATTTTAGTGACAGTAACAGAAAGTTTGGTCCAGAGAGAAGTTCAAAGTATATTGGTTAATGTGGTATGTTAGTCATATATCATGAAAAGAAAGAAAGCCAGAAATTGAATTCCAACATAATGACTGTTTAACTTCCTGTAACACAAGTCTGGAACACCACAGATACGAGGGGATGACAGTTATACATTTGTATGACTTTGAACACAGCAAAGTATTGAAACCAGACTGATATTGAAAACCAGTGTAGGCTGACATTAAACTTCATCATCATTCATACGGAAGAATGAATAACTTATCTGTTAAGATCTCAAAATGTGAGTTGTCTGAACATTAATTAATTGTCAGCTAACAAGAAAACTCCATGGACTTTGGATGTCAAGGTGGATTTTATTCATCAAATTTTGTACATAATTCCATCTGTTTTGAATTAAAGTACCCTTGATCATAAGTGACTCATCAATCTTTGAAACACTGCAATAGACCCATTGACCTTTCTATCGTGAAGAAATAAATCAGTGACGCTGGTTACAGTCTGAGTGATTACAATGCCCAGAACTGCGTGACCATGAATTTTAATACAAAGACGAAAATTCCTTGTTTTTCCCCTTGGTAAACTGAGTTATAAAATCAATATGGCTGAATATGACTTGCACTCATATTGGGCCATTGTCAACGTGGACACAAATGACATTGTCTGCTCAAAAATTAGATTAAAAATGTACCTTGCAATGAAAATCCTTTTTCATTGATAATGTACCTTTATCTGTTTGGAAAACTGTATAAATGGCTTACACAAATTAATCTTGACAAAATCTCCCTTTTAAAGCTTTCATGCATTCAACAAATGTTCTACAGGCTGTAACTTTGGTCTTTTGTAACTCTCTTTTACTCCATTAAATGTACACTACAGCACATAACTGCTCCGGTTTTTGTGGCAGTTGATTAGAAACCAGCGGAGGAAACAACCATGTTGTTTAAATTAGGGATTCAGAGAGGGACCCTTCCTGCCCTCGCCTTATGTCAGCTAAGCCCTGCTTTGCCATAATAAGAAGGTAAAGCTGGCAAACGTCCAGCCCCTTCTTGTGGCAGTGATCGGAACTGCTCAGTATGAATACTGCCTGTTGGGGGGGGGGGCTATTTGTTATTTTGTAAGCGTGCCAAAAATATTTGCACAAATGAATAGATTCCAAAGCCTAATTCACTTTCACCTTGAATTGAGTGTGTTCTATGTGTGTTGGATGGCTCCTTATGGCGCATTGTAGGTAATGATACAACTCTGTGAGGAACAACTCCGGGCTGTCACTCCCCACCCCAGATGTGCATGGATTTCGGACGTGTTCTCTTAACTGGTTGATCTTGGTCATACCAAAATCCTGCAGTGAAAATCCCCTGCTTTAAATGAAAACAGATGTCAAGCTGGTTCAGGGTTCTTGAACTACATTTTAGCATTCCCCCTAAAATTCCTCCCCATTATGTATGTGAGGAAGCCGCAGCCACCACCCAGTGGGGACAGATGGAGAGAGTGGAAGTGCTGGCCAGACAGCCTCTCTGGCTAAGTGTCATCACCTCGCACCCGCTGCCCACCAACCAGCCACCAAGCAGCAGCAGCAGCGCATCACTACTTAGAGCCCACTCCAACCTCAAACCACTCGCACACGTGCTCTTGGGATGCATGATCAAATCACTTTCCTGAAATCTTGCTGTTCTCCTCCTGGAGGAATTAGTGTCTTGCTGACATTCTGAAATAATGAGTGTGAGTCCCTACTCTAGCTCACTTTGACATTGCTTTTTCATTAAACTAGTGCAGTAGCTGCCTCCCAAGGCTCTTGAGCTCTTTAGCAGTCAATTCCAAGGTAGACATTTGGAGAAGTTTTGTTCAGCCATTTTCAAGTGTTGACAATACATTAGTTCTCTACGATCGTCCATTATTGAAAAGTTATTCTTTCACACAGGGGATTAAAGGTATGTTTCCGTAAGATATCTTAATCTAAATCTTAAGCTAAATTTAGGCTTAAACACCCGATAAACGAACTTAAGACAAAATTAAGCTGCAAGTTTATTACTATTTTCTTTAAAACATATGACAATGTTGCAATCATAAATACAATCACTGTTTCTGATTAATTTGCTCATTGAAGTCATCTTTTTTTCCTTATTCAAGTGCCATTCTTTCAAAGGCTTGATCCAAATGACAGGAGATGACACTTTTTTTTTTTATTTTTCATGGACAGCGAGCAAACATGCTACTAAAATAAAACTACAGCCAAGGCGTATCAAACAACCAAGGATACAACAGATTTCCTACTTTAGCCCGCTACCTCGTGCCTAATTTAGTTTTAACATACTGAGCTGGGACCATGTCCTAAAAATTAACCTTGCTTAAATTTACTTTTTAACTTCCTACTCCAGCTCCTGTGCAACAGCAGTCCGCTATTATGGGTTTAACAGCTCAAGTTATACATTTTCCTATGCCTTAAACAAGGGAAACCACAGATAATCAAACAACAAAATATGGAATAAAGTTAATTTTCAGTAGCTTTTTGACATAATCGATGAGACTCGCTTCCTATCAAAGAAAGACATGGTGTCATTTATAAAACATGCTGTACGTAGTCATTTTGGTGACATGACACATGAAACTTTGAGTCTTTTGTTTTCAGGAGCTGGTGGACTACCTGCGATGCCAATCTCACAGTGCAGTATACTCCTCAGCCATGTCTCCCCCTGTCACTGAGCAGATCATCCGCGCCATAAAGTGCATTACAGGAAAAGACAGGAGCTCAGAAGGTAAAGTCAATCAACTAATGGGGGTCCCTCATAGTCATTGTAATATTATGTCAGTACTTTTTTTTTTTTTTTGCTTAGACATACATTATCTATCTTATGAAAAGTTTCCCACCTTTCCATAATTACATGTGAAACAATAGCAAACCGGATCTGGAGGACATTACCGGTGTTAACATCAGGAGTGAGTCCAGACCTGTAGTGGAAGACTAACAGCTGCTTGGTCAGAAAATGTGGTAACAATTATAGAGGTCTGCAAGGGGAGGGCAGGCCCTGAGCACACGTGACCCTAACATGGAGGAAATCATTTTCATGTGTGTGTTTTGACGAACTCTGTACCTCTGAAAAGTTTCTGTTTTAATGGCATCAGACATGAGGCCAGGGAAGCAGTCATTACTAAAGCAGTTGCAATACTGCCAAAGAAATTCCTCTGGACTTATTTCAACTTTGGTAATTTCAGGGCAGTCGGACTCCATTGTAGTTGTGATACAAGTTGTAAATAGTGCAGATATTAGTAGCTTTAGGTTGAGTTTTTTTTTTTCCCCGAATCCTTTTTCCCAAAACCTTGTAGTTACCGTGGATTTTTAATCCGATGACTTAACTAATTGTCCTGATTAAAGCCAACATAGTTGATACATTTAATAGCCAATCAAAATAGCTGAGTGGAGAAGAAATCTGTCTTGCAGTCTTTACCTGCAAAATTCCAACAAAATCTAGAAAACCTGCGCCGTCAAATGAAGGAATAAAAATATCCCGAATACCTCCGTGATGCCCTAGATAGTTATTTGGATTTTCTATTGCATTAAAGGGCCAGAACATGATATGGATTTAATTATGTTTTGACATAATACTATTTGATGGAATAATTAATAATACAAATTTTCCTTAAATCAAAATAAAATGTTGGTTATATTTTATTTATAAAATTACTATTTACCATTTATTTCTTGTAAAAATCATTTCATGTATAAATAACGTATAAATCATTTCAATCCATGAAATAATCACTTGAATATGTCATTACTCAAAAAGTCTATCTGCTGACCAAATTAGAAGTAAATGTCTTTCAACACTTAACAAAGACATTGTTGCTTGGATGCTATCCCTGTTTGTTGTACCAGATAGACTGGCGCTGAAAATGTCCCAGGCAAAGATTTCCTGAAAATATTGGGAAATCTGGAACCTGTCTTAGAGTGGCATGGAAACAAGAATCTGTGTGGTCTTTTACAACAACACCTTTTCTGTTGCACACTGTGACAAGATGTGGTAATTGATCTTTGTTTTTACTATGTTTTACTCTCTCCTGCTCAGTGTTCCCCCTGCCTCCCTCATTCATCTCTAAAATGTACACATCAAAGCAAACTAGTGGCAATAGCTCCAAAATAGAGGAAAACTCTGACAGAGAGCAGCATCCACATGTTGTCACCGATCCATATGATTTTTGCGTCTGGCAGCAGGTTTTTGACTTCACTGACCTCTCTTTGCAGAGAGAAACAATTTACAAAATGGGCGCTGTGTGTTTTGGCAGATGCCAGTGTTATGCACCCCCCCCCCTCCTCTCTGCTGAGATAAGGAGATTTTAAGTGCTCCCTTAAATCTCTTTGAAAGAGGTGCCAATCTGTTCTCAGGTAATCAGAGGGGAAAGTGAGTTGTGTTCCAAGACTAAGGCGTGCCAAACAGTGCTGCGGCTACAGAGCCGCCCAGCTCTGCAGTTATTCACATCATTAGGGAACAGCGAGGGTGAGCAGAGTAAACTACCTTTGCTGTGTTTGATTCATTTTCCATTTCCAATTACCTGATTATATAAGTTACTTTCTACCAATACTCATTTACCATTCTAGTTATTGCATTCTGGAGTCAGTCATTCTGCAAAAAAAACATCAAAAAACAGGTGCAAAACCTCATTTCGGTGACCTGGAACAGTTTACACCATAGTGAGTGGTGGATACAGGCCAACTATCTTTATTTTTCTCTCTCATGATAAAGATAATGGGGGAGGCTTTAATGGCCAAGGTGGATCTAGAGGAATTAGGATGAGATGGCTCCTGCGGAATGAGCTACTATAAACTGTTGATGTATTTAGCTGAAGGCCCAGTGGAAATTTGCAAAATAGATTTTAAGTGGCTTGATGCTTTGCTCATGCTTATCTGGTTGTGTCTTTGTTTCAATTCAAGGTATCAGACGTATCCACCAACTGGCAGAGAACACTAGATACTTCAGGGCCAGACTGAAGGAGATGGGTTTCATCATTTACGGCAACGATGACTCACCCGTGGTTCCCATCCTGCTCTACATGCCGGGCAAAGTGGTGTAAGCATGCTTAAATTGTCACCATATTACCTTTCCACTGTTAGGTGTGAATGTGATTTTAATTTCATTTAATTTTGCCTAGACTCATTTGAAATCACCTGAGGCTATAGATTTTGTTGCCCAAGCAATTTCCAGGCACAGCATTTCCTGTCTGTTTTAAATGGTAGACACATTGCACACTTTGATGCCGTGTCTGTCTGAATAGAAAATACCCAGTATCTATTATGCATAACCTAGACCACTCAAGAGAAAGCATCGAGTAGCCTTCCTTACACATTTCCAATATTTCATGTCCAAATCAATCTTATCAATGGGGTAATGAGAAAATATTACTTTGTTTGATCATAGTAAGGTGAGGCGTTTTTTTCCAAGGCACTAGGAAGACATAAAACAACTCTTTAAATGAGCTGACCTTTTGCTCAAAAGTGGGACAAAGTAACTAAAAACTCTTTTGATTTTGTTTGGTTCTGGTCCTCGGAACTGTGGGTAAACCTGGCCCATGCGACCAGAGAAATCAGAGTAATTAATAATGGGCAAGTAAATCAGACATCTTTGTAGCAACAGTGCCATTTGGTGCTAAAGACAAATAGTCTATCATTTGACTCACAGGAAGTCACTTCAAGTGTTTAACAACTGTTGAAATGTGTTGGACTTTGACCGTTACCGTCTGGTTGAGCTGCTGCTATCTGGGTTTAGGAACTGTGAAGAACTGTCACTAGTGTAGCCCTACTGAAAAAGAAGCATGGTTTATCTACTGTATTAAGATGTTGATTTAAGTAAAGTTGCCTTTGATTACACATTACTGAGTAAAATATAAAGTAATACATCTCTCCTTTGCCTTTTCTTTTGTATGGGGAATTATTACACTGATTGATAATATTTAATCAGAGAAATCCTTGTTACCTTTTCGTAGGATACTTTTTTGAATTGCTATTCTCGAAGATTAAAAACAATTTGTTTGTGTGTGTGTGTGTGTGTTTGTGCATGTATGTGCGTGTGTGTGACTGATCAATTAGGGCTTTCGCTCGAGAAATGCTGGAGAGGAAAATTGGTGTTGTTGTGGTTGGCTTTCCGGCAACACCGATCACAGAAGCGCGTGCTCGCTTCTGTATTTCTGCTGCGCACACCAGAGACATGCTGAATCAGGTACACATAATTTATACACACCTTTTTACCTTTTCTTCTGAGACACTGATTCTTTGGTTGACTAAAGTAAACAAACTCACACTCTTTCCCCTCAGGTCCTATATCATCTGAACGAAGTAGGAGACCTTCTCTGCCTGAAGTTCTCGCGGCGGAAATATCGCCCAAAGTCTGACACAGGCGAAGAGACAGACTTTGAGCTGGACAGCTGACATGACCTTTGGCACAGTGCTTAACACTAATTGTCCAGTCCACAGTGGGCCTATAAATGCGCAAAGTAGCCGTTACCTTGTGTCTAGACAAGAGAAATCAGGTTAGCACCGCAGTCGTGAGATGCGAGCATTGACTGACTATAGACGTCCCATCTTGTCTGCACATTTTGAACCAGCTGAGAGGCTGAAAATGCAGTACATGCCTGCAGAAATGACTTGTTCACTTTTGCTTTACTTGTGGCTGCTTGTTCCATCAGGGTTGTTGTTCTTTTTTTTAAGTTTACATGTTCTGCAAGATTATGTTGGCAGTTGGGAGGTGTATTTTAGAAATTGCTTTTTTAAAACAAAGTATGCAATGATTTGTAAATAGTTTGTAAAATCAGTTTGAAAATCATCGTCTGTTTTAGGAGTTTTTATTTACTTTTCCTATATATTAACAGCAATGGGTCATTTGATTTGAAGTCTTTGAAAAATTGATTGCAGTTTTGAAAAATGTTTTGTTTCCACGCTAGATGATTTATTTGTGGTGATATATGGGTTTGTTTGTTTGTTTGTTTGTCCAACCTGTAGACAAAGTGTCGAATTTTATAGTATTTTTCTTTTAAACCAATGAAATAATTTGTTAAAATTAATTGTGATCTGAATTAAGATGGAAACATTTTGTATCACAGTTTTAAATCTGATAACAAAATCCCAGAATATCCATTGATAGGCCCTATGACAAGTTGTTTTAAAGCTGTTTCAAAATTGTTAACTAATTAAATGTATATCAAATATATGTGACGATTAAATGAGATGATCAATGTAATATAGAATAGACACATAGGTAGTGCCTTCAAACATTAATATATCAATTCAGGATTACATTTATTTTTATATTTCAAGATATTATGTAAAATTACAACATGATACTTTTTACCAAAGCAGAAGCATTAAAGTAATAAAATACCTATTTCGGAAATATAGGCTCATATGATAATTCAGTGCCTTTTTGTCAGGCCTGGGGTCAGCAGAGGTGTTGGCCTACAGAGCGGGAGAACAGCTGCAGAGATGAAAATGAGAACATATCTGTTGAGTGAGATGTGCAAGTGAAGAACTTGTGTGTCACACTTTGCAGTCTAGACACAGGGTCACAGCCTCGTCTCACATTGGAGGGTGGACCAAATGTTTGGCAGCTGCTTTCTGTGTTTGAAAACCTTTGTGATTTAACATGTTATTTATGCTTCTTGACCATGGTATCTTAACTTGTCAATAAATGACTTTTGAGTCAAACACATTACAGTTTGCCTGTTTAGATTGTAACCATGATGATGGTTGCATATTGTTTGGCTTATGAAAGTATCTTTAGCTCTTTAATTGCAGTCATATTCTTTCAGATGGTTTTGATTAATCATTTAATGAGACTTTTGTGTTTGTTCAAAGTTTAATCTCACCTTTCATTTCTTACATCGATGTTTTGTTTTGTTTTAAGAGAAATGAAAGTTTGTCTCCCGCTGGTTTATTGCTTATTAATATGCTGATCTTTTTGTATTTTTTCAATTAAAAGCACGTACACAATGCATAGGAGTCTCGTCAATGTGTTCTCAATTAGGATGTACCATTCATTTTCCAAAAGAAAAGTTTTCAAGTCTTGAACTTTTTAAATTATTCATTTCCTTGCACACATTTACTTCACCATGGCTGATCTGATTGCTGTATACTATTTTCACTTCCACTGAAATGATAACCCCATTCTGTGAATAATACATCATTCTGGAATTACCTCCTTGACATGCAAAGAAATTTCAACAAACACTGTACTGTATAAAAGATGTTATGGCTTGTTTTGCGGAGAGACTTCTTATTCACCAGGTCTTAACAGCTTAATTGCTGATGTTTTAAAGACCTGCTTTTCTGTTTCACGCAAACTTCGCAACAGTTGTGAAGGTAAGCATGCAGGGTATGCAGCACCTGAGCCAACAAAAAAACGAAACCGGCAATTAGCACTGAACTCTAAATTCTCGCGGTATAGGGTAATCATTTGATTAACGCAGGAAGGATTATAGATGGATAATAAATGTGTTTTCACAATGTGTCACATTGACTGTAGTCAACACTTGCCTTCGGGACATGACCAGGTTTGTGTTTTCTCTTTCATATAAACAACCAAGTGATAACATTTTACAAGATGAGCTAAAAGAACAATATCTAACCCTGGTTGTAAAACACATCAGATGAATCTCAAATACAAACACAGGCAAAAAAGGAGGTTCTGAGACTTCAAAGTTAAAGGGATAAAAAAAACTGAAGGCTTTGTGGTGAACTGGGTGACATTGTCCTGTAAGTGAATATTCACATCTGGCTCCTATAGCTCAAACAATGGAAAACTGTTTCATTAATCCTCTCACAAACCACTTCATAAACATAAGATAGTTCAGAAAAGTTGGTTTTTGATTCACAGTGAAATGTGTATCCATCTTCAGCATTCTCTTTTTTTAGTTTTTACCTTCGGTCAAAATGTAAACACAGTTACTTGACTTGATGTACATTCGAAAGCGGGTATCTTAAAAGAAATGTTAAAGTTTGGATTCTATCTCAAAAATACCCCACTCCTTTGCCCGTGTGGAGTATTCAAATATTAAGCTCTATTGTTGATCTGCACGAAGGCAAACTCCAACTTGTACAGACATACCAGCAACATTTTTGCACATAATATTAGCACAGCAAGAGAAATGCATATTTCATCGTGAAGCTCAAAGAAGACATTGTGTTTTTCTAACAGCTTTTTGCGTTCATCCATTTTCAGACATGAGAATCACAATGACTCCTGGAAGACAGATCTGTGAGCTGCGTCTGGTGGAGGCCTAATTTAAACACTGCAACTCCAAAAATGATAGTGAAAACCTTGATTGCACCTTCTGCGTGTCCAACTGTGAGAAGTTTTCTGGTTGAATAACCACATCTTTGTTCCAGGTAAGTATAAAAGCTCTTTTCTTTATATTACAATGAAAGCACATAGAGGTTTCCAAATATAAGCAGGGGCCAGTCATATCAGTCATACTTACAGTCAACACATTTTCTTTGCTATAAAAGGGAATTTGGAGAAACTGGAGATTCTATGACAGAATAAATGTAGATGTTTTTCTTTTAAAAAAATACCGGACAGTGTGTTTTTAAAAGGAATTATCACTATGAAAACGACAAACATGACTTCAATAGCTCAGCAGAGGTAATGCTAGTGTCAAGGTATACCATGGATGGATGAAGAGTTCTTGTAAAAACAGTAATACAGCACATTGATCATGTTCCACATTGCATATGTAAAGACGGGTTTCCATGAACAAATTGTACTTTTAAGTATTAATGCAATTATTATGCAATAAAATTGTCAAATTAGTGTTCGACTATCATGTGATGTTATCATCTTTTTGTATGGCTGCTTTTGGTTGCACGTATAGGTTTGCATTTTACTGCTGTGTTTACTGCTGTCACAACTATCACTAAAATAACTTTTCATCGGATCAGAAAAAAAAGTCTGTTTTTAGCCCCATGACCGTAAGAAACCTAGCTGGCCCAAAGGCTGAGAAGGTGTCAGAATAGGGATATCATCAAGTAAATAACCAGTACATCTACAGTCCTACTTGCACAGCGCTTTGCCCAGTACTTGACTAAATAGACTTTATTGCAGTCACCGCATATAGGCATCATTTGAAATTGAGATTTTCAAAATATATTCGCTTGACCAAACCCAATTCCCCGGGGGTGGTGGCTATAAGAGATAGCATAAACAAAAAATGTTTTACCCCACAAGCTTATCATCGTCATTATTATTTTCATCGTACCGTCGCTTCCCCCTTCGTAATAATCACCAGCTGTCACGAGACCTGGACAACCTGCCAAACTTCCCAAGCATCACTTCGAACTGCCCTCTGCTTCAGCAGAAGTAGCAAATGGTCTCTGCTGGCATTCAAAACATCTGTGCAGCCAGACTACTGGTGGCAAGGCCCCAGAGGCCTGCCTGCAACAGCCCCTTTTGAACTGCAGATCCAAATACACTGCACTTATTGGAATGGCATGTAGCTGCTATTCTGAAGGGGAATCCTCTGCTACCCCTTTGATGTCCACCACAGTGTCCAAAGCAGTCTGAGTATTTGCACCACTCTCTGTTTTCCATTTGCAGAAAGATTTTGCAATTCTGGAAAGTGATTTTTGAAGTTGAACAGACAAAGGACAGATTTACATGATTCAGACAGTTCGCTGTGCCTGGAGTAAGTAAAAGATGCAAATACTGTGACAAAGCCCCGCTCTGACGATCACGTGTCGAAGGAATAAAGGGTTTGTACGGAGAGCAATTGCTTTTTTTGGGCCCTTCGATAGCCATTTGAAAACTGGTTGGTTTATGTCGGAAATGAAAGCATTGAAGACCAGATACATTTATGATCTAATGACTGCAGGGCTCCTCATTACTCATCGTTGTCAATTTCCAGTGTTGCTGTCTTTCAAATGGACTTCATGGCATTTATAGACTTGGCAGCTGGTAGTTTTACCTGAGTCCATTTCAAGGGCTGTGTCAGATTTTGTTTTCCCACGTCATGCCGAAAGATTGACAGACATGGTTTATACGAGCCCTCCTTGTAGTTGACAAGCTCATACGAGTGTGAATAATATAATCCAACCCATAAAATGTTTCATGACGACATCTTGGCGCTTTTACAACAGATTCCGAGTCAACAGCGTTATAGATACTGCCTGACACACAACGTGCCATGTGGTGGAAGGAAAAAAAAAAAAAGAGTCAGATGGATTTTAAAGTCACCCCTGTCATAATAAGCTACTCGCATTTGATGTTTTTATATCATTATTTGCTTTTTAATTGACTTATAAGGCAATAGCGGATCGGATTCGATAATAAGCCAGCTCATCTGATGGTGCGTTGTCTTTGCGCAGTCTGACCAGTGCGTCGCGCATCATCGGCTGACAATATCATTGAACCACAAAAAAAAAGGAGCAAATGTTATGTTAGAATGTTTATCTTCAAAGGTTTCATCTAGGAACTGCATCAGATGTAATCTAATTTTCTCGCCACACATGATTCAAGCTTCCGTCTCTCTTGGTTGTCTCCTTTGTGATCCGCCGGAGCTGCAACCGCATCCGCTCTAATTTGACAAAAGTCATCGTTTAAAAGGGGGACAATAAAAAAAAAAAAAAAAAAAAAACAACTAACAAAGGGGACCCACGTTGTGCACCATTTGTCTCGCCGAAGTGAGGCGTTACGGGACCCTCCGTCGCAGACAAGGCGCGCCTCCAGGTGTCTTTCCTTTGCGCAACGACGCGCCAGCGTGCCCGGTGCGCCTCCGGGGACCACCGGAGGTTGCTGGAGGCTGTTTCGGAGAGAATCCGCTCTGCGGGGCAGCCCTGGGGTGTTTTCTTAATTCCATTTGAAGCTGATACCCTGCGGAGGGCCGTTTTCGAGCACTCTGCGGTTGAACTTATACTGAAACTTTACATTTTGAGGACTTTGCGATGATATTCCTCGAACATGTGTATTCGCGTAAACGTGTTACGCTGCGTTGTGGCGATACCGGACTCGGAAGAAGGTTCTTCCTCCGAATATGTGCGTGACCCACACGCGTCCCCGCAGGAAGCCATGAATAGAAATGTCGCAGGTCTCCAGTCGGGCTGTAGTTTGGCCAGGAGTCGTGAAGAGGGATGAAAGGGTTAAGAGGGGGCGGCACGGGGGGCGTATAGTATAACAGTACTTCAAGAGCGCACAAGACAAGCGTGTGATATTGTTTGACTCGTTTCCTGCAGCACAACCAGTCAGAGACGCACGCCAGCCGTGTGGTTAGACGATCCGCACCGTCATGGATGGAAATGCTTTATGAAGCTGGGCGATTTTCACCAGGAAGATCTGTTTTTGGCAGATCTGGGTTTTTGTTTATTCTTCTTTTAAATTCTAAAATACGCGTCGGATCCAGCAGACTGATTGCGCAGAATGTGGACACAACAAGAAATGCGTAAAGCGTCTGCGGTGGAACTTGGTAAAAGTCAATTTTGAGGCTGAGAATGTGGAGAGTTAAGACTTAAGATCTGAGGAAAAGCGCGGGGTCAGCCTTGCAGTTACTGAAAAACATTAACAATCAGTAAACTAGGAGAATTTCATATTTGAGGGTCAAACCCACAAACCCCCAAAGAAAACCACGGAATTTATCCTCATCTCCAAAGTGGACCTTTTTTTTTTTTTTTTTTTTTTTTTCGTTAGGACCGCATTCCCGATCTTTTTTTCTGATCCGTTTTGCAATTGTGATCCCCGACGTGGCTCCGAAGTGGTGTTGCGGCTCCTCGTCCCCGGCGGATCCGGAGATCGGGGTCTCTGCACCGGGAGGAGGCGGAGTTGGACCTTCGCCAGTGCTGCGGACTCCCAAAGGCGGCCGTGTCAAAAGGATGGTGCGACTGACGGCGGAACTTCTGCTCCTCCTGGGACTTCTCCTCCTCACCTTGCACATCACCGTGCTGCGGAGCAGCCCGCTGCCGCAGGGAAATGGAACTGTGAACCGCCAGGACGCCGCTCGGACTGAGGTGAGTCACCTGCGCACTTTTTACGCAAACATTGCCTTGGGGAAACATTTGATGACTTTTAACTTTTTTTTTTTTTTTTTTTTTAAATCATTCTTTCCTCACGTGGAATCTCCACGTGGGGAAGCTGAGATTTCCTGGGGGTACCGGTGAGTCTCCAGGGGGATGGTTGACCTAAAAACACGGGCGCGTTCTTCCGATCGGCGGTGCCAGTCATTCAGTGGAGGACTAGGAGACGATGAAGGGTCAGGGATCAGACCCCCATTCCAGAGACACCTCCTGTTGTCAAGGGGTTAAACGCAAGCCGCCGGCACTTCTGTCAGCAGGGAATCATCACTGTCATCCTGGCGGTCGGTTGATGAGGTGGCGGGTCAGATTCCCTCCCCACCCCATCTTGGACTTGTTGCCTGCAGCAGATCAAGTAACCAGTTGCGAATAATCTATTAGTTATGCTTTATATTCTATACCGGACAAGGAATCTTTGGGTCTCGCCAATAGATTCACTGTTTCTTGAAGAAAACACGAGAAACTTTCACCTTCATGGTTTTGTTCTATTCTGATTTGGAGTTTCGGCTTTGTCCAAAATGCAGCTCCGGTGACACCATGTGCAACTCCTGACATCTATTTGGGTTGTGCCGTAGTTTGGGCCGCGGTGCCCCGACAGGGTTTCACAAGGGGAACCGTTTGACATCATGACACCATGAAAGAGTGGTTTTCATACTGTTGTTTTAACTGCCTATTTCAAATCATGACCCGGGGGTTAACTTTGGTCCGGGATCAACAGGCTTTTTCAAAGAGTGTTAAGCATCCCTCAGCTGCTTTTGATGTATATTTAGCTTGCTACTGAAATATTTTCTCCATGTTCCAGTGATAAATGGGTATTTATGCCCACTGGAATGGTGACAGCTCATAAATGCTTTATTAGTGAACAGGGGAAATTGTTTTTTTTTTTCCCCCTCTGACTTTTGTCATGATTTGTATCAGTGCCATCCTTACAGCCAAACAATTTTGCAGCAGGCCTGTATTCGCTTGGATATCAAAGCATGCAAAGTAGAGAAAATATTTCAAAAATGTACTCAATATTTGTCACAACGCCAGATTTGGCAAAGCGAGGGCAAAGCGGGAGGGATTCCCCGTACCGAACACATGTCACTGATTCCAAATAGAAACCCTCTTCTTAGAATGGTGATGTCATCTTTTGACTCGGCTTGTCACACCCCATTGATTGCATTGTCAATCCAAGGTGTCATATTTAAAATGGGATTAACAAGAACACAAAACAGGGCGGAACTTCATGCGTCTGCGCTGCTGAGATTCTGGTCAAGAGGCACATTCAAGAGCAGCATAAATTTAATTATTGTAAAAATCAAACTTTCTATGTTCCTAATTGAAAGATTAGAACATTAAAAAGTTTGGTGATTAAATCCTGCTCGTG
The DNA here is from genome assembly GCF_037954325.1 of Fistularia commersonii. Classification (NCBI taxonomy): domain Eukaryota; kingdom Metazoa; phylum Chordata; class Actinopteri; order Syngnathiformes; family Fistulariidae; genus Fistularia; species Fistularia commersonii. The sequence continues at coordinate 10,767,669 of NC_141285.1, forward strand.
TTTTTAAACTTGTGTTTTTAAATCCACCATGTGCACATTTGATCTCACAGCTGTGTATCTTCTCTGTGTGATCAGGTAAATGAACACATTGGTACACTCAGCATGATACGCATGACAGGAGATGGATAGTTTTCTCTTCCACCTACATAAGAAAAGCATCTGGCACAATGTGCACCGCCTTCATTTCCTGCCAGCCTCCCTGGGGAACGAACCCCCGAGTTGTTCCAAATTGAAAATGGAGTCATGCCCCTTTAAGCAGCCCTCACAAAGTTCAAAAAAAAAAAAAAAAAAAAGGGGGAAGCGGGAAAGAAGAGGAGACACTTTGAGGAGCGAGAAGGGGTGGCCTGTGTGTGCAAGTGTTCATTCATTCCTTTTTAGAAAAGGCGGTGACATCCTGGGAGGGCCCCAAATGAACTGAGGAATGGTTTGTCACTTTTGATCTCCAAATTAAAGCTCGTACCTCATTGAGAGCGCCTGCAGACGAGTGATGGGGTCTGTACTTTTTTTAGCGTTGCGAGTTTAACTCCTGCTTAATCTTACACGTTTGGCTTATGGAAGGGAACAGTGTGTTTTAATGGTTACTTTCCACCGAGTGTTTTTTGGAAAAGTGAGCGAGCAATGTTCATCCTGACTATTTGGGACTGATGAAAGTCACACCATTCCACTGCAATAAGAATAAGAATAAGAATAAGAATAAGAATAAGAATAAGAATAAGAATAAGAATAAGAATAAGAATAAGAACAACTTTATTTATCCCAAAGTAAATTGTTGTGCCAGAGTTTCAAGTAAAACATAACAATAATAAATAATAGTAGGAAATTGTATAAACAGTAAAAAAAAAAAAGGGGGGGGGGGATAAGAAATACAAATAAAACTATAAAGTGTCAAAGTCAAGGCTATAAAGTGTTTTAAGGTTTTAAGTCCAAAGATTTGAAGATTCCCTGCAGCAGAAGGAAGAGGAATTAAAAAGTCAATGCCTCTTTGATAGCTAATTGGCTTGTTTATCATTTTCCTGTTATTTCTTAAGACACTTGTTTTTCATTAGAATTTTTGAACGTGTAGAGAGCTGAGTCCCCAGTAGAGATCAAGGTATAAAGAAACCTTGTGCTTGTAAGAGAATACATCCTGGTTGTCAGCAATATTTCGGTATTTTGTTACTCATGCTACACTGCAAGAAACAAGTCGTCAAATTATGGCCAAGAAATTAGTTTTTTTGTGTAACTTTCTGCTGAAACCTGGGAAAACAGAAAACTTAATGTGAATTGGACAAATACTGAAACCTGACACAATACTTAAAAAAGGGATAACATGCATATCGATTTCATTTCTTTCAATATCATCACATGTAAGGGAAGTTGCTAACATTCAATATTTGAGGCCTGTATTTGGTTACATAAAACGTGAAAGCAGTGTGCCATAACCCATAGCAAGTTAAACGGGTACCATCTAATTTTACTCAGAAAAGGTATTTTAAAATCATAGCAGCGTCCACACCATTATATAATCATTTTGAGGAAAAAAAATGTTCCAATTATTTTCTTGAAGCACTGGAGGGTCACTTTTATATTAAGCATAATGTAATGGTTGTGCATTTTAAAAATCAGCATTCATTTTGGAAAATTAGCTCAAATGTAGCAGATATTGGTATTTACATTGTTAAAATAATCAAGCTTTTTCCATTTAATTCTCATTATTTAATAGATACTTGCAGACGTGATGAGTTTTACAGCAAAGGATTCATCTTATTTGAGCTTACAGTGGTTGTCCAACAGGAATTAGCTGTCTTCCTTCTGGCTCTCCTGTTTGTAATATTTACAAAGTACAATGCAAGTGCTGTGTGAAATTAAATCATATTATTGTGAAAGTAATGTGACATATGAGCCGAGGTAAAGAAAGGTGTATCATACAAACAGGTACAGTTTCAGCATTAAACTCCTGAGCTTCCTTCATCTTAACATCATCCCCTGTTTACTACAAGGCAAAATTTGAATTTAGATAATTCACATTTGTATCAGGATTAGATAATCAGTCTTCCTTGTGTTATGCAGCGTAATATAAAGCATCTCTATTTATATTGAATCATAACAGATAATGGAAGATAATGGAAGATTAACATGCAATATTTTCTGTATTTTGAAAAAGTTAGCATTTGCTTCCTAATAGTGACTGAGAGTTTAGTTATTGTGTGGTTGGTTAATTCAGGCAGGCGGAATTTTTTTCGGTAGTATGATGCACCATATGTTGAATATTGCAATACTTGGGAATAATTTGCTGAAATAAAGCATGAATTTGAAGGAACTCACTAGAAGTTACAGCAAAATCTTTTAGGCATTACGTGAGAGTCACCTTCAATAAGGAAATCTGTACGGTAAAACATATTAATCTGCCAGGAATATGTTCAATTGATATTGGTAGGTTAGTAAAATTAAAATACCCAAAGAATGTGAATCAAGAAATAACTTGGAACATTGTTTTTTTTTTAAATATATCAAAAAGTATTTAAAATTTAGATTAAGAAACCAGATATATTCTACAGTATTTACCTTTTAGTTTTAAATGTAAGGCGTTACTCCCAATGAAGTATCTAGTGTGTATCTAGTGAATGACCAAGCAGAACCAACACATGGTCAATTCAAAGCTTCACTGCTTCCAAAAGAAGTAAATGGGGCTCAGTGATGCTACCATGAAGGTTGGATCATGCAAGCTACCCGAATTCAATTGACTTTTTCAGGCTTAAGTATTTGGTTCAGCAAAACAGGCATTATCTTTTCTTCTCTTTATTTTTACTGGTATTATGTACTCAATAAAAAAAATAAAATAAAAAAAAAGAGCTTCCAGTATCCTGTTATAATATCTGAAACCTTCTCTTAGGTGTTTACAAGTGAACTGTAACCTAAAGAGGAAATACAGGGTAGTTTCTTTAATTCCTTTTAATTACAGTAGTTTGTATTTAAGAATCTGTCATTTTAAATGCATCTTGATCTAGTGTTGTATTGATGGAGCTAATTCTGAATTAATGTGTGCAGCCACTCTACCCTTTGTAGTTGAATTTAAGTTACATGTACAGTACCTGTACATAGATAAGTCTTCCTCCAGCGCAGCAACATCTACATTTATAGAGCTTGTATTGTTGCAGAGTGTACCTTGGCTGGACGGACACAAGCTGCTCCACTGGGGGCTTTTATGCCCACCACAATGTGGCTGAGCTGACACTTTGTCTGCAACTGGCTACCGCAACAGTATAGCACCGCTGCTGTGTCTTCGGGCCTAAAGCGGCCGCAAAAACGCCTGGACGGAAGAAATGACACGTGAAAAAAGAAAACAAGGAAAAGATTGATGGCTTTCTTTGTACTTATTTTCTGCCACCCCCAAATGGATGATTGCTGACTACTTATGGCTTTCTGTCTGATTGAGGAGTAATTGTTCCTTCTATGCATACCTGACAGGGGACATATGCCTCAGCAGTCGTTCTGGGATGAATTTACAACCCCCTGTCAGAGGACCAAATGTTTTCTGTCTACAAGAAACCAGAAGTAATGATTTTGCAATGTTTGTTTAGGCTTCTCTGTATAGCCTCTGTGTTGGAAAACCATCAGTCTCATGTAATTCTTTTCTCCCGGCCGAAACCCGAACATGCTATATATGTCCACATCATATCACTAGGGCAATACAGCAACATTCTGTCAGTTAAAAATGGAAACCCATACAGTCTAACTGACATTGGCTCTCTACGCATCCGCGAGACAAACTGTGTTTTTGTTAAAGCAGATGGTGACAGAGTTTTCAGTCTGCCTATCCTATTTTTTCCAGTGTCTACTTCTTTCTGGACCTCAAGAAGTAGTCTGGAGCCCACTGTCTGCAAGATTTATGACAAGGGTCATGGTCACATGAACTCCTTGTCAACATGAGAGATCATTTTAATGCTGCTGAGTTTAAGTCTGCCAAGTGAAATATAGGGTCATATTTTTACCTATGTTAGAAGAAAACGTTTATTTTCATTAAACTGCAATGAATTTATATTATTTTGTGTTAATTACTCTCCCTAGCAGAACATCATAAATGTAAAGAGCAGCTCATCAGTCCAACTGACTCCAGATACCCGGAGGTCCGGTCCGGAGCATCGGTTGCCCCGCTGGCCGGCCAACCTCCCCTGGTCACAAGGCACGGCCAGTAACATACACATGGACGGTCCCGGAGCCTTCTTCCTGGACTTGCACAATTTTCCAGACCTCTCCAAAGCTGATATCAATGGACAGAACCCTAACATCCAGGTGATCGTCTATTTATATTTGCACCTGTCATTGAACTTCAATGCTTTTACTCCTCCTTTCACACTTTCTGGCTGGTAGGGAAGCTTAAAATAGACACCGGGGTCCATCATAAAGGCTGAGACTAACCGATGCCTTACTCCCTAACCCATGTGCAGGAAGACAGACGGCAGCTTATGTAAATGTGTGGCCGGCCCTCACCCATAAGTCCCTCTGAGTGCAGATGGCCGGGTAACCGCTGTCATGTTTAAATCATTCTCCTGTCTAATCCAGCGAGGGGGTCTTTCCATTTCTGAGGGCATCACAGTTAAATCCGAAGATGAACAAAGTGTATTAACATCTCAAGATGTGGGAAAAGAGTGGGACAACCAATTGAGCAAGGGCGTGAGGCTGTGGGAGAGAAGGAGGGGGAGGATAGGGCTTTCTTTGATCCTTGGATTCATCTGGCTTTCATGGTCTGGAGGAGGCTGAGTAGCCCTTTGAACTTTGTGTTTAGGTGGAGTGAGCCCAAGAGGTGGGAGGGTTGCTTTGGAGAAGGGGTAGTGGTCCCAACTCATCTGGGAGGCACATGTATTTGTACAGAAACAGGGGAGGCAAAATTGAGTGGAGGGGTATCAGAAAGTGTCACCTCCCCAAACCCAGTTGACCCATCTATAACACTACTACTACTACTACTGATAAAATAATACCGGTAACAAACTTTAGTTATAGCATCTTTCAAAACCGATTCGCAAAATAGGTTTCGAGAGAAGGCGGTACATATGGGGTTTGTAAAAAAAGAGCAGGATCTGAAGTCAACGCAGTCAGTGTTGTGAAATTGGAAAAACAAATTAGATCAAGCAAAAATCCAAAGTGTGATGATCAAGTAAAGTAAACTAAACTACCTCAAACAAATCAGCAAATGCTTTGCAGTTAGTTCTCGGTCAAAAAAAATACTGGGTCTAACAAAAGAACGGTGCTAAGGCTTTCTCGATATCAGCTCGAGTGTATATGCGACCAGTTAAAAAAAAAAACGTAATCCTCCAAAAACGCTAATGATATATCCCCGAGTACCTCAGGTTACAAAAAAAGTTCAAAAGGAAGTAAAAATGAAATTAGGTATCAAATCAAAAAGAATCTAAAAACATTTTAACTTAAATTGTTTAAGAATTATGTGATCTTATGTCAAAACATCAATATTAAATGTCATCAACATCCTAATCTGTCGGTTCGCTCCCTATTGACAGGGATGCCTCTCTATGTCCAGCCAATTGTCAACATTTTAACAATGATGGTGTACTGGTGGATTTAGATACGGTATGATCATCAGCTATCTGACTTGTAATGTTTTGAAATTGTTATTGTTGTTGATAAATACAGGTGACCATTGAAGTGGTGGATGGGTTGGAAGCACATGAACCAGAAAAAGGTCTTCACAAGGAGAGTAAACCTAACTGGGCTTCTCCCAACTGGAAAAACTGGTGGCCTCACTCCTCAACTTCGTCCTCCACGACTCATCAAACAGAAGACCGCGATCGCTCCTACGGAAGCAACAGTGAGGACAGCAATTTTCTCCGTCCGCCAGTGGACTGGGAAAGGAGAGGAGGCAAATCTCCATCCGAATATGGTGAGAATTAAAGGAAGTTTGCGTGTTTGCAGTTAAGCTAATGCACTCTAGAGTTTTTACCAGGACACGTAGTCTCTTATTTAAGCACTGATCTTCAGCCTTTCCACAGAGGGCCACAGTCTGATGTGATATCTGTAATTTACAGATTTGCTGATTTAGGCTGTCACCATAATAAGTGCTGTTATCCCAGGCGGGCCTTTGGGAGCCGCTGATTGAAGCCCTTAACACTCTTTTATGAGACAGATTCCTTTATGGCGTGGAGCTAGCTACGTGTCACAGTTTAAATGCCTCACAACATCAAAGTTGCAGCGAGGCCCGGAGCACACATCGCCAGCCACACTATTGTAAAAACACTCACCAAAAGTAGGATAAACCTTTTGCGGAAGAATGTACCTGTGGTGCAGTCCATACAATGTACAAGCGTACGTCTAGCCCAAGTCCAGTTGCTGCATACCTAAACCTGTGCGGTTGGATGTAAGTGTGGAAAATATAATTTTCATGTACCCGCTCTAGCAATACGGTGGTTGAGAGTACAACTTGATAACCATTTTCAGTCAAACAAGGTACAACGTCGATAGTCTCTGGCTTATCACTTTATCCGGTCTCATTCTCATTCCTTTTGTTTAAACTCGACTAATGTCTAAGGAAATTACTTATCTGCATCTCAGCTGTAGATTTAGACCTGTGAGTGAGAATTAATCTGGATTATCCACTATAAGATCATGTTTTGTGCTTTCATTAATCTCATCTGTGGGATGAGACCAGGCATGACTTAGCATGACTTACATTTCTTTGAATTATTAGCTGGTTTTTGCTATGTTTTTGAGCAGCGACCAGCTCTTTAACAGTTATAACCTATGGAAGTGGAGCGAGGCAGCGCTGGATGGCTATCTCATCATAATGAGGGGCAGATGGCAGTGGAGGAGGTGTATAGGAGGGTTTGGACCTTGGCCAGAAATACTTCCATCCCAACATGCCCACATTAATTCTCCTCATTGATGGAGTACTGCTTTTAAGAGTGTGCATGTGTGAGTTTGCATGTGGTTGTGTGGATGGGGTAGAGCCCAGTATAACTGTTTCCATGTATACCCATTACAGGGATCTGCTCAATAATTGGAGTTAAATAGGATTTGTTGCCATTTCACTTTCCATTTTCAAACCAATGAATCACGGTGCGTGAACGGTGTCCCGTGTGCCAGTGTGTGTGTGAAAGTACCAATGATATTCAGGCACTGGAGGAAATGTAAATTTGTATTCTATCTTCAAGATGTTGTGTAGCACTGAAGGACATTTTCTTCTCTGTTAGTTCACACACAAACTTGAACAACTCCAAGTTACTATGGACTGTATAACAAAGAGTGTGTGTTGTCTGTATGTGTGTGCAGACAGGCTTGCTGGATATTTACTTTGAGGGGCAAGTCAAGAGATTTTTGAGCCCCCCACTTCCCCTTTCATGTCTTCCTCCCACTTATTATTAGTGAGGCATGCTAACAGGCTCGAGTATGTTCAGCATGTGGTCTACATCAGAGCTTCTCTTTCTCTCGGATTCAGACTACATGGATGGAGAGGGGGACTGGAGCAACTGGTCAGCATGCAGTGTCACTTGTGGACATGGTAACCAGAAGAGAACAAGGTCTTGCGGTTACGCCTGCACAGCCACAGAGTCTAGGACTTGTGATTTGCCGAACTGCCCAGGTAAAAACTGGAAATCAAAAGTGTATCAAAGTGTATAAGCCAAATGTAAGATCGTTTTTTAGGTGGAGGCTCTCCATTTTTGACCCAATCTTCATTTTGCGACTAAAGGTATTGAAGATGCCTTCAAGACAGCAGCGACTGAAGTTAGCCTGTTAGCTGGAACAGATGGATTCAACGCCACGGAGCTCTTTCTTGTTGGTAAGAGGCGTCCAGATTATCCCTCAATCAAATGTTCTTCTTACTCTATCAAAGGCATTCATCTGGCGGCAGCATTCCTGCACACCCTTGGTTTTCTCATGCAGTCACTGTATATCACGAGTACACTTCAGTGGACTTCATTAAATGCTGTAGCGGCCTCTGTTTCTGCCACTTAAATTAGGAAAGACAAACAATCAAATCATGCATCACAAAATAAACTTTATCTCTAATCTTGTTATTTTTCAATAAGAAGAAGAATATCCATTTTGAGAATGATTACATATCTTCTAGACACAGATAGCTGTGAGCGGTGGATGAACTGCAAGAGTGACTTCTTGAAGAAATACATGAGTAAAGTGGCGAACGACCTCCCTAGCTGCCCCTGCTCATACCCGACCGAGGTGGCGTACAGCACAGCCGACGTACACGATGCCCCATCGCGTCGGGATTTCCGTTGGAAAGATGCCAGCGGGCCAAAGGAGAGGCTGGAGATTTATAAACCCACGGCACGTTACTGCATCCGCTCAATGCTGACACTGGAATCCACTACACTGGCTGCCCAGCACTGTTGCTATGATGACAATATGAAGCTCATCACTCGCGGCAAAGGGGCCGGGACGCCGAACCTCATAAGCACCGAGTTCTCAGCTGACTTGCACCATAAAGTGGACATCTTGCCCTGGATCATATGCAAAGGAGACTGGAGCCGATACAACCAAGCCAGGCCACCAAATAATGGTCAGAAATGTCATGACAACCCACAGGATGAGGACTACTACAAGCAATTTGAAGAAGCAAGAGAATTCTAACTGTCTTCAAAAGTGAAAGGAAAATACACGGCTCGAGTGCTCAGCTCAACCTGAAATATGAAGCTGAAATCTTTCTTCGGTCAAAAAGCATACAAACGTACATTACGATGAATAAGTGCTACTGCTGGTCTTTTGAACCAAGGGGATATGAACATGAGTTTTGAACACTTGGACACGCCAAACTATTCTTGACTTCTCTAAATGTAGGCACAGAGGAATGTCATTTTTCAAAAATGAAACCTGACTTTGATACTGTATTTTTTAAGTGCTAAGTTTGTCCAATACATTTTTCAGATCTGATCACAAAAGGGAGAATTGAGTTTCTATTTGTAAAGGGAAAATCAATTATATAGGAAAATTTGTTTAGATTGTCTCTTAATTGTCTCCATTGATTGTTTATGTTTGGTGAAACTGAAAGGCCTGTGGTAATTGCATAATAGAATTCCTTTAGGCTTGTGCTGAGGAATTAGTGGGATGGTACAAATGGCCAGGTACGCCGCTTTTCCCATTTAGTTATTTGCAGTATCCGCGTTCTCATGTAAACTTGTATATTTATCTAGCATGCACATGTTTAAAATGATTTTGAATATAAAGTGCTACAGTCTCCACTTTCCCTCTCAGAAAGATCTTCATTGTAAAAAAGTCTCTTATGTTTTTGTAAAGTATTTATTGAGTTGTAGCTGTGCCTGAGTCGGGCATGTGTGACAGTGTTTTTTAGTCACTTTTTTGCTGAATGTTAATTTGAGACTTATCTTGTTCGACTCCATCATCAATGTGTGTATCCCCATCTCAAGTTATGAACAGAAAATTATAGTGAGTAAAGAATGTAAGAATGCAAATGTATGGAAATATTTTTGAGATTATAAATCTTTAAATAAAATTCTAAAAAGTCACTTACTCTGTTGCTGGTAAAAAAAAAAACAATTTGTGCACCTTACTGCCTCTGCATGTCAACTGTATGACCAATACTTCAGAGAAGCTAGTGTTAAATTTCCTCTTGCTGTCAGAGAAATAGATCCACCAGAAAAAATGCATCACATCTCAACAATTAAACTCCTCCCTTCGGACTAATGCCAGTGCACAAGACTTTCATTAGTTCCATCTAGTGTGGCCCTCGGGACATGCCTTTTGATGGGATTGTGATATTTCTTCAGGTTCAAGGACAGTACGATTCCCTTGAAAGCAACTCAAATTATTTGTGTCTTTGGCATCCATCCACAAATACCTAAGTAATTTCTCAGTACACAGTGTGTTCACACACACACACACTAACACACACACACACAGTTTTGCCTGTCCATAGAAGGGACCTTTACCGATTCTTTCCACTAAGTACTGCAGTCATTGTCACACAGAGAACGCTATTCATGGTGCCCCCATTCCTGGAGTCTTCTGTGTGGCACAGCTGGCCTGGTGCAGGGTTTGTCTTTGCAATGCAGCAAGCCTCAGCATGTTCAACACCCCTGAGGTGCTACTACCAACCGCCTGGTTGTTTCAGTATTTACCCAGAATTCCTTCACATACCTCAGTCTACCCATTTATTTCAAACTCAAACCTTTGTTCGCTGCACACCATCGGATGCTTGTTGGGAATAACTTCAAAACATTCTTTTAAAACATAAATATCTGTATGATCAGATTGCTATTGGTCAAGCTGAAGTCTACTCATCCTTAAAAGAAAAAAAATATGATCAGAGGCCCATATACACTGTCAAGCTTTGTTATCTTAGCTGAGTCTATCGAATGCATAGGAACATGGCAGGGGGCTTGTATTTATTTTAAAATGTTAGAACCAAACTCTGATGAAGAAGTCTTGATAAGAATGACAGGAACCATCCTTTTAGAGAACATCCAGTTACTATAACATATTTACATCTTGTCCCATCCAATTCTTCAAGCCAGCACTGTGATTCCTGTATTTCCAGGTACAAATAGAGTGACTTAAATTGTCACTGTAATCAAAGTAAAAATGAATGTGGCACGATAAACTGTTTGCAGAGAAAAGCTTCTTGTGCTGGCTGCTGAGGCGTCAGTGAGGTCTCGTTTTAGTGTTACTATTTTCAGGACTCTTCTCTGGTATGTTTCAAAGGATGCAAAGCACCCTATTAGTGGTATATTGTCAAGGATCTGCAAGGGCTCATTAAGAATTACCAAGATATGATTGTTGGTATTTTGCCTCTATTTTTGTTTTGAGAAGGACTTAAGAGTCCAAAGTACTCACACTGTTGTTACCAAATCTGACAAGGGTGGGTCTTTTCTCAGTAAATCCATGCAAGAACTAAATGTGGAAATTAGAAAAAGAGAGTTCAATAGAGGAAAAAATCTGGAGATATATGACTGGTTAAAAGTTACTTGTCTGTATTTACAGAATATATATAGAAAAAATCATAATATGTTTGCCATGGATTCCAGTGATTTGTTGTAATGACTCAAGTTCACTGTAAAGATCCTTGTGTAGGAGGTGTTCCCACAATGCGCAACATGGCAGCAATCAACATCTCTTTGTTTTGTGGTGTGGCGCAGATGCGGAAGAGCAATTTTTAGCCTTTCCCTTACTTTCTTTCATTCAGTCTCTCAATTTGCTACTTTATGGGTGGTGTAGCACAATGCAGGAAGTGTCTGGGCCTCAAAATCACATCACAGGGAACAAATGCAAGGCAAAAGTAATTGAAAGGTTTGTCTTTGGTCTCTTAATCTGGAACAGCCCACCTGGATGTGGTGGTTGCTTATCTAGTTGCTGTGTGCCTCCTTCTCCAACATCAGCTCTCCTATCTTATGAGCAACTGCTGGAGTTGGGGATTGGGAGGACTCTGGCACCATGCCTGCCGTAGGAAAAGCGAGTCTTGTCTTGGGGTGGGTCGGGGGTCACAGCTGAATAAGCAGGTCATGTGGCAGATCCTCTACGAGGGCAGCAGGGTGCCTTACTTAGCCCTTGCGAGCACAACATGGAAGAGAAGCAGCTACTTTGCCTGCAGCAGTGCAATGATGGAGCAAGAAGTACATTTAGTATTCACCCTCACTCTGAATTGTTAGTGGCCATGATTTCTCCATTCCATCATTTAACAGAAACTTAACGGAACTTTCCACGTGTGATCGGATACACAGAACATAGAGTCACTTAATACAGATTTTCATGTTGAGAAATATTGTGGTGAAACTGAACTTGCCCGGCTCTCGTGTTTGCCCGAGTGTTGTGAGAAGGATGATAGGAGGTGACACATATCCAACCATACCTATTTCTCAAAGTCAATGTCAACAAGATGATGAAGCCCGCTCAAACTGTTGGGTTTGACCCTGAGTGTATTGATGGTAAGCACTGGGCTGTGACAGTGACAAGGGGGTTGGTGGCCATGAGGTGGTGATTTGGGTTGGGGTGAGGGTGCATAAGCACAGAAGCTGCATGGCTGTGATTCATTGTGACAGCAACGCTTGGCATGCGAGGACAGCAGGCCAGGCAGGCAAGGCTGTTGCCTTTGATCTTTATTTGCTCCACCGTCTGTTTTGCATTTAAGAGCCTTGCTGAGCACAAAGCATTGGATACACCTTGAATGGCTCAGGGCTTCGTCCACTTTTTAAAGACTCTGGATCCTTTTTCAAAGCCAAGGGGATCCAGGACAGAGAGGGATGATGTTTGAAGGGCAGAGTACTGAGAAGGGCTGAGGATCTCCCAACAACAGAGGTTAGCAATGATGAAAAGTGGGTGTTCTATAACAGCACATAATCAAGCTAATGGAGAATGGTGTGAGTTTGGGGGAGGGGCATCTATGTCCTTTGAGATGAACACGTCAGATCAAAGGTCAGAAAGTGTGTGGGACAAAACAAACACCGACAGCAGAGCTTGTCCTTATCAATCATCTACCACATCTCCTGAACCAGGAGATTCATTTATATTCTTTATGTCAAAAGATTGTCACATCACCTACATACGAAAGGCAAACTGGCAGTAGATGTAGCTGAAACACTTTTCCGTTTCACATCCGAGCACCGAATACCGTGAACTCATCTCTATTTGACATTGTTCTTAAAATGGCAATAATTTACAGTAGCTCAGGTTGCCTTGATACACCTCTTAAAGTCTGTTGTAGTTGTACATTGTATGTAAACCTAATTTTGCATAGAAAGCAGATTTGGCATACTTAAATCCTTATGTACAATTCTTTCTCCATACCAGAAACTGCCCAGTATGTAATTTATTCCTAGACTATACATTTTTGGCTATCCACAGTGGAGATTATAATGCTGTCTGTTAGGCCTTAAACAAACTCTTCTAGATATAGCAATATGTGTCTTTTTTGGACTAGAAGCACTGCAATTTAAATAATGTGCCTCATGCCTTAAGGCCTGAGTAACTAAAGATAGACACAAAATAAGCAACATAAAAAGTAGCAACAAAGATTTTATTTACTTCTGGAGACTGCAGCCAAGAGAGCGCATATTACCACTTCCAAAGCTTAAACAATTGTCAATTGTTTGCATTTTCAGGATAAAACAAGCACTACAATGGTCAGGCTGATGTTGGAATTCTCATTACTGAAAGAGAAAGGCAGCAAATCGAAAGAAGTGCCAAGTTAGACCACTACTCTTTTAAAGTAAAATCCCCATAGCGCTCATTCAAAAGCTTTTTGAGAGCAGGGACTTCTGCAGTCTGTTTTTAATCCTTTCAATGAAATTATTGTCATTGCAACAGTATAAACATGAATGTTTTTAAATGATGATTAACAGTCACGTTTCAGCAATGTGATCAATTACTGCTACCTGAGTATTAAAGTCTCTCTGGAAGTGCATTAAGTACATTATCTTGATTGACCAAACACTGATCTATGGGTAGTGACTTATGCAAAGTTTTGTACATGCAATAGCAAAGTGTTCACATTTCAAAAGAATAGCTGTAAAACAAATTCTGTTTCTGCATTAGTTATACATTAAATGTGACATTATATAAGATGCAGAGTATGCTACATAATACAGTATGCTGATTAATAATATGTGAATTAGTACACAGAAGGTGTTTGCCACTGCAATTCACATTGTCACTGTTCAACCCACATGGATATAAAAGCTCCATTCACAATAATCAACTTTAGTTGCCTGCATTCTACAAGGTGCATATGATATTTTTATCATGGACAAGCACTTTGACTACAACTTAGATCTTGCACCATAATTACCAAAGGTTTGAAAATAGTCACATCTGTTTAGCAATATAAAATAAGATCAACATCCACCCTGTTTACCTCTAATTAATAGCTTATTCACAAAAGGAAGAATGCCACTTATAGTTGGAAAAGAGTAACAAAGAAAAGAAAACGTGCAACAAGGCAATGGTGCATCAAGTCTAATCCAGGTGAGTCTGTGTATCTCTGTTCTCAGAGGTGGGGGTTGAGTTGGCTTAGAGCACATGTTGTAGACACAGAGTTGTAAAAGTGCATTAACTAGAAGCAACCACCCCGTTCTTCTTCCTGAACACCTGTTAAAACAGCTAAAGCTTATTAGTTGAAGCATCACATAGGTGAGTATGTTTGTATTTGAGTATTGCTTAAATTGCTTTGGAAGTAACGAAGAAAGGCGACTGTGGCTCACTCCATAACACTCATCAGACGACAAACGCCTCCCTCAATGGCCAAGGATTGCCCAGGAACTGTCCCTGGTGGCAATCTGGATATGTGGGTCTGAAAGCAACAAAAAAAGAAAGACAAAAGGTTTACCATTAAAACTTGACTTGACCCCCGAGGTTCTTCTTTTACTAGATTTCTCTTGAGATTAAGATGACAGATTGGCCAGGTTGAAAAACAGCCTAATTTTTCTCATAAATTGTTTAAATTTGCAGTCTCCTACTTGTAAAGAAAAGGGAATTGCACAGAAAACGTCCCTCCCACGAATTCACAGGGGCAATCTTCAGCTAAATCAGGATGTAAAATGGTTGAAGGGCCAGGACATTAAGATATATAGATAGATATATCTTCTTATTTTTTAATTGTTTTAACAAGGGAAAAATAATGACTAATAAGTTTCTCCTCGGCTCTGTGACTGACTGGCACCCCTGGCACCCAGTCCAGGGTGTACCCCCCCTATCGCCCGATGACGGCTGGATTAGGCTCCAGCATCCCTTGCGACCCCGAGTGCAGGATAAGCGGCAGAAGATGGATGGATGGATGGATGGATGGATGGATGGATGGATGGATGGATGGATGGATGGATGGATGGATGGAAGTTTCACTGCTATCTGACCTTCTTTGTTTTAACAGACTTCACAATAAAGACCCCTCCCCTTAAGGGAAAAAGAGTCCTACAGTTTTCTTTACTAATATGTAAATATTTTGTGCTTGCCAAAAATTTTGGGTGTTTTGTTTTAAACATGAATTAAAATCTCCCAATGGCTATATAAGCCGGAAGTCCAATTCATTTTTATTCCAGCTGTGGTTAAGCTGGTAAGCATACCCACACTAAACATTTCTACATTATAAATGCCCATGGATGTTCTCAATCATGCAGGTCATGGTAAATTCTGGTAAAAATCTTTTTCATGCAACTGGAC
The DNA here is from genome assembly GCF_037954325.1 of Fistularia commersonii. Lineage (NCBI taxonomy): Eukaryota > Metazoa > Chordata > Actinopteri > Syngnathiformes > Fistulariidae > Fistularia > Fistularia commersonii. The sequence goes on from NC_141285.1 coordinate 10,782,780, forward strand.
TGGATGATGAAGCATTGAAGGCGTGATCATCAAACTGATGAAGCCTCTCAAAGAGGCCAAATGAGAGGTGAAACATTTTCAAAAGAAGAAACTTAACTCCAGTTGCCACAAGAAGATTTCGACCAGAATTACATTACAAATCTTTTCCAATCAACATCACTTGATCCCACTCCACACACAATGGCTTAACGTTATCTTCTCTTGTTCAAGATATGTGGTCAGCTACATAACTGAACATTCATTTTTAGCCTGTGGCTTTGGATAGACAAGTAACAATAATATTGTTGAGATTCAGAGACAAGTACGGTAACAATAATATTGTTGAGATTCAGAGACAAGTACGGTAACAATAATATTGTTGAGATCCCGATCTGAATGCTGCTGTTTACATTTTCTTTTTTAATATAAACCTGCAAGACCACAAGTATGGTGAAGCAGAGTACTAAATTGATTGACACTAAATCTGAACTGTATAACAAATATTTTAAGTATGACATTTAATCTTATTTTATAAAGTATAAACTTCGTTGATAGTATGAAAAGTAACTTAGAACTTTCCATAAAGTAATAAAATTCCCCTTTAAAATAATTCACAAATTTGCATATTATAGATGTTGCAACCAAAAACTTTCAGCAATCCACAAATGTGAGAATAGTAATATGACAAGAACATGACAACATGGACTTCATCCAGAAATTGTCAATGGAAGCACAGAATAAGTGGAGAAAGGGAACGTCACCTTAGATTCATCTTTGATGGGGTAAAGAGGAAGGATCCCAGGTGACAAACTCACTGTGAATATAATAGCTGTTATCTGCACAACTCTTTCAGAGCAGGCTAACACTGGATCAGTCTACTGAGTGAAAAGTGCACTGAGATGCACTCATTGATCCCCTACTTGCAGAGAGCATCCATTTCTACAAATCTTTTTTTTGTAGTCCAAACTACAGCCCCCAATAATAGCTCCAAGTACATATAGGACAATTGTTCAGACAGTAAACACATGCATAAACACTAATTCAAGGAATGGTTGGTAGCCCACAAATGACCAATACCCGTGTCATAACATTTGAAAGCATTGATGAGCTGATTTCAATCTGGTCCATTTGTGCAGGTGATATACATCTTGATAACTGCTTCATGCTGTACTGAATCATCTGATCCTTATTGTCGAGACTATTTTCATTGAGCCAGGTTGAAAGAGTTACCTAAAAGTACAGTAGGTTTTGAGAACGTGCAACTGAAAAGTTATGACCCAAGGACAGAACTTAAGAAGTGACACAGGGTTAATGCAGAGACGAAACGTTACAGATTCCAGTGCATTTGCACAAGAGGACTCAACACTCTACGGTAATAGAAATGTGTTTAGAGACCCCAGAAGCCACAAAGTAACACCACAGTGTGCAACAAATTATAAATTCAGGTCTCTTAATTTGCTGCTGTTTATGTGTTGTGGTTTTTACATTTTTTCTTTAAGATAAATTGAAAAAAAAAACCAAAAAGATTCATTTGCTATTTATTCTCCATGCAAGATACTTAATAAAAACAAAATGTAGTGTAATAAAAGACATTCGTAATGTAACATAGAAAGCAGACAATGTCCCAGAGGCCAATATTCCATGCCATGTGATTTTCCTTTGGCGAACACAGTTTGGGCAATTCGGCTTTGTAGTGGTAATTATGTCCAGGATGAGGGAACAAAGCAGCATTGGTGTGGTGTGTATCCTACACTTCCCTTTCATCTGTCCAATCATGACAATGGACAATACAATAGGCGGACTGTTTCAGGAGTGCCGCCCGATGGACTGTTCTTGTAGCTTGGCGGACCTCTTTAAAGCCTGCTTGATGTTCTGATGTCCTATCCAGTGTATGCACAGGTAAGTGTTTGAATGAAACCAGATGCTCTCTCTATGCATCATGGCTGTTTTATGCCGATATTACAGCCAAATGTCAAAAGGATAAGAATACACATACAACATTTCTCAGAAACTACTCATTATAGGAAAGTAATTGCACAAGTAACTGCCACAGAAAGGGAGTGCAGTAAACTGACTAAAGGTTTAGCAAAGCACAGTAAGATGCTAAAGAGAGGAATGTCTGTAGGGTAGCAACAGTTTGTGCTTGTGCACACTTTGAGCAATATGAATTATTCACAAAACATGAATGCAATGAAAAACAAATAATATCTAAATTTTTGTTATGACATACTGACCAAAATATGGTTAAATAATTCAATATTTTGCTCAAGCTTTGTCATAAGCACTAAGTTTCACAGTAGACTTTTAGCTAGAAAGAATATCAAATTCTTATCTTAGTGTAGGGATAATAACATATAGACTACATACAATATATAAAATATCATATTTAGAAACCCAAAAAATAACAACCAATAGTGCTTTTGACAGTTCAGTTTATCTAGTGTGACTTTCTATCAATTGCCTTTCCCTTTATCTTTGCAATGTCCATAACCCCTATTTTATGAACCAACCATAAGCATCAAAGTGGTACCTTTGAGACTTCTAAGAAATATCAATCACTAACCAGGAAATGGATGTATAGATTATTATACAAGTTAATTTTACATTTTTAACTAGAAAAGTATTTTAGAGTGATGAAGGACATGTTTGAGAGATGTAAGACAGTGGTGATATGTGTCGTGGTGGTGACAGAGGAGTTCAAGATGGCGGTCGGACTGCATTAGGGATAAGCTTTGAGCCCGTTCTTGTTTGCTATTGTGATTGACAGGCTGAAAGACGAGGGGAACAGGAATCACCCTGGACTATGGTGTTTTCAGATAACATTGGGATCTGGAATTAAGAGCAGGGGACAGGTGGAGGAAATCCGAAAGAGTGTAGGTATGCCATGGAAAGGAGAGGAATGAAAGATGAGTCACTGGAAATCAAAATATATATTTGTGAATGCTAAATCAGAATGGTGAGGCTCCAGGGAGTAGAGAAAAGGATGGAGGTTTTTAAGTACATAGGGTCAAAATTTCAGAGCAATGTAGTTTGGAAAAGACGTTAAGAAACATGTGCAAACAAGTTGGAAGGGGTGGAGAAAAGTTTCAGCTTTGATATGCTGCAAAAGTATTTTCTGGAACGAAAGGAAAGGTGTACAAGACAGTGGTGAGACTTGCAATGCTGTAGGGTTTAGAGATATTGGCATTAAGGAAAATACAGGAAGCAGACTAGAGGTAACAGGGATGAAAATGTTGAGCTTCTCTTTGGGAGGAGGATGAGAGGATGGAGAATGAGTCCATCAGAGGGAACACACATTGTAAATGTTTTAAAGATAACGTCAAGAGGCCTGTCTGAGATGGTTTGGACATGTACAGAGGAGAGATAATGGATATATTGGCAAAAGGATGTTGAGGTTCGAACTGCCAGGCAGGAGGCCTAGTGGAAGACCCGAGAGGAGATTTGTGAATGCAGCAAAGAGTACATGAAGTTAGTTGGTACGAGAGGATGAAGAGAATAAGGTTAGATGGAGGCAGGTGAGTCACTGGGGCAGCTACTGAAAGGAGCAGGCGAAATGAAAAGAACACTGCTGAATTTTAACAAAAACAATAAGGGAGTAAACAAAGGTCTTATGAAACTATTCTTTCAACAAGATGAGAAATGCTGTTTGGATACAGGTGGGATGAAACTTTGTATTTGGACTTCTTGCTTGGGAGAGTGAACAGGCAGCTCCTCTGATATACAAATGACAAACAGACGAACATGAAAGCATTGCAGCGTCAGTCCCTCAACTAGTTGATATATCTGTCACCAATCCTAAGTTGTACATTTCAATGTGTCAACTTCAGTGTCAAGACAGGAAGTGAATACATTCCCAGCGGATCCAAAAACCAGTAGTGACAGACAACATTCCAGTATCTGTTCCAGTGACACTATTTCACGGAGAGCATTAATGAAGTGCTGGGTGACTACTATCGCACACATATGTCTCCAGTTCCCTCTTCTCATTCACTAAAATTCAAAGAGCCAATGCATGTTTATGCAAACAAAATAAAATGTACATTATGCTGAGTGATTCAAATCACACCTGACGGTTACAATGTTCCAATCACTCTATATATTGACACAAGTATGGCAGCAAAGGTTGCAGGCTCACAATCCACAAAAAAAAACACAAATGCAGAGACAGCCTGATAAAGCTACAGATTGATATAGTGATGCATGGCTGTCAGCACACTAACATACTCAAGGTCCAGGAGGGGTCTGTGTTGGGTGTGTGTCAAGGGAGATAGACCGCAAGATAGCATCCCATCCCCCACCCCTGGCTCAGCAGGACAGAGAAATTAGTTTGCAATCTGAAGTACATCAAATAACAATGGCCTCACCTAGTTGAGAGAAACAAACACTAGGGAGAAAGATGCTGACTTTTTTGTCGCTTCACTGGTGTGCTAGTAATATAATCTGCATTGCTATTGAGATAATCATTAAAAAGTTTTCCTTGCTGGTGAATGAAATTCTGTGTATCAAATTGTAAGGGTAACAGCTGCTAAACGGAGCAGTACATAAAAATCTAAATGCCAGGGTCAAAAAAAACCCACATAGGTGTCATAAGGGTGAGTCAGTGTGGAACTTTGAGGATACATATTGTATTAAATTCATTGTATTAAATTTTTGAAGATGGTTTTAGGCACAAAACAAAGACAAGCTGATAAGACAACATAGTTCATCATATAAGATTGAGTTATCAGTCACAAATAATGCAGTATACCTTCACAAATGAGTAACGGGTAAAAAGCAACTTAATTTGTTCTTCCTAGTGGTTGTAAGAACATCTGTCAGAAAAAATTCTAATCAATTAAGAATGTGAATTTGACACATCTTGAAGTGAAACTATAGAGACAATAACCAAGTTTCCAAAGTGTTTGGCAGATAAGGTTTATATGCAATGTGAATATGCCACAGGTCCTCTGTGGCTTTAGGCCAAATGTTGGTTGTCTCTGAATTAATACAGCAGTTATTGGATTAATGATGTTAAGATCAGTGGTGTGATCAGTGCTGCATGGCTTTTGCTACTTCTTGTTGACAGACACTTTATCTTAAATGTTTGTTGTATGTGCCGGGGAACTAACATGCTGCAGAATGGTAGTAATCAGATGTATGATATATAATACCGGTAGTTAAAAGTTTCCACCTTTGAGAACAATATTACTGATCAGACCCTTTACTCAATTTCGAGAAAATATAACTCAAAAACCGTTAAGGAAGCTTTGTGATGATTAACTTATATCTGTAGAAATGCATATTGCTCTTCTCAGCCCTGTGATATCCAGCCATTCTCGAGTTATCAGTTTACTGTAAGTGTTGTTATATTCAGTAATGTGTATACACATGTAATTTACTAATCACGTCCCCCCTCCAACCCACATTATAGAGAGGAAATGCTTTTTTCTAATAAGTTTTTCATGAAGACCACTTTTAAATGGAGGTATGAATAGATGAGATGAGATATACTTTAATGATCCCATGCTGAAATGGTTTAAGATTAGGGAGATATTGTTGGTTTTCAGAAAATTCTACAAATTGTCTGCTAAGACACATAGAAATGTGCGCACAGTATCTGTCACACTGAGATGCCTACTATGACTGGATTATTCCAAATGAGCCTTACTTTTTGTGATTCTGTAGAGCTTGTGGAATCAAGCAGAGCACCAGAACTCTGTAAAACAGCTGCAAGTATGATAACCTGATGACTACTACAACACGTTTCGTTGCTGTATCCTCTTCCAAAATGTTTCCAGGTGTTTTAGTGTCAGCTTCATATCTCTCTGTATCTTACTTTTGTAGTGCTGGTCTCCTCCATCCCTGTTCATATCTGCTACATGGTGGTTAGTCTTTGACCATAATTTGAATGGTGTTCTTCAATGGAAATATTCAAATCTTTTTTTTACAGATCAAATTTTAATGTAGAAAATCATCTATTTCTATAACTTACTGACCGCAGAGGAATTATGATGAAAATATATACTTGTTTTTTTTTTAACATAATTAAATACAATTAATTCTTGAGGTATTATAAATGTAAATGAGAAGGTATTTGCTGTTTAAAACAATTTATAAAGCTTACCTTTGCTTTGCTATCTTGGGCAGACATGTACCCAACACACATGCTCTCTGTGGTGTGGCTCCATAGAAACTCCACTGTAGAGACATATAGAATAGGCAACTTAAGTACCTATTTTTTTCAAATAATATTTCAAATAACAACAGTAATGTGTAGTTTATTTAAATTACAATGAAATCTCATTACTCATATCAAGTTGCTATTCAATGAGACCAAAACTAATACGATACAATTTACACAGAGAGTACATAAAAAAAGCATTTTCTTGCCACCTTTTTCTTTAATGAAAATTGGGTTTCTTAAATTTACATTTCAAAGCACAAGGAAGCCTTCTCCGTTATCTTCCAAATCTTTTAGCAACATGTTTTAATCTGTTAAAACGCTCTGTCAGAGGAGTTTTAGTTTTTACCCAAGGAGTACATAGGCTTTTTAAGCATTACGATTTTTCAAAAGCAGTGGGTATTCTCAAACTCTGACATTGCATGATATCACATGGATGTTTCCCTCTAAACCTATAATACAACATGTTTTTAAATAGGTAATCACCAAAGGCAAGAATGATTCCCCCCTGCATACACATTAACATTTACGTGAAAGATATTCATGGAAACAGCTTCTGCCTCTGCAAGAGACAAACGGCAACCTGGTGATTCAACTTCAGTTAACCTAGAAATATAGGACATTTGATTGGGGCATACAGTAAGAACAACTGACAGGACAGTGGATTTCATGAAAAGTTTAATTTGAAGAAACAAGTGCCCATTGCAGTCCAAACATTTCATATCTATGTTTAAGGTCACTGATGGAATCTGTGTAGGGACACTTAATTTCTTAAAATATTTCTTGAGATTATAACATCTCATGGATGATATATACAGTTAGGGCAGGAAATATTTGGACAGTAACACACGTTTTGTTATTTTAGCTGTTTACAAAAACAGATTCAGAATACAATTATATAATCAGTATGTGCTTAAAGTGCAGACTCTCAGCTGTCCTTTGAGAGCATTCACATCCAAATTAGAGCAAGGGTTTGGGAATTACAACTCTTTAATACATAGCCACCTCTTTTTCAAGGGACCAAAAGTAATTGGACAATTGACTCAGAAGACTGAAAAAAATAACAAGGCTGCATGGCCTCTTCCCTTGGCAACCTGTCATCAGTTAAGCAGTTAAAAGGTCTGGAGTTGATTCCAGTTGTTCCATTTGCATTTGGAACCTGTTGCTGTGAACACACAACATGCGGTCAAAACAGCTCTCAGTGGAGGTGAAACAGACCATCCTAAGGCTGAAAAAAGAAGAAATCCATCAGAGAAATAGCAGAAATGTTGTGAGTGGCCAAATCAACAGTTTGGTACATTCTGAGAAAAAAAAGAGTGCACCAGTGAGCTTGGGAACTCAAAAAGGCTTGGACATCTATGGAGGACAACAGTGGTGGAGGATTGCAGAATCCTTTCCATGGTGAAGAAAAAAACCCCTTCACAACATCCACTCATGTGAAGAGACACTCTCCATTAAGTAAGTATATCAGTATCTAAGTCTTCCATAAAGAGAAGACTTGAAGAGAGTGAAGTATCTAACTCTACCATAAACAGAAGACTTCAAGAGAGTGAATACAAAGGATTTGCCACAAGGTGCAAACCATTTATCAGCCTCAAAAATAGAAAGGCCAGAATTGATATTGCCAAAAAACACCTGAAGAAGGCAGCCCAGTTCTGGAACAGCATTCTTTGGGTAGATGAGACAAAGATCAACCTGTACCAGAATGATGGTGAGAAGAAAGTTTGGAGAAGAATTGGAACAGCTCATGATCCAAAGCACACCACATCTTCTGCAAAACATGATGGAGGCATAGTGATGGCATGGGCATGCATGGCTTCCAATGGCACAGGGTCACTTGTGTTTACTTATGACGTGACAAAAGACAGAAGCAGCTGGATGAATCCTGAAGTGGATAGGAAAATACTCAAATTCAGCCAAATGCAGAAAGTTGATAGGACGGCGCTCCACAGTCCAGATGGGCAATGATCCAAAGCACAGTAGTGGAATATTCTGCAATGGCCGAGTCAATCACCAGATCTCAATCCAATCGAGCATGCATTTGACTTGCTCAAAACAAACCTTAAGGCAGAAAGACCCACAAACAAGCAACAACTGAAGACAGCTGCAGTAAAGGCCTGGCAAAGCATCGCAAAGGAGGAAAGCCAGCATTTGGTGATATCCATGGGTTCCAGACTTGAGGCAGTCATTGCTTGCAAAGGATTCTCAACAAAACATTGAAAAGAACCGTTTTACTTAGGGTTATCTTTATTTGTCAGATTACTTTTGAGCCTCTGAATTGAGGAGCGTTTGTACAAATCATCTTCTTCTTCTCTTATTGCTGTTCCCTTCAGGGGTCGCCACAGTGAATGAACCTTCTCAATCTAACCCTATTCTTTGCATCCTACTCTCTCACACCAACTACCTTCATATCCTTACTCACTACGTACATAAATCTTCTCTTTGGTCGTCTAACTAGACCTCTTGCCTGGCAACTCCAATTCCAGCATTTGTCTACCAATCTATTCACTATTCCTCCTTTGTACATGACCGAACCATCTCAGTCTGACTTCTCTGACCTCCTCTCCAAAACATCTCACATGTGCTGTTCCACTGATGGACTAATTCCTGATCCTATCCATCCTGGTCACTCCCAAAGGGAACCTTAGCATCTTCATCTCTGCCACCTCGACCTCTGCCTCCTGTCTTTTCGTCATTGTTACATTTTCTAGGCCATACAGTATCGCTGGTCTCACCACTGTCTTGTACACCTTTCCATTCATTCTGGCTAATACTCTTCTGTTGCATAGTACCCCTGACACTTTTCTCCACCCATTCCAATGTCCATGACCCTGTCTCTTTCCCTCTTTTCCACATGATCCACTGCTCTGGACTGTTGACCCCAAGAACCTAAAATCCTCCAACTTCTTGATCTCCACTCTCTGTAGTCTCATCGTTCCAGCCGGGTTCCTCTTATTCACATACATATACTCTGTCTTGCTGCGGTATTCTCCTTTAGCATTCCTCCACCTCTCTAGATTTTCCTCAACCTGATCTCTGCTCTCACTACAGATCACAATGTGGTCTGCAAACATCATGGTTCATGGAGATTCCTACCTAACCTCATCTGTCAACCTGTCCATCTGCCATCTGTCATGTCATCTGTCACAACTACAAACAAGAGGGAGCTCAGAGTTGATCCCTGATGGAGTCCCATGTCCACCCATGTACATCACTGTTACCCCCTAGCATACCTCACCAGTGTCTCACAGCTAGCATACATGTCCTGCACCAGTCTAACATACTTTTCTCCCACTCAAGATTTCCTCATACAATACCAGAGTTCTCTCTTGGCACCCAGTCATATGCTTTATCAAAGCCTACAAAAACACATAGCAACTTCCTCTGGCCTTCTCTATTAGCATTCTCAAAGCAAATACTGCATCTATAGTACCGGGACTCTTTCTAGGCATGAAGCCATACTGCTGTTCACAAATGCTGACTTCTGCTCTCAGTCTAGTTTCCTCTACTCTATCCCATAACTTCATTGTATGGCTCATCAACTTTCTCCCTCTCTGGTTACCGCAAGTATGCACATTCCTCTTATTCTTAAAAATGGGCACCATCACACTTCTTCTCCATTCTTCAGGCATCTTCTCACTCTCTAAGATCTTGTTGAATAATCTAGTCCAGGCCTGGCCAACCTGTGGCTCCTGAGCCGCATGCGGCTCTTAAGTTCATGCTGAATTTTGTGTTTGTGTGTTTTTTACTTGTGCAATCATGTGCCTCTCCAGCATTCTCCACGCAGAGCAAAAAAAAATAAAACACACAAAAACGGAAATTGACATGAGTGACAGCCGCATGTGGCTCGGGAGCCACAGGTTGGCCAGGTCTGATGTAGTCAGAAACTCTACCGCTGCCACTCCTAGACACTTCAGCACATCCACAGGTATATAATCACGATCAAATGCCTTTCCACTCTTCATTCTCTTCAATGGCTTCCTCACTTCACTTTTATTAATTTTTGCTACATTGTGGTTCACAATAGTCACCTCTTCTACCCACGCCTACCTTTCATTTTCCACATTCATCAGCGCTTCAATTACTCCTTCCACCTTCCCATCCCTCTTCTAGCATCTGCCAATACATTTCCCTCACAATCCTTAATCACCTGGACCTGTTGTACATCCTTTCCATCTTTATCTTTCTGTTTCGCCAACCTGTATATATCATTCTTTCCCTCCTTACTGTCCAACCGAGCATACAAGCTCAGGAAGACACCGGCCCGTGGCACATAAGGCTGCATTGGAAGCGTTTGTATAATTCCTACATGTTTAATGATATATTTTGTTGAACCGCTTGAAGCAACCGTAAAGTCTGCACTTCAAATCCATTGTAATTGTTTCATTCCAAATCCAATGTGGTGGAATGCAGAGCCCAAATCAGTAAGAATGTGTCACTGTCCAAATTTTTCTGGGCCTAACTGTATATATGCATACAGCAATTCATGAAATTACTATACCCATTTTCCTGGCCACTGTATTGTGTAACTCCTGAACTGACCTGAATTGTGTAACTCCTGAATTAACCTGGACTTCTTGCAGAAGGAGATGATACCAATTTGACAACAAAGATAACATGAGAATGACCCTGATATGTCAGTCAACATCTCAGTGCTCTTGGTTATTTAGATAAACACATCTAAACTTGGCATACTATCGTAAACTATAAAATATGTGAAATTCAACTCAATCAATCATTCTGAGTATTTCAATGTATCACAATATGTATGCTATCACAATGCCTTCAGGTGATACCTCATGATGACTCACGTTTGGTGACAAACATTTTAAACATGAGATCCTCCATGTGGGAAAAAAAAAACTATTACACAAAACTGAGAAGTTAGGGCGATACATTATTCATTGTTATATCAAATTATCTCCTCTGAGATTTATCAGACTTTACATCAGATTTAAAATGATTGTACCTACAACGGAACAAAAGGCTGGAAACATCCACCAACAGAATCCTCTAGATTGGGCAGTGTTAAGGAGGCTTTCACCTCTAAAGATTAGTGGTTGATTCCACAATGGGAGGTCTGGGTTAGAATGTGGGATAAAGGGTGTGAAACCAGACTGTGAATCTGGAAGTTAGAACACAGACCACCCGCAAAGAAAGCTGCAGTCTGTACCCTTACCTGCTATTTGCCAATAGATTTTTGAATATTGGCAGTCAAATACTTGCCAAACAGTACGTGAAGTTCAAGGGGGTACAGAACTGAAATGATTTATGTCTCACCCAGTATACCCTGAATATTTTGAGATGACGGAGGTTCCACACATCTGCAGCAACGCAAGAGTATTACTCCGCCCAGAACACGGTCTTCACTGGACAGAAATGGAGAGCCTGGGCACACAAACAAAGCATTAAATTTGAATGACTCATCATGACACAGACATTGTACAAAATGACAACTTTTACAAATAAATCATGTGTCAATACTTAAGACATGTCAACCCAAAAGAAACAAATACTAGACCAAAACAGCCTCTTTAATCAACTAAGGTTATCATTCCATTAAGTTCTGTGTTTTTCGTTTCTGGCCAAGTTAAACAACTGAAAGCAATTATTCAGTCTCAATATCTATTTTGCTAAGCATATTGTTAAATACAAATATTTCAGCCCATGTATATGGACACATAAGAACATGAGTGCTTAAAACTGTTACTTTAATCAACTTACAGTCTACATACTACCTGTATCAAAGTGTGAAGAAAATAATTCTGGTAGTTAGACCTCAGACTGTACTTAAAAAAAATCAAACATTATCTTATGGAAAGAAGAGGAATAGAACAGGATTGTTAGATTACACAACATAAATATTCCAGAAATAAATCATGAACTATATTGAAATGTGTTTCTTTGTCAAACCTAGTTACGTTTCATTTTAGCATTTTAAACAACTCTTATATCTTGGATGTAATCTCCCTTACTTATTTAAAATGCTTTTGAGTAACTCATGACATAGACTCATGACAACCTTTATATTGTAAAATATTCAGGGTATGATCAAATGATGTTTAGAAATATGCCAATAAAGGTTAAAATGCACAGGATTGCTGTGAACTAAATTTATAAATTATTGCTGTCAATTAAATTTACTTAAATGATCAACATTAGCAAAATAAAAACTAAATTTGTATTACAATTTAGATGCTTCTAAAAATGTATTCATAATTATCTTGATAGGATATGATGAGTGGTACAATCAGTGAGACTTAATGTAATTCACAAAAAGCTGCTGAAAAAATATGGATTTGTCTTTAAACTCCCCTTATAGATTCAAATGCATCATATCACATAAGTGAGCTACCTCCACATCACAGATATCGCGTTTTTGAGCTTTGTTTAATTTCATGAGGGCTTTGAGAGAGAACATAGGAATTAATTTCAAATTGACTTCATCCACCCTGTCCAAATGTCTTAGTGGTGCAGATGTACATGACAAAGCCAAACTGGAATAGACTTCTGAGGGAAACAAGGAGGGGTAAGAAACCACCACATTTCCATATGTCCTTTCTTTTTTTTTCCTTCTGTCTACTCTGAGCTATGCTAATGACCATTCATAAGCTCAGCAAAAACAGTTAAAAAGACTTTTTTCAAAATGACCACTTTTGAGAGTATTATGAAAAAAAATCAGAGGAATATTAAACAAAACCATTTGGTTTTCCAAAATGAGGGTATCAGCTATGGACCATTTGAGGATCGTGTTTACGCAGTGAAAATAATCCAAAAAGCAGGAGATTTCTCTTCTAATTCAATTATTTCAACATTTCTTTGTTGTTTGTTATTTTTAATTCTTTATGTGAATAATTGTGGTTTTTTTTTACATGTTCTTGGCCATCAAAAATTTACATAGGAACCAGCCTGACTCACTGATAAACTTGTTTTGCATAGCCTCAAGCAATGCTTGGTGGGCATCTTCAGACTGCATAGCTGCGGAACATTCCCGGGCCAACATGGTGCGCATCAGATGCTCTCCACAGCCTGGCAAAACATAAACAGATATGAGCCAATATTTATAGCTCTTTTACATTAAAAGCTTTCTTTGTTATACCCAGACAAGCCTTCAGTCGGAGTTGCACAAGGTCCCTAGACTGTTAACGTCTGAGTTTGTTGCACATAGATTACAAACTTCCTACATCAGTATTTAAAGTAAAAGGCATTTCCCATCATTCAGCGCATTTTGACCAGATCGTACAAGCACTTCATGATTAATTGTACTCAAAAATGGTCAAGCAAGTTGCAATTTTCCCCAATAAATCTGAATATTCAGTTGGGTAATGGAAAATGATGCAACACTAAAAGGGTTTTCAGATATTGTTAGTATAAAATGATTTAGTACAACAGTCGTGCTCTCATCAGCACCATGCCTTAAAGATTTCTTATTGCAGGGAAAGGTGACATAAGCTCGGGCAGCTGACTTGCTTATTGAAGTAGGGTTTTTGTTCTCTCAGTTTTTCTGCCAACAAAGGCTGGTCTGAGATACTAAACAGAACCTACCAGAATCACTTTCACTTTTATAAACAGAACTTAACCATACAATCTAGGGAAATATTTGCATGCAAACTTGCCAAAGATTTTTTTTCCACACAGGTATAAATCTGTTGACATTCAAATATAATGCAAAAGACGTAGTAAATATTCTTCCTAAATCAAAGTGAAAAAAAAAACCTGGAGAAACTGAGTAAAACTGTTAATGAATATTGCTAAAAGCTCTGATATAAATCAATGCTCTTCCATCAACCTCCATGTGCTATCAAGAAAGGATAGGTAGCAAAGCCTTGGGTGAAAATGTTAGTGATCCACAGCCTATAAAAAAAAACAAGTATGTGTAGATCTGGACGTTCACAAAGAACAGCTTATGCATACACATACAAACAAACACACACAGACAAAAAAAGAACGTAAGGGCAGAGAATGGTACATTAAAATATCAGAAAAATATACTGCATGTTGACTTGATATTTAGATACAGACTGAAAAATGTTCGGAAATAGTTCAACCAAGTTGCCTTGAGCAATCTACTCCTATTACCTCTTGTGAAAAGGAGCAAATAATTTCTCCTTTACAGATACTGACCTTACTTTTCTATTTCAGGTGATGTGGATATCAAGGTACCACAAATGCAGTGAAATATAGTAACAGCAAGAACAGGCTTGAACAGGAAAACGAAGAAGTAAACCACAGGATATGACAGCTAACGGCAGCAGGAGTAAACAGTGCCATCGGTGAGCTGGCCCCAGCAAAGTAAAGGGCAAATGAAGCAGTCAACACGTATAAAACAGAAGACCCACATGTGCCACAGGTTAGAAAAACAACTGAATAGTGTAGGTGGGGGGAGGCTGTTGGGTGAAGGGGAGATTGAATGAGGGAAGAAGGAGTGACATTTAGTCCGAGGATCATACTCCACATGTCAGAATGAAAATGATTGTTTTCTGTTTTGTTTGATGGGAATGCCTTTCATGTTAGGAAATTAAAAACAGGTGTTGTACTGGAACACACATTATCGTCTCCATCCCCATAAGGAAAGAGTTTTTCTTTTTCTTTTTTTTCACAACATCAAAGAAAATATAGGAGGACAGAAGACGGAGTGGAAATACATACGAAATAAAATATCGCCACAGTTATCTATGTGAGTAATTGATTAAAAGTAGAACATAACCAAGACACTCTTTGAATTATCATATTTGATTTAATTGCATGTAATGGTAGTGGTCAAAATGAAATACTTGTGCTCATCACCTTCAAGCAGTACAATCCTAATCCAAAGCATGAATGAAGTCTGTGACTATATCTACCACAACAGTATATCAAGTGAATCAATAAATGGTAAAATTGCACTGGGGAACTTTTTCTTTCTTTCTTGATCTTTGATGTTGCGACAATTTTCTTGAACGTAACACTATGACAAATTTCTCACTGAGTGTTTGTGATAATCCAGTGCAGTTAGCATCAGGGGCTCATAATGTAAACCATCTCAGTGGTTCACATACCGTACATTTGACTCAACTTTGCTCTGTCTGATTAAACACATCTGAACAAAGATGCATTATGCTACAGATCCACATCAAATGATTTTAATATTCCTCAGAAGCTAGATCTTAAAGACGACTAATGTAGCCTCTCTTCTTCACATTCAAAAGCAGAGTTCACAACAAGAAAAGTTGCTTTAGCTGAGAGACGAAAACCCACTTTTCAGTACATTTCTATGAGATGTATACAAACAGTATGATAAACACTAAAGCAGCTCCACATAGAGAATTAATGGTCATAAAAGATGACAATGACTTTGTTCAGTTGATGTAGCATTTACATAGAGACCATATAACACAAGTGCCATGGGAGACGCAACCCCTCACCAATGAAAATTGTGCCTGTAGCTAATAGGTAGATGTGGCACAAATGTGGCCAGTGTTGTTTCATGAGAGCACCTTCAAGACATGACAAGACAATAATAAATAGTGGCAAAAACACTTGTTTTTATAAATAATGTTGTGTCAGGGCTACATCTTGTGTTCTTATTTAATGAAAGAGTTGTATATGTGGTGCACAACCTCTCCATACTGACTTCAAACTTCATCCAAAATACAAGGTTACAATATTAGAAAGGTAATGACATGAGGATTATCTTTGCTAATTTTAAAACCAAAAACAACATGAAAGGCTCCAAACTAATTCAATGAGCAAAGTTATTGATAAACAGAACTGATCTGAACTGTGTGAAATACATTTCTGATCTTTGTCCCTCTGCAAATACTGCATTTAATTGTCTATAACTGTAAACTGTGATTTTAACACAGCAAATCAAACCACAATACTTGACACCATTTGGACATGATTTTACAACATACAATTTACTATCTAAAAGATGGCTCTAATTGATAGGTGTAATTGCATATATAATGGCACAAATTTAAACCAATTACGGTACATTTGGACCCTGCAACCAACTGGCGTCCAGTCCAGGGTGTACCCTGCCTCTTGCCCAATGACAGCTGGGATAGGCCCCAGCATCCCCGGTGACCCTGAGTGCAGGATAAGCGTCAGAAGATGAATGGACGGAAAGATGTACATTAGGACCCCCTTCTAGGCAGCAACACCTGAATCTGAAAGCTAACCACTCCACTGGTTCTCAATTATTATTTTCATAACAGGTGTCTCATGGTCAAAATGTAACTGCAAATCCAAAGAGCTTTGTAGGGCACCTGGCACACAGATGACTAGGAGCAGGGAATGACGACTCAATCATCTGAGGAAGTAACTGATGAGAGTCACTAAGCAAGAATGGCTGGAGGCAATTGGAAAGTATTATCAGGCTTTTCAAAGCTTGACTCATAGGCTCTGAATTAGGGGGCTTGTATTAAATATCAATTTTCTAATGCATATAACATCATCAACAATCCATAGGCTAGTAACAAATATTTGATGTGAAAGAAAAAAAATAAAAACAAAACAAACCCCAAAACAATAAATCACATGTTCCCTTGCACCCATGCCGACACACATGCTATGTATCCAGTTAGAAGAAAATGTGCTGTGCTATACCTGAGGTACTCACTGCTGTGGAGTATGGACTCATATTACAGGCATTTTCGGCCCAGCAACCACATCCATAATGAGCGGCCTGAGAAAAGAGGTTTGGAAAGACATTAAGGGTACTGTACGATGTTGGTTAAAGGTCAAATAGGACTGATGTTACCACTTGATCTTGTACAATAAGAAAATCAATTTAGATAGGAAAGCCACTACCGCATATATACAGGTGTGTGTGTGTGTGTGTGTGTGTGTGTGTGTGTGTGTGTGTGTGTGTGTGTGTGTGTGTGTGTGTCTATGTAAAAAAAGTATGACTTTTAAAATCCAGTTTCAGCGCACTTTACTTTCTTTCTGCGGCTTCATGCCACTGTGTTTTTAACCAACTTTCTATCTCTTCTTCTGGAAGACTGATGATTAAGATGATCAAAAATAATACCAAAAACTGACTGACCTATCGATCCGCCTATCACGAGTAATTACGTTCAGCAGTTCCAGACATTAAGGTTCTGCAAATTAATTCATCCTATTTAACACCTATAGTTTTTTGTACTTTTTAACCATTTTTACTATTGAAGTGGTAGCAAACCTATAATCTTCTTTAGATAATAAGTGAATGACCACCTGTAGATGCAGAAATTTTCAGTGCAGCAGTTGAAACAGGAATTGATGTGAACAAGGGAAGTGTTAGGGAACTGCATTTGGTGGTCTATGTCTTTAAGATTGCTTCGAAAATATAAAGTAACCTACATAACAGGAATAACAGCAGATACAGACAACTGTTATTTGATCAATTACTAACATTACCGTATAGAATACCATAAAAATATGGCTTGGCACCAGAAATTCACTTAGCAATTAAAAGTAACAAAAAGAGGCAACATAGGTTTGGTTAAATGAAAAATTTGAAAATAATATTCAACTCTGTTCTTGAGGAAGAAAAAGTTCCGGAGCAAAAAACACAAGCCTGTTTTTGGTCTAGCAAGAATGAGTGTTATAAAACCCCAAATTATTATGGTACACACAAGAGGGAATCAAATCATAATGATTAACCCCTTTCACGTTTGATATAAAGAATTAATCATGGTTCGGAACATAAGTCAATGAATCTGCAGGTAACGTGTATCTCTTCAACGCTTCCTTATAAAGTGAAACCTTGAAAGACATGACACATACTGCATACAAGTGTACATTAATACTTTTTCATCTTTGAGATTATATATTGGAACCAAACCATTCATCTTTAAAGTACACGCAATCAATAAAGTATGATTACCTGGCCAACCCTACCAGGGTGTTTCATGGCCAGCCCCCCGCTCGAAACAGCTGCAGCTACATTGCCTTCCAAGTCAACCACAACAGCTCCAACTGTGTCAAGGCACCCTGGAACATTTTCCTGAAACACATGAAGAAATTGGTGAACAGAAAATAATATAAATATTAGATAAAGGAGTGATTTGAAGCTGCTTTCTTTTGAAGGAGATGTTCTCTGGCAAAGATAATTTTCAAAAATTTGAAAACATTTCTTCATCCCCTCCAAATTTCAACTTAAAACAAGGTCTGTGATTTGAAGAAGTTGTCTCCTTTTTTTGCAGTTTTAGAAAATGACTAGAAAATTACAAGAAAGTAGATCTGCAGCGAAAATGTAAAATTTTCATATGCTTCAAACCTTGAGTCCCATCTCATACAACCAGTGGGAGTCGATATTACTGCATTGTATATAAACATGCATGGAGCAAACATTAAAGTGAAGGTAGACACAACACAAACTAAACATCTGTGAATTTTTTTATTTCCAAACAACACTTTTGCTGCACAACAGAATGCATTAAATATTCCCACACTTAGCCAGGATTACAACAGCATTGTTCAATCAACTAGTAAAAAAGAAGAGATAGATCCAATGCCTTCACTAACAGTTACAAAAAACAACAGAACCAGAAAACTATGAAATAGGTAACATAAGTGAGGGATGCACAAAGATAAAAAATGGATCCAAAAGGGTGACAATAAAATACAAAAAACAAAATCAATTAAGTTTAATAAACTACATTTTTATTTTTGTTTTAAATAGGCTAAGTAACATTCTGGCCCTTCTGAACATGCAGTGTGTTATCTTTAATAGATCCACTGCTATTTGTTGACCTGGTCAGTGTTAAACCTAAAAAAAAAACCTTTAAAACTAAGGTGTATCTTACTACTGTGACATTTTTGACTGTACTTCATCCACTTGCAAACTGTTCAAATAGGGTGAGACGTTAACATGACACATTATTTAAAGAAAATGCGCCAGATGCAGACATAGTGGCAAAATCAGTTGGAGCTCCATGCCAATTCTAACTTAACTACAGTAGAAAAACAGATTAATACTTAAAACAAATTAATGCAGCACTTAAAAATGAGAATAGGACTCACATTTTCACATGATTGTCGTCTTTTCTTTGCTTGATTATGTCCTGTGTCCATTTTCTCTGCCAGCTCCATCTTTCTCTTGTTCCTCTTGTATGCTGATAAACTGAACTCTGTATATGACAAAATACTCTTATCTGACTGAATCAACAAAAGCCAAGGGATCACTTCTTTTCTCTCAGAAATTATTTCAGAAATGATACAACAAAAGTACTTACTAGTGGCCATTTTTTCTGATGGACATGAAGGAATACCATGCCTAAGAGCCCAATCATGTGCTCCCCTACCCACTAAAAAACTGAAAAATGAAATTAACATGTAGAAATACAGTCATTTGAACACAAGAGTAATTGATTGCCAAGATAATCACCAAGGGGGAATTCTGCCAGCTGATAGCTTTCCTTTCTGTGCTTCACTCAGTAGATGATTTGCAACTAAGACGGGGTTCATAATACCTGAAAAAAGATGACAATTTGACCAGGTGCTTTGAAAATCATGACCCCTTGTATAAAAACATCTAAACTCAACCATCACCCAAAAAATTCCACTCATATTAAACTACAATTAAATAGTCAGTTAAATGATTCTTAAAGGAGACATTTGTATGCAATTATGAAAATATACATTTCTGAAGACATGTTTAGAATAACATTGGGAAAGACAATAAAAACACAAGTAAAATGAGTCTCCAAATCTCCAAGTTCAGAAAGTTTCTGATTGTTGTTCAGCTGCATTTTAAATATTGATTTTGAACAACAATAGCAACAATAGCTAATAGTTAAGAATTTAACTATGTGAATGTCCTTACTTGAAGTACCCTATCTTCAATGTATTGAGTTATTTGAAAATGGCGCAATCACAAAGTCAAAGTAGTAGTTACGTTAAGCATTTCTATAAAACGCATTTTGATACTTTGCAGATTTAACATCGCAATGTACTTCATAGGAAAACCCGTGGAAAAAAATATTGGCATGTTGTATTCATTAATATTATTAGGAACTGTTAGTTATTGTTGACCATGAGCATGTGACAAATTGCAAAAAATAATTGGAGGGAAAGTTGTTTGATTTTTAAAACATGATCAATGAAAAAAAAAATCTATGGTTGCAAAGACAACAAAAAAATGTCTAGCACACATTTTTAGCCTGGCGAATAAACCTCCACTTATTATTTATATATCATATGCTTAGTGTTGCCTGTGTGGTAATTAAAATAATCTGTTGTCTCAAAAAGAAAGTGCAAATTTTCATCCATGGGTTGTTTTTCGCAAAGAAACATGCTTTGATAACAGCATTTAAGGAAAACGTTTTCAGAATGCTGATGTGTGTATGTTAACACAATTTCTTGACGTCCATTAATGCAAAAGTGGGTGGTGGCCCGGTCCAAGATTTTTACGCTAAATCTCCCAGTCGCATTAGGAAAATCAGAGATGGTACAAAATAAACTTGAGGTTAGTCAACTTGAGGTGTGACATAATTGCAGTATAAAATACAAACTTGGGAAGCTCACCGCTGATGGCACCTACAGCTCCATAATGAAGCGACTTTCCATCCATTATGCTTGCATCACATTCGATTTCCCCTGACAAATTAAGGTTGGAGCCCATTCCCGCATTTGTAAAAGGAGAATCCTGAGAGAAATTGAAAAATGAAAATATGCAGAAGTGAGAACTTTCCTTAATAGGCATGATGTATAAGACAGGCATAGCATACAATGTGGCTTTATTTACTGCAGAAACAGCTGAAAATTATTTACAGAATGAGTATTAAGGCAATTTAATTTAAATATGATTCAACCATATCCAGGCAATCCTGTAGATTGTCCTGATTGTGTGAACTGCTGTCTGTGCCACAGCATCAATGAGACCCTGAAACACTGCCGTTAACATCCGTCATCATAGCCAGTATAGCACAGTGAACAATCTGCTTGATGAAAATAATAATCTTTTCTTGAACAGAAAAGACAAGTTGGCTAATGCTCTTGACTTTTCTGATATGTTTCCTTGTTTTGATGCCTCATATTTGATTTTCTTAATGAAAAATTTGGCTTCTTCAGTTAAGGGCTTCATAATTAGATTTACATAAAGATTAAAAATGGTTTTGCTGTTTTATGATTTCTTGTTACACCACAAAGGAATTCCCCATTTTGCAAATTAATCAAGACCAGTAGGAAACTATTTCTTTAGAATATTTCTGTCAGTATATTACCGGCATACAAAGATATTTCCCAAACACTAATATAAGGTAATATTTCAGATGCAGTAACATTTAATCATAAAATTAATTTAAACAATACAGTAATCAATAAAATGAGAATGCCTCAGTCAATGAAGAAGGAACCTGTATATTGTTTTGAATATTTGTTTCTTTTCTTGGTTTCTTGTTTCCCTGGACTTTTATGTCCCATGACACCTTTGATCTGAGCAGACTACTATAAATGAATTGTTCCCTCTTCAAGCCCAGCCCCATGGAAAATTACCTCTTACATTATCCCACAGGATGTACGTACATGCATCAAAAGTTGGAGCAGAATAAAGCTGTTTGTGATAAATACATATATGTGTCAAATGATGTTTCCCTATAACAGGGGTGGCCAAACCTTTTGGCTCAGGGGCCACATTGAGTTAAAATTTGACAGACAGGCAGGATCACCACATATAAAAACGCATTTGTTAACAGTACATATCAGAATCATCTGACATTTGCTTTGAAAATAAAACCAGCTTGGTTTTGAAGGCTCTCACATTTGCTTGCATTTCATGCACAAACCGGTTTTCTCCTTGTAGCTTCACATCCAGCTAATTCATGTGTCAGTATGTCCACAGTAAAGGCTAAATCAAAAAGCCAATCTGTGTCATTCAGCTCAGGAAAATTGTCAAGTGTTCTCAAGTAGCCTCAAAAATGAAATAATCTCCTGTTTGAACTCCCACATTCACTGATCCAATCATTTAAATCAAGTATGATTTCTGTACCAATCTTTGGTTGGCCGGATTAAAAGACAAATCCCATCCCTGCCCTATAAGCACTGAAAGCGTTTTCGATGTTGTTTGATCGAACTAGTCATCTCCTCTTAATAATGGCGGTATGTTGGGGCACAGTGTGTTATAATACTTATTTAACCATGTTTAAGAGCTGAATATATATAATCATATCTTAGCCATATATAAACCAACCTCAAGCTCAACAAGTGCTGCTGCTACAGCGTCAACTGCAAGTGCTCCAGCTCTGAGCCGATCCACAGCCTGAAAAAGACAGGTACACCTCTGAAGCTTGTTTTATAAACCAAAAAGGGTATAAATGAATATCCAATTAATTTCTGCATTTTTACAAAAACAACCAAGAGAGAGGGGGGTGAGGGAGAGGGAGAGTTGGAGAGAAGGAGAGACGGAGAGAAGGACAAAGAGAAAGAGAAAGAGAAAGGATAAATGGCAACATCCTAACAGCTGCATTTCCAAATCAGTGTCAAGCATGGGACAAAGAAACATTTGAGTCCCGCAGACCTTTTTAACAGCAAAATTAGTAGATTCAAATAACTATTGAAGTCACAGGTATGTTGACCAATTAATAAAAATCCCTTTAAAAAAAAAACTGAACAGCTTCATTTGTGTAGCCTTTGACAACATTTATTTAACGCGGCAGATTATCTGTATTTGAACATTTACGTTTCTGCAAAAAATGCTATTCTACTAAGTCAAAATTCACAAACCCATATAAATAACAGTAAAATGTACCGTACTTCTTTTTAACCTTTACTTAGTCATGGTGGTGTTCTTTGAATGGCCTTCCTTCAACAGTATAACTGCAGTCTAAGCCATTTAGTATCATCACTGTTCAAAGGCGTCCCAGAGGCAGATATCGAGAGACGGAAGACAGCGAAACACACTATGCTTATAAATTAGTAGTTTTTGTATCGAATCACTTTGGTGTACAATTTTTTGGTAACACCTTTAAATTAACTTACTCGCTGGCAGGCTCTTTTGCACACATGTTTGTATTCTTTGGCCTTTGATTCA
Organism: Fistularia commersonii; assembly: GCF_037954325.1. Lineage (NCBI taxonomy): Eukaryota > Metazoa > Chordata > Actinopteri > Syngnathiformes > Fistulariidae > Fistularia > Fistularia commersonii. Next base: position 10,805,915 of record NC_141285.1, read on the forward strand.
GAATGGTATCCTGCTCCTGAAAGCAAACAACATGGTATTAAGTAAAAAATTGAACACATAATGACCATAAAATAAAACTCTTCTTCCCGAAACCCTAAAAGGATGCTATCATAAGAAGGGCAATCCAGTTAGCTAAGATTTATTACTATTTTTTTAAACAAATTGAACTTTGACTCTCAGTTCCAGCTTGGGCTCATCTATGTGCCAGTAGGGATCGTTCATATTGTAAGGGACAATGATGGCCCATTCTTATTCTTATACATTACATACATTACATGCAAGACCACATCCAGACATGCAATTCAACTGCCACATTAGTTTTAACACAATGACATATGTGCTCTTTCATGTATTTGTGCTGATAAACACAAACAAAAACATAATAACGTGAATGCTTGTTATGTTGTTGGAAGTGGATTCTTGCGACTTGGTGACATGGCTGGCATGGTGACATTGGTGACATTTAAAGCTCCTTGTTTCACTGCCCAAAGTGTTGTTCAAACTATTTGAGAGAACAATGAATGATTATAAAATGTATATTCATTAAATATTTGTGGATATTCCAATACAGAAGAATTTTCAGCACTCTATGTTTCAAAAGGAAATATGCTATGTTAATTTATAAAGCAGACACAGCCATGTAACACCAATTAGATAGTAAATATCATATTACAGCTACAGCACTGAGAAGAATCCACTGATAATTTATAAAATATTCAAAAGGTCAAAGAAACAGCCTGGGGCAATGAAACAAAAATGTATGAAATCTAGTGCTTGTCCCGCTGATTAGCATTACAACGTTTTTTTTTTTATACTTGATGTATGGTTTGTTGTTTAATATTCTCCTCTAAAAATAGAGATGATGCTTCTAGTAATAATCACAAATATTATGGAAAATTTATGAGCAAAACTTAATATCTAAAGTTAATGAGACACAGGAAAAAGATGAGCAGTTACCTAATCTCCACCCTAGTTGAATTGTCGTGTGTCAACACTACCTTTATGTTCCTTCATTCATTCATTCATTCATTCATTAATCATTTATACCACTGATCCTGCACTCAAGGTAGCAGAAGGCTGGAACCTGTCCCTGTTCACATCAGGCGTGAGGCAAGGTACACCCTTGACCAGTCGGCATTTCAAATTACATCCATTAAATGTTAAATCATGGACTTTAGATCATGAATTATAAGTAACTTGATTTGTGTTTCTACTGTTCTTGGGGGTTACAGGTACGCATTTAATGAATTTGGCACCTTGACCTCGGTTAAAAGGTTTTACTGTAAAATATGCTCTCTTGAATCCCAACACAAAGACACCGGTTTCTACCTAATACCTAATAATGTACTGCTGAGATGACTACCTGAAACTAATCTTATTTAACAGGGAAAAGTAATAAGGCCATTTCTGTAGTCATCACTATCCCCTTGGAATAGGACCACCTGTAAGGCAAAAACAGTGCTAGTAGTTCATCAAAAGTAATTAGGGGAATAAAAAAAAAAATATATATATATATACTGACCATGCCGAAAAAAGTTTTGAGTGGGGAAACGAAGGGTTCTATTCTTGCTTTACTAGGAGATAGATACAGTGAGGGTCAGGTTGCTTCCATTCATAAAATTTCCAAGACACCGTTTCATGAGCATAAGGTCAAGCAGCAGACATTCCTCTCCAACAAAGCTACAGTCTGGCAAAAGCCGAAAACAACTCTCCACTGACCAGTTAGATGGTCACCTTACTCGGATGTCACTCAAGAACCATAGGATGACATCAAGTAACCCTCGAAAAGAATAGCAAATGGTGAAACGTCATTCAAACAGGACCTTAGAGGCAGAGCTCAAGTTGTGTAAAGCAAGAAAAAGCCCTTTGTCAATGAGAAGCAGTGAAGAGCCAGGCTTAAGTTGCAAAAGACCTTAACGCTTGAACCACAGAGGACTAGAGCAAAGTCACTTTTCAGTTTTGTCCAACACCTGGTTGTCTCATGGATATATGGAGACCTAGAGAGGACTACAAGCCACAGTGTCTTACACTGTGAAATTTGGTGGAGGATCAGTGATGATAAGGGGAGGCTCCAGCAGGGCTGGAGTCAGGCAGATGCGTCTTTACCACGAAGGACGCGTGAATCAACAACGTAATGCACAAGGTAATCCCATAAGAATACTTGCTGCTTTCTGCTCTAAATTGTTCCCAAACTCTGAGGACTGTTTTCTTCAGCAGGACAATGTTCCATGCCACATGGCGAGGTCGATCAAGACGTGAATGAAGTACCCCTGGATCAAGACCTTCTCATGGCCAGCCAAATCTCCAGACTTGAACCCCACTGAAAACCTCTAGAATGTGATCAAGAGGAAGATGGACAGTCACAAGACATCAAACGAAGCTGAGCTGCTTTAATTCTTGCACCAGGAATCGCATTAAGTCTCCCAACAGCAATGTGAAAGACTGATGGAGACCATGCCAAGACACATGAAAGCTATGATAGCATATCAGGATTATTCCACCAAATATTGATATCTGAATAATTCTGAAGTCAAAACATTAGTAATGTGTTGTTTAAATTAATATGAATGTGTTTTTTTTGCAATATTTGAGGGCTGAAAATCAAAAAATTTCAGTAGTCTTATAATTTTTTCAAGAGCAGTAAATATGATACAAAAGTGGTGAGCAAAAAAATCAACATCAAATTAGAATAATAATCTTCTGACTGTGGAGACCTTTCTCTTTCCCTATATCTATTCAATATTTACTTAATTAGTATACTTAAATTCATAGTATCCTGCGTTGTCTTGATTCTCTATTCGGATGATAAATGATAACGCACATACTTACCTGCATGTACTAAAACAAATCCACCAACACTTGGCTTTTGACTCTTGCTGGATTCAAGCTTACTGGACCATGGATTGGACAGGTTAAAGGGGGACTGCTGCTTATCAGCAGAATTTATGAGACTTTCCATAACCCCTGCATAGCCTATCATAGCCTATCAAACAATTGAGAGAAAGACATTTTGAAGCAAACATCTGTGGAGGGAAAATTATATCATTGCTGGGGGTAAGCTTCAGGTCTCTACGCTTATCCGCTAGTGTTAATGAATTAACCTGAACATAGGCGATTGAAGTCCTAAATCAATAGTCTGGTTTTCTAAACTTGATGTGATCGATGACAGAGATGGACAACAATCAATGTCAAATTTACTTCAGACCACATATTAGTTTGACGGTTTAATGTACCATCTGAAATTGTGTCATTAGCTTACGAAGACATTGGTCCATTTAAACATCCGTTAAGTCTCATTCAGCTTTAATTGACAATTTCAGATGTTCTTAAACTCCCGCATGAACCGTTTCTGTACGCAATGTTGATTCAAATCTATTAACGTCGAGAATCAACTACATTCCATGGTTTTAAACGCTTAACAATGTAGTACTCTGTCATTAACACTGTCAATGTAGACATGCCCTATGTTTCGTTAGCTTGCAGGCTAATACCTTGTTAACGCAAATGAAATACCATCGAACTTACAATCTATAATTCCTCTCCTATCGACGAGAAAAGCGTGTGTTTACAGCAACGGTTGTACTATATGAGTCTAATGCGCATAAAGCGTAGTGGAACTTCAAAAACTTTGCTCTCATACGCTCTCACTCCAGTGCTACAGCGTTTAGCTGGTTAGCTGCAATGCATGTAAGTACTTCCTGGTTCGGATACACGTTGCTAAGGAAGTGAGTACAATTCCCACTTGTCCCACGTGGTTGATGACCGCCACTGCGATCCAAGGATTTGAATGCTGCATATTATAAATAAATAAAGCGTGACGTAGTATTTCCTGCTATGTTATTCAGTTTATGTCAGTATAAAAATGTGGACTGATCTGTTAGATAGGTGGGAAAAAGATAGTTTATTTTCGGAAAAATATTAAGAGCATTGATTGGTAACACGGGTGTCATAAGGAAGTAAATGATCCATATTTTACCATGCTTTATTTAATTTTATTATAATCATTAGTAATGGAATCCCCACTTCCTCAACCCGGAGTGGGCATTCCACCGGTTTCCGGTTGACCACCATGGTCTCGGATATGGAGGTGTTGATTCTCATCCCGACAGCTTCACACTCGGCTGCGTACCGCTCCAGTGAGAGCTGGAGATCATGGCCTGATGAAATCAACAGAACCACATCATCTGCAAAAAGCGGAGACTCGATCCTGCAGCCACCGAACGGGATCCCCCCGACGCCCTGGCCGTGCCTAAAAATTCTGTCCATAAAAGTTATGAAAAGAATCGGTGACAAAGGGCAGCCTGGCGAAGTCCAACACTCATCAGAAACGGGCCCGACTTACAACCGGCAATGCGGAGCGAGCTCCAATACCGATCATACAGGGACCTAATAGCCCATGTGACAGGGTTTGGTACCCCATATTCCCGGATTACCCACCACAGGATTTCTTGCAGGACACGGTTGAATGCCTTCTCCAGGTCCACAAAACACATGTGGCTGGGCAAACTCCCATGCCCCCTCCAGGACCCTGCCGAGGGTATAGACCTGGTCCACTGTTTTATGACCAGGACGAAAACCACACTGCTCCTCCTGAATCTGAGGTTCAATCACCCGACAGACTCTCTTCTCCAGCACCACTGAATAGACCCAGGGAGGCTGAGGAGTGTGATCCCCCTGTCGTTGGAGCACACCCGATCACCCTTTTTAAAAACGGGGATCACCACCCACCCATGTCCAGCAACACTGTTCCAGACATCCAGGCAATGTGGCAGAGGCATGTCAGCCAGGACTGCCCTACAGCATCCAGAGCCTTGAGAAACCAATGGGAGACCTCATCCACCCCCCCCCCCCCCCCCCCCCACTGAAGACCTTTTTGACCATCTGCCGTCATTGGGGAGTGGCAGGGTTCACCCTAGAACGATCACTATGTTGATCACAGGGCCACATCGACAGACATACAAACTTTCACTCTCTCATTCACACCTCTCAGAAATTTAGGGTCTCCAATGAACGTGCTGCAGGGGGTAAACCCTTGCAGACACAAGGAGAACATGAAAATTTCACACAAAAAGGCCATCTGTCAGAATTGAACTGGGGCCCTACTGGGCGCTAACGACTTGCACCACCATGCTACTTTCATTGATATATGATGTGCCGAAATGAAAGCTGACCAGTGTAAGAGTGAAACCCAAAATTGTTTAAATAACAGAATTATTATGTTTCATATGGACACATGAAGCATACATACCGTATAATAAACAATACAACAGATTTAGCTGGATCAATACCCAGAAGCTTAAAATGGTTTGAATGCCTTTAAACATATGCTGTAAACATTCAATCATCCAGCCATAGAACATCTATTTGACTTGAGTTTGCCAGCAATCATGAAGGAATTTCAAAGCAGACATGCTGTAGTGTGAAGAGACATGGTGGATGGGGGCTTTATTAAATACAGTAAAGTAAACACAGGAAAATTTCACCAAAGCTGCAACCCACAGGAATCCTTTTAGAAAAGAATATTCAAAATATGTGTATGTGTGTGTGTGTGTGTCTGTGTGTACACTCATATTGGAAAAATCACATCTTGTCTTGTTGGTGCTGCTATTGCAAGTGATCAGTTGGCAATTGAAGGTCATTTAAGGATTATCAGTCATGTATTTTCAAATAAAATAGTATTAAATTAGAAAATTTACAGGATCTGAATTCTGGAGAAAATGACAGACAAAGCACTGGTTGAGCCTTTACTTACATGTTCTGGTGTTTTCTTTATACCAAAATTAAGTAACTACATCATTGTCAAGAAATCACCATACACATTTTTAAATGAGGTTCAAGAATCACAAAAACACACATAAAAGGCTTGAAATCAGAAACTTCGTTAACAATTTTATATGGACAGTTAATATTCAGTCTGAAAAAGTTGCTGGACATAAAAGATAGGTAATGAGCATCCATTTCAGCTTTTGCTCGGTCAAATTGGGTTTTTGCCTCTTTGGAGTTAGAGTACTAAGCAGTTTACAACAGATAAACTGTAAAAAGCAGGATACAATGGAACATGTAAGCAGGCAATGTTTGATTCAAAATGTTGAGGGATCAAAACAGACCACAATCTGTGGTTTCCTGTCGGTAAATATTTAAATGTAAGTATAATATATAAATGATATATTTTAATACTTAAATATTAAAGTTCTGAGTGCAAGTTGAGTGTGCTGGTGGGGCAGTGCCAGGACTGGTGAAGTCCATAGGCCTAATAAGATAGTGAGGAAAGCCCACTCAGTGGTGGAATGAACCTGAACCACCTTCAGTTGGTGGCAGTGGGGAGAGTAAATGACAAACTGTGAGCTATCCTGGATATTCTTCCCATCCCCTGCACGACAAGCTGTGGCTGATGTACTCTATATTGATGTTTAGATATAGTTGTGTATTTTTCACCCTCACTGTTCCTTGATGTTGCCCATTGTAATCCCCTGTTATTTGTTGTTAGAATAGAACAGAATAGTCATTTGGCAGACGCTTTCATCCAAAGCGACTTGCAGGGCCTCATACATGCGAAGCATGTGCTCTACCACTGAGCAACACGTTCACCGTTGTAGTTATTGTTTTAAGTTGTGTACTTGGCTGCTGTCGATTTATTCATGGATTTTTTTATAATACTGTTTTTATCCATTGATATCTTGATTGTGTTCAGTAATTTCATTGTTTTAATATTACTGTGGACTATGTAAGTAACTTCCAATGTAGAAGTACTGGCTTACTTGGCTTGTACTGTTACCATGACAATAACAATTGCCTACGTAGTGTATACAAATAGATTCTTCTCTGTTCAGGGTAGCATGACTGTCCTAAAAAAGGCTCGGTCTTACATTAAGAACTGACGCTTAGATAGCATTTTTGGAAATGATCAAAATGAACATGAGGAGATCTACGCAATCGGTGGCATTAAATGGGGAAATAGATAAGTCAGGAAGGACTCAGTCAAACTGATTTAGTTTATGTCTCCACCATACTAGTATCCAAATCAGACAACATCCATGATCAGCATGCTTCATGCATTAACTCAACTGCACGCAGGGTCAAAGACATAGAGTAGATACCGATGATTAAACATATTCAGACATACAATTTAGATATTTGAGTTAGCTTATGGGGAGATGACATACAACCCAAGGAGAGCCCAGGTCAAACTTGCAATCTATACATAAAGGGACCCCAATGAGTCACTGGAAATGAATTACTAATATATAGATGAGAGGAGACTATGAACCACCTCACCATCATGCATACCCTTCTTTGATATACCCTTGTCCATAAAGAATACGACACACTTTGGCTGATAATAACATAGATGTTGCATGCATACTGCATGACCCAGTAAAAAGTACCATTAATTTTGATCTCTTCAAAATCAAGCAAATGCTAATCCACCCAAGTACGACCTCTAGTGGTTGATTGATTATGAGACAGTCAAAATAAAATTGTCAAATCTTATAATGGCAACAGGACAACGTGACTTTTCTCCTTTCTCCTTCAAGGCTGAAAAGCTAAGTCCACTTGCCACTATATGATGTGACAAAGATCGGTCATGATTTGGATGACTAACAACCTTCTAATTGCCCCTCAGGAACAAATAATTTTTTTCTGATTTCTGATTTCCAGGCACTAAATTAATATCTTAAAATCTAACAATTAGGGTTTTAAACACAAAACAAAATATTGATCATGGTACAGAGGATGAACGACATGGTCTTCTTGGATATTAAATCAGTGGTTTTAGGAACAGATGGGTTCAAACCAGAATAGGGCTAACACAACAGATGACAGACGGTGGTATCTGGAACCGGGTCTTACATGTGACAGCCAGAATGGTTCTATCTGGTCTATTATATCAGCTTTTCTCTACTAGGAAAGAGAATGGTAGGTCTCTATACATTTTGCAACTGACACCTGAGTAACATATGGCCAAATTATCCAATATGAAATTTCATTCACCAGATTATAAATAAAAACAAAATTACAGGCCCGGGTTAGGTGCTACTTGCTGAAAAAAATATTTACTACACTCACATGCTCCCCCTATCAATACCTGATCAAAGATTATCAAAATATTGTTTTCTTAAAATTATCTTTTCTCTATGTTCAAACACCAGATTCCCCAAAATAGGATGAACTACTGTCAACCAGCAATGCAAACATGTGGCCAAACTAACTAATGAAACACAAAAACATGTATTATCATGACATCTTAAACACATCTTTTGAAAAGGTTAACTCAACCAGACATTAATTCAACGTGTTTTCAATAAACTGATTGACACTGACTCAGAGTATCCACTGGTGGAGTTTGTATGCAAGTGGTCGGGCGGTACTTGCCTACAACCTCTCACGCCAGGAGGCTGAACCTCATTCATGGGTGGACAAACCTGAAACAGCCTATCATGCTTCACCAACACGAGGGTGTCCGCGTGTATGTGTGTGTGTGTGGGGGGGCGGGGGGCCATGTGATTGACAGAGCAGATAAACCAATCATGGTACAACATTTCTGCTAATATTAACCAATCACGTTACCGGAATTTGTACACATAATTTACGGTGTAAGCATGGTAGGTTGAACTTATTGAGCCCCACAGAAATTTGACAGCTTCACAGGTGAGACAACCGACCAGAGGCTGTTTCACTTTGCATTTCAATTTTATTTTCCGGAACACAGTTCACTGTGAGCTCTGGGGTTGCCACAGTCAAAAAACAACCATTCGAAGTCTAATCACAGCGGCAGCATGAGCAAAAAGAAAAAGGATTGGAAGACTGAAAAAGGTAAGGCTTCTTTTGTACTGAATTAGGCTATCACCCTGTCCATGGCAGAACGCATAAATTCTATCCATGCCAGATGATTGACAATAGCTCGTATTGCAAAATTGCACCAGTATCGAGGCTTTATGACAATATTTATGGTGGCAGCAGACGTTATGAAGATGTTTTTCCTGTTTGACTATCGTTAATGTTTGTTTGGTATTTGCAAGTACACTGTTGAGACACTGCCCCTTAGAAGCTTGATATCTCACACAAAAGGTGTATACTGTTATTTTTGTTCTGTCTTTCGAGTTAATTGTGTAGATGTTTACCACTTGTTTACACCTGTGTGATGCATCAACAGCAGCCTGGGAATTTGCAAACATTCTGAACCTTGAAAGATTACTGTTACTGAACATATGGACACAGATTTGTAAAAGTAAAATGAATACATTTAGAATATGTTTTACTGTTAAGAGGATTTAAAAGGAGTTTGTTGTATGTCTTTTTTTAATGTAAGACCTGAATTTAAACACAAGTGAAGGTAAAAACAACTATAGAGTTATTGGGTAGAAAAAAAGTATGTCATTGTGGACAGAGAGAGTTGTTGCAGGTGTTTTCACCTAACAAGGTGGGCACAGATCAGCACAGATGTTATCTATCATATTAATTTGCTAAAGTGGCCTTATAAATCACACAGACCTCCTGCACTCATCTCTCATTCAACAAGAAAGTACCTCATAAGTTAATGAAAAAACTATTTATTCTATTAACTTTTGAACTTGTTGACTTGTTTTTATGATGAAGAGTCTGGTACCTCCCCGTCTGAGAGAAAGGCAAATTCTACATTCACAATTAAAAGTTTTAATTAAAAGCTAATAATTAATCTTAGCTATTTCAGAGTCAAGCGGCTAGCAATACAGAGTGGACATTAAAGTGAATCAGATGTAATATTTGGGCCATATAGTCCAGCCACAAATTGCTTTAAAACAAGGTAGTGATATCAAAGACTTATTTTACAACTAATATGTGGCCTCCCTGTCAGATGCCGCATATTGTGAGTTTTAATTTTTTTGAATATTCGGTAAGGATGAATATTCAGCAGCAGAATAATGCAGAACTGTTTGGAGAAATTAGAGCAAACTGAACTTCATCGTTTACTGTGTGTGTAAACTTTGGAGATAAAAAACTAAATGAAACTTATCAGATGTCTTAAATGACAATAAGCAATGCTACTGAAGAGAGTTTAAACAATACGAGAAGTATCTACCAGCTGCAATAGTATTCTTTCTGATTCCACAATCTTAAAATGCCTATCTGGAGGTAATTTCAGAAGTTAGGTTTACAATATTAATGATCCTTTTAATAATGCACATTAAGAAAGTTAAGGTGTTTGTAGAACAACAGTGTTTGTGCTCGGGTATCTCTAAAGATAAATACTGGTACCATTCAACCCTCTGAACTTTAGTCAAGGAACTCAGTAAAAGCTCAGGTTCTATATGCAAAGACCCGTCACGACTCTCATTCCACTTGTGTAGCTGTTTCATAGCCCTAGTATGAGAGAATAAAACCCAAATCTGTCAATCTCACATTACAATCACTTTGCAAACTTTCCATGTTTAATACATGAAACAGTTGGAGAGCAATAGTTGTATTGATAATGGCTCTGTATAATCATTCTTCCACAGAGAGATTGCTCCATCTGGAAATCGAGGAGAGACGCAAGGAGTATCGTCGCCAAGACTATGTGTGTCTGGACAAGATTACAACCTGGAGAGAGGAAAATTACTGTAAGGGAACTCAATGTGGGATTTCTCCTAATGACACAATATAGTGACAAATAATTGCATCATAATTGAGAGCTGAACACTTAATTAAAATGTAATGAAAATTTCAATCTGTTGCACATCAACTTTGAAAGTGCTCAAGTATATAATTTCTTATAAATATGAAGTGTTTCAGAATAGTATTTGCTACAGTTATTCAATCTACTATTTTTATTTTACAGACTTGGCCCATCACTTAATTGGTTGTATGATATTATTTAGAAAAAGAAGGTAAATGTCTATGTGAGTTTGATATATTGTTGAACTGTGCTCCAAATACATCAGCCAGACCTGCTTGTGAATTGATCATTGACTGTAGTGCATGGTCATTGTGACCTCGAGAAAGATGCTATAATTGTATATCATGGTGCCGAGCAGATCCCATAACAATTACTTTGTAATTCTATCCGTGTATTTCTTAATATGATGAATGAGAATTCTCAGGTACATTTTTTGCAGCTGTAATGTTTAAGCATTCAATAATTCCACTTATAATTGGGTGACTTTGCAAAAGTGCAAATCATCCTCAACACTCAATAACTTGATCAGTACGAGAGACATCATTTAGGATTCTCTGACAGAGCAGATGAGTCAACAGTTTGATATGAGTGCACATGATTAACCTGGTAAAAGCACATGCCACACTCTTGAGAAAAAAAAAGTGGAAAAGCCCCCTGTTTTAACATTACAAAAGTCGCAATATCAATGAAATTAATAATCTAAACTTGTGTCCTGCATATGACAATTAACTGGTGTTCTGTGTATAGTATTTAGGATTTAGGATTAGTTTTTTTATACATCTTATGATGCAGTTTCTTGGACACATCATCAGTGATGGTACCTAGGGTCAGGAAGGGTTTTGAGTCTTTCAACTTCAGACCTCCTCACCAAGACAAAGTTGTTTTCCCAAGTCCACCCTTAGTTGCCAGCCCTTCCCTGGTCCCAGGAGACCTGTTTTGGGCTTTCAGCTAAGAGGGTAGTTGAGGGTTAGAATGTCATTCATACTACCCAAGTGTTTGTTGAGGGAGCCTGTGCCCTCTACTTTCTGCAAGTCCTCACCTCAGTGCCAGCTTGAGATACTTTCAGGTCCTTGACTTCCGGCCACTGGAACACCTCCTTTGCCCTGGTAGCCATGAACTCCTCAGTAAGTCTGTTGATAGGGGAGCGTCAGTTTGTTGCTGTAGAAGTGATGCTGCTCAGACTTGGTAGTAAGCCTAACCAAAGTCACAGGTGGCTACTGAAGTCCTTCGACAGCAGAGTTAGGAAATTCATATACCAGCAATGGCACAGAGTCCTTTGCAGGATGCCATGCTGGTTTAATCATGCCTTGCATTTCCCTGGAAGACCTGACTTGTCAACTGTTGTCAGCCAACTCACCAGTTGCACATTGTTTGCTTTCATGGAAGTGTCATCCTTAAGGGGCAGTCAAAGATTTTTCAAAGGCTCTTCTCGGGTTTCTCTGTAAATGATGGATTCTGGGTAACTCTTTGAGAGAAGTGGAATCGATTGATCACCTTTCCTCTCTCCAGGACCAGAGTAGTGCAAGTCCTGGACTCAGGGTAGTAGATGCGATCGCTGGGGGAAAAGATTAGTAGCTGGCCAATGTAAACCAACATATTCCAATCTTGGGCCACGGCTACCTGTCCAGGCTTAAGTATAGTGGTAAGATGGTTAGGCTTTTTCCAACCCTCTCAGATGAATGAGGCTGCCCTGGTGGAATTGGTCACTCTCAGGGGTAAGGAGTTAACTACATTCCTCTTGTTCTCCAGTACTGCTGTCAGACACTTCAACACCTGATTGTGCCTCCAGGTATAACGTCCTTGTGTGAGGCTGGTCTTGCAACTGGACAGAATGTGTTTGAGAGTTGCATGGGATGGGCAAGGGGCACAGGCTGGGTCTTCGCCATACCACCGGTGGAGATTTTTTGGCATCAAAAATCATGGGTAGGTCAGATGATGAAGCTTAGGTTATTTGCTTTCATCTCCCAGAGCTCCTTCCTGCTGAGCAGTCTAATTTCAAGCTGTGGAAGCCTTGTGCCAAGTCAGTTTACTTGCTAACAGACCAAAGTCTCCTATTTCCAACTGGACATGCCCCACAATGTCATTGCGTTTAAGGCCAATCATTCTGCAATGCATTGGATGTTGTCCACTTCCGTCAGGTTGCCAGAGGTGGTGCAGTAGTGCTGACTGTCCAATCTAGGGAGTCCTTTAGGGTCATTTGGAGCCTCACTTTAGAGCACTTGTACTCTTCATTGAGGCTTATGATAGGCAGCTCAAGGACTCCTTTGCTATAGAGGTTAATGTTGGTAAGACAGCATGGAACACAAAGCCATTTCTTCATGTGTGAAGTCATGGCTCATTCCATCTTTTCCACAGATTTTCTGGGGACCTCGTAGATGGCAAGTGGCCACATAACCCAAGGAAGTAGCCCAAATTGTTGCATGCACCAGAGCTTGAGCTTTCCTGGTAGTTGGGTCTTGCTGTTGTTTGCCAGACTGCTGGTAAAATTCTGCTTTAGCTGTTGCACATGGTCTTTGTCCCTGAGGTTGGTGCTGTACAATCTACCCAAACCCTCTACAGGTTGCTCATACACCGTTGGTATTGGGTCATCACCAATGTAAAAGCTCATGTTTTTTCAGTATTGATATTCCTTGTGATTTGCTCGACTTGATTTTCATCTTGGCCCATGTGATGTTGTCCTGCAATTTCTCAAGTAGTTGCTTTGTGCATGCTACAGTAGTGGTCAGGGTGGTCATGTCATCCATGTATGCGCAGATTGGTGAGAGGCGGATATTGTTCACGCTCCCCCCACCACCCACCTCGAGACTGTGATGATAACTTCCATGGCCATTGTAAAGGCCAGGGGTCATATTGTACACCCTGCCATAATGCCTATTTCCACATGCTGTTGTAAGGCACAGTTGCAGGTCTTCATAGTAGGCCTTACCCGGGGAAGTGATGGGGGTTGAACATGATTCCCAGAGGAGGTTATGTGGAACAGATCTAAATGCATTGACCAAATCGAGGAAGATGACATGGAGGTCTGTCCTTTTTATTTTTTTCCTCTCCCCCTTTTTTGCTGCCTGTATCTGATGCTAGATCATACTGGTGTGCTCCCCACATTCAGAAAATCCAGAAATTCCTGCCTTCAGTACTGATGTATCAATATATTTATTCTTCTCCAGGTAGGTGGACAGCCTCTGTGCTATTATATGGAAGAAAAGGAATTGGATGCGATAGGGGTCTGACCTCCAGGCTCAGGCCACAATATCTTCCTGTAATTAAGAATAGCTATGAATAGTAGGTAAAAATACAAAATTGCATTTGAGTGCAATTCATTTACCTTTACATTTTGTATCTAACCCATCAACCACCCCTACATTTAAGCTATATCTTCACAGGAAGGGTGGAGCTTATTTTATTTAGCTGAGCAAACATTCCTTTTAAAAACAAAAGTATGTAGAGAGCAAATAATTTTCCTAGGGGTCCAAAGTAATTGCACAATTACTTTGACCGGAACTGACATTGTGAGGTTGCAAGAGATGCCACTACAAATAAAAGGTTGGCTGGAAACAACCAAGTTATCAAACTTACGGATGAGCCAACTTCTCAATTTGGTAAATTATTTTAAAGAAGGAAGTTCTGCAAAGTTGCCAAGTTCACACACACCAAAAGACATGAAAGATCACAAAGAACTACTACGAAGTAGATGATTGCCAATATTTTTCCAGAGTTGATGGAAATATCTACAATAGAGAACACTTAAACAGGATCAACTTCCTTTCCATTTCGGGAATAAAAGTCCAGATTAGCCTCTACTAGAAAAATTAAAGGGATAAATAATAATATTTTGCATATGTAATACAAGCTTGATAAATAGGCCTTTGTGTGAACCAGTTGTGGTGTTGATAGATAAACGGTATTGTGCTCTGTTCAGAAACTCAAAACTGCAAACAGCTTCATGGTAACAGATTGTTTTTTTCAGTACATTTGTAGTTTCTCAAATTAAAGAGATGGGATATACCTCACTAGCTACGTCTGTCACCTCATCATATCTCAATGCATGACTTTTAGTTACTGAATACCAAACTAAACACAGAGATCCACTAAAAGCCAGCTTCTTAAGGGAGATGCCATCAAAACCTAAGACTTACTATTTAAGTGATGACCTTGGCAAACAGAACAGAAAAACAAAGCAGCAGCCTATCAGCTTAACCGTATAGTTTTGAAACCTCATGGTTTTTGCTCCAATTAATTTAATTTTCAAATAAGTGTATTCAAACAAGACTTGCAAGATAAACAAACAGTATTGTCAATATGTCAATGAACTAAAATATATTGATGTAAATTATTTTTCATTTTGTTCATGTGGAAAGACTGAAGTAACTAGATAATATGAAAACAAGTCATTTAAAATCATATTTTTTTTTTATTAGTAATATTTGCAACAACAGCTGGTATGTACTGGTTGAGATAAGTGATTGTGTAACTTTAAACACAGAATTTAAGAAACCTTAAGACACCTTTTTTTGATTGATTAAAACATTAGTGTACACCGTAACAACAGTAAGTAAAATCTTTTCCTTTCAGATTTTCCCTTCAGGGGTCACCACAGTGAATCAACCTTCTCCATCTAACCCTATTCTCTGCATCCTCCTCTCTTACCAACGACCTTCATAGACCTCCTGCCTGGCAGCTCCAATTCCAGCATCCGTCTACCAGTATATTCACAATCCCTCCTCTGTACATGACCAGACCATCTCAGTCTGGCTTCTGTGACCTTCTCTCCAGAACATCCAGAGGTTCTCTTCCGGCACCCTGTCTTTTTTTTTTTAAGTCCACAAAAGTGCAATGCAGCTTCCTCTGTACTTTGCTATTGCATTCTCAAAGCAAATACTACATCTGTAGTACTCCTATGCATGAAGCCATACTGCTGCTCACAAATGCTGACTTCTGCTCTCAGTCTAGTCACCACTACTCTTTCCAATTAATGAATTGTATGGCTCATCAACTTTATCTCTCTATCATTATCCTAATAATGCACCTCCCCCCTATGCTTAAACAGGCACCGTCACACTTCTCCATTCCTCAGGCATCTTCTCACTCTCTAAGATCCTGTTGAATAATCTAGACAGAAACTCTACAGCTGCCTCTCCTAGATACTTCCATATCTCCTCAGGTGTATCATCAGGACCAACTGTCTTTCCACTCTTCATCCTCTTCAAATGGCTTCTTTACTTCACATTTTACTAATATCTGCTACTTTGTGGTCTACAATAGTCATGTCTTCTACCCTTCACTTCCTTTCATTTTCCTTATTCCTCAGCTCTTCAAAGTATTCTTTCCATCTTCCCATCACTCTTCTAGCATCTGTCAATACATTTCCCTCTCTGTTCTTAATCACCCAGACCTGCTGTACATCCTTTCCATATCTATCTCTCTGCTTTGACACAGTGTGTAAATCATTCTCTCCCTCCTTACTGTCCAACCGAGCATACAAGTCATTGTACACACTTTGTTTTGCCTTTGCTACCTCTATCTTTACGCTGTATCTCCCTGTACTTCTGTCGACTCTCTTCAGTCCTCTCAGTGTCCCACTTCTTCTTTGCTAACCGCTTCCTCTGTATATACTCCTGCATTTCCTCATTCCACCACCAGGTCTCCTTATCTACTTTCCTTCCAGATGACACATCAAGTACTCTCCTACCTGTCTCCCTGATCACATTAGCCGTAGTTGTCCAGTCATCTGGAAGCTCTCCCTTACCACCCAGAAGCTCTCCCTTACCCTCTGGCCTTTCCTCCTCTCTGTCTGCTTACAAAGACACCATCCTTTTCTCCGTTTTTCGACACACAATTGCCCAATTTCCATTGGTACCTGGTTGCGGTTGTTGTAAACTGGGGCCTCATTAAACCAGTATGAGACTTAGGTTTAATTTGAATATTTGGTTTTGGCTCAAGTTTTACACCGGATGTCCTTCCTGACGCAACCCTCTGCATTTATCTGGGCTTTGAATTGGCTCAGGGAGACACTGGCCTGTACCGGCCAGTGCCCCCTGAGGCTGCATTCAACACTGTAAGTCAAATAAAAGGAAATCCTGAAAAGAAAGTAAATGTGTCAAATGTTGTCACATTCAACAACATTAGAGTGTAGATTGAACAAGTCATGTGCAGAAGTCACTACATTGTGTATCATGATGTCATCACATTCAATTGAAATGAGTCCAAGTTATGTTTTCTATTTCAGCTGAAGACAGCCAGAAAGGAAAGGAGCTTACATGTGGAGGGTGTCTGAGTGATAAAGTATCTCTCTACAAGGGAGATATTACAGTCTTGGAGGTGGATGCCATTGTCAATGCTGGTAAGAACTTTGAACATTGACTTTTAGCGCGTCACTGCATTTTCTAGCTTAAACTGTAGTTTGCTGTCCTCTACTGTTAACAATGTGGAAGTACTGGTTCTTCAAGCATCACATCATCCTGGTAAGACGTTTGCTCTTCCTGGTCTTTGTCTTGTGGTATGATATCAACTGTCTTACATTTAAAGCCATATGTAGTTCCTCTTCTTTTTAAGCCACTTACACTTTTTTATAAACTCATTTTTTTAGGTTTTTCTCAACATCAGTATAACAGGTACATTTACCACATGATTTTATGATGATCATGTCATGACATGAAAAAATAGTAACAGAAATATTGGGGATGGGGGAGAAAAAGGGGGGGGGGGGGGGGGGGGTTAAAAATATAGAAAAAAAAAAACAATCCACCCCACATAGGTAATCCAAAAGGGTATGATGCTTATGTCTAGTGACAGTCCAAAACTCTTTGACTCCAACCTTATTGTATTTGGAAAGACATGACAAGTGCCCATTGTTTAGTAAAAATAGGTTTCTGAAGTCTTAATGAATATATCATTTGTTCCATCTGGTAAATGTCCCATATCTTTTGGATCTATATATTATATGTAGGGGGATCCAGTTTCAACCGCCTGATAGTTATGGCTTTTAATGCTGCTGTTAGTAATCTGTTCAGGAGGTATTTTTCATCCTTTTTCTCTATACCCATAGGGGTTGCTCCTAATAATGCAGTTGTTGGACTTTGCAAAATGTACTGATTGAAGACCGTTTTTGGGCTTCAAAAACCTCCTTCCAAAATAAACTTAGTTTAGGGCAAAGCCAAAATATGCGTGTGGTTGGCAATATCTTTACCATAATTCCTCCAGCAAAAACGTCGTGTCGGCCCCATCTTAGCTATTATTTCTGGTGTTCTGAAACTTGAATTCCCTCCAGGAGTTTGAATTTGTGGTCCAGTGTGCCTCAATCCATATCTCCTCCCAGGTGTCCATTGGTGTCTACTGTTCATCAGTGTTGATTCCCGCCTCCCATCTCTGTCTTATTTGTTGGGAGTTATGTATATTCATAGATAAAAATATATTATACAGCCTACCAATCTTTTTCCTATTGCCCATTAGTGCTGTTGGAACCTTTCTATAGAAGTAGGTTTTCTAACTTTTTCCCACTCATGGTGCGTTGTCAGTAGTAGATATCTGTAGATATCTTAAAAAATTGTGTTTTTGGGAGATCAGATTACTTTGTCAGCTGTTCAAATGTTTTAAGATTGTCTTCCTTGATCAGTTGATGTAAATGGATTGGACTGTTCTGACTATTTTCTAAAACCAGTATCTAAATTGTTAGGGCTTTTCATAAGTGCAATATGTGTCAGTGATGAGAGTAGCTTTGGTAGTTGATAGGCTGACTGTATTTTATATGTTGTTTTTGTCCAGGCTGCCATTTCTTTTACAGGAACATCGATAAAGGGTAAGCTTTTCAGGGACTTTTTGCACCTGCTTTTCTCAACCTTAAACCTTGTGTGGATGCATCGTTCTGAATCCATGCAATCATCGGCTTCATTTGTGTAGCCCAGAAATAGTAATTCAGGTTTGGGAGTTTAAGACCTCCATCTGACATGAATGATTGTAAAGTTTTAAGTGTAATTCTAGGGCGCTTATTTTGCCAGATACATTGCCAGATACATTTTGATAATTTATTGAAGTTCCTAGGGTTTAGGAATTTCCACAGGTCGCATCTGAAATAAATCAAGCAATCTGGGCAGAACATTCGTACGGATACTTTCTTCTCGACCCAGTAGGGGGAGCGGGGCCATCTCTCCAGGTCACTACTAATATACTGCATTATTTTATTGTGGTTTATGTTATAGAGGTTATGTAGAGATGAGGGAATGTAGATGCCTAAATCTTTAATTCCTTCTTTGGGCCATCTGAATCTACTCTGTACATAAACTGTTTGTGAAACCAGATTAATTTTATCTATAGTCTCCGTTTTATTTACATTTACCATATATCCAGATTAATACCCATAACTAGATATGCGCTCCTTTAGACATGGGATTGTTGAGCTGGGTTCTGTTAAATATAGTAAAACATCATGTGCGTACGTGTTACTGTCGTCTCTAATTAGCCTGGCCAGCGGCTCAATACTGATAGCAAACAGTAGGGGTGATAAGGAGCAGCCTTGTCTGCATCCTTGTTCTAGTGTAAATCTCTCTGATCCAGATCCATTAACATTAATGGGTGCTTGTGGGGTTGAATAGTGTTTGTATCCAATTTATGAAATTAGGACCAAATCTAAATCCTTTTAGTGTTTGTAATAAATATCGCCCTGATACCCTATCAAATGCTTTTTGTGCATCTGTAGATACAGTTGATTCTGATTTCATATCTTTTTGATGAGATATCATATTGAATAAGTGTTGCACATTATCTATGTGTGACCTTCCAGTGAGGTCAGCCTGTGTGATCAGGGTGTATGATTTGAGCGATTATCTTATTTACCCTTCTAGCTAGAATTGCAGTTAATATACCCAAATCTTTGTTTAGTAATGATATTGGCTTATATGACTGGCCTTCAGAAGGGTCTTTACCCTCTTGATGAGTTATAACTATCATTACCTCAGTCCAAGATGGTACCATAGTTTTAGAATCCAGTGCATATCTGTAAGGATTAAGTAACAGGGGTGCTAGCAGGTCTTTAAAGGTTTTGTAAAATTCATTGATGTATCCATCTGGACCTGGACTTTTGTTATTTTTAAGTGATGAAATAACTTGCTTAATTTCCAGTTCCCTAGATTGCTTATCCGACTCCTTAGCTGTTGAGTCTGTCAGTTCAATTTGTTTTATGCTTTTTAAGTACCAGTACTCTGCGAGTTCTGCATCAGCACTACATGTGTCATTCTTATACGATGATTTGTAAAACCCTGCCACCACCTCTACTAATTTGTTTGGTTTTGTGGCAATATTTACTTGTGATTTGATTTTCTTTACTATGTTGTGAGATTGTTGCTTTTCTCAGTCTGAATGCTAACAGCTTGCCTGTTTCCACAATATTTTTGGTTAGTAAATCTTAAGCTTCCCTCAATTTTATCCAATGTAAGCTGTTAAGTTGTCTGAGTTGTATTTAAATAATTTGTAACCTTAATTATTGCAGATTCTTTATGTTCTCTTTTATTTTGTCTCCCAATTCCTGCTGTTTGGCCTTCTGCTTTCTTTTCTTTGAAGTTTTAAATGAAATAATTGCCTCTTATATGCTTTTGCACAGTATCAGTAGATTGGTTTCCGGTGAGGTATTGGTATCTAGATACTTTTTTTAATTCTTCTGTGATGAACGAGATGAATTCTTTATCATTAAGAAGAGATTAATTAAGCCTCCATTGTTTAGTTGTGGGTCTTTGTTCTATATCCCATTTCAAAAATACAGGTGCATGATCAGAAATAGTGATAGGCAGTAGTCAAGTCTGTTATCCTTTATAAATCTCCCTTTGGTAGAGCCACTTACACTCAACAGTTTAATTTTGTTTGCTGTTCCTCATAGCCGAGCTGTCATTAATGTGTGTGTAGAGAAAATGCGTTGAAATCTACTGTGAGAAGATGTGGTATTTGGGCAAATTATTCCGAAATACTAAACCACTTCTGGAAAGCATAACAGTTGAATTTGATATACTTACTCGGCCTAATAGTGTGACTGAACATGATAATTTTTTGCTGTCAGAATATACTATTGATATTCATGACAATAGTATTTGTCATCAATATTAAAACCTCCCAAAATATTGCACTGATCAATCTTATTGTGCGTTTTAAGTAACTTAATGTTTTGAAATAGTTGAAACTTGCATTAGTTTAAAAACAGTCAACAATCTTTGGCTGAAGAGAAGAAAAGCCATTTTTCTATTAAAATGGCTATAGTAATGTAGCAGATAAAAATGGGAATGAGTCTCAGGAAGGAACAAGTCTTTTCAAGCCAAATAACGTCTGGCAGTCCACTTCAACAATAGAGTCTGCCAGATGTCCAACTGCTGATTGAGATACTTGTTGGCTAGAAGGCATTTCATTTTGTTAAGTTGGCTTTCAGAGGGGCTAATAGGTTAAAGAAATTGCTGAAAACTCTGATAACTTATGAAATGATCAGAAAAGCAGTCAGAAAATTGCTAGTTCTTTTACATTTAGAGCGTGAGCTATAATTGAATTTGGGCTTGCACCGATAACATACATTGTGTATATAAGAACTTTAAAATACTTTTTTTTTTTCTCTCCTTAGCATCAGAACTTGTCTTGATGAATAACACCTATGTATGAATGTTGCTATTGGAATTCTGCAAAAGAATTGTTCTAAATGATAATGACCCATCAGACCATCTTTAATTTGTACTGTTTCAGACTATAAAATGCAAGTATAGTAAGTTCTTACAGATTTTAATGCCAGTTGGCAGTACTTTTATAAATTCCTGAAAGATGTTGCCATCTCCTGCTAGGTATTGACTGAAGACTAGTTTGCTAATATGCAAGTCCTCGTGAAAATGATTGTTAATGCACATGGCAAAATAGAGTGCAAGAAAAGATGTGGAGAGCTCAGCCTTCTGATATAGTTTTTGCATTGGTAAGGGTTTTTAAACAAATGTTTAAAGGAGAGAAATTCAAATCACATGCTAATTTGACAACCGATGCATTTCACAGTTGGATAGAAATAGACCTGAAATTTGGAGTACAAACACAGTTATAAGATACAGTAATGGATATATAAATCCAACATCCACATCTCATCACATCATCTTGCAAAATGGTTATGACCAACTATGGATCATGGTAGTGTGGGATCAATTTAACCCATCTAATTTACTTAACTGCAGATATTTGAGCTGTTTGAGTTATCTGTAGCAGTCTCTGCAAACATTTGGAATAGTTCCCTTTAACATTGCCTGTACAAAATTGGAAAAGTAAGCCATATTTTACAACTAGATAAAGATACTGCTTCCCGAGAGTGTACCTGGCAGCCATCTGATGAGCTGTGGCATACACCTATCGGAACCCTCTGTCATACCATGCAATGCTGAGTGTAAACAGTTAAATAAATGTACTCTAGTGCACATTGTACAGATGCACAACTTTTCTAAAGTACCAAATTAATGTTTTGGACATTTTGTGGTCTGCAAGGAATCCAGGATGGACTTGTTTCTGGCTTATAAAGACAACAAACCTTTTGGTCTATCGGTTTGATTTCAACGGATTTGGAAGTACTGTTTTTTCCTCTCTAGCACAAATGTGTTGTTTTGGCCATAAGTCAATTAAATATTAATCAAGGTATGGCTTCTTCTGTGTTTGTATGTGGGGTTGTTGTGCCCTCTTAAGTATGTAAAATATTTGTTTGTGCCAAATGCCAGCTCAAAAATAAATCATCCTGGTCCAAGTTGAGCTTCATCTACCCTACTTTTCAAACTATAGCAGCCCAAACACACTCCAGAAATCTAATTAACTGTTTCAAGTCTAGCAATTTCGGCTGTTGACTTTAGCCACAGTAATATACCCCATCCATCTGACTTTGGTTTTCTGAAATTCTAAGAATTTTGGTTGACATGGAGACTTTAAAGCTTCTTCCCCTGCCTTATTGAGAGAGGAAAAAGCACTTCATGTTTTTTTTTTTTTTTGTAGATTTTTATTTTGTTTTGTGAAATGATTAATGTCTGCTGTTAAGAGAAAATGGTGTTTATTTGTGTATATAATGCATACTGATCAGAATTAGGAACAAAAAATTTCAATTGCTCACCACCACTAATAAAAAAATAAGACAATTGTCTTTGTAGATATTTTAACTAACATCTGAAACATCTTAATACATTTCAAATAATTTCTTTTATGTACTTCCCATCATCTAGTGTCTCTATTTTCCTACAGCCATATGTAGTTACCATAGTCACTTCATTTTATCATGCTGTATTACCATACTTTTCCAAAACTTCCTTCTGTATTTTTTTTTTTTTTTATTATATATTTCTATTATTTCTTTAGCCTTATCATAGTTAAGCACTTTGACCTGAAGACTTTTTTTTGTTTTAAAAAGATGACATTAATGCTAGAACTGATGTTTTCCAGGTCAATCTTGCTTATTAAGCTCAAATCCCTGCGACGATTTTAAGTTTGCACTGTGTGTTGGGGACATATATAGTTGGTAAGGTCATTAGGTAAATCTTGTGATTCAGAGTCTTGGACACATCATCAGTGATAGTATGTGGGTTCACAGGTGTCTCAGATCTTTGAAAATCAGACCCCCTAACCCAAAGGACTCAACTGGGAGTGATCACCTCCTGGTCCGTGTCCAAGAAGTGTTCATCTACTCCTTGTCCCTCTGTATTCGCAGCCATCGTGAGTCTCTTTCTCTTGTCCGTGTCAGATGTAACTGTGCCAGAAGTGAATCTCGGGTAAAAGCTGTTATAGTAATCCATTATGAGAGCTTTGATGTCGGGACATGGTGCCTCTCCAATGCCACCTCCACTAGCTTGTGGGGTATGGAGCTGTATGTATTGGCTTGGTCCAGCCAATGTACAGATAAGTTTCCTTTCCTGTCTCGAGCCTCTCTGATACGTTGTAACCACGCCGCTGTGTTCAAGGCACCCTGGTCCACCTGTGATCCCATCCTTTAGCACAGAGGGTCGATGTATTGGCTCTTTAGGAGGTAGTCTGACAGCTGGTGGGAAAGGATACTGAAAAATAATTAATAAAACCTTTTTAATGCAGACATTACTGCACAGACCTCTATATGGAGCAAAAGAGTCACTTTTATTATCGAAATCATAAGACACATGTTTGGCCCGTAGGCAGTCAGATGTCCACACTCATTTGAGCACTGTTCGGACATTTTTCTTTAATAGAGTTGCGGTGTGTGTGTGTGTGTGTGTGTGTGTGTGTGTGTGTACTATTTCAGAGATTAATCATTTTGGAATTTAGTATTTGTCTTAGAGGTGAGTATGATGAACCTCCTTTTCCCTTATGTGGATACATTGGGAACTTGATGATAAAAATTATTATAGGTATAAAAGCCATCAATACGTAATTCTGTAGTATGGGGAGAAAGAAATGTGAAATTAGTAGAACCAACATGATTCTTATTCGTGTTTGTTATTTCTAAATGACTTTTTTAAGATACCATTCTGATAGCATTTTGCAGTTTAAAGATAGTATGAGGCTAAATTTGATTTGGTATTTAATTGTTTTGGTCTGCCAACATTTATTTCATGTGATTTGCTTATACAGTATTAAACCAATATTTGAGCGGTTGTTCATTTGGTTTGCTGTAGGGGTCACTGTGACTCTATCTAACATCTCTGTGTTTGAGATTACTGAACTGGTTCTTAATTCTTTTAATTTTTGATGCCTTGAATGAAAAAAATAAAAATTTGCAACAGTGGATTTTTTTTAATATATTTTCCCCCTCCATGAAATGAAAGGAAACACTAATGATAAATTAGGAGCTCAATTGAGGATTTCACAAAGTATACTTTGGAAATAGAGAGGAAAGGAGAATGCTATATGCCCACTATTTTGTGGTAGATATGTTGTAGACATAAGGTATGTTTATTTGTGTGGCTGTAACCATAACAGGGCAAGTGAATGGTTTTTGTCTCTGAGAGAATATAGAGAGACTCCTTGAAACAAGTGCTTCATTAGAATTGTGCAGGGCTGAAACATATGTGCCAAAATCAACCTCTGACTTAAGACAGATCAATACAATCCTTGTGTAGTGCATGGTGCATAGTTATTTAGTATTTCTGTTTTCTTCACAGTACTTCAGTTTAAGTACTCAGGTCATTTCTGCTAATCTATCGTCAAATAGCTAGTGCAGAGTTTTACAAAGAAATAGGTACAGGATGAAAATATTTCTCTTTAGAAGATATTCTTACCAGCACAGATCTGATACTAGTTTCCTTGGTACAAGTTTATGTCACAGAGTGCTTATAAAGCACTCTGTGACATAAACTTATACCAATATTTACAAGCTTGTACCAATATTTACAAAAACTTGTACCAATATTTACAATACAAAGTTGTCACCAAGCGTAGCATGTATTAGGTTCAATCAGCATGATATATGAATTTGCAAAAACAGAAGGTCTATGCTAGACCGGTAATTTATGTGTAGATCAGTAGTTAATCTTGTTTTTCCTTACAACACTACAGATCCTCTTCAGAATGACCTACTAATTGAGTGTTAAATGTTATGGCTTTTTAATTTTTTTATTTTTATAAAAACATCATGGCTATCGAAGTAACTTTGATTTGGAAAAATAACCTTTATGGAAACCTTTTTGGTTAATATTCCTGAGCTTGCCAAACCGGAAAGGTCTGGTAGTTTTGGCAACAATGTATGGCAAGATTTATATGGAATGTCAGTGAGATGTGATTTTGTCATCAAAGAATTTTATTTAAAAGCTATTGCTAGCTTGTCATTATTCTTAACACTACAGAGCTCACTATGTGAACCATAAGCTATTTAGGTATATCAGTTTTATAAACCTGTAACCCTAGTGGACCAGGAAAGAAATCAAGTTCTTAGTTCCTTGAAGTGAAGGGCTGGATGATGTTGCAGGGATCAAAGGTTTGCTTTTATTGAGTAGTTATAGACAAGTTGATGATTTGTTGTGATTTACAGAGAAGAGTGAGTGGGGAGACCTCTCAGAGGCTGTGCACCATCGAACAAACTGCATTTGCTTAACCTGGCTCAGCTGTGGAGCCATAATGGGATGATGGTTTCTGCTATTAGCATGATGAAATGGACAAATAAGTGACTTAAGTGAAACCTATTCAAGTAACATAAGGCAATTTGGTCAGCCTTTGATGCCTAAATTGGCTATTGAAACTATTTAATCTCTTTAATATAATCTAGCTCCCCCAACCATCGAAAAGCAAGCGGATTTAAGGTTCCCAAAAAGGTAAAATGTGTAGCATAGTTTGTATTGTCTACGATGAAATAGACTGTGGCTGGGTTTTGTATTTTTGTCTGTTGTGGACATTTATGCACAAAATGTAGGTGACAACTTATCACATCAAGAAAACAAGTGTGTGTAACACAAAACATTCTTTGTTGCTCAAATTTTAACTCCTTATAACTGCTTAATACATATACATGTAATACATTTCTTGACTGATCGATATTTCTTGTGTGTGTGTGTGTGTGTGTGTGTGTGTGTGTGTGTGTGTGTGTGTGTGTGTGTGTGTGTGTGTGTGTGTGTGTGTGTGTGTTTGCTCCCACAGATGAAACACAGTTAATGATGAATGGGTGTTAATTGGGATTAATATAAATGAATGCACAGTGGCTGCATGATAATCACATTAAAAATTTTTGACTACACTCAAAAATACATGTAAAAACAGGCAACTTGAAATTGTTTACAGAGCAGAAGAAACTCTTTGTATTATGAACTGTATTTAGGTTACTGCATCATTGTGTAGCGTGCGGTGCTGAAACTAATTATATCTCCAGTGGCTGAAATCCAGGCTGTTTCAGATTGTCAGGTCCTAAGCAGCATTTTCAGAGACCTCTCATTGATATGAGCACTAAAGAAGTTATGACTCTATCCTTTCTGCCTTGAACAGATGTTGACGTGTAAATAATATTATGTGGGGGGAAAAAAATGGCAAAAAAATATAGATAAAGCAGATTTGTCATAGGGGTTTTTATCATGGTTGAAGACATTATTTAGTGACGTTACATTTTGTTGTGCTCTGACAAACTTCTAGTTAGGGTGAGGGGGGGCAGGAAAGGAAGATAGGACAGGTTTGGAGAGAGTGTGTGTGTGTGTGTGTTCGTGTGTGTGTGTGAGTGTGTGTGTGTGTGTTTTATCACTGGCACAGATTTCACTAGTTCTGTAGATATTCAGTTCCTATACAGTCCATGCCATTTATCCAGCCAACATGGTTCTCCAGTGACTGTGCCGTGTTGTTCCTGGGGAACAAAAAAGAAATCACAATTGCATTTTTCGCTATGGAGTTGACATTTTATAGAAGTTTATTAAAGTACTTGCATTCAAATAAATATATTAACTGATTCCTTTGGTATGGCAATCAGATTTGGAAATCATAATTTTAGTTTCGTTGTCTGATATCCTTCTCACCAGGACATGTATTGTAAAAATGCTAAAGGTTACTAAACAAAGCCTATTTGAATCATTAATGAATGAATGAATGAATGAATCACTATCATTCACTATCAACCGTTTATCCTGCACTCAGAGTTGCAGGGGTGTGCGAGCCTATCTGTCCGTCTGTCGCCAGAGGCGTGGTTTCACCCTGGAACAGTTGCCAGTTGACCACAGGGCCATATACTGTATAGACATAAAACCATTCAATCTCTCATTCTCACATCTGGACAATTTTCCAATTTTTCTAATCAAAATTCTGCCTGTTTTTTGACTGTGGGAGGAAACCTGGAGGAAACACATGCAAACACGGGGAGAACTGCAGACTCGACACATAAAGGCCCCCCCTGTGGAAATCAAACCAAGCTCTTCTTTCCTGTGAGGCAGAAGCACTAACCATTGTGTTGTTTGAATCAGTGTAGTTGAAACATGGTACTTGTTCCCAAAAAAACAAACAAAATTAAAAAACAAAAGCCCAACAAGTTTAGTTTCATTTGTTTAAACAGAATGTTTCTTTTGTAATTAAAACCATAGATAAGCATAAATATTATCTTTTGAAAGCATTCAACTATAAAGAAAGCATTTTTCTGAATTTACATGGCTGACTGAATAGAAAATATCAAAACACTGAACCCAGCCACTGGCTAATTCTGGTCCCCCTGTTACTTCAAATGGGGCATGTTGGGCACAGTGTTTTTGTTTCCCTCCAAACTGTTTTTTTTTTTTCTTTTAATTTTGAGCTTTGTGATAACCTATTTTATGCCAAAGAACTCACAGTACATGCTTTTGATATTGGAATCTTTTTTTGATCTACCACATTTATCTGGGTCATATCTGTACCAAATATTAGATAAAATGTGGAATATAGCAAGTAACAAATCATTACTTATCTGTATTTTTATTCATTCTTACTTGGTGTATACTAATGTGACTCCAAAGTGCTGTATCTTTGTCCACACATAAGCTGGGATCTCATGGGAAGAATTTAAACGTTCCTCATATCCTGACTTGACTTATGATACAAAGCTAATTAACAAATGACGAATTAGTCTAATTAGTTTGCTCATTTTTCCTAAATTTCTCAGAATTGAGGAAACACTTGTTCTTCCCTCTTATTTCCGGTAGGGATTTGATGTGATCAAATACTGAGAACATTGCAGTTTAGATGCAACTTGTGGATTTGGATTGTAATTTTTTTTTTTTTTCTTTGGATCACAACTATTATTCTTAAAGCTCAGATCTCAAGATTATTATTGGAAATAATTGCAAAAAATTTATCTAGCAAACATAGCTTTAGGATTTTAGGTGAAGACCTAAATGAGTTAAGAATATGTTATGTTTTTTTAGATTGACTTCTGTCAAATGTGAAAATAGTCAGTGTTTTTTTTTTTTATTTTTAATTGGTGTAAAATTAGCTCATACATAGATTTTTTTTTTTATTTGAAGATTAATGAATTTTCCTTATCTCTGGCATAACAATCCTGCTGACAAAATTGTCCAGATCTAAGAGGGAAAAAAAAATACAATAACTTAAAATAACAATTTAAAAATCAATATAATTTAATGTGAATTGAAATGGGAACTGGCATTTAGAAGGACAACAAGAGAACACCTAATTAAATTGTGAGGACAAACTCAAAATATTGTTTCCTTTGATAGTGGAGGAGTGAACAACAGACAAATATTGTCACACTTACAACTCCTATCCTTTGGAGTATGAACATTAGCTTCTCAACACAACTGACATCTGGCTCAATATGGGCAGCGGTCTATATTCTTTGTATTTTTCAGGCCAGTTCTAACATTATTACAGCAGCAAAAACTAAACTCTGTCAAAACATTTTATAAAAAGGAATTACCAGGGTATAATGTAAATGAGTAACCTGCCATTTTGTTATCCTACAGTTTTGTTACTATAGGCAATCTTTTAAAGAAACATTCAAGAGGGGAAAAAAGCAAAAACAATTCAGTTTGACATTGCCCCTTTCAGTGATTACTACCTTTTGAATATCTCTTACATCCTTATCTTCCTTATCATAATCCAGCAGGTAGCACAAAAACTTACTGGTCAACATCAAACTCCACAGTGTGGAGTAGGACCTTGCTCTAATCTATGTGGGTTAAACTCAAGGCCCGCGGGCCAGATGAGGCCCATGAACAAATTTAATCTGGCTCGCAAAGCTAAAAGATGCCAGGTTTCAGGGGTGAATTGAACAATAGGTACATTAACAGTTGTGAATGTCATGATTTTACCTGTCCATCCCACTTGAGAATACATTTTCCTCTATGTTGCCCCTGAGCTAAAATGAGTTTTACACCTCTGCTCTAATCCGTCTTGGAAGGATTCCTGCAGAGGTAGAATATTTCAGTGGACTCAATAATCACATTCATCAAGACTAATTTACTTCTAACCATCCAAAGCCCAAACATGCCAGCTTTTTCCTTTTTTACAGTATTATTTATGTTCTTACACACTGGAAATACTGCCTTGTTGTAACAAAAATATTAGTCTGTTACGAACTCCAATATATTCCTGTGTTTATGACCTTTTATTGTTGTTACATCACAATCAGAAGTTTGAATGTGGTTGTTGACTTTGAATTTAGTGTGTTGCGTATTTTTTTTCTGGGATCTTTGGGTCCCTTACATTATTTAAGAAATGTTCACTAGTTTTAATCAATGGTTCTGTTGTGGGAAGTGATTGGGTGAGTGGTAGTATGTTTCTTTGTATTATCCTGTGATCAACTGGTGACTCATCCAGGCTGTACACCACTGGTCACCCACTGGCAGTTGCAATTTCCTCTAGCATCCCTGTATATGATGAACTGTAGATAATGAATTAATGAATCCCTATATCCCTCTGTGCTAGATGTGTTATCGAGGATAAAGGAATGAATGTTTTACCCCCCCCCCCCCCCCCAATTTATTTAACATACATGGACATTGAACATAAGATGCCAGTGATTCCAAAGAATACCTGCTGTTTCATGGTTACCTTTACTAAGATTTCTATTTTGATATATATTTCTACCTGACTAATCCACCTCAAGGGGCCAAAGCACTACATTTAAAGAGGTCGACATTTAAAGAAGAAATGCATTACAGTCAGCATAGTAAGGTATAACCATTTCTTTGGCTTTAACTGAATTCAGAGCTTTCAATTAGTGGTGCATTTTAAGCCCTACATATCTCACAGTGCATTAGAAGGAATATTTGAATATGAACATTATGATAAGAGGCAAGTGTTTGTCAAATTCCCAATAATAACTTCAATGTGCCTTGGTGTTTTGCAATTGAATTATACATCTAATCCAAGTTTTAGTATATGTCAATGGAGCTTCTCTCCACTGCTGAAAGGAGTGGTTTAGCTTCTGAGTCATGTCTTAGGAGGCATATTGTCAAACTTTCTAAATCAGATTCCCAAAGGAGGTCTGGATTAGAGTTATTACTTGAAGCATTTGTCTTTGAAATATGCCCAGAAGGTCACCTTTGACATGTTTGTTTTTCAAACATCTAGAAATAACACAACCAGTTATCATATGCATATAATGCATATGTATTTCATGATTGGGACAGTAGGTCATTTCCTTTGAAATTTAATGGATGTTAGTGCCATGTGTAAAGAAAATTATATAGCACCCCACCTTTTTAAGAAGTCAGAGAAGAATTAAGTAGAAATGTAACCAAATGACAAGAATACAGTTTGAATACCAGCAAAAGAAGACAACCATTTTTTTCAACATGCCTACAGTGCAGTCATTCTGGCCTTCATCTTAAGTTGGCAGTGAATGTTCCAAAGTGTTGAGTTCTGAACCATCCAAAACCATTTCTGGCAATACCATCAGGTTTTAGGTTATTGTACAAAGCCATAGGCTGCAGTAGATAGTAAACCTGAAGCCATGATCGCATCAGCAGGATCACTGAGCTTGATCACTTGTCTGTACAACATATCCTTTCTTGGCATAACCAGTAATACTATTGTTTTTAAAAAGACAGTGCATTCAAAGGGGACTGCTTGTAAGGGGGGAAAAGGAAGTCTTTGGAAACACAATGCCATCCGTTCATCCATCTTCTTTTGCTTATTGGGTTGCGAGGGCAACAATTGAAGTGGAGAGGCCCAGACTTCCCTCTCCCTGACCCCTCAGTGCAGCTCTTCCAGGGGAATCCTGAGGCGTTTTCAGGCCCGCCTAGAGACAGGGTCCCCTGGGTCTTCCCCGGAGCCTCTTCTTAGTTGGACATGCCTGGAACACCGACCAGAGAGGCATCCAGGAAACATCCAGGTCAGGTGCCCAACCCACCTCACCTGGCTCCAATTTTTTCGGCTACCTTGGCAACCTCTGCCCCAGAAATAGGAGAGACCACCCCAAAGTCCTCCTACTCTGCTTTCTCATTGGAAAACATGTCTTTGGGAGTCATTGTCATGCCTTGGAAGTATTCCTCCCAACAATCCACAACATTTCGAATCGAGGTCAGCAGCCCACCATATCCACTATGGAGTGTTGATGGTATACTGTTTCCCCCTGAGTTGCCGGATGGTGAAACAGAATCTCTTTCAAGTCATTCTCCATGGCCTCACCGAACACCTCTCACATCCAAGTTTTTGCCTTTGCAACCACTATAGCTATGTGCTGCTTGGCCTGATGGAACCGGTCAACTGCCACTGGAGCCCCACAGGCTAGAAAGGCTTCGTCGGACACCTCCTTTAGCCTGACAGGATCCCTCACCACAGGAGTCCACCAGTAGGTCTGGGGATTTACCGCCTCAACAGGCACTGACCACAGAACATGGTCCACTTGGACTCAATTATCCCGTCTACCTTGGGATGTAGTTGAAGCCTTCTGGAGGTGGGAGTTGAAACTTTTTCTGACAGAGGACTCTGCCAGATATTCCTAACAGACCCTCACAATACATTTGGGTCTCGCCCACCATCAGAGCCAGCTAGCTCAGCATCCTGTGGTGATCAGTTCACAGCCCCGCCCCTCTCCTTTCCTGAGTGTCTAGAACATACAGCTTCAAGTCCCATGGTGCAACCTCAAAGTGGTCATTGAACTGCGGCCCAAGATGTGTTGGTGCTCATGTTCACAACTTTGCATGAACATGGTATTTGTTATACACGGTCCATGATGGGAACAGAAGTCCAGAAAAAAACACCACTCAGGTTCAAATTGCGGGGAACGCTGCTTCCAATTAAGCTTTCCAGGTCCCACTGGTCTTGCTCAAATGAGCGTTGAAGTCCCCCAGTCAGAAGATGTAGTTCCCCATAGGTGTGTTTGTGCCAAGTGCACATATGCACACCCATAAGCCTGAACATAGTGTTTGCTATGAACAGTCAGTGACAAGCACAGAAGCCAAATAACAGAACATCGGACAGGTTCTGATCCAGGAGGTGGTTCCTGCCAATCGCAGGTCTTATAGTTGTTGCCCTCATGAACGCTCTCCACCAGTCCTTCCAGGGTCCCCAAAGGGAGTAGCTAGTTTGATCTGTTAGGGACAAAAAGCAGTGTAGGTTAAATCACAATTTACAGGCGCTCAGTCAGTTTGAATAACTGGTTGGCGATGACCCAAGGAAATTTGGCACTGGTGATAAATACTTTCTATGATGAAATAAACCTGAAATGGTTGCCAGTGGCTCCATGTAAATAGAAATTATGAATCGGTGCAGTCAAGAATTAAATAGAAATGGGAGTAGTGGAATTTTGCAATTCAGGGAAAACAGAGAAGGAGGACCCCATTATTTTTTAAGATACTGAACACATGTTCGTTCCCGAAGAAGTATGCCATAATCAAACTTATTTCATCAGAGAGAGGGAGAGGAAAATGCGTTCAAATGTAAATTTGGCACAACAATGTGACGATATTTTTGTTCGACATCAAATTGTCAGAGCTTTTACAAGTTGTACAAAAACACACAGTACATTTTTAGTAGCCTCCATGGTATTTTGCAGTCTCCCAAAAATCAGTATGTATTGTTCAGTTAAACATAAGGAGTCCATTGTATCCCTCTGAGAACATTATAGCAAACTACATTTAGGTTTCCACTCTAAACACCAGCTGTTCACAGCCATTTCCTGATGTTTGTCATCTAATCAAGAGGTTAATGGTTCCTTTTTTCTGTCGTTTGACAAAGCTAAGGAAGGGTTGAGTATGATATGTAGTCATCTTCAGTGTTATTTCTACTTGACATCCTGGACGCTGATAGTTTTCAAATTCTTTTCTCATTTTGTTCTTAATTATTATTCTCTGAGGCAGTCAACAGACCCTGGACAAGGGAGATAAATGTTCATTTTCCTAAAACTTTAGTTCAATGATAATTAATGAATCTCCTTTCACAGCACAGTTGACAGAGACAGTCTTAATGGAGTTAATGCCTGAATCGCCTTAATTACTGCTACAATGTGAAGGCAATTCATTTGCATAGGAAAAGAGCCATTGAACAAATTCAGTTGAACATGTATTTATTGAAGTCTATCTGCCATTTAGGTAAAAGATTATGTTGTGCCCCAATACTATCCAATGTCAGACAGATGATTTTAATTTGACCTACAACTATCTTGTTTCAGCCAGTCCTGGAATTTATTTGATAAAGTTGATTCTGCCAATTATAAATTAGCTATTTTTGGATGGAAAACAATCCATCTTGTAAACATTTTTAAAAACCTCCTGTGCTGAAATCCCTCAATTTTTATAGTTTGACATTTTAGTTAATATTCTAGTTCCCTGGCCAATGATGTTCTTTGACCCTCATTTGTCTTAAGATTCAGAGGAGTGATTCAGAGTGATTTCAGTCATGTTATAAAATTGTTTTGCTGTAATGTGCTCCTAAAATGAACCTAATAAGTTCATAAAATTGACATATGCTTTACACATGATTGGGATTGAAAAACAAACTAAAAAACACTTAAAAATAGTAAATAGAAATTGGTGTTCTTGTATTTAATGCATGTGCATTGATTGGAGGATTCAGGGAAATTATAGATGAAAATTGTGACAAAGAATCATCTGTCCTACAGTGAATTTTTCTCTCCCTCTTAAACTGAAGAAACTACCACAACAAACTATATGTTCTAAGTAACAATGAGGCTCAAGTGT
Source organism: Fistularia commersonii (assembly GCF_037954325.1). Taxonomy (NCBI): domain Eukaryota; kingdom Metazoa; phylum Chordata; class Actinopteri; order Syngnathiformes; family Fistulariidae; genus Fistularia; species Fistularia commersonii. The sequence goes on from NC_141285.1 coordinate 10,840,097, forward strand.
ATCAAAAGAAATTTCCTTTTTTCTTCTTTTGTTTATTTTATCAACTTCCATGTTTTCTAATGTTAACAAATGTCTTACATTGCCCCTTGATCCCTGAATAGTTCACACCACCAAAAATACACAAAAAATGTTTTTTACCTTTTTTATGATATGCAATGGCAGGTATTCAGTGAAGACAGCATTTTTCCCCTGTCCAAGTGAACAGGTGTTCATTTAGCATGATGTTGACTCTATTCCAATAATTCTTCCGTATCAAGACATGTAGGCTTTACTATTGAGAAGTGTTTAGCTTTTTGTTGTTTAGTTTAATGAATTGGCAACCTGTAAATATGTAACTCTCTACTCTCAAAAATTGACTCTGATAATTCCTTAAAATTCATACTGTGTGGATCATTTGTGGAAAGACATGTTCCAGATATAACAACTATTTCCTTTACCTTTTAAATTGCCCTGATGAACATGTATTGTACTGACTCATGCTATTAATTTCATTGTACTAACTTTTGTTTCTGAATATCCTTTATTGATGACTGGAATTATTACATGTGTGTCGGTGGAGTTCTGTTTAAATAGACTTCATGAAACTTAAATATACTAGTAATCTGTTTTGTTTTTTTCCTTCTATTACACATGGACAAAATTATTGGTACCCTACTATTCCAACGATTCAACAGCAGTCTGATTTTCACTGGTTGATTTTCAGTTATGAGTAATTTGTCTTTACAAGTTGTAATCTACCTTTGTGTTCCTACCTCTGTCATTATAAGTAAAAAAAAAAATCAGGGAATAAAGTTTTCTCTGCAGCCATTTCCATTCTTTTTGCAAAGTCTACCACCATCTGTCCCTCTGTGTTCTTACCCAGGATGACGAACCTATCATCACTTCTTCATTACCTACATTGCCTGCACCATTATTTTAATTGAAGTCTGCACCTCTAGCTTTTCCTGTCATTGTCCAAAATTTCAAGGTATCTTCTCTCAGTCCCAGACTCTTGCCTTTTCTCTTCTCTCTCTGATTCTGAACATGCAATCCTCCTCTCCCTCTTCTGTCCACAGCAGTCCAATTTCCACTGATACCCTGTAGCTTATCGGCACCAATGGCAGTCCTTAACCTGGGACCTCGGCCGATCCAGTATGAAATTGTAGGTTTGATTTGCATCTTGGGTTTTGGCATAAGTTTTACACCATATGCCCTTCCTGGCACAACCCTCTGCATTTATCTGCAGCTTGGGACCAGCTCAAAAGACGCTCGCTTGTGCCCGCCTGAGGCTCCATTGCCAAAGTTGGAAAATTCTTCTCACAAATTTGCTCTCTGGGATTTTGACACAGTAATGCAGGCAAACATTCCTTGCCTTGTCGGCCCCCCTTCTCTTTCCTCATCCATCTCCTCATCCATCTCTAATCCTTGCCCCATAATTCGTGAGGAATAACTTCTCTGTAACATAATACTACTGAGATTATCTCGGAGCTTTTTTAGACCCCTTACACGATTGAGGCTTGTAGATTTCTTTTTTTTTGTCTTCAAGGCAAGCAGAATGTGCAACCAGTGACTGTTGGTTAGTTGAAGCCACTGTAATGTAATGCAGTGGTCCCTAACCTTTTTAGTTCCATAGACTACATTTATTCTAGACAACTTTTTGTGGACTGGTGGGGGGGGGGGAGGGGGGGGCTGTTGAACCCATTAAAGTAGGACTCCTGTTATATACTTTTAAAAGCAGGTCTTTTTGCCAGCCCTCTGAGACCCTTCTGGTGTCTCCATTTTTTCAAATAAGCACCCCAGTGACATTTATTTCAGCCATTTTAGTTGGATTTAGCTTGATGACTGAAAAAGAAAAACTGAGTGACTGAGTCAAGTGCAAGAGGGAGGCGCAGGTGGAAGTGGCAGTTTTTCAAATGAAATAAACAGAAGACTAATGAAAATAAAATACATTGAAATTTAAACTATTTTATTCTTTCTTTATAAAGAATAGAATAGGCCAAATGGTCCACAGCCTGTTAGTGGCCTGCTGCTACTGGTTGCCGCTGGTAATGCATAATTGAGGAAAAAAAAAGTGAATAAGGAAGGGGGATTCAACATGTTGGTTGTAATTTATCTTCCTCTTATTTTGAACAATTTAAACAGCAAATGCGCATATTTTCAGAATTGTGTGGGGGAGCAAACCACATTCTGATGGCTTCTGATGATAAAAATGGAGAGAGAGAGATTGGTAGGCAGTCGCTCTGTTGGGCTGAGAATGCTTCCTGATTTTCAGATGGGCAAAGAGGCCAGGGAGTGGGGAAGTCTGGGTCTCCCTGCTTCCACAACTGCTCCCACGACCCAGCCCCAGATAAGTGGTGGAAGATGGATGAACGGACATGCAAAATATTTTGTGATTGCATTGTTTGTTGCTTTGGTTATGGCTCAGTTGGTAGAGATACCTTCAGTCTGAACGTTGGCAGCTTGGTATTATAGCAAAACACTGAACCATCAGTAGCTCCCAGTGGCCTGGTTAGCACTTTGCATGACATCTCTGCTTTCATTTGTGTTTGATTGGGTGAACGTTTTCCACTGTAAATCACTTTGAAAACACATGGTGTGAAAGCGCCATGTTGAGGATTTAATAATCAAATTTATAGTTGGATACTATGCACAATATGCTCTCAGGCAATTGTTCTTATTCAATTTTAATGCTGAAGGCTAGGAGTCCCTTCGGAGTCCGAGTCCCTTCACAGAAGTCGTATTTATTCATTCATGATTTTTTCATTATCCTCCAGTAATTTGATTCCAAAATAATTAGCTGTTACAGTGACTTCAAGACTATCGACATACAGGGAAAGCAAGTACAAAGAGAAATTGCAAGATTTCATTTAAAGACCATCATTATAAAACCTGAGAACTTTTGAGGTGATTGATTTTTGTTATTGGTGCCAAATTAGCCCCTTCTTTTAAAGGATGTACCCATATCTGCACTCAAATCTGCAAAATCTGTCAAATCTGCACTCTTGGCTATCAATCAACCATAGCAGAGTTGTCTGATCCCATAATCAATGGGACATTTGACCAGAGCCAATTTTCTACCTTCCAATGTGACCAACAACTGTTTTGATTCATAAGCCTATGGCATTTAGACCATACCCTTATCTAACTACCGTAAATAGATGATATGTTAACTTTAATGTAGTGATACCCAGCAAGTGCGGTGGATAATTATAAAAAATTGGCAATTTTCTTTCTGTCATATACAAATGATATACTGCCAGTTGTGTACAATCTTATTATGCATGTGACTTACACAAATCCCCTCACAATAAATCACAAAAAACCACCCTGAGCCAACACAGGCATCTCCAGCGAGAAAATGCATTTTACTGTGAGTAACCGCTTTCAGGTTGCAGATTCTGTCTTTGATGGAAAAATAAATATTGAATAATAAAGGCAATAAAATACTACAGCTTTTGGTCCTCATACCATCTGCCCTCACCACCTGACTGCAATTCACCTCACTTGTACATGTTTTATGCAGTGACACTATAAGATAAAATGCGAATAAAGTAACATTGTTGGTATACATGGTCATTATCAATTGGCAATTGGCATTGTTTTGGAGAACACAAAACATATTATCAAACCTATGGTAACAAGCATGATTTGCAAGCAAAATTTGTGAAGTCAGCTTAATTTTTCCATTAGCAAGTCTTGGCTATTTTTTGTTTGGCAGCCAGGTCTTATCACATGGGTGTTTTCTACCCCTGAGTTGGTTTTATTAGTAAGGGTGAACAGTCACATTTCATGTCTCTGATGGTCTGTAACATGGTGAGCCAAGTTTTCTTCTTTGAGTGTACAGGAACTGTGGAAATAAGCCTTTGTCAGTCCAGATGGGGTCTGGCCACAGCAGATTACAAACCCTTCACTACACTGCTATTGGGTCTGAGGAATTATTCAGAAAGTAATACAGTGTAATCCCTCACTTCAGCATGACATTTGCCATTCACGGTACACAATCCCCTTGACACCTGTCACCAGTCCCTAAAATGTTGCATTATTCCACCGACTGTAACTTCACAGTCTGTGTGTTTGTGTGTGTGTTTTCTCTCTCACAGTGTTAACGGTAGATAAGGTCGATAGAAAGGATAAAATACCTATTGCCAGTATGGGCTTGATGGGCTTGTGATGAAGAGCATAGTTCAGTTTCAGTATGAATATTAGTGAAAATATGACAAACTAAGCATCAGTAGTGGATAATACAAATAAAGTGTAGAAAAGTGACCCAGGTAGCATCATTGCAGAGTAGATGTATCACTGTTGTTTGGATTTTGTCCCTGTGTTCATGGGAAAGTAAAAAATAAAAAAGTAAATTGGCTGACAAGTAGAATTTTTACAAATATACATTGCATGTTGATAATGTAACTATTTTCACCGTACAGTTCTAATGAAATTTTGTTTGAAAATGTGCAATTAAAAATCAAACAAAAGGATACAAACACAAAAAAGAAAAAAAATACAAAAAAATCCCTAAATTACTTTGCACATTATGCACAGAACATCCAAGTTGTAATATTTGTGTATCTTTGGGCATTTACAGTGTTGAATCCTACTTCTCTTGTACCTAGAGAGACTGAGAGATGACAGAAAGGATACAATCAGATCATATGAGTGTTCTTGTTTGGTTTTCTTCTTGTTACCAAATACATCTTCACAGTGAAAGACAGCCTGAAGTTTATCTCTACAAAGTGATGCTTGGAATCTACTCGACTGAGAATTGCATACCCGCTTTTATTTTCTCAGGCACCCTAAATGCTATTGTATTGAACTGAGGTTATTTTAGTCAAATTGTCAATGAGGTAGGTGTTTGTAAATGCTTTGCTTCTTGATGCTAAGCATTTATGTACACATCTCCTTCATACCGTAGCCATATGGTGAGGGAGTAGCATCTCACTGGAATCCATACAAAAGTGCAAGGATGTCAGCTGTCTTGACAAAGTCCAATGATCGTTTTGTAGAAGTAGAAAAAAGACTGGCCACTTTTAGGGAATCCTGAAAAATTATCTATTTTTTAATGAGAAGGCCAATTTGGGAGTGTGAGGGGCTGACAGAAATTTAATGGTAACTAGTTTGGTTAGTATACAAAAGGGGTTGGAAGTCACAGAGGGCGTGGATAGAGTTTTGTTCAGATTGGATTTAACGAAAGGAACCTGGCTGATTTCAAAGAGGCTCCTTCACAGTTAGCGGTTGAGTGGCTCTCGCTATACCTCTTTGTCACTCACAACAGTAAAACTTCTCGGACAGCTGGGATTCGGCTGAACTAGTAGCTAGGAAAGGGTTGGGCTTCAGAAGCGACGGGCCGAATCGGGGTATTGCTGCTACCCAGGCATGAAAGGGAAGATGGGTTGAGGATTCAAGGATTTGTCAGTTTGGCCATTAAGACCATTTTAACATTCAGTTAGTGATTACTGGTGAGACCTTCAAGCTGGGGATGTTGACAAGGCCATGACCTGAGCAAACTGTTCCAGCATTAACATTGTAAGGAAACCCTCAACTGTGCACAAATTATGAAAAGTTATTTTTCTTTTTGAAAATAATTCTATGCAATCAAATAACTGGCCTTTGTTTGCTTATCCAGTAGGTGAGAATATGCCAAACACTGTGTGACTACATATGAGCATTGTGTGCCGTAAACCAGACTTTAAAACTGTGCTGTGTATATGACAATTTTTCTGTCAGGTGTGTCAATGATACTCAGGGGCAAGTAATTGTGATATGGTTAAGGCTGATGCTTATACCTCTGATTAGAGCCGACTGAACGAAAGGTGTGAATGATGCAGGAGAGTTGTCTGTCATGGAATATACATCATGCCCAATATGGTCCAGACAAATGTCAGGCTTGCGGAGCTCAAGTGGGAAAAGTAAAAGGTTGTCAGGAAAGGTCCTTGCTTGGTGAATTAAATAAATGCTTCATGAATATTAACCAGCTTGCTGTTAGTAGGCATGTAGTTTAAAAAAAAACAAAGATTCAGTTGGGAAGGAATAAAAAAAATAAAATGAAATAAAATAGGATACAGGCTGATTGAGGGAATCTGCATATATTTTCATACATTTTGTGTCACGTTAATTTGCCTTCTCTCTTCGGTCGACATTTACTGTCTCTGTCTTGTGTTCTTCCTTCTTCAGAGTCTAACTCTTTTGGAACTGAAAAGAAGGAAAATGGGGTCTTTCTACCTGTAATCCCTTACTTTTAATGTGCTGGTAGAATGAAACCACATCAATTTTGTTTTTTATAAAATTCCATCCATTCATCCATTGCCTATCGCTAATCCTGCTCAAGGTCATGGGGGATGCTGAAGCCTATCCCAACTGCCATCAGGCGAGAGGTAGGGTATACCCTGGGCGGGTCGCCAGTTAATAATGGAGCCACATATACTGCCAGACAACCATTTACTCTCTCATTCACACATCTGGGCAATTTCCCCAATGTTTCCAATAAACCTGCTGCATATTTTTGGACTGTTGGAGGAAACTGTCGAACCGTGCCGCTCATGACTTTTGTCAAAAACATTAGTGGTCTGTGGAATTTTATTTCTACAAACAACTGTCGGATGGGACACTGCTTTCTTTACTTTACTACTTCTTTATTCATCACAGTCAGTCATTATGTAACATCTCTTAACATAACATCCTTATGTTAAGAGTAGTTATATGAAAAGGTTCATCAGTACCCTAAATGAAATTATGTTGTTCAGTGTTGCTTAGTTCACTGCTCAACGTGCTTGTATTGTATTTATTTATTTTTTTTGAACTTCCTAGTAGTCTAATGCACAGCCTTCCCCAGAGTTCATATTACCATATTACCTAATTATTTGCTTATATTTATATTTTTACCAGTTTTCTCTTTCTGTTCTTGTTTTCAACGCCACAGAAACATATATCCTGCTGCATTGTATGTGGTACATTTTAATGTAGCTGGTAACATGCTTAGAAGGTGAAGGAAGAAAATAATGCTGATACAATTGACATAAATTTAAATTCTTTGTAAAGTATTATAAAAGGTTAGGTAGCCTACTCTGCTCTGAATGCATTGATTAGCTGGACTGGATCCCATGTTTTATTTTCTTATCAATGTGTTTCCGTCTTAAGAGTGAGGGGAATAGTCTGAGCTGGCCATATTGAACCCTGACACATCTTCCTTTCATTGGGTAATGGTTTGAGACAGGTGTTATTGACCAAGCTGACTAATACAGCCCCACCAGGTTTTCATTACAAATCTTTCAGCTTCCTTGAAGGCCTTTTGTATTAGTTGGTCAATCTTTATTTGTGAGACAATCTCCAAATGACTTTGGGAAAGGGAATAATGTGGCTTTATCGAGCTAGTGGTCAGTTTAACTTGAATGCATCTGTAGTACTGTATTATTAGATGACCTGGAAAAAAAAAAAAATAATGCCATTTTTCAGCAATTAATATTTGAATAACCATTAGTTGCATTGATTCAGACCTTTTATGCTATTGTCTGACCCCCTTATCATATATCCCGCATATATCATATCAAAACCATCTTGTCTTGTTGTCTTAGCTGTTATACTAAGAAAGACGAAATTGACTTTATTTTTTTTAACTGCAACAGGGCTCCAACCTGTGTTATTTGCGCAATTCCATCAACCCATGCTCTTTGTCGCATGTCTCATCTTAATACAACAGAGCTCCCGATGCACTGGAAAGTTGCTTATTACGTCTTGATGAGTAATGATGAAAAAAAATGCTAACTGTTTGGAATTCAACTTTGTTTAAACAGTATACTTCGGTATTGACTGCTGACATTATGGCTGCTATTACCTTTCTTAGAGAGTTTATTTTAAGTTTTCAATAATACCTGGATACTCAAACTACAAGCAATGTATAGCTGAATCATTAGGCTAACAGCAAATAGTTGCACAATGCGGTGCAGGTTGTCACTGTAGCCTTAGAACATGGTGAAGTTCATGAATATATCGATGTTGTTTCTGTGCCTTCAAAAATGTACCTCAAAGTTAAAAAAATGGTCTAACTAATGTATTAAGGACATACATTTGGTGTGTTGCTTTACTGTTGGGCCATCTAAGTACCACTAATACCACTCTTTCCTATTTGTACATAAGGCTAGCCAAGTGGGTGTGAAGAAATCAGTGAAATTCTAACTTGTAGAAACGGTTTCTGATGATGAAAACACTTTCTGTGTATCAAGCTTCAGTACTGCATAAAATCATTTGAATGTTAATTTATGACAAGATATTTTGTGAAAGGAGTCTGTTTTAAGGGAGATTTTGGTAATAAATGCATGATAGAGCAGATATCAATGAATTATGCCTTTTATTGATCACCCCACATGAAAATTATCTGATTCTTTGATGATAGGCCAGTCTGATCTTATACAGGTCAACTCAGTGGACAGGCAGCAGTTTTAATTAGGAGTTAGTCGCTACACTTTTCTACAGGCTTGTTGTCTGAAATGACAGACTAGTTCTAACAAGTAGGTATGTCCTGTTATTGGGGAAATACGTATATACTCATACGTGATAATTTTGCCCTCAAAGCATTCTCCTAAATGCATATTTGGCATCGGTTGGACTCAGAATGATGAGATGATGATTGATGCATTTCCACACCCCAAAGCAAAAAATGTTTATATTCCATGTTTAAACTAGTGAACTAGTTATCAATTCAAAAGCTAGTGGCTGAAAAAAAGAATTTGGTAATGTATATGTGATCTTGTATACATTAACAGTGCAATAATTGACTGCTTCAATGACACAATTCTCTATTTTACAGTTACATTTCCTTTTTTCTCCAGAAAATTTTGAAAACACACCAAGTTTGAGAACTGAATAGCTATGTTATATAGTTGTTTCTCTTAATTTTCTCTCCAACCTGCCACTTTATGATATTAGATAGTAGATATTTCTTGACATTATTTAAAGCTTATGCAATAAGGAATGGATAAATCTTGTTTTAATGGATGACACTACTAAAGTCTAAATGTCCCTCCTCATGACCCTTCATAACCTTCAATTAATAATGAAATGTCTTCTTTGAAATACATTTTAAATTCAGTTTGGAGCCGTGAAAGCAGAACCTCAGAAGTTTCAGGGGTGACGAGACATTTTTTTGTAATTTCTAAATGTTTTTTACACACTTTTCAATTTATTTGAGGACTTACAAACATGACTCCAGCATATTTAAAGATGGACTTTATTGATGCCATGACGAGTAAATTCAATTGTCACAACAGTTTTTACAATTAGTGCAAAAAGTAGTAAGAGAAAAAGAAGTTGAAAATAGATATCATTTGACAAGGTAATGTGACGATACTACTCAGGAATAACAATGCAATATATTTCAGGGTGCAGCTCACTTTTTATTTCAGACAGACCAATAGATTATCTAGAATATATGCAAGCTGTAACAGCTATGATTGATCATTGACAAATCATAGATGTAGCTTAAAGAGACAGCTTACAGATCATGTGACAGATTATAGACTATAGAGTAACATTATTGTACGGTTTCCTTGAGTGTAAAGAATGGCACCTTCAGATAAAATGCATTATTTATTATACAGTAATGTTAACCCTCTGTCTGCGAAGCTTTAACACACGTACAAAGGTATGAAACTTTTTGTGGTTATTAGCAAGGCAATGTGCAGTGAGTCATGTGCAATGCATATCTGCAATAGGTTGCCTTGGAAATATATGGATTCTTTCTTTGTGCAGTGATGAGTCAGTTTTAACTATAATGAAGTTATTTTCCTCAGAGTAAGAAATGGGAGAAAAAAAAGAGAAATCAATAGTGATATCTTGAAGCTATAGCCTGTAATCCAATCTCTCAGTGGTACTGGAAGTGCTTCATTTGGCCTTTTTGATGCTTCCCCACCCACACTCAGCTCTTAAACACCTACTCCCCAGTGACCTTCATAAGAAAACATGGATAAATGGACATCAGGCAGTCTTAAAATATCATCTTACCTATGAAGTAGCAATTTTACGAAAGAGCAAACAAGTTTCAAAAATTTATCATAGTGTGACTGCTGAAGTATGATTTTTTTTTTTCCCTTGGCAAAAAAATGGCAAAACCCTTCCTGATGCAACCATCTGCATTTATTTGGTCTTGGTGCTGACTTAGTGAGACACTGGTTTGTGCCCCCTGAGGCTGTATTGATGATAATAATAATAATAATAATAATAATACATTTTGTTCAAGGTACCTTGGCTGATTTTGGAATTACTTAATTTTATTGTTATCTTATTTTTTTTTTTACCTACATTTTATACATTAATGATGATGTTGATGTTGATGTGCTCTGCATGGATCAGCCATGAAAAGCCACAAACACCCAAGTCTCATTTGTCTTTGCCTCCTTGTCAACTGATTTACATCATTCTCCCAGTATGTGTTGTGGAAGTAAAAAAGGTAATTACTTTACAGCTAACAAGTGTTAACAGTCAGGCTGCCCTTTAAAAAGGGCCCCCCCTTTTTTTTCTGCTGAAGACAGACATTTGGAATAGATTTTGCAGATGATTAACATATAGTATAACCAATTTTTATCAACCAGCAAAGCAGTGTTTCTCTGTGGCTGTGCTTCAATGGGTTATGTTGTAAATTTGAGTCACAGTTTTAAAGATGATCTGATCTGTTAAGCCATCCCGGTTAGTCCTTGTCAGTCATTCACATCCTTACCTGCTCACAATTCTCTTACTTTGGGGTAGCTATGGTCCAGTTTGTAGAGCGGGCGGATGATTGGTAATTCGATTCATGGGTCTTCCTGTCTGCATGTTGGAGTCTCCTTGGGCAAGACACTGAAAGGCCAGTCTCTCTCTCTCTCTCTCTCTCTCTCTCTCTCTCTCTCTCACACACACACACACACACAGCGGAGAACACCATTCTAACACATCTACTTTCAGGACAATCTAGTTATTTAGCAATCTAGTTATTTAGTTCCGCCACACAGATAATCAGTGTTATTTATCGACCCCATCAATGGTCATGATGCCATGATGGATCTGTATATATTTGCAGTTTCATTTCTTTAGCACCCTGGCCGGACAGTTAAGCAGATACACAGAGCCCAAATTAATAAATTCTAGTTTTATCAGTTATCCGTTACCATGATTATAGTTATCTGTACAGTACATGTCATGTACAGTAATGGTATTGTACATTCATGTACAGTTCATGTAGAAGACATGCATTGTTCATATAGAAGACTCTGGAAATGTAGGTAAATGCATAGTATTAGTATAGTATGAAAAGTCCTGTTAAGTTGTTGCAAATATGGTTTTTCGTTCTGCTGCCATGTGCAAGTCCTCAGTTAAAACTCTTAGTCCAAAGGAAGATGATGGATCTTTGAATTGATGTTATCAGTATCCCCTCTTAACTTCCCTTTTTTACACTTGTGCATTTTTCTTCCCCATCATCTGATTTCTTCCTTTCACAAAGTCTGCAGATTCAGGTCAGAGGCAGCTAACTGTTTATTGCAGCTATTAAAATAAAGTTTAGTAGATAAGATTCTCCAAGGATCAGCATTCATCAGGGAATCTACATTTATGAAAAAATCAGATTTGAGATCTCATTAGAACAGTGGTCTTTAAGCTTTAAATCTAACAATCTCTTGCCACCTACAACCCACTGGACTATTTCTATGTCATTATTGTACGATATAGCTGAGGTTCTTGAACACTTTATCTCGCTTCCCAAAGGGCTGAGGTGACTCCTTCTCCTTTTCCTCCAGGCCACGTTGACTTGCTTTCTCTATCTGAATAAACTCAATTTGCTCCTTCACTGCCTCGAACTGCATCATCAGAATAGGACGCAGCAGACCTAGAGAATATTCCCAATGGCTAGATTTGCATACATGCCACTGAACAGAAATCCACTCCTTCTGGAGTCAGTTCAGTCAGTTCTTGTATCACCTTTCTTTAGACAGATCTCTTACTTACCCTTTCCTCCATTTCACACATCTTCATTTTTATCATGTAGGAAGCAAATCGTGTATGAACTTGTATGAATGTTCTTCTGACAACCCTCTCTATCATTCATAACTGTTCCCCAATGAATACCACGACAGGAAGGCAACCAGCAGGCAAATGGCAAAACAGGACGCCAATGAACATGAATAAACAGTTTTTGCAGGTGGTGCAATGAGCCGGGAATGCTGACTGGCTACATGCCTGAAAACGCTAGAGTTTACAGTTGCGCAAACGTTCTCAAGTTGACGTGTCTCTAGTGTTACAGAAGAAGTCCAGCTTTGTCTAAAACACTTATATTAAAATGGGGGGGGGGGGTTCAATTTGTCCTGTTCAGAGCAGATTTTACAGACACTGGTCTCTTTTCCCCAAACAATAGATTAATTTATTAATGTAAGCATAATTTTAATCAGGTGCAAGTTGAGATCATCAGCAAAGGCTGTTTTTGTTTTTTAATTCTAATCAAAATCAAGGGTATTTCCATTGCAGAGTTCAGTCAACATTATGCATGAAACAACATACATGAAAGTTGTAATGATCTTGATTAATGTCTGTGAAACATTTTACATGTAAGGGGCTGGTCATTACTTGTGCAACATGATGATAAAGCAAATTTGTTCATTTTACAAATACACACACACACACATACATACGTATATACATACATATATGTATACTTGTGCATATATGTATGTATGTAGCTGATTAATGTGTTGGTAGTGTAGATTCTGCCTAAATCTCTATGGCTCATAAGAGTCAAGCTGTTTTGAAGAAGATTATAATGGCCAGGAGAGAACAATGAGTAGGCTTGGCAGTTTTTTCCTTTACCATTATAAATACCTATGCTCACTTGTGTCCAGGTCAAAGTTATATTTATGTGTCTGATTAAAGTTTCAGAAGAACAATGTTTTTGCCAAAGGCATCTTTCAAAACAAAATAAAGTTTAATAGAGCATAAAGGTTAAATTGATTTCCAGTGAGGATGTATCAATTTTACATCACTTTGTAGAGTCTTGAAAGCTTTAAGTACATCTTTAGAAATCTTTTCTTACTGTACAGTGTGAAATTAATCTTGTAAGCACCTGACTCCAAGGTGTTACAAATTGTCTATAGTTACTTGGAAGGACTTATCCAAACTTAGATTTGCTCAGTGAATAATCATTAGTTCTACGGTTATGTACATCTAGGTGTTACCTGATGTATCATGGTGATACCACAGTTCCTCTTGGTATCCGCACAAAGTCAGGATAAAGTTTGAATATGAGCTCGTAAAAGATTAAGTTTCACTACATTTGAATCTGTTGCTTAACAATTTTGACCAATTTGACCAGACGAGTTCATTCGGAATTAGCCTTGGCTGGAGGAAGAGCAAAGGCCCTGCGAGGGGCTTCAGTTAATCCCAGGATATTGAGCAGGATTCCTAGGATGAGGCTATGCTCCTTTGCTTTTCCAAGTGTGACGGTGGGGAACACAGGGGAGATAGGAGAATCGGGTAGATTTAGGGTCTCTTTCTCCATCCCCATTGTCTCAAGGGTTTTCACAGTTTAGGGGCAACAGTGTCTGGAATTCCATGTCCACTGAAGTGAGTCTTTTTATTTTGAGGGAGCAACTAGGCAGTGCTGGGCTCTGAGGATTAGGCCCACTGGGATAATCAGGATCAGTTGACAGTGTCCTCAAAGGGGGTCTTATTCTATATCCTAAAGAAAAGGTTAGGGGGACACCACTGTCCAGTGTAGTAGCTTGCTTTGCTCACCTCCCCCACAAACTGAGATCTGCTACCACTGCTACTTCTGTAACATCATAGATAACATGCATTTACTTTCTGTAAGAAACTAAACTTGGATTTTTGCCATATAGAAGATTCAGCGGAAAAAAAAAAATCCAAAAATCCTTTTCAACGTTTTTATTTCATCACTATTCCATAGTTTCTCACCGAGTTGTTAGTTTGTTTTTGATCAGTGTGAAGCGAAAGAGAGTTTAGTAATGGATACCTTTTCTTTGGAAGTTACATCTGTTTTTCATATTTATTAGTACCTTTTAATATCTTTTGTGAAAACCCCTTTTAAAACAAAAGCAGGGGAAGTGGGTGTAACAGAACAAGACAGTCACCGAGTGGTTATAAGAAAGGGAACGCTGTAGCAAACGGATATCCAAGTGGTGCAACTGTTTTTTTCCAATAATATAGCACACTCATAAGCAGGAAAGACGTTTTTATTCCGCACCATTGTGTTCATTTTAGCTCTGAAGCACAACCCATACTCAATTTGTATTTGTTTTCTGCTAGGAATGTTAACTTTATTTTGTTAGTCATTTAAGAGATGGGAAATAGTCTCTCTTTTTACACATCTACTGTAGGGCGCCACACAAAGATTGCTGGTGTAATGGTGTTACTAAGACACAAGTCTAAACAACTACAAATATGTGAGTGAGCTAGTGAGTAACTCTAGCACACGCGCAGTCAGAGTGTTTTGCAGCACAAAGGCCAACAAATAAGCGCTTTCATATCCTCCCTCCCCCTTTCTTGGGGATAGTTCAGGGATTGAATAAGAAGTGGGCAGATCACTGGGTAGCATTTGCAAACCAGTGTTTGGAACAGTGTGTCATTGTATTCATCTTATCTCTTTGTTTTTTTGAAATGCTGTCAGTGTTTACTGCCTCATAATCAGTTATCATCTCTTTCCAGACAATTGATCATTTTTGGAAAATTATCATGCGCATGTGTGCGTGTAATTGGGAAACAAGGTGCCCAAAAGCTCAAAACTGCATACATATTAATAGTGGAAAAGTAAATTTATTTTTCAGAGTGCTCATTTCAATCATACTTTTCCCTCCACAGTTAGTTCAAACTCAGTGCTTTTGGAAATTGATAAACCAATATTACCAATTCTGGGAGAAATGCTTAATTCCAAACTTTTTTCCCCCAGTCTCTTATTTATTGGATGCATAAATTGGATGTTACATATTTTTCTGCAGTTTTTATTAATCCCCATTAAGTTGTTCTTTGACCAGTTTGTGTTCAAATGTATATGAGCATTTAATCCTTCTGGTTACACAGGGCATTGATTTTGAATCCTCATAATAATAATAATAATAATGGGTATAATAATCATAGATGCTTGATAAAGAAATGCTGACTTGTGTCGTTATTTCTAGGGGGCCATTTTCACACACCATGTTCCTGTCAACTTACAGCTACCACATTTTTATGAACTCTTCTTTGCATCATTCGTTCACATGCAGTTGCAATCAGAAATATTCAAAATATTGTGATGAGGAAGAAAGAGATATATTTGACCAAGATGACCAAGATAAAAAAAAAAAGAATTAAACAAGGGATAAAATTTTAAATGATACATAATTCAGTTCTTTTGACAACAGAGGTTTAATTTACTTTGAAGATGAAATGAATAATGTGATTCTTTTAATCACCGTGTGGATGTCCAGTATTAACCTCTCGCTTCAGTACTTTGCAAAGTATCTTTTAATGTAACTTCCAACAAACATTTAGTAAGTAATGACAAGCTTCTTACACTGCCTGGTTAGACTCTTTGCCTATTGTTCATGTGCAAAAGCTTCTAGCTCAGTGCCTTTTTTTTTTTTTTTTTTTTTGATGGCTGCTTTTTTAAATCCCACCAAAGATTTTTGATTAGACTAAAATTTGATCACTGAGAAGGCCACTCCGGGATGTTCTAGGATCTTTTTCTCTATTAACCTTGTTAGACTTGGAGGTTTGTATGTGATCATTGTCTAGGTGGAAAGCTAGAAAGTGAAAAATCATCAAGGTTTAAATTGTCAACAGTTCCTCTATCACGTTCCACTAAAATGACTGGGTATTTCTGGGCATCCATGATGTCAGGTACATAGTCAACATTGCCAAGTTCTGACACAGAAAAACTACCCCACATCATCAATGACTCACTACTATGCTTGGTACTGGGTATGGTATTTTTCTGGTCATCAGCCTGGCTTTCTGTGTGCAAGACATACTGCTAGTTCATTTGTCCTTACAGTTCCAGTTTGGTTTCATTGGTGCATATAACTGTCTCCCAAAATGGCCACCGAAGCGCTTGTACCTGCCTTCATTCTGTCTTACCGTAGGTATTGTGCAGTCACACAGTGATTTCTCTTAAATTGTCTTGACTAAGTTGCTAAGGGCCCTTTGTGAATTGTGGGGCTTTTTTCTACTGCCAGGCAGGTTTGCAGCTGTTGCATGAGTTGTAAACTTCCTGTTTAGGCTCCCAATGGTGTCTCTTGGGAGGTGTTATTTTTGGAAAATCTTCTTATACCTAAGATCCTTCAGGTATGATAAAATAATCTCCTCTCATCTTTGTGCAAGCTTATTTATCTTTCCAATGATCTCAACTCCCAATCAACACATTCATAAATGGAATTTGTATATGCATCACAGTTGAAACATATGATGGATCATGATGAAGTTCCCAGTCCCTTAATTAGGTTTCAACACCAGTTGGAGCGATTTAAAAACAAAACAAACAAAAAAAATGAACAATAACTTTCCGTCAGCTCTAAAACAACACAGTTTTATGGGGATTGAATAACTGACATGGCTATCCTTAACAAAATGTACAGTGCACGTAAAAACTTCATTGGGCATTTTCTTTGTTAAATGTATGTATCACTCAACTCATTAAGAGGGCATCCCAAGCAGAATTGAGATAAATTCTTAAAATCAGTGGGGGGTTTGAATATTTTTGATTACAACTGTGTATTTCAAATTTATACATTTATTCATTTGCACAAAAACAATATTGACTATGTAATTCTACAAAAATTCCCGTAATAGAAGTTTTGTTTTTTTTCTTCTTCCCTTGAAGAAGTAGGAGTGGGCCATCAGTGACAGCTGGTCCATGATACACAGCTATTTCCGGTGCAGCTGCTGAAATGCAGCTTTATCAGTGGTATTCAGGAACTCATCTAAACATTCCGATAACAGAACAATGGAAGAACAACCCCTCATCTCTGCAACAGTACAATTGATCACCAATTCAATTGCTAGCTGTAGAAAATTGAATTTTTTAGTCCTTACATTGTTCGTTAACTCCGGTGCTGATTAGATGGCTATCCAGATTAATGTTAATGGAAGGCTGAGATGGCTTTTGAGACGGCCTGTGAATTTGATTAGCTCCAGACAGCTGAGGAGACAAAGAGCAGCAAGACTCTTATGTGGAAGTACAAAATGAAAACCCAGCATGAGAGGTAATTTGGAAACGTTTGCCTGGCAGCACACTTCTCATCTTACTGTATGCAGTTTTCACATCTCTCTTTTTGATCTTGTACTCATTGTTTTGTTTTTATAGTGGACACTATTTTTGTCTCACTCATATTCGCATTTTGTCTTTTTCCTTTAATATTTTTTTTCTTGTAAATAAAGAAGCCAGTATAAAATATTCAACACAAACAAAATAATTCATCTCTGCTGTATCCATGTACCACTTTCATGCTCAGTGGCCAGGATGACTGGCTTGAAGCTTGACTACCTGCATATGTTTAAAATGACAAAAAATTACAAGTGATGAGGAATTCACCCACATCACTTCTAACTTTTAGTCACTGCGTATCAAGATGCATTTTGAGCCTGCAAACTCACAGAGTTTCTAATAAATGTATGCTACTCAAGCCAGGGCAACAATTTTCAACAATTGTACAATTCATGCTGTGCTGGATATTGTTCCCATGACAAAATTGATTTGTAAACATGCTCTGTAATGGATACATAAAGCAACCAAGGTTAACTTGGAGGAAAAATATTCTGTTAAACTCCTTCCTTTCAGCAAATCTTTTCATTGGCCTATTTTAAGTCCCCTTGGAATACAGGAGTTAATTAGGAACACCAATTGAACACAACTCACAGGCAAGGCACCCTCTTTATTTCACTCTACTATGGCTCAAATATCTGTGTCTGTGTGTTTATGAGTATCTAAAAAGTATTTTTCCCCTCATAATTGTTCAATTTTCCTTAAAAAACACAATTGAAAAACTTTGCAATTAAACCATCTAATCATCTAATTAGCAAAATTTAATGTTTAAATGAGAATTAATCTATCAAAGAATGATTTTTAGAAACCTAGGATAACAAAAATAGGGGGACAAATCGCAAAATACAAAAATAAAGCAGGTAAGCCTCTTTGCTGCAGCATGTGTAACAACCAGAGGATATCAGGAGTGTCACTCTGCTGAACCTCTGTTTCAGACAGAAAGCAATATTTTGACTCCCCTAAACCAGAGGCAGTGAGAACATTCCCTCTTCTATGTCTCATTTTCTCATTCATGTGCCAGTTCCTTTGATATTGTGCAAACATATTTTGCATCTTTTAACCACTTTGATAGTAAAGTGAAAAAGGGTTAAGATAATGAGTATCCCCTGTGCTGAGTGTAAAATGCCCCCAACTGTCTTCAATCCTGGTCCCTGGGAACTATTTAGTTGTTGCCGAAACATCCCCACCGAAATGGAAAAGGGGTTTGTTCATCTCAAAAAAAAAAAAATATATATCCTCATTCAATCTATCCAGATACAAGAAGAAAGCCATTTCAGAATGACCATCTACAGTGGCACCCCACTCATGAGGGTGTCTTGAGATTCCTGGAATCTGGTCTAGAGACCAGCTGTTAAATCCACATCAGTTTGATCTTGGGCCAAAACACTCCTTATAAAGAGGGAGAACTGCTCAGGGATTCCTTTAACCCAACAAAACAGTGCTTGCAAGGCTAGCTGTCTTTGGCTTTTGTTATTGCATTTTTTTTACAGGGTACACAGAGTTTTTGAATGACATCTTTTATGTCCTTGTGTAAAATAAGGGGTGATTGAATAAAATAACTAATATATCCTTCCTCTTATCCTGCACTGGGGGGATGCTGGAGCCTATCCCAGCTGTCATCAGGCGAGAGGCAGGGTCCGCCTTGCACTGGCCGCCAGTCAATCGCAGGGCCACATTTATAGACAACCATTCACTCACTCATTCGGGGAAGTTTTCCCAGTTTTTTTTTTTCAATTAACCTACATGTTTTTGGACAGTGGGAGGAAACCGGAGAAAATCCACACAGACAGTTTTCAATTAACCCATCATGGATGAACTATGAGCAGTAGGCATGCCATCCACCAGCGCCAGGGAAGCGGTTAGGGGGTTCAGTGTCTTGCTCAACAACACTTAGACACACTAGGAGGAGCTGGGAATCGAACCAGGAATGTTCAGCTCCATGGATAATTGCTCTACCTCCTCTGCCAGCAAGTAGGTTAAAACCCTACTTGGTGGAAACACGGAAACCCTTCATTTTTATCCCTAATCACTTCTACATTTAGCACATCAGTGAAAATTGACCACAGTATTTAACTTATCATGGATGAACCATGAGCAGCGGGGAGCCTAAAAGCAGCGCGCAGGGAGCAGGTAGGGGTTCACTGTCTTGCTCAACAACAGACTAGGGGGAACTCAGGAATCGGACCAGGAACATGCAGTTCCAATATAACCTCTTAAACCACCTGAGCCATCCCACACCCTTATAATTTTGTTTGATATGGTTGTGGTTGTGGTTAGAAGAAGAGAAGACTCTTCTGAAAACCTGACATTTCAATTCAGATCTAAACTTCTCTTTGGCACCAACTTCAAATAAGTTACCACACTATTAAAAAAGAAAACATGAAACAAAGTTTAAAACTGTGTGGAGCCTTTTTACTTGCCTGTGTGACTTTTGTTTTAAATTATGTTTTTTAAAATCATGTAAATCTACTGTAGCGTCTGTATGTTTCACTGCTGTAACAGTAATAGTTTTGGTTAATGGTAGTGAGATAAAACTCAAATTATTGAAGACATTCTTATAAGTTTTAGGATTTTTTAAAAATCCAAGATGGGACGCTTGTCTCTTCTTTGTGTGTGTTAATATAATTTTGAAGGAGGGGATTAGCTTTAACTATCTAATTTGCATGCATAGTATTTCTACGTGAGAATGTTAATCCAGTTTGAGGCCATCTCCAAGTGTTCCTCTGGATCATTTCTCTTTCCAGTTTGCTGACCCCAATCTCTTAGAATAAGGAAACTCTCATCCTTGCTTTCAATGTTGGTAAATCCTTTCTCGCCTTCTCAAGCGATCATTATCAAGAACTACAGTTTTTGTGGCTTACACATCTGGAGTTTCACTTCCATCTTGGCTCTTCTCGTCAAGCCTTTCCAAACCAAAATAGACTGCATAATTCATGCCAGCCGATCCAACAAGAATGTTGTTTCATACACATCAGGGGGGCTACTTAAGGCATGCTATTCTTAAAACTGATCCTGCTATAACCCTTTCTCCCACTCCATTTTCCACGCCAAGGGCATAGAACAGTATGCCTTATTCTCTGTTATGTGCTTATCTTTTATTGGTAGACATTGACTGCCAAAGTCTAGCGCCTACAGTCTGGATATTTGTTTATTTCATTGTCATCTACATACCTACCTCCATCTACAAGCCACTTCAATGTTATTGACTTTAATCATGGATTGACTGTAATTTCTTTTTTTTTGCTGTCCCGCAGGCTAGTGTACCATCTCAATTCGTCATCCGTGACAAATGTCAATTAAAAAGCCATCATGAATACTGTATCTAACAAAGCCTATCGGCCAAGATGTTACCAAATTATTCATTTAAATGGATTGATTTAAACAGCCCCCACTCACATGTGTTTTACCTGACATGTATGTCCCCTCATTTCAAGAACAAACTAACCAGCTAGTTTTAGCAGATTTTGTATGACTAGTTAATGACTGTGAATCACTCATTTGCTGACTGTGTCTGATAAGGGATCACAGACTACTTAATTTGTTAAACCAACTGAACAAACCAAAACTTTTATGACCATGTGTACACATGAGAGACCATGTGTACGAGAGTGACAGTTGTGAGGGTAAACATAAAAGACAGCCCTCTGCCCTCTCCCTATTTTGCTGTTCACCATCAAAATGCAGCCAGATATCTTCGAGGATTAATAAAAATTATGTTTATATACATAATAACACTTTGTCCTATTCAAGTCAAATATCAATATAAAAAATCAATTTCAAATATATTGCATTTATTAATTTTAAACACATTGCTCTGATCTTATACTGGATATAATTCTGTAATTGATTTTTCCCACCTATGACTGCCTGTTTCCTTGAATATCTGTTAGTATCTGTGCTATTCCTTTGGCATGAAACTTAACCTGGCAGAAACTTTGGCAGTTTATTCACCATAAGGAGTCATGATATCTTCCAGCCCTTCACAAAGGTAAACTGGAGAGTCAATGCATGATCTACTTCAATACTTCTCCAGTTAAAAGTCACAGTCTAGCAACTAATGAGAGATTTTCTTTTCAACTTGGGTTATTTGACCAAAGCACCTCTTTGGTCAAATAGGCATTAGACTAACAAACAGTATTGTTGGCTGTCATCCTCATAAAAAAAATAAAATAAAATAAAAAATATATATATATATATAAATATAAAATGTATATAAATGTAAAATATATTTTGTTGTAGGGCTGATGAAGCAAAGAGTCGTCAGTCCTCTGTGCATTTAAATATGAGCATCACCAAACAGTTGGTCTCTGTTTCATATCGCTGTTCGTGGGTTAATTTCATGGCTGTCATTTGACATCTTGCTACCATTTATAACACACATTCAAATAACACTTTAAATGAGAATCCATTATTAATCCAATGTTTCATTTTCCTGGATTATTCTGTTGAATTATGTATTATTCATCTAACCCAGAATAAGTAAGCACATTCATGAGGTTCAATGTCACCAATACATACAAGGACAACCTTTTCTCTTGTCTGACTTTTTATTCTACAGTTAAAACTGTTCTCAGCATCTTACTGTAAAGGTAAGATGAACTGAAAAGAAAACTCTTTGGTTGTCCCAAACAAAACAATTTTATTCAGATTAATTGCCTATAATGTATTATTCTTTAACATGGGTCCCTTTGAATAGCATTTAAATCCTTAATGTTACAGTGATATTGATCAACAGAGAACTACCCACTATTAATTAAGAGCAACAGTTTTCATAAAGGATATTGAGGGTAATTTTGTCCCAAATGTATTTGACAGCACATTTAACAGTGTAAGTTAAATATTTTGCAATGATAGCTAAGGCCTCCTAGTTAAATCAGCTCATTAGATCGTTTATGTTAACACTTTCCTTACATTAAATGACAAATTAACATTGACTCACATCAATTTCTTCAACTTATTTTCTTCCCTCTGCTCACATTACAATTTATGGTAATTCACATTTCCTAAATATACTTGTGATAAGGTAATTAATGTAGTCCCGCTATTCTATTTATCCCAATTATAACTATTATACAACATGTAATAGTCAAATACATTCATGTAATAGTCAAATACAAAAAAAAGGGAATTCAATGTGGAACATGTTCTGTTCATATTACTGATAAGTGAACATTGGCTGACTCTTGCTGACAGTTTCATCAATTTCCTAAGAAATATCCATGCTTTGCTCTCCTACTTCTTTCTTCTTTTTCTGTCAGCTTTTCCCTTCAGGGGTCACCACACAGATCAGCCTTCTCCATCTAACCCTATTCTTTGTGTCCGCCTCTCTCACACCAACGAACTTCATAACCTCTCTCACTATGTCCATAAATCTGCTCCTTGGTCTCCCTCTAGACCTCCACCGTTTGTACACCTTTTCTTTCATTCTTGAACCTGTTTCTTTACCTCTTTTCCACACTCTCCATTGTTCTGGACTGTTGACCCTGAGTAGCGGTACTTGAAATCCTCCAACTTTTTGATCTCTACCCCCTGTAGCCTCACGGTTCCTCTCACTCACACACATATAATCTGTGCTGGGACTAACCATCATTCCTCTCTCCTTTCCAGAGCATACCTCCACCTTTCTAGATTTTCCTCAACCTGTTACCTGTTCTCACAATTTGCAAACATCATGGTCCATGGCGATTCCTGTCTAACCTCATCCGCCAGCCTGTCCATCACTGCAAACAAGAAGGGGCTCAGAGCTGATTCCTGATGGAGTCCCACCTCCATTTTAACTTCTCTGTTACAGCACATCGCACCACTGTCTAATAGCTAGCATACATGTTCTGGCCCAGTCTACTTCTCTGTCACTCTAGATTTCCTCATACAATACCAGAGTTTCTCTTTTGGCACCCATATGCCAAGAATATGGCACCCATATGTCATATGCTTTCTCTAGGTCTACAAAAACACAATGCAGCTCCCTGTGGCCCTCTCTATTAGCATTCTCAAAGCTAATACTTCATCTGTAGTACTCATTCAAGACATGAAGCATTACTGCTGTTCACAAATGGCGACTTCTGCTCTCTGTCTAGTTTCCACTACTCTTTCCCGTAACTTCATTGTTTGGCTCATCAACTTTATCCCACTATAGTTGCCGCAATTCTCCACATCCCCCTTATTCTTAAAATGGGCACCATCACATTTCGTCTCCATTCCCCAGGCATCTTCTCAATCTCTAAGATCTTGTTGAATAAACTAGCCAGAAACTCTACTGCTGCTTCTCCTGGACACTTCCATACCCCCTCAGGTATATCATGAGAAGCAAGTGCCTTTCCACTCTTCATCCTCTTCATTGCCTTCCTCACTTCACTTTTACTAATCTCTGCTACTTTGTGCTCTACAAAAGTCACCTCTTCTACCCTTCCCTCGCTTTCATTTTCCTCATTCACGAGCTCTTCAAAATACCATTTCCATCTCCCCATCACTCTTTTAGCATCTGTCAGTATATTTCCCTCTCTATCCTGAATCACCCGGACCTGCTGTACATCCTGTTCATTTCTATCTCTCTGTTTTGCCAACCTGTATAAATCATACTATTCCTCCTTACTGTCCAACCAAGCATACCAGTCATTGTACGCACTTTGTTTTTGCTTTGTTACCTCTATCTGTACGCCATAATTCCCTGTACTCCTGTCTGTTCTCATTAGGTCCCACAGTGTCTTCTTTGCTAACCACTCCTCTAACTCACACCTGTGGGGCATAGCCACTAACAATGTTGAGCAGCATACCTCCAATTTCCAATTTCAGACTCATAAGTCTGACATTCTTTTTGCCTCCAGAACATTCCTCACAAACTCCTCCTTCAAGATGACTCTTTCTCCAGTTCTCCTCCTGTCAGTACCATGATAGTACAACTTAAACCCTGCTCCTAAGCATCCGGTCTATAGTTCATAATAACACAAACTTTGCAATTGTGAACTCAAACACTTGAGAGTCTGAATTCAAGATGTTTTTTCTTACCCCAGGTTCTCATCCATTTCACACCAGTTAACTGGAGAGGCTTGCTCCAATTCAGCCTCATAACCATCTAATTTTCTTGGCGATGCATCCAGCTTGCTATAATCTATAAATTGAATTCATATAAAATTAGTACATTCAGTTTCTGAGATGAAGTCTACAGGCTTGATGATTGGATGGAAAGGTAGTAGTCACAAATAGTTTGGAAAAATAAAATAGAAATGCTAATTGTGTTTTCAACTGTAATAACATTACTTGTGTGCATAGAGGGTGTAGAATTGTAAAATGAGATTGTTACATTTGTATCATAGTCCATAATGATATTGCTCTTGCTGTGCCTGGATGCACAAGGTATCAATTTATGCTAACTGTGTTTGCATATTAACCGTACATTACTTTTTCATCAAGACAAATTAAAACTAGAATCCCTTTAATCAATAAGCACAATAAAAAAAAATAAAAAAAAACTGCTACATCCAAGGGAAATGGTCACAGTGTTCACTTTTACTGTAATTAGTATTCTGGTAAGGTATGATTAAGCATATACTGGCAAGCCCTCAAAAAGTTTTACTGCCCGTGTATTCAATCTCTGACTATCGCAACCATAAAGTATACTGTAAGAGCATTGCTACAGTGGTTTCAATAAATACTCATTCCCCCCACTTCTCACTATTTTCTTTAGAAGTTTTCAATTTATGAACGCATTTATATTCAAATCCAGCTTGGTCTTCGGCATCACTTCAAATTGTCATCAAGATGACAGATTTCCTAAAGCAAAGAAACCGTTGGTGGTCATACATCTTCTGCACTGTCGAATACACTTTCATGTGGTTCAAATTTCCTGTAACTCAGCTCAAGTCCAGGAGTCAGGAAAACGAGCAGGCAACCAAATACATTTCCTCGTGTCACATTCTCATATTCTAGATAAACAGTTTATCATCCTCATTAAGATATTATTGTTAACAGAGACTGTGTGTTTGTATCGGTTTCTGGATTTGCTACCCTTATTTGTCTGGACAGGCGGTGGCTTTTTGTGGTTAGGAAGTTGGCAGATGACCTCAGAAAGAGCATCCGTCATAGAGAGACCCACTGCTCGCTGTGTCAGGCCTTTGGGTGGGTAAGGGATGAACCCTACTATTAAGTCCCTTTATCCTTACTCCAGCCCTAAGACATGCATAACATGCTGTATTCAGTCTGTCATTGTGGGATTAATTAATATATTCAGAGTAAGTAGTGGCCCCCTCTTTGGGCTGAGGCATATACATGAATGATCCATACATGTAGGAATTCAAACATACCATGTTGTGTATACCTCATGTTATAGATGGGGAGATATTATATCAGCATTCCTTTTCTAATGCATTGTTCATTAATGTATTTTGAATGTTTAGAATGTGTGATTTTTCATGTCAGAATAAATGAATTTGGCTAGAGCTATGACCATCTGCTTCACACTGGTGATTCACATTAACACATTATTCTTAAAGGGTCAGCAGAAGTTCTAGCTTACCTATTATCATTGTTGTATTTAATTAATTCTTCTCTTGTAAGGCATGCAATTAGTTTGAAAAGAATTCAAATAAATTGAGTATAAAAGGGGCTACTTATTTATCCTGGACCCAAGTAATGCCCAGGCCAACAACAAAAGAAGGTTAGGGAGGGATGCTAAATGAATTTGGGTGTTGTGTGCTTTCTGGCTATCAACATAATTTGATTAGTGACCTAGTAACTATGAATGTGTGAGACCCCTTCATTCAAGCTCATTGGGGCACCAGGGGTGTGAATCCATGTTATAGGGCTCGACCCTTTTCCATTTCAACCCTGCTCTTGTGTCATGTATACACACTGCCAGACAGCTGGGTGATTAATGACCAAGCTCATGGTGCTATTGACAACTTCTTGTGACTTTACACAAAGGCTTAACCCCTGTCACATTACCACAAGAACATTTGGCTGTTTTCTGCTGGCCTGCAGCATTGGGAATGTGTGGTCAATGGATGTTTTATCCCTTTCTTTAGGTCTGCTTTGGCAAAATTAAGGAAATAATACAAAATATGTTTGCGATGTTTACATTTTTTTGTTCTTTTCCTGGTAAATGTGAAGTGGGTTTCTGCAATGCTCACATCATTTTATATTGGTAAAAATGTAAAGAGGTCAATGTGCAAATCCTCAACTTCCATTTTTTTCATATTTCATCGTCGTCTCTGATAATTGTAGCTAATGATAACGCAGCATGATTTGAAAAAGACAAATGGCCATATTTGCATTTCCTTCCGTTTTGCTTGAAATAGGAAACGTATGGCTGTGTTTTTTATGTAATTTCTAAAATTCCTGATGATTTTCAAATCATAGATAGCTACTGTCAGGTGCATTAGGTCAACAACATGAATACAAATAAAAGGTAATAATAAAAACATTTAGTGACTATCCTTGTGTGTGTTCATGCTGTATATCATTAAAATTCTCATGATCAGTTAATTATTTATTGATTACAATACTCCTAAGTGGCCACCTAGTGGACCGCAATCTCCCATCCTGTGACAGTTAAATGTTGTTGAAACTTTTGCTGCCTAAAAACCGTCAAATATTTTCCCTTTCCCTGTTGTTGGTGGTGTTGGTTTATATCAGCACAATGTGTATTTTTCCCAGGATCTACGCTAGTCAGAATACTTGTATGAACACCCCGACCCTCAACATCTCCTTGATGTAACATCCTTAGTAGACAGCGAGTTAATTTGGTAATAAGAATGTTAATCTATATCAGTGATTTCAACTTTTGAAAAACACCTATATGGTATTCTAAGGAGTTAGAGATAAATATTACATCATTTTTTATTACACAGAGGGGAGATGCTTCATTATTTGTGTAATACATGGTAACATAGCATTGTACTATTTTAATTGGAACTAATATACAATAAGGTTTTCCACTTAGAGAGGCAGCATCTATTTCAATGTGCCAAATGTATTGTCAGCTATTAATTGATTTTAACACATAGCAATAGAGAAACATTCAATCGCAAGAATAATCAAAATAAATTCAGATGGTGTCATACATCCTTGCCACTACAACTTGGGTATTGAAAAGACATCTATAGAAAGGTCATAATCATAGTGATGTTTTATAGCTATAGCTCTGCTAGATATGATATTTATTTTTCTTAATTAGAAAAAAATCATGTGTAACGAGTACTCGATGTGAACATTGGGCCTTCAAGCAGCTTGGATTTTCAGAGTGTGGAAATGATATGATTTAATGTAGTGCAATCATCATTTACCGTCAATTCATTTCTTTGGGTTGCATACAAAATTTCCCAGGGAACCAGCTAAGTGACTCGTGAGTAATGTGAACCTTTATTAAGTTTTTTTTTTGTGTAATATTTTTATATGCCTACACTTTTGACAATGGTTGTTTTCTTTAGATTATTTTAGCCCCTGTCAATTTGGAAGACTTTGCTCAGAATTACAACAAAGGAATTGTGTCTCTTCTGAGCACACACACTGTATGTCACAAAAGTTTGGTTTGAATACATCCTAAATCTGAATTATTAGTACTCTAACCTGGGCAACCCATCAGTTTGGTTGTTGACTTAAGACTGAGGAAAGACAAGTGAGAAACACAATCACAAAGCAGCTCTGGCATACTCAAAATTTATTCCTTATGGTGGTCATAATCTTGCTTAATACTTTTTTATAATGTTGATAAATTTAAGGCTGCTACAATTATTGATATTATCATTGGGGACCAATGCCACTTTGTCTAAAACATACATTTGATCCCTCTTGGTTTAGTTTTCAAAGGATTTATTTGTTGACTGACCAATCATCGGATCGGTTTTTAAGTAGTAAATGTATCTCTTGTCTCAGATATGTGTTGTGATAATTGCTTCAGTTCATCAGTCAGAACAAAGACATAATAAAGCTTCCAAAGAAAAAATTGTGGTTTTCTTTTGCCAGATGTTAGTTTAAGCTTTGAGTTTCAGTGTTAATGCACACACATACAGCCCTGTTACTTGAGCAGGTATTAAGCAAGGAAAGCTTAGGATTACAGTGGCTTGCCTCCAAGGCCCTGCCCCCTGCTCCTCTACACACACAAAGGCATGGCACATCACTCAATCAAAATAAATCAATAATAAAAAAAACAGCAACCATTTTTCCCTTTCTTTGCCTCGTCCTTTCAATCAAAAATACTCTCTCGTTGGTATTTTGTATAACAGACAACAACAACAGAGATTTTGCTCATATCAGTGGAGAGAAAATGAGTTGTGGGAGTTGATTCCTCTCACACGTAAATCTCACTAATCGAGTGTTTGCATGTCATTAGCACACCACTGTGACACTTTTAATTAATTCTAGATCCCCGTCTACCCCGTGCCCTGACCATGCCCCCCCCCCCCCAAAAAAAAGATATATAGTTTGATAGTGTTATTCTCGTTTTTTCGTTTTGGTGTTTGCCAATTTCTCTGTTTGCTGCATTCTTGTTTGAACAATTTACATTGAGTGAGAAACATGTTTCCTGTTTGTTTCTGTTTTTATTCACAAATGGCAGACAAATTATTGGGTTGCTTCGATGTTTGAATGGCTGCCCTGCACTTGGCTGAGATGTGGTGAAGCGTGTTTCTTATGGCATGAAGGGCATGATGAACTTGTTTGGCAAAAGGAAGAGTCCTTGAAAGAAGATCAGAAAATCAAAAGAGATCTAAATGTGCTTTTTAGTGTAGAGGAAAATGAAACCCAGCATGGAATGATAAAAAGAATATTGGCTGTCTTGAGCCTGGACAACTTTTTTTGCTATTACTAAGCTCATTAAACTGTATTTCTTTGTTGCATGTGTTTTACCCCATAAAATACAAAGCAAATAATATGCATTAAAAGTGGATGCATAGTCATTTGGTTACCATACAATATGACTCAGCTGTTGCAAGCATTGTGTTAGCAGAGTGGGTTACACTTGCATGCGATTAAGCTGTCAACATCTGAAAGTAATGAGCTGCAGACAAAGCTACATTGGCATGCAAATACTGTACCAACATTTAAGGCTGGTTTAACATAAACGAGAGAGGAGAATGGCCCAGAGCTTTGGCCTCTTACGATAGACTTGCTTGTCTGCTTCTATATTGGGCAAGTTGGAAACCTTAAAATCTTTAGAAAAGAAACAATTATGCCCTTGCATCACACTTCATAGACAGATGGTCTAAAGGTCTTATAATTGCCAAAGGGAGATGGTGTAAAGGGCATCTGGAAATGTATGGCTTCCTACCAGATCATTTAGCCAGTTAATGGAGGACAGGAATTATTGGCGGCTGTAAATAGTCAATTTTTATGGATATTTTCAAAACATTGTATGTAATTTACAGTAGAAGGGAATAGCAATTCACATGAAATGTCATATGATCTAAGCATGAATATTATTTACTAGGAGAATTTCCTTTTTAGACATCATAAATAAACTATTCTCATTTTTTTAATTCATTTTGAACTGCTGTACCATGAAGTTATTTTGCAATACAATATAAATTAGCAATCAAGCATCCATCAAATTCAAAGGGTTATTTCTAATTAATCCTAAGTGAAACTTTAATGACGCTAAGACCCTTGTTCATTTATTTAGTGAGCATTGCTTCTCTGCTTTGGAAAAAAGTGGCCCATTTAAAATGCAGACAGACCTCCAATACCAGGCCTTAGACTGATGTGACCTTAGACTGTGGGCTGTCGAGTCCATCTGTAGTTTTAGAGAGAAACATAGAAAGACAAAGACCTTGTGGAGAGTCACTAAAATAGAAGTTAAGGTGCTACATCCATAGCAGCATTTTTATTTTGGTCTTGCTTTTAATCTATTTGAATGATGAAAGGGAATGCCAAGACTGGTATTTTTGCTAATATGTTTGAGCAACGTAAAATTCTGATGTTTCCCGTAAAACTAAAATCTATCTCACTTGATCCACAAGATAATTCTCAAATGATCTTATGGAGGTAGGAACCGAACATCCCTTGTTCGACTCCCGGCTCCTCCAAGTGTGTCAAGGTTTTGTTGAGCAATACACTGAACACCTAACCGTTCCCCTTGCACTGGTCGACAGGAGCCTTCTGCTCATGGTTCAACCATGATGGGTTAATTGCAGAGAATGAATTTCCCCATGAGGTATTTATAAAGGATACATTATTAAATTTGTCATCCATCTTAAATATTTTGGTGCATCTTTTAAAGCTAGATAATTAGCATATTCTCATACTGACTTCCTACTCCCCTACGTACCCAATCAGGGTCTTAGGACACTTAGTAATCATTAGCTGTCCCTAAAAATAATTTTATAACCAGAGGAGACAGTTCTCTCCCATCTCACTGCACTGCCTTGCTTATTGCTTGCCTTCCTAGGCAAATGTTCTTGCATAATGTACTTATTTATTTTTTACAGTTATTTGCATCTATCTGCTGTGCCTTTACTGCCAGCCTGGTGTATTTAATTTAATTTGATTTTGATATTCTCAGTATTTCCTTCCTTACTTTTTCCTTTAATGTCAAGCCTCTTGTGGTCTTATGAGGTACCAAATAAATAACCCTAATTTTGCTTACCAACTCCCATTGATTTTGGTTATCGTGTTTTAAATTAGATAATTGAATCTTGTATTCTGTATTTTGGAATAACTATTTGTCTTTACACTTTTAATGTGTGTAATTTTCTGCTATTGTGGGGCGGTACAGTCTCGATGGTGGTGGCACTTGTTAATTTGCATTACTGTCAGACAATTTAGAGTTGAGATGGATGTATGTGCACATTTTGTGCTCTCAGGC
Organism: Fistularia commersonii; assembly: GCF_037954325.1. Lineage (NCBI taxonomy): Eukaryota > Metazoa > Chordata > Actinopteri > Syngnathiformes > Fistulariidae > Fistularia > Fistularia commersonii. Next base: position 10,871,134 of record NC_141285.1, read on the forward strand.
ACAAAATTGGATTCATTAAGATGACGGAAAATCTGGTTAGGTTTTTTGGCCCTTTGGTTTCAGGTCATTGAGTAATTTGACGAGATGGAGAGGGTCCTGGCCTGGAGGATTGGACGGGCAGACAGGTCACCCACACAGTCGCACATCACTCAGTTGACACATTATTTTTGCAACTACACTCTTATAACTTGCGTTTGTGATTGATCATAACCGTCATCAGCAATCTTTTGATATAGCTCAGGTAGTGAGGCAGTATCTCTAGGTTACTGCGCTCTTAGCCGTGACAATATGTATAATTGTCTGTCTTGTTGATAAGGGGTGAACAAAATGCACTCCCTCTAAGAAAATAATTAATCATAACAACTCCAAAAGTTACTGCAGACATAGACATTCCGGTAGATGAGCTTGAGGCCTCAGTTCTGATAAAAAATGTGAGATAAACATTGCTTGGATCCAAGTTTCCCAACTCATCACTTTTTGGGTGTTAGGATTAACCTATTTGTCCAATGGCAGAATATGGTCAAACAAGGCTTTTGCTTGATCTCATGGCTTCTTTTTGGAACAAAATACTATACCTCTGAACATCTACAATACTCCCTTCGTGTGTGTGTGTGTGTGTGTGTGTGTGTGTGTGTGTGTGTGTGTGTGTGTGTGTGTGTGTGTGTGTGTGTGTGTGTGTGTGTGTGTGTGTGTGTGTGTGAATGATTGTATGTCAATTTGGCAAATTTTCACGACAAACTTAGATTTTTAAAAAGAAGATGATTAAAAAGAAAACCTTTTTTTTTTTCTCTAAAAAGCCTGCCCCTATAAAGAACTTTCTGTAAAATTTTAACACAAGTTTATTTTAACACTTAATACTATACTAATTCCATTCACTATGGAATGATGGAATATATCGCCATGTTTAATTTTCTACATCAGCTGTACACTTTTGATGATGAAGCTTGGAAATTCATAAGATTTATCTTTCATTCGTTTAACAGCCATTCTATTAATTCTGTACTTAGGGTGACCCACAGTGAGCCTAGTTACAGCTGTCATCAGATGGGAAACAACATGTATTGGTCATCAGTTGATCACAGGACTACACACTACACAGGACTATAGAGATCTACAACCATTTACTCTCATTGACACATCTTGGCAATTTCATCTCCAGTTAACCTACTGCATGGTTTTGGATTGGGGGAAGAAAGGATCACACACAAAAGGGTTCAGTGGGAATTCAAACTAAGAACTCTCTTGTTGTGAGGCAGCAGTGTTGATTACTGTGCCATCCTAACTACGTCTTTGTCTTAATTTATTCCAGAACATTAAAAACTCACTTGTTTTCTTTACGTACCCAACAATATGGATTTTATAATTTTCAACTTTTGGATACTCTGGCTTACTATGCTCGAGTTGATAAACCAATTAATCCATTGTTTGTTTGCCTTTTTAACCTTTATGTCCTGCAATTCCTCTAAGAATACCTGTGATGACTACTAGGAGTCTCACCACTGGTGAGAAGACCTACAGTGGACAGGTTCCAATTTATTGTGGATCCTCACAAGCATTATTTACCTCTTGAGATCCTTGAAGTTATACAGACAGGACCTCATCAATATAGAATTGATAGCAGGGTGACATGCTCCTTCATCCTAATGGTGCTGATTTAGAAGAAGCATGCTCTGCTCCTGGTCATGTTGAGGTCATCCAGAGGTGCTTTCATACAAGCATCTATTGGGATGCAAATGTGACAGACAGCCTAAGCAGTACCTAAAAGGAAAAGAGGCAGTTTACAGCAGATACTGCCACTGACCCCATTAGTCCTAATCTCTGGGTTACATAAAAGACAAGTATAATAGTCCTCTCTCTGTCACACACAAGAAAAATGCTTGTGGTATCTTGTGTTGTGGAAAGTCTTTTCTGAGTTCAAATGAAAACAGTCAGTAAGGAATTGTTAAGAGGGACAGATAGGTCAAGGAGTGATAAGTGAGGTCACACTGCATCCACAGAAGTCTGGTGCATCATTTTTCTTCATACTTTGATTAACAAAATTACACAAACTACTTTGGTTTAAAAGAAAGTTAACCTATGGTGTGGTTGTTTCATTGTTTGGCTATAGCATAAATGATCAAACAACTGAAAGACTATTTGACTGCTTTGCTTATCTCAGAACTAAGAAGCGGTAAGGATAGGGGTGTGCTTGAAAATCTAGTGAGGAATGTACGAACTTCCAATTCTTCATTTATACATAAACCAAAAACAACAAAAAAACAAAACAGTATTTGTATCTATTAAAAACCAAAATCAAGTTTTTGATAAGCTCCGTCCCTATAGGTCAATCCTGTCTTCATTTAGAGATAAGCAGCCAAGTGCAGCACCACTCTTAATGTTTGAATATATTTTAGCAGCTGTGAGGGGGGCTTCCCTTTAATGTAATCAAAGCATTTTCCATGCTGATTGCATTTGTGCATATGAACATATTCATTGTTCTATATTATCAGTTGTAGTTCCAACAAGATATTTTGGTAATTACATTTATAATAAATTATTTGATATGCCATTATAATGCCTTTTTACATTATATAATGTTTTCTGAAATACTTGCATGGGTGAGCTGCAACCATATCATTAATTGAATTGCCAGGAGGGGTCTAACATTGTTCTCTGTAGAAACAGGCATCCCCAGCAGGGCCTTTATCAAGGCCCCACCATATGGTGACTCATCATTCGTTTTCCGTAACCCTGTTCCCTTGGTGTTTCTTTAAACCCTAGAGTACAATCTCTCCACTGCCCCCTCTTCTTACTCTTAAGGGATATTTCTTTCTCCAGCCAGTTGGATAGGTCATTTGTAGCTTCACTGCATGAAGGAGCAACTGCAGCCCTAAGCAAACGTTGCTTAGAAAGCCCATGGAAGTAAACACTGGGTTTCATGAAAAGTATCTGTTATGGTTGAAGAGTTCAGTGTGTCTTTGGAAGGGGAGATTTGCTTTTCACCCATGATTGCAAGCATCTTTTTTGCCTTGTTTAAAAGGGATATGTAACAGATTATATTTTTCATTGGTAAGCAGTTTTTGATTGTGTTCTAAGATATTAAATTCAGATACGCATGGGATTTCGGGTGAGGACCAAGTATTGAGAACAATAGAAATCAGCTGGCATGATCCAATTTGAATAACATGGTTCAGAGATTCTCAATACTTTTAAATCATCATTTGACAGATAACAAAAGATAAATATTGTATATATAAGATCATAATTTCATTAAAATAGAATCCTGAAATGTAAGCAACAAGCTGATCTTAAAAAAAATATGAATGCAATGAGTGAAACATTCATGAGAACCGCAGCTTCCAAATGTATGGAACGTCAATGTGCCTTAGCAAATATTTAATGCTGTGACATTAGCGAAATGTAGTCAGACAGACAGTAATTTCTAGAATATCAAATTGTTAAAAAATGTTATCCGTCTCAACGAAAAACATCTCAGTATACCCAAGGTACTGATGATCATTACCGATATATATATTGGCATAGATATTTGTAAAATGATCATGTGTTTGAGACCTTTTTTTCACATGATTTAAATTTCATTGTTTCGATACAAAATGAATCGCTATAAGCAAAGGGTGAAGGGGCTATAGCATTGGAATGAAACAAACAAATAGTAATTAAAGGATATTTTCACTTATTTTTTGGTGCTGTTATTGCCCTTGAAGTAAGAAAAAAAAGCAAATTTATTTTTGTTGACTTTTATTCTGTAATATGACCAATATTTTTCATATTCAAGTGTGTATGAAAAAAGTCACTGGTTTCTTAAAAAGCTAAATACAATAAGCATTGGATCAAGGCACATACAAGACTGGCCAAAGGGCATACAATGCACTTTGGTTTCAATGTCAAAGAACAGTTAAATTCAAATTGTGGCAACATAAAACTGTGTTCACTTCAAAAATAATACAAAATAATAGTCATAATATGGATTTGCAGACAAGGTGGTAATTCTAATGCCAGCCAACCAGTTTTCTACTGTATTTTTTCACCTGTTGATTACAGTGACCTATGGCACTTGGTACTTAAGAATGCTGCATTGTTTGTTGGCTTGTACAAATAAAGATCATAATAAGGGGAGGTCCTCTGTGTCAGCCTGCCCAGTCTACTTGTTTTGAGGAATAAAGACCTCCTTAAGGTCAGTGTGCTTTATCTGCCCTGTGCTGTGGCCTACAATCAGAAATGCAAGAATCCTGTTTAGGTTGCTCTGCAATTTCTTGGAAAGAAAGAAAAATCACACACTGCACAAAATAGAGAAAAAAGCATGAGACCCCAGCGTTCATACATTGTTTTGTCCTTCTAATAAGTTGAGTACTTGGGACTCTTGGTCATTAGTACACAGAGACAGCATATTGCTGCTCTTAAATTGAGAGGACAATGTGCCTGCTTTCCAGATTTTTCCATTAACTGTCCCATAGTTTATTACTTTTTTCACCTTTTTGTTATTCAGAGAGCCACAAAGTGAAAGAATGACCTGTGCTTATACTACAAGGTTTTCTAAAGTCTGATTGTTCAACACGGTAATGAAAACCCACTTTCACAGTTGACAAGTCATATCTCAGTAGAACACAGAGTTTCTTTTAGTTGGTCAATAACCTTAAGCAAAGGAAATACAGTACAAATTACTACAAATCCCTAAAATATAGAATTGCAGTACAATAATCACTGATGGTTCAGTGGTGGCCTGCAAGTGGAAGGTTTTCCCTCATCATAAAATGTCCTTAAATATAAATTATATGGCAAATGTACAGAACATTCCTTCCTTAGTCTTAGATCCAGTGTTTTGTAAAAGTCCTGTCACTGTCAGTCACACACTGCTCATACATGTTCATGAGCAATATCATGAATGGGAATGATCCGAATCTGGTATTCCACTGTCTCTGTAGCTCCTATTGTTAATACTGTTATCATCATGTGGGGTTTTGTATAAACCTATGCCATTAGGTGGGAATATTGTGTGGATCACAAATTCCTCCTTTGACACAGATAGGTGATTTATAGGTATCATTTGAAAAGAAGTCTCCCGTATTTCTAGGATGGAGTTGTCTTTCTTAGTTCCAGCTTCCGCATAGTCATCCTTTCTCCGGCGGCCCTTGTTGTAGGTGCAGTTCCTGGAAAACAGTGATCCATTCCGGTGGACATACCAGCAAACCAGTGCCAATATGATTATTGCCAAAAGTGCCACAGCTCCTCCGATGATAGCAGCCAAAGGCAGACTAGGATTTTTGTAAGGCTCTTTCTCCTGTTCTCTGTTTAAAGTTGTAGTTGGTTTGTAGGATTTGTGAGAGCTAGTTTCTGTTTCTATGCAAACAGGGGTCTCATCTGACAGGTAAGTGTTGCTGGTCTCCATGGGAACCATGCATATCCTATAGGAAGACTCTGGCTCCAGTGCAGTGAGGAGGTACTCTGTCCTCTCACCCTGCACAATTGTCTCAGTGATGGAGCCAAATGCAGGGCTATGTCCCAGCTTTAACCAGCTGAGCCGCAGTGCAGTCATGGGCTGTGACACCATCCACGATATATGTATCGTATCTGCACTACTTGACTTCACACTGATGGTGATGATCTTTCTGCCCGCTGATGCTGTAGTACTGTGGTGATTTTTATTTGTGCCAGGGCCTTTTCCAACAGGTCTTTTAGTCACAAACAAGGGCCACTGGGTGTGTGAGGGGCGTTGAGTGTTAGGAACTGTGCTTGTCTCATATATTGAAATGACGTCTAAGTCTGTACAGTCAAACATGTTTGTAGTTAAGTCTTTAATTGCCATGCCTTTGACCTTATCGGGACCCTGGCACATGAAACCCCGGACATTCACCTTTGTAGGCAATGACCGCAACCAGTCACGTACCCATTTCATTCTGCAAGTACATTGCCAAGGGTTATTGCGTAGAAGGAGCTGCGTGAGATTGTCCAGATCATCAAATACACCCTGTGGGAGGCTGCTCAGGTTGTTACCAGACAGGTCCAGGCGATATAGCTGCCTGAGGAAGGCAAAAGCCCCAGGTGGGACCTGATTAATGTGATTATCTTGTAGCTGCAGTTTCTCCAAACTACTCCCTGGCAGGTTGGCTGGTGGTGATGTCAAGGAGTTTCTTACTAGTGAGAGCTCAGTTAGGTTGATCAAATTGATAAAAGCCATCTCCCCAATTCCACGGTTGTTAAGCAGGTTGCCATCAAGGATTAGACGTTTCAAGTTGATGAGATCTAGTAGAGACTGCTCTGAGATGGAGGAGATACGGTTGTCATCAAAGCGCAATTCCTCAATGCTCAAGGGGAGGCCTGAAGGGATAGTGCTAAGGTGATTCCGAGAGAGAAAAAGCAATCTGAGATGATTACTGTCTCTGAAGGCCCCCTCCTCTATGCTGACTGCGGATACAGAGTTATCATCCAGGTGTAGTTCCTCAATGTATGGAATTTGGGCTAAAGAGCCATGAGTAATCATCCGAATGTTGTTCTCTTGAAGATGAAGCTCTTTCAACCTATATGGTAGGTTGGTGGGAAACTCGTCTAGATTGTTGCAATAAAGGTAGATCTTCTCCACATTTGAGAGCCTGCGAAGCTCTGTCGGAATGCCTGAACTCTTAATACGGTTATTTTGCAGGAAGAGCACAGTAGCATCAAGGGGTAAACCAGTAGGGATGGAAGTCAGGCCACGGTCATTACAGTAGATGAAGGTTCCATCACAGCGGCATGCTGAGGGACATGAGGCAGAGGTCAGCAGGGGGTAAGCAAGACCCAGCAGCAATCCAACCCTGATGAGAAAGAGGATAAAGGCCTTGCATTGATGCACCATCTTGAAGGTGTATTGCCTGGAAGTCTAATCACTTAGGGGCTCCTGGGGAGAAGACAGAAGTATACATTAATGCAGAAGACCTTCGGAAAACAACCAAAATAACCACTAGTGTTTGATATACTGCTGGTGGTGCTTTTCTAGATTAAATAACCACTTAAAGAAAGTGCCAGAATTACACTAATGAAATTTGATATAAATTAATTAGAACTGCCAGATGGGGAAAATTGTGCAGTTCCTGGCTCACTTGCAACATAATGCCTGAGAAATATATATATATGTATATTTTTTCTCAAATGTGGAATATTTATTTCTATTGCCTCCATTCAACCTCCGATCCTCCACTTTATGGCCCAGACTTGTGAAATGCAAGATAATTCTCCTGTTGTTTTCAATGTTTCTGTAAGTCAATGCCGTGTTTCATTTCTTTAGAACACAAATGAACACACTGTAGCTTTGTTGATGAACTGCTGTGGAAATGGGGTTCCCTTTAAAGGGCAGTGACCCCTGAAGCCTTTTCCAGAGGACAGCATATATTTTCAGATCGTTTGTAATGACAGTGCTATAAAATGACAATTTTTCACTGAGTCCTATTTATTCAGTTGCAGATACCGCATGTTAATCTTTATGAAGGTTAAATACCAAATGCCAGCAGTGCCTGTACAACATATACAGTTGAGCAGCTCTTGAACCAAACAACAACATTGGCGAAGAAGTTTCCGGAAAAAAAAACAACAAAACCACACAGATTAGTGGACTCTTTTCACTCGCTGTGTGGCTCAGCCTTCATTACTTGTAGATTAAGGGCCAGAGTACTTTTGTCCTGACGTTATACTTCGGCGGATATTCTGTATCATAGCAACCAAAGTCTCTCAGCTGAAAAAGGAGCTCCAAGGTGCTTTCATACACTTTGGACTTGGAGTTTTTTAGAGGAACACATGTTTATTTCCCAGATCAACCTTTGGCCATTTAAATTTCTGCTCTGGTTGAGATGGGAAGGGACAAAAACAGTTGTTCAGTTTCAGAGGGGACATGTCTTTACATTTTACCTTATATAAATTGAAAGGCTTACATTATTCCTCTAAACCTCTGTCAATATTGGTTGATTTCTTTCTACACTATCTTTAAAGTGTTTCTATCATACATTACTAACTATATTTGATCCATACTTACTGTCAGCGTTTACTTCTTTTAATTAACCTAATACTGATTTATAGCTTTAATTATACATGCATGCCATGACCTCTCTTTCTGCACATCTCATTAGAAACTGCTGCCTGGTCAGTGAAGTGGAAAGAAGCAAAGCCATCCTTATTTGTTATACCTGATTTATATGATGTGGTAAATCCTTTCCAGACACCAAAAAAATCCAATCAAGATTTCTTCTTGAATTGCCCTTATCCTCTCTGAAAAGAAAACCTTGTCTCTTGGATTTCTGGTGATATCCTGACCTGGTCAGAGTTTGTTTAGCTGATCCTTGTTTGGATGTTGACCCCCCCTCCTCCGTGTTGTCAGAGGCTCATTCTTTCAGCCTTTGCCATGGTAGATAAGCCTTTAGAAAAAGCATCTCTTCTTACTGACAAAACATGAGCTCTCAGTTATTATCTAAAATCCTGTTGGACTATGAATCAGTCAAGCTTAATTGCCATAACTGTAAATTAAATATTTTGGGACGCTGTATAGTGATCCACGTGTGAACATCAGACCAAGCAGGCATGTCAGTCCCTTATGACACAGGTTCACTCCAAGCCTGCTCACTTGATTACTCCAGGTCTTCACGAAACTAGAATCCTCTGCTCCGTTGTCAATCTTGTGTATAAATATATATATACATAGGTATGTATATATAATTAATCCACAATTTGGTCCCTTCCCAGAAGTCCATAACCAATATTCTCCTCTCCTCTTAGGACAAAAACAGGAAAGGGTGGTTATCCTTTTGGGTCCAGCCTCATTCATGCACCTGGAGGTTTACTCATGTTTTGCCCTCCTCCAACATGGGATGGTGTTCTGAAAAAATGATGGGAGACAGACAAATTCAGTGCCTGCAGTTGTTATAAATGATACTTTGTAGTTTTGCAGTTATTGAAAGCGTAGCTGAAGTGTAATTCTCTCTCATTATAAATTTTTATTTCAAAATGACTTTTGTCTTGGCTTTTATCATGCCTGTTGACCTTTTTACAGCCTGATTTTCCTACACAACAACATGTTTCTTTGCTGTGGTGACTGAAGAAATAATGCCCACATACACAAAAGGACTGGGATCTAGACCAGGCTCTGACACAATGGCTGAAGGTGGAGTTGTTATTATGCCCCTCTCAGTCAAGTTTACTATGTAACTCAGTCAAGTTTACTATGTAACTCAGGTATTGGTGTTAAGGCAACAAGCACTGTGATTTTTCTTTATTTTCTATGAAACTGAGCAGTATTAAAGAACCATTCTACAAATTATCTAAAAAAATCTCCCAAAAGTAAAAGAACACCTCACATTGTTAAATAAATCGAAGACCTGCCGATCGTTACATCCATCCCTCTACCACCACCACCATCATCCCCTTTACATCTAACGAGTACTGTTTGTTGGTATAAATAGAATTTCCTTTGCCAAAGCAAATATTTTGTTTCCTCTTACAACACAATAGCTTTAGGTCCTTATAAAATACCATAACGTAACCTGTTGGTGGTCAGTATGTGTTGTAAAACATGTGAGGGTATATTGAGAAGAATGGAACAATTGTACTTCATGACAAAGCAAATATTAGAGAATTGACACATGTAAATTAGCTATATTGCCGAGGTGCCGTCTCACAAGAATATCTTCCTTTAGCTTCACGTAAACGCCGGCCATCTCCCAGTATTTAATAAGTAGTGATATGTCGTTTGTGGAACAGCCTTATGTTTCGCTTTCCGTAACTTTTGAAATCAAATCGCTTGGCAGGAAGAAAGAAAAATCTTATCCAGAGAAATGAAAATGGAGATGCGTTTTGATGCATAAATCCGTAAAGCCTTTCGGTTTTAAATAACTACTCGCTGCATTATGTAAAACTTACAATTTTCCGATTATTGTTAAGTATTTAGCTTTGACCTGATTACACAAATGTTATGTGTCATTTTTGTCTTATCAAGATAACTATTCAAACTATCTGCATTGAGAACATTGAGCTTAAAGGCTTATATAAAAGGCTCTTTCTCCACACACAACGTATTTAATAGCTGTACTTTGTATTCCTCACTCACTCCTAATCTTTCGCTTTCTGCCATTAAATACATATGTAATCTAGATGAATTACTAGATAAGCTTAATTAATTGTTTTTTTTTTATGTCCATATACACAGGCAGTTTTCACTGCCCCGCAAAAAAAGAGGACAAAAGTGGTGGCTTTATTAAAATTTCTAGTGATGTTTAGATGTTTGCCCGTCATTCTAATAAACCCTTTTTGGAGACAGAACCTTTTCCTTGAACTCAAATTGGCTTCTGGTTTCTTTACTTTGAATTGGCAAAGTTAAATTGAGCATCCTGAGCATCCCAAATGTAGTCTTTTTCATCTAGTTACCTTTAAGTAGATGGAATAGGATGCTCACACACAGCTTGACATTGTGAGCTGGACATGCGTCAATGCACATGAATCTCTGTGCTACCTCGACATACATTATATTATCAATGATGTTTTTCTTAGAATTTGTAAAAAAAAAAAAAAAAGGAAAGTATGCAAATCATATCAAAACTTCCATTCTAAAACTATGGAAGTACATTAAACATATTCCATTTCAATCATTAAAAGTAAAAGACGGCTGAAGTAGGATTTTCCTTTGGGAAATGAACGACTGCATGTACTGTTGTTAATTTAAGGGCTTTTCAAATATGATTGACTGCTGAAAATAGATTAATGGCAAATACCCACAGTATTGTTGTTATGCTAATTGGGGAGCTGGAAATAAAAAAATGGAACATTTAAGCAATAAAAGAACATATCTTTGTCCCATTTATGATTTCAAGTCAAATTTTGTCTTTATTTGTATTTGTGTTATTTTTGTGTGTTTTTGGGGGGCTTTTCCTACTTTTTACTCGATCTGTACAATGATGATGCTTCAATAGATTATTATGTGTCAACATACAAGGTGCCACTACTGACTTGGGGTACGATGGTGAAAACACAAAGACAAGGAAAATATTCTACTGAAGCAAATACGGCCAATAATCGTCACGGATTTGATTTGAGCTCCTGTGGTTTTCTTAGCATGGAATGAACAGATGATACTTCTAGTAGCTTGTGAAGGGCACAGAGGGGCCCAGGACAGACGGGGGTCTCTTTTGTGATGGATTGAAAAGGAGAGATCTGTAGCAGCTGCAATCATTTTTCCCCACATGGGGGTGGTAGGCGCTGCAAGATGTGTTGAAGAATCGTGTGTGTGTGTGTGTGTGTGTGTGTGTGTGTGTGTGTGTGTGTGTGTGTGTGTGTGTGTGTGTGTGTGTGCGCGCATGGTTTCACATCTATATGTGACAGGCAAACACCAAAACACTGAATACTCGTGTTAAGCTGCACAGGAGAGCCCATCTTAGCACAGGCCAAACACCCACCCACAAAACCCACCTTCTACTGTCATAACTTCATTTTTGGTGACATTGTTTCCAATCTTTTTTGACAGAAATTACCATTGTGACACATTTAGTCTTTATGGCTTAACACATAACTTTTGTTTATAATCTGAATAAATTCACCTTGATTAAAGACACAATTTTGACAATAAATCAGTGCCTTGAAGAACTGCTTGTGAGTTCAGAGGCTTGGGATTAAAATGTCGAATTTTACTTTGCCTTGTCTGACAATGTAAGATTTTGTCTGTTGTGACCTGGTTAGTTGTTAATCTGAAATGTGAATTCCCTTTGAGAGCAATTGGCTGGGGACTCTCGCCTCAGGCAATCATCAGTGAAGACAACTGGATCTGTCCTCTTGCCCACCATGTTTAACAAGCTATTTATTTCCTTGTCTATCACAGAAAAAAACAACTCACGGCTTAGAAATCCCTTCCTCTACAACTAGAGCAAAACCTGATCACTAGAATTTTATTGCAGTTCTTTGTAGTTAACTCAAACCAGGCCATTACCTATGTCTCTGTCATTGTTTTAAGCCTGTGAGGATAGATGGATGGATGGATAGACCTAACTGTCTCATGAGGATAAAGGGCTATGTTAAATTGGATTTACAATTGCGTATGTCTTCGTGTGGTCAATACAGTATTCAGCTTAAATACCACGCATACTGGGATTGGAAGGTGCTTACTTTATTATACCGACACTAATTGAAAAATGTGAGAACTATAATATCCAAAGTATTTCACTGGGAACGAGGCTGATTTTCGATTGGTTGAAAATGAGACTGATTTTACTGTAATATTTTCACACAACAGTGTTTATATAATACTGCATCGTGTCATGTGAAATGGTGCGACTTAAAAGCTGTGATATTCAATTTTGGTGCTTTTTGTACGGGACTGATTTGTGTTGTTGTTGTGTTATTTTTTTTTTTCTTTTGTTATTTTCTACGCCTTGAAAATACAACCTTTGTTAGTTTTTACAGAGGCGAAAAAAATAAAATCTACTATTTAAAATAATTGTGTTCAGGGTCCGAACAGGAGCTGGTAAGTCTTCAGCACAGTGAGGCTGGAGGTTCTCCAGCTGCCCCTTCGTGTCCAGCGCAGCGGGATCTGCGCTGCAATTCGAGATGCTCACCGGGGTGTCTTCTCGGGCTGCGGCGCCGAGACTAAACCACTCAGGGACTCATAATCGCGCTGAGTTTGTGTAGTCGCCTCCTGTACATTTATTCTACTGCTTATCTTTATCAAAGGCTCGAAGTGCTTCTCACATGTTTTGGACGAGTGTGCTGATTGTGACTGTTGGAGCCGCAAATGTAGCTCTCCGTGACGAGAGGAAGAAAAAAAGAGCTGTGGGTGTTTTTGTGGTCTGTTGCACGGCAGGACAGAGATGGATGCAGCACTCGGTCGAAACAGCAAGTTGCCATGATAGGGCCCAAAGAAGGGTTTTATTTTCAAGTTTAACTAATGGATTTATGGAGCGTAAACGGTTGAGGCTAATTAAGTTATTCGGAAGAAATGTGCCCTTTCGATGTTTATTGCAGTCGCCTCAAGCGTTGCAAGACATGTGAGACAGTTAACTCTGTGAAACCCAATACTTTCACTTGCTTTAATTAAAGGGGAAAAATAACTTGCAATTATCGAACCAAATTATAAATTTATTTAGTAAGTGGGAAGATCCAGAAAAGAGCCACTTCCAGCAGAACGACACGAGCAAAAAACACACTTACCTTTAAAATTAACGAAAAATGGTAAGTAACAGGTATCCTCTTAAATTGGGCTTCAACGCGGGGAAAAAGAATAATCCATTCCAAGTTATGTAGATTGTTGTTTTTTTTTTTTTTTATTCAAATTCCAGGCTTCTCTGACTCAATGGAAGAGTAATTTGGAATTTATCTGTTGCTGCTATGTTTACCAGTACCTCCCTCACACGCACACAATCTGCAAGCGGTGCAGGGACACGGGTGCACGGATAGATCCCAATACAAATGTAGAGTTGTGTTTGCCTCAAGCTTTGCTTCAATAGAACACTGATGTCATCCGGAGGCGGGGCCTCTCTCTCTCCCCCTCTCTCTTTCTCCCTCTCTCTTTCTCTCTCACTCACACATCTTTGGTGACATGCACAAGAGAGATGCAGTGCTGAATTATGACACTAGGGGGAGTGGAGGAAAGGAAAAAAAGTAATTGAAACCCTTGTATGATTTGTGCACTTAACTGGAGCTGGTTCGTCCCCTTATTTTAAAAAGAAAAAAAAAAGCATGTGACAGGAGGGAAAAAAAAAAACACATCGGAAATTAATTTGTACATGTGGATGGAATTGGCACCAAAGATTTCTTTTTTGTTGAGTTCTTTTAAGTTGGCATGTGATTTTGTGAAGCATCATTCATATATTTGTGTCATGTTTATGGATGAAATGCAAAATGACATCTGTTTATTATAAAGATTCTGTAAGTATGACTTTAAGAATTCAGATTTGTGGTAATCCTAAACGTTTGGGTGCGATCCGATGCAGTGTGCTCTTGTGCCTTTGTGGTATGGCAGGGGAGATGTGAATTGCTCCGACATACCTGAACTTGCGTTTGACACTTGTGCTGTGTGTTTAACCCTCTTTGGGTTTTAGGTTTAAATGAAGCCAAACAGTGAGTTTGTTCCATTCGAGGCCCAAAGCAGAAGTGAGTCATGGGGTAGTCGAAGGGTTGCACAGCAGAGCTGACCCAGCCAACACTATCTGCCCCGCGTCATCTTCAGTGCCTCCCCCTCAGGCTACCAGACATGGCTGACACCACAGCCTGAGCATTGAGTCGCTTGGCTCGTCTGCCATTGAAAATCAACAATCAGATCAATGTGACGTGTACAGCTGCCTGAGCAATTTTGAGATTTATCTCTTGGATGTAATTCTCCATCCACCACTAAAAACAAACTGCTCGTCTGCAACTTTGTTGTGTATTTTTGAATTATATTCTGTCGGTCCTGGCATATGCAGGAAAGACCGTGAGGTGAGAAAAGCTCGATCTCCCGACATACTGACTTGATCCTTGTCCTTTCTTCAGGGGCATAAAGCAGAGAAACCTGTAGATGACCTCACGTTTGCTTCCTCTCCTAAATTGTCTACAGACACATCTGTCAACGGCTGATGATTGACCCTCTCAGACATACAAAGAGCCATCCTAGTGGATGAGGGTGTTAGATTTCAGTTATCTTAAGACCAGGCAAAATCTGTCACCCTGTTTTTGTTCAAGGGAATAGATGCAATCCTTTTCCAAGGATACACTCTTGTGTGTCTGGCCAATTTAACCGGGGCTTATTTCCTACTTGGTTGTATTTGTTTGCAACATAATGCTAGAATGGGTTAATGTATTGTGACACTTGATTTGGCCAAGTGCTGGCTAAATTGTCCTTTGGCCAAAGTAGCAATAAAACAGCTGTTAAGTATACACTTGCTATTCTTTTATATCACTCTGCACTCAGTTCTTTTTTTTTTTTTTGTTTCTCATGACAGACATTAACCCATTTAATTGATTTACTTTTTGCTCTTGTTGTGGACCATAGTTAGGGTTTCATTTGGCAGGCTTTGGTGCCCTGTTCTTTACAATATCGGCAAAAAAAATGGATGCAAATTGATGGATGTGATGTAAAATAGGTACGGGAGATATTAAATTCAACTTCCTGAATGTCCATTTCTGTATAACTTCAACCTAGTGTGTATTCACTAAAGCGCTTGTGTGAAATACAGTCAGCACCAAAACTGCTGAGGGCTCAAACGGGGAAAGGGGAGAGTGATTTCTGCATGTGTCCTTTCTTAGTTGAACTAGAATTCCTTCTTTATAATTTTTTGTGCTCTTTAGCAATGCCAAATTAAGGAGAACATGTAAAAGGTTGCTGCCAAAACCCCCGCTTTGTTTTTCATTTACCTTCTGCTTCGTTTGCATATTCATCCTCTAAAGGCAATCAACAGTGATCTTTGCTGTGGGCTTTTCATCTCCGATATGCAAGCCTGGCAGGCAGCGTTCCGACACAACTATGTAACTAGGATTTGCTGATGAAAGGTACTAAGGGTTATATTACAGTATTCACAGTTTGTATCTGAAAATGGTGTAATGTGTGACACGGATAGAAGGAGGGAGTGTGGACAAAATCGATCAGTTAATACGTGTGTACGTTTATAGATGTTGGATTATATTCATGTGTAGACTTGAGAATAATGATGTTGGTGATATGGCTGTTAACCAAAAGCAATGAATGAAATGTCTGGGTGAATCTTCATGCATTTGAATGTGTTAGTACTAGTGTTTTCTGAGGAAGATCCTTGCTACTGAGGGATTGGTCAACCCGATCATCTCTTGAGACTGGATACGTCCCAAAGAAAAAAAACCCAGCAACAACAGAGACTAAAAGGGGGCCAACATCCTGCTGTTTAGGCAAGCCCAGGGGCCTGAGTCAGAAGTCATTTAGGCCATGTGTTTTTACAAGAGTGACAAGCAATGCAAATAGCTCTGTCAGCTGTTTTTTCCCTTGTCTTTTGTATCCTTTAGTTGTTTTCGAGGGTTCTGATGCAATTTCTGCAGAGACAGAGGAACTCAGGGATGAGCGGGCTGCGCAAGAAAAGACAGAGGGGGCTTAAAAGCTTACTTGTCAACCTCAGGACCTCCCATAGGTTAATGACCCCTAACACAATACTCTGTGATCAGATTAGATAGAGCACTTTTCCCCCACTGAACTAATCAGCACAATAAAGGAGATAAAAGACATAATTACCATACAGTGTTTTCACAGTCCAGCATACATTTCTCATGTAGCTAATTTAAGCCTTTCCTTGATACCTTGTAACTAGTTTACTGTTCAGCTCCTAAATTTTTAATAAGCCATCGTGGCATCTATCCTTAACGTGTATATAAATGATACAATTTATTTTCACAATTAACTGTACATGTTGTGGTAAGCACTGAGAGAACTTTTAAGACAAACATTCGATTTTGTGATTACTGAACTCAACTGCTCGCTCCCTCCATATTGGGGTGGATGTAGTGCGGTAGTCTTTTTTTTTGTTTACTTGATTTATTCTATTTTAAGTTTATGAAAGGGGAGACTCAGGGTTTAAATGTTCAGATCTCTCTGTTGTCTTGTGATTCAAACAAAGTCTGTACTGCAAGCAACAAGCTATAGCATGCAAAACCTAAAGGTCCACCATACCCCTGTTTATTGCAACATATAGGAAGTAAGGTTCGAAAACAGCATTATAGGTAAAGTGAAAAGAGGGTACTAAGGAGGGGAGGTCTTGTCACACATACTGTTGCTGCCATTGTTGTGATCAAAGTGTTTACTTATCTGTGACAGACACTAAATCAAACTTAGCAATTTGGATGACTTTTGTTTCCCTTTGAAAATCATACAAAAACTTATTTATTCACTGATTTCTTAGCTCTCCCTGTTTTAAACACAATGAATCTGAGTGCAAGAAAACAGAAACACACCGGAGTTGCTCATATGTGACTTGTCCCCATATTTGAGATGGTGCAGCAAAGCTCTTTTAAAATGATCTGTTCAGCTATGTTTTTGTGCTTCTGTGGTTCAATTCAATGTTCATCTGTCATCTGTGTAATTTTGTGCAGTGGTTTGTTTTTCTGGTAGCTCCTCAATATACCCAGTGACAAAATAATTGTGAATACAAGACAGAATAATTTTATTCTATGTGCAGCTGAAAAAGACTAATAATAGATTAGCCATTAACTGCTTAAAGAAATTCAAAATATGTACAAGAGTGAGTAGGATCAAAATGCAAATGTAACCGATTAAGATCACATGTTGAATTAAAAAGATAAGACTTGAATTGGATAGACAACATATTTAGTTTCCTGATTACTCACTAGGCTTTGTTATCTGTAGGAGCTTGGAAGAGATTTATCAGTATTTTGACTCTGTGGCAATGAGTAACATCTCCAAATTATATCAATGTGTAAAACCAAGTAACCCTCCTTTTAGTTGGCATTGAACAACTGAGGGTGTTTTTACATAACACCTCTAAGCATCCCAACACCAAAGATGTATTTGTGCCTCGGTGTCTGACACCGTTACTTTGGCACCATTCTTCTCTTGGATATCAAATGTCTCATTCCTGTGCAGCCAGGAGCCACATTAAAAGAAGTGTATGAAGAACGTGATGATAGGGGAATAAAAGGATAGGTTGAGATGAAGGGAGGTTAAAATTGCCCTGAAAGAGGCTTGTGTATACTACTTGCTCACCTATTAGAAAAGTGCCTGTGGTGAGGTTGTGAATGACATGTTTTATGTGAAGCAAGAAGTAACTGGAGTAGACCTTTTCTTATCCTAACCTCTTTTGGTGTATTTGAGGGTAACCCTTTGCAGCAAGGGTCTTATTGAAGTGAAAGTGAGTATTACGTTAGCAGTAACATGATTTAAGTATGCAGATTTTTCATTATGCTTTACTGCAATGTAAATATTCAACGGTGTGCTCTGCATGTACATTTGCATAAAACACTAAAGCTTTGAATGTGCTTATTTGGTTTTTGACAATGATCATTTAATCGGGTTATGTCTGTGATTTAAATAAATCAAATGAAGCCATGAAAGTTAATGTTATGACACCACTACATGTCAGCACATTATTACCTTTTTTGAATGCATCTGACTTAAAGAAAATCCTCACTGGATTGATTGTGTGACTGGGGAGTTTATGTATAGCTCAAAACCACATGCCTGGATAGCTATGGTCACATGATTTTCTTCTGCAAAAACACTATTTAGCAATAACTCGATTAATGTATATAGTCTGGGGAACGCTACAATTTGAAATATTGACAAAGACGTGAAGGAAGGAATATGAAAACAATACAAAACTTTGTCCAAGCTTTTTCACGGTAGCTGGTCAAGGCTGGTCAAAGGAGCAGACCATTTCCTCTTAAAGGTCATAGCCTTCTATGCTCTGATTCTGATTTCACACTAAGGACAGTAAAGCCAAAGATGTGACATTTCACAGGCGGATAAGAACTCTTCCAAGCTGAACAATCAACCAAACCAGTAGGGTAATGGAAGTCAAACTGTTTTCGAAAGTGGTTAGGATTTGCTTGGCAAATTGATTTATCAATGTCATAACTAGGATTTACCACATTTGCTGTGACATGAGACTGTATATATTGAAATTGCAAAATACAGTTGATATTGAAGCGCTCAGATTATATTCCAATGTTATCTTAGTACTGGTCTTAAGGAAATTATCTCTTCCTCTGATTGACAAGTGTGTTTATGTTGATTTAATCATAGCTCGTGCACAGAAGTAAGATTCAAAAGAAAACAGAACAAAAAAATATTGGCCATTTGTATAATTTTCACCGCTGATGCAGAAATATGAACATTTCAAAGTCAGAAATATTTATAATTATATCTGAAAATATTGTTGTAGCCATAAACTATCACTTTCAATATGCCAATGTTAATACGTGCACCTTCGATGTTTCCATGTCTGCCAAATTTGTATGTTCTTTCACATGCTGTAGAAGTTAAGTGCAAGAAAAGAAGACGGCTGCTTACATTGGCATTTTATTTTCACTGATGATGTTCAGTTTTCAACATGTTTTTTATCGACAGTGACCTATTTTCCACTACTGTGATCTAGAAATTCCATTTAGTTGTAGTAGAATTATCATCTGCACTATTTCTTTGTCATACCATCCCCTGCAATTTTATTTAGGCTTTGGATTTGAATGCTACACAGTTGTGTTATTGTTGTACTAAATAGGCATAGACTGTTCAAGTTAGGCCTGAATTCTACCAAATGTCTTGATGTTCTGTGTGCGCAGCGGCAGCAGCAGTCGCCCCCAACTCTCTCAGGATAGGGAAAGCCCAGAGGAGGCTCCATTTAACCCCCCAAGGATTAGTGTTCATGCCTACTTTAGTACTAGTAAAAGGGAAAATGTCAGCACATTGAGTCAATAGGGATTCAAGCCAGCTCGTCTGACTTCCCACACAAAAATGAACAAAGAAAAATAACTTTGAAGCTCTGGATCTGGATTGAATTGTGCTATATGTTGGTCCAGTATGATTCACCTCAATGCCCTTTTCTTACCTTTACATGCCATTGTTCGTTAGAACTTGTCCAGATGTTATCTGAAACACTGTATAAGAATGTACATGAATATTTAAGCAAACTTTTTTGTCAACTTCAATAAGCAGTATGGCAAATTTCATGTTACGGGGTATTTTATTGACAAATCCAAACATTTCTATCATCCAAACATCCTCCTGTCTCTCAAAATTTAACCTCCTCACATTTTTCACAACCCAGCTGATGCTGTTTTGGACATTTTCTGGCTTTTTCGTGAGAAGTGCTGTGGGGAAAGGATGTGTTATGCTGTCTCAGAGTCAGACCCGTCTAAGGGGTCCCTGGCAGTCATGGCTCCGTCTATTGACTTAAGTCCTCCATTGACATTCCCTTGTGTTTGTCTAGGCTTTCATCACGGCTCCGTTCAAACAAGCACCAGCAACTGATAAAACACATGCTCTCACTAACTTGCAGGGAAACCACACACATGCATGCACTTAGTGACACATAGACAGACATTTCTGTGCTTCACAGCAACAGGTGATGTCTCTAAAATTAAGTCATAGCCATCTAAATTGTTGGTTGCCAGGACAATTTCAGTAAAACACTACACTTCTTTGATTTATGTTAACAGCTGTGCTCAATATACTTTTTTGATTAGAATGCATAAGCTGGATGTTTCTACCTGGGAAGTTGGGTAGGGTTGTATATAGGGATGGGGTTGGTCATATCTTCCATTCTCCAAAAGGAAAAACAGATTTTAAACTCTATCTCAGCTAAGGACTCAGACATAGACAGTTAACAGTGTGTCACACTGTTTCCTTCATCACAAGCAGGAACAATGTCCTCTCTTGATATGGATTGCTGTCTGTCCTTATGCTTTGATAATGTCCCAGCCTGACAAATTTCTCACCTGCAAAGGGGCCTTAGCGAAAGTCAAAAGGAGTAGCGGGGCTTTGCAGGATATGGAGTTGAGAGTAGCGGGCTGGGGACTGGAAGTGACATCACGGAAACACTATGTGCCTGCAACATGCAGACATGAATATTTTGCAAACCAGGTGCAATCCACACCTGCATTTGTTCCTGCCACCTTGATTAATTAGGGTTCTATATCTTACTAATGAATATCCTTGTTCTTCTCTCCTTAGTGTTAGTGCATAAGTGTGTGGTTGGGGCAGATGGGCTCAATTGGGAATTATGTAGCATTCCCTGGAGACAGACTCTTTTGCCCTTCTCTTTTTATTCACAAGAACATACTCACTTCCAAGATAGCTGTCCTGACTCAATAGCCCATGACTGATCTCTTGATCTATAGTTAACATTGTTCTGTATGAATAATATTCCCTCATGTCCCGTTAATAAATACTTGTGAGCCACCCACTATAGTCCTTTGTGGACATTAATTCTGTGATGGACACAAGTGATTTACATTTCATCATTAATGCTTCCATTGTTTGGTGGGCCAGTGAAGGCATTTTGCATCAGTAAAATCACAAGTTGGGTTTCAAAGACAATAGATGAGTATGCATTTTTTCTATAACTACTGTTTGATGTACAGTCTTTTTCTGGGTTATTATTTGGGCAAAGGAGACTGTGCCTGAGCCTGGTCTCACTGAATGCCGCAGACAATAATATCCTTTCTAGTAATGGTCTGACAGACTTACTGTTTCTCACATACCCAGCAATCATTTAACTTGAGTCAGTTTTCTTTCTACCATTGTGAAAGTTGTGTAAGACTGTAGAAATCATTTAATGGCACTTAAGGCAGATGTTCCACTCATTTATTAGCTAACTAAACATTAGAAAAGTTTTCAGGTAAAATGTGGTAAAATGTGTTACAGAGTTATTGAATTGGGGAGCAAGGCATCCCTATGCCTTTAAGACCTGATTGCTGCAAGTTACACATTTATCATACTCAAGTTACGTTAACAAGAAATGGTGCCACCCGGTCATATCACAGTGAAGGTCTCTGTAAGCCCCCCCGATGTGGAGCTAACGGCGATAGGACCTCACCCCTACTACCTCCCGCGTGAGTTTTCACACTCCACCCTGGTGCTTGTCTACGTTCCTCTGTCTGCGGCTGCAGCCAGCAACAGTTATGTCATCACTTGGTGATCGTGGACCTGCAGATGCGCCACCCCAGCGCTCTCATCCCGATCAGCGGGGACTTCAACCATGACCCCTTACTCCCGTTTTCTCCACCTTCCCCTCTCCCCCCTCTGGGCAACTTGGACCGTAACCTGGTACTCCTGGACGCTGCCTACACACCGATGGTGAAGCGGCATGTGGTCGGCATCAGGTCTGTGAAGATCTGGTGCAAAGCCGCAGAAGAGGCATTGCAGGAGCGCTTCGATGTCACCGCCTAGCGTCTTTTTGAAAAGGACTTCAGTGACAACATCGAGGGCCTCTCCCATTGCATAACAGACTACATCAAATTCTGTGGGGACAACGTAGGGTCAGTTTTTTAATAACAACAAGCCAAGGATCATCAAGGACATCAAAGGCCTTCTTAACAGGAAGAAGAGAGCCTTCATGGCTAAGGACCAGCAGACCCTCGCGACCGTCCAGAAGGAGCTGAGGAGGAAACTGAAGGAGGCAAAACTCAATTACAAGGGGCAAAGTTGAGTCCAAGATGGACCAGAATAAAACAGGGGAGGTTTGGAGGGAGGTGAGGAAGATGACAGGCTGCTGAAAAACCACGCCTGGAGCCAAAGGTGGCCCTGATTTTGCTTTGAAGCTAAACCTTTTCTTCAATAGGTTTGGCACCTATTGAAGATGATGTGCGCTCTGGGCTACCATCCCCCTCCTCCTCACCCCCTCACACCTCAGCTGGATGCTCTGCCCCCCCCGCATCAACACCTTACCTCCCCCCATCCTCCTCCTCCTGCCCACCAGCAGCATCTTCTAAGGACAGCCCCCTCATAACCCCGCCTCACCATCTCCTCAAACCGGGATGCAACCACTACCTGCCATCCGTCCTCCCGCCATCCACAACTGCCATGGACACCCCCCTTCCCTTCCCCCTGAGCACAGACATGGCCACGACCAGTCCCGCCCACCAGAAACTTTGACCCCCCTCCCTTCCTGCCGAACAGCATCAGCGTCTAAGGACAACCATCCGTCACCCCGCCTCCCTATCTCCTCAAACCCAGACACAAAAACAACCACCAACAACCCCCCTCCCCCCACCGCCACCACCACACCACCCACATCCACCATCCCATCCTCCCAAGCACAGACATGGTCACCACCAGCACCCCCTCCCATTGCCCACCAGAAGCTTCCACAGACAGCCCCCCCCCCCCCCCCCCACCGCCAAGCCCCCTACTACATCCATGGGAACATTAGCTGCCAGAACCACCTCCTACTCAGTATCTCCAAGACCAAGACGGTGGATGTGAACTTCTGGAAGAATCGGAGGAGACCGTTACCAATCACCATCCAGGGTGAAGAGGTGGAGATAGTGGACTCCTACAAGTACCTTGGGGTCCACATTAGCAAATATTGGACTGGTCATACAACAAAGATGCACTCTACAGGAAGGGTCAGAGCAGGATGTTCTTCCTGAGGACACTGAGGTGGCGTTTGTTGCCGGCTCCTTTGTGCCCACGGCAATCAGACTTTACAATAGCAGTCTGGATGGCACACAACTCTGACCGGCCTGAAGTGCATCTGGGCTGCTTCCACAATCTCACTACCTCGCCATTCACATGTTATACCCTAACTCTGCTGTCTTTCTTGTCCTTGTTGGTCCCAGCCTGCACGCATCCTGCCTATTTTTGTTTATTTATTTCATTCTTGTCATCGCTATTGTCACTCTATTTATATTGTTGTTTAGTTTAGGATGTCTAGCTTTCTTCTGTTTTCTGTCTCTATATTTATATTCATACTTCTATTACTTCCTTATTTTTTGACATTATAACTGTTACGCTGCTGTGACAAAGGAATTTCCCCTGTGGGAATCAATAGTTTATCTTATCTTATTGCATGGCCAGCTTACCTTACCACTCTAGTATTAACAAACTGCCTCCCTTTGTTCATCCAGCCATATTTCCATGGTGACTGGATGAAGCTTCCTCACACAGCATTAACATGCAGCCTTAGATGGCCTGATGTCAGATTGATCAATCTGACATCAGGCTCTTTCTCTTTTATATAAGCAGGGTTCCCACGCATCCTTGAAAACCCAGGAACCCTAGAAAATGATGGACAAATTTTCCAGTCATGGAAAACATTTGGAAATTATGTCAGAAGTTCTGGACAAGCCCAAGTTGTCCTGGAAAATAATATTGACTGTCTGCTTATCCTTGTCTTAAACCACATGTGTGCTTGTTGTCAAACTGTCATCAGTGGGCAACATTCAGACACAGTGCTGCTCTGCTTCTTGCAGGTAAATGCACAAAATACAATGTGCAACTGCAGTACAGGACAATTCTACAACACAACATGATGGGACTGGGTAATATATTAATGTATGATGTGATAACATGTCAGTCATGACGCTGCAGCTGAAAATTTCCTATCGAAGTCCAAGAAAATAATTTCAAGAAAAGAGTGGGGACCCTGATGAGTCCATAAGTGTCCTATTCATAAAATATCTTAACTAACTCTATCAACTGTCACATCCCTAGGGATCGCTGTGTGTTTTTGGGTGTTGTCTTCTGTGGCAGTGCTTTCCCGCTTTATATTTTGCAGGTAGTTCCAAGCAGCAGACAGTGTTTTGGTAACTGATTGCAGTAACCTATTGGTCTCGGGCAGGGTGCTGGCCCTTTAATACTAGCCATGATGTCATTGCAGGAGCGATGCGAGGAGCCAAGCACTTAACACTTTCCATCGTGCTTTTTTGTGTGTACTTAATAAATACACGCAATATCTCTGTAACTCGTATCTTCTTTCTGAACATTTTGTTTGGTCCCTGTCTAGGGCTGAGAGACCAAACAAAAGGTTGGGAATGACAGCGACCCCTAGGGATGTAACGCAACTAAAATTTCCTTACTAATGTACAAATTATCTATAACTCTATATTTTTTTCAAGTTGGTAGGGACATCTAGGTGCTTTTTCAAGAAAAAAAAAAAACATAAAAACAACAAGACTGTAGGTGTGTGGTATAGGGGCCGTCATGGTGAGGTTGACCGTGTGACTATAATTGATAATTTAGCTAGTACAGGGAAAAAAAACAGACCAGGCAAAGATAGAATGATTTGACGATAGCACTTGCCAGCTGCCTTCCAGCTCTAATCTGCTCTGGTAATTCTCCTCAAACCCACTGATTCCATACAACCGATTGAATTACAATGCATCTCTGATGAGGATGGGGGTAGGGGGATCTGAACACTTAAGTGGATTGGAGAGCAGATGTTCAGGAAAATTGTCAGGTGAGAAGTGCTTCAACAAACTTTAAATATAATCTTTTTGCATATCTTGATTAATGAAGGTATGCTGTCACTGCAAGTCTTCACATGCCCGTTAAAGTACAGATGAATAGAGGACGCAGAGGAAGCAGTCCTCATAATCTCCATGTGCATCTGTGACCTTTTCAGATGCAGGGTTCTGTTTATTTAAGTGGCCACTTCTCAAACATCTGCCTCACAAGGTGGTCTTTAGGGAAATTGAATGTGTTATGCCACAACCTCTTGAATTAGTATTGACCACACAAGCCTACACGATCATTTCTCTTTGAAATACATTTTAATTTGTACGTTTCAGACGATGATGATCAGTCAAATTGCTTGAAGACGTCATATCACAAAGATGTCACACAGAAGCAATATACTATCAATATTAAACACCTTTAAAAACTTTGCAGGGCTATCTTTATTTCAACTAGATGTACAAATGATATCCCTAACTAACCCAGGTCTATTTGTTGCATTCACATTCATAGAAGGGAAGACTTTTATCTTTCACTAATGCATTAGTCCTTGTGAATAAACTGAATGTTTTACACTACGCACTATGCTGCAATACAGTCTGCTATTTTGTTTCAGTATCTAAATTGTTTCAAGAAAAACAGCAAGTAACAAAACAGGATCTCCTATTTTCATGTCAAGAGAGATCTCTTGTGATCAGTTATCCACTTGACATGTTATCAAATGAATCAAACTTACATATTGCTGTATTTCTTATATCTTTGAAGTGTAAGGTGCAGTGATGGTGTAGTTTAATAATTAGACATCCAACAATACTATTCCCATTACGTCTCTTTTAATTTCTTTTTGGAACAGTAGAGTCTTTCAACTATCATCAGTATCAAAATTATCATTTTGAACAACTTAATCATTCTTTTTCCCCCTGCAGCAAACTCGCATGCACATGCAGAGCTTCTTTAAGAGGCTTTGGTCTGCTAAGTCTATTACATATAATATGAAGCCCCCTAATTAAAGTCCAGGGGAAACTCAAGGAGTGCTCTCAAAGTATTGCCCCCACAATTGTCTGCAGGTCAGAGGTCAGCTCAGAGATTTGCATGTTGTCACATGCCAAAAAGCCAATCATTTCATTTCAAACAACATTCGACAGCTTTAATGCAGCACAAAATTTCTTTGTTCCCCACATGTAATGACTTTTGTCATCTCGTTTATTTCTCTTCCTACAGTGCACTGTTTGCCCTTCCTCCACTGTGGAGCCCTTTGTGCTTTCAACCTGCGGCCTCCCAAACGAGAACCATCATAACAAATATATGACAGAAATGGAATATTCGAGTCACTATCTATACAACTCAAACTGACAATCAGTACATTTGGTATCTAAGTACACTGGTAATATATCAGTGATAGCTTGTAATCCTAATCAGAAAGCTGTGGATCAAAAAAGGCAAATTTATGGTCTTTGAGGGCAAAGCAGGATTTAGCAGGCCTGACTGAGTATCCTAACTCTCTTTCCCTCAACTCAGAAAGTTGGATTCTCCCGATCCATGGGTCTAATCTGCCTTTTTGCCGTTTAGGTCTCTCAGTCAGCCATCAGGTCTTCTTTATCCTGTGGACACATGCACTTGCCTCATTAGCTGAGGCTTAGCCGACCCTGTCTTTAGCCCCTATGAGGTCTCTGTTGCTCTTTCTAGGAACAGGAACCATCTCCAATTGCATTAAGTCTTTGCTCATTGGACTGCAAAACAGAAATACCCGCATTTTAGGGTGATTTTAATCTGCTTGAACAAAGACCCACAAAACAAAGTGATTTGATAACCCATGCTTATATCTCACACGACTGCTTGTATCATGTATGTATTTGTAACACTGTTTTGTTAAAAATGAATAGAGTTAGCTTTCATCTTTGTCAGATTAAAATATTTGTTGCAGTTTTAACTGTTTTGGAATCATTTTAAAAACAAGGTCAGTTGCAAAAACTGGTCATTAAAAAGATAGAAGGTGTTAAGGATGACTGACGTAAAAGATCTACACAGACCATTTAGTAGTAGAAGTAGTTGTCTGAGAGACTTTTTAATACAGTTTGTATAAAAATATGTCATTTGACATTGTCAGAATCACTTAATTACTTATCAAATAAACCACCTTTTTACAAAAACAGTGCAAATGAGAGCATATCTATAATGAATGAATAGCTTACCGCAATTTCAGAGAAAATTATGATTTACACCTACAGGAATCTGCTTTTGGGTTCTTATTCATATGGATGGGGAATAAAATAAATTACCCCACAAAACCCATTTCTCAGGTTATTCTAAATCGCCATTGAAAAGAAGGTGATAGAAGAGCAATAATATGATTTAGAAGTTAAGTGTCCTGACAAGGTAGAATCAATTCAGAAGTTTTCAATCTCACTCATGTGCTAGTAACGGAAATTAATATAGTGCTGACTTTCCCGGATGCTCTGGAGCATAAACTTACTGCATTCCAAACAGACCTTGAGCTTGTGTCTAAAACTGGGGCTATTACACTCAGGCAAGGACAACAAGGAGGAGGTTGAAAATGCATTGACCACTGTCCCACTTTGTCAGAATTTCTACAGGATAATAGATGCAATTAATCTCAGTGGACATAAAATTAGCACGTTCAGCTAAAAAATACTCAAGTAGGATTTCAAAGATGACACAACTTTCTGGTGATAATGTATTAAAGAACTGAGTAACCAAGGAAATCAAGCACTTTTGGTCATTAATTAAAAATAAGCAGCACTCATTAAAAAAAAAAGCAAAAACTGAAAAGAGATTGCACTCAGATTTTTGTAAATAAACATGTCACCCCAGCCCAATGGTATTAGTACAGATTTTAAGTTGTTATTCAGTAACTATTCCTTTTCATGAGCACAGTAAGTATTCACTTATGCTAATACTTGACTTAGTAATACTTGAATACTAAAAAATGTATTCTTCAATATTTCTAGATGCAGTTAAATGCATAAAAAAGCTCTTCTGATGTTTCAACTCATTGCGTGATTATGTCAGTTTAGTTTTGATGAATGTGATATGTGTTATATGTGTGATTTGTTTGATGAATGGGATATCTGTATGTGATAAAATCGATCAATGATACTCTGCAAAACAAAATGTTTTTTTTTTTCTTCAGAAAAATAATTAAGCAGATCCTCTCACATGAAGCTACCACAATCATCTTGAATCGATCATCTTTCCAAATGTATTGACAGCAACATGCCGAATGTATTCATTATGAAGAGAAACAATTTTTTTTGAACCACCCTGGGTTTTATGTTCATAGAGTCCTTTTGAGACAAGTATAACAAAGATAAATGAATACCATTATTTTTAAGAAGGAAAATAAGGAGCTTCTCTCGTCCAATAATAGAAACAGAAAATGAATTATAGAGAATACTATAACAACAACAACAACAAACCATTAGTCAAATCTATTACTGTGGAAAATGGAATAGGATGTAACTAAGAAATTGTAACAAAGAAATATAACTTAGTTAAGATCAGGTAGGTGCTGACTCGTCTGAGCTCTTTAACATTCTTTTACATTCTTGATTGAACAAATGGGCTCACCTGAGCTCACTCACTCAGTGAGGTTTCAGAGGGTTAGTGACGCAGTGGTTCATACTTCCACCTCACAGCACGAAGGACCCTGGTTCGATTTGGACAGTTTGAAGCTTTCTGTGTGGAGTTTGCATCTTCTCCTAATGTCTGCGTGAGATTCCTCCCTCAGACCAAAAGCATGCAGCAGGTTAATTGGGAAAATTGCCTAGATTTGTGAGTGACAGAGTAAATGGCTGAGTGAATGGTGAATGGTGAGCAGTCCAGGATGTACCCCATCTTTTGCCCAGTGGCAGCTGGGATGGAGTCTAGCAACCCTAAGAGGGATAAGTGGTGGAAAATGGATGGATGAATTGAACTGGCCATAACATAAAAGAAGGCCCACTCAGTTCAGCCTGACCTGAATGAAGATTTGCCACCTGGAATTCTTAAAAAGTCAGTCTAACCATGCATCTGATTTATTTCATGATGCCACTGTCTGCTTTTGTATTATGTAGAACCATGCTCAATGACTTTTTGGTTTGCAGATACAGCTTGTATATATACTTGTTTGCACATATGGGGGAATGTGTGTATGAAAGAAATGGAAAGAGAAACATGTGCCACTTGTCTATGTATCGTGGAGTTTGTTACAGTATAATATAATGTATTTATTAAAAATCACTGTTTAATACAGGCAGTTAACCAGGCTGAAACATATGGTAATTGCAGATTTCTTTGCATGATTAATTTGATTGCCAATATGCCTTTTCTAATCTGAGCTACTTAAAAGGTGCTGAAGATGCATATTGACCAGCTGTGGATGTGGATGTCAGTGGATATGAGTAACTGTCATGAAGGCAAATAGGTCTGATAGTCATCTTCATGTTATACTGGCACAAATTGTAGAATTTTTTGTTACGGAGAGTTCTGTAGTTCTGAAAAAAAAACAAAAAACAAAAACAAAGTGTATTGTAACCTGGAATTTTAGGTGCTGAGTATTGCTGGGTAGTTGCTAGGGATTAAGGTAATTGTGATATGAACATATGTAAGTACCTAATGGTCCTTACAGATATTCACCGACCTATGAAATTATGTGATTGAATTTGCTGAATGGAGCATCCTTCCACTGTCTTTCTAAACAAATGACTGTCATTTCATTTTTTTTAACCGGACCTCCTGTTCTCTCACTTGACAGTCCATTTCCTGGCTGCCTGGATCAGTGTTTTCTCTTCTCTGAATCAGTGCCGTGTTTCCGTTGGTCTCTTTTTAGAGGCAAACAAAGGCTGCTCATTCCGAGAAGTGAAGCAAGTCAAATCAAATCATACCTATATTATTCGGAAACACACACTCACTCAACTCACTCACACAATAAGCTTAGGGTTTCTATTCACCAAATCTTGCATGGGTCATTAGTAATCATGTTACTTCAGCATTGTACTGTTTGGATGAGGAAATCGAATAATTATATACATTGTTATTTATGTTATCAACAAAGGCATTGGATATATTCTAATTATCCAGTCCGGTCAATTACTGCTACATTGCAGTACCCTGATTTGATATTTTGGGAACAGTGGCTACTTTGTCTATAGTTTGGTTTACTAAGGCTTCTGCATTTGCACACATTTTACAGTTTATTTCATGGCATTCATTTCACACTTGACATGTCACATTCCTTTTGATGAACGAGTTTGAACTGTGAAAAGAGGAAACTTCATCCTGATAAACTGAACTCAGAGTTCCATAAACAGGTTAGTTTAGCAAAGCATCCTGTGTGCAATTGGTGATTGAGTTCGGTAGGTAGTGTTCCTACAACTCTCCAGATGGGGGGGTGTTGTATTTGCTCTTATTCGGCCTGAAGACTGAAGTCCTGATATGAGCCTAAACAGATGCTCCTCTTTAAATGAGACTTCTGACATTAACAGCAGTTAGTGCTCCTCCTGTGAGGCTTGTCTTTACAGCTGTTCTGAGGCCATTTCATCTTTTAATTGGGATGGGATAGATCATAGATTACATTAGTCAAGCAGGAGATACTGTGGGCCAATCGCCTGCCGCTATGGGAGCCCTGTTTTATACTTTTCTTGAGGCCTGCAAGTTGAATGTAGTTTCCTGTTTGTTAAGCCTCCCACTGGCTCTCACCAAGCAATTTAACAATGAGCATGAAAGAAAACGCTGTTTATTGAATCCTGGGGTAATTTTTGTTGGTATGAGAACAATCTCAAATAGATTTGATGTAAAACCAGATTATCAAAATAAATTATTTGTCTCCAAAGATTCTGCTCCAAGATATTTTGTTGAACTACTCTTAACTGAAATTTCAGTTTCCTCAACACTGGTATGTTGTTTGTATTGATAAATTGGTTGCAACTGATACTTTCTGGCTACATATTAGGAGGAGATAATATCTATATCTATGAAATGGTTCAATAAGAGAGCAGACCACATATGTGATTACGCATTTGTTTGTTGCTTTAGAGTGGGGGCTTATCTGTCTTTGTGCACCTACCATTAGTTCTTGGCTTTGGTGAGCTTTAATTGACTCACATTGTACCATACGAAAAACAAGTTTGTCTGTCCTCTGTATTCAGCTGTTTAGACAGTGCACATGTCACCTACTGTAATTGTGTGCCATGGCAAAATAAGTTGTTTTTTCTTCCTGGGTACACTTGACACCAACTAAACATGTTGAATTCACTTAGGCTGTTCAATGTACTGTGTATTTTAAGGCCTCACAAAGAAAGAGGTGGCTGTTACCAAATTGATGACGTTTTAAGGTAATGGAAAGTATTTTATTTACAGGTAATTTCATATCTACCTTTTTAAAGTATAACACTTCTGTCTGTCTGATTCTCCCTCTCCCCCTCTATGCCTTGTCAAACAGTGGTAACCACAAGAATTATTTGTTATACTCCTGATACTTTGTGTATATCACTTGACCACACTACCTATTGTACAGTGTAATGCAGGGGATCCTGCCTCCTCCTGTATAACATCTCATTAAATATAGAAGTGAAGTGAATCCTCTTTTGCAACACAAGGAAGAAGAAATTAACTCCTGTGTGTCACTCATAAATAAGATTTAAGAAGCATTTCATGGAGTGGCAAAAATAATGCTTTTTAAGCCACACCTGCTATTTTTTTAAGGAGACAAGATGGCAGATGTTGTGGATGCCACTATCAGTCTACCCTTAATGCAAAGGACTACAGTATATCTAATGTGTATCATACTGGAGAGGGTTATGGGATTTTGATGGGAATTAGATGAAAAATGTATGGTAAAAAATCACAGAGCCACAGTTAGACATTGTGCAGCCTCATCAGATCATATCAGTTATGTTTTGATTAAGATTTGTGTTTTGTATAATAATGCCTGCATTGGGATGTGAAAAAACAAAGTCATGCTTCTTGATTTAATTAGAGTGACATAAACATATGTACTTGGACAATTTCTGTCTCACAAGACATTTTGCCTCATCTGTTGTTATTTTTTTCATTTTAGATTGTTTTCTTATAAAGAAAAACACACTCTCATTTGTTGATACCTAAATGAATGTCAAAAATTATAGCACTTGATATTTACAGATGAATCACCAGTGCTTCGACTTCCAGTATTGATAACAAATTCTTCTTGTTTGAAGTGATATTTTAATCCAAATGATGTCACATTCTAGTAATGGATTTAGCAAGAAGGTGCTATAATGACAGTTTTAAATATTGCACTGTGACAATTATGTTTTAAGGAGATGGCTAATTTGATTGATGACAAATTTGACTTTTAATTTCCTTGTAATTTTCATTCGTTTATGTTTTTAATTTAGTGGTTTACATTTTATAACTGTTCATGTACAATGTACATGTTTGTACTTGTACAATCTACATTGTGATAGCTATTCACGGAAATCATGTTCATTTGGTCAAATCACGTGCTTAACGTTCTTCAGCATTTTGTTTCAACCATGACAGTACAAGACAAATCTAAACCCACTGATGTACATCATTTTGGAAAGAGTCAGTCTATCTGTGCAGCTGCCAATTCCATTTAGGTCATTCATCCATCTCACCCCACTGACTGAATTGCATTTTAATCATGTGTGCTTTTAGCCATCTGTGGCTTCATCCCTCTTTTTATCCAAAGCACACATATTATATTTAAGCTACTATTTGGTAACACATAGTACTCTTACTCACTGACTGCACTAACTCATGGTTTAGGTAACCTTGGAATTCAGATACGTCTTTATTTCTGAAAGTTTACATTATTGCTGCTCCTCCGGAGATATTTAGATTTATATACTGTATATGTATATATGTATGTACATTTTTTACCAACAATTTGATTTTATTTGACAAATATGTTGCTGACCTAGCTGTGTGGTCTTACAATTTGTCATGTGAGCCACTTGCCCCACAATCTGGTAAACATTCAAAAGGTTGAGTGGGAAGTGTGTGAGTGTGAGTTAGTGTGCCGGGACTCAGTCCTTGTCCAAGCTCATACTCTCAAATTGGTTGGTGACAGAAAAGACTGGCTGAGGTTAATTCTGGAAAAAGGATATATCACAGTGCTTTGGCACCCAATGCATTTCAAATGATGTGCCCTTGGGATGCAAGGTTATTGCTCAGTTCCCCCACCTCACCCCCCTGCAAGAAACAGGCTATGCTACTATGGGTATTATTGAATGGGCCCAACATAGAAAAGGTCTCGTCTACTCTCTGGCATTATTGTACAGTTGAGTTTACTCAACTTAATTTCTTCTTAGGGTTTTCCCATCATAAAATCTTTCATGTTTCCTATTTCAGCGATGAAAGCCAGAATCACTGCAAGAGATTTGTAGACACACTGAAGATTTACCTTCTTCAATGCAGTATGGATACAATTTGGGAAAAAATACATTTTCTGCAGTTCTCACTTGCATGATTGATTGAAGAATAACCATTAACGATAAGTGATTCTGGTTTCTAGACCAGATGATTTAGCCTAATAATTTGGTTAGTATTTTCATGTCTTGATTTCATATTTTCTCTTTATATTTAATTGTAGCTGGTGATGTTTTAATATAGCTGTTGTCTGTTTTATTGATTTTTTTCCTGTTGTTTTTATCTTATCTTTGTCACTGACTGCCTTAATTTGTCTTTCATAAATCAGACGTAACCCTTTGTGTCTTTTCTATTTCCACATGATATTCTGCATTCACCTTCTCATCAGAACATTGGTGACATATGATAGACTTTAGATGTTTGCTTTATCACACAAAGCAAAAATCATTTTTGCAAGCGTGCTTTGGCATTAGGAAATGAAATAAAGCACTTGGAGGAAAGCAAATAAACAACTGCAATGAAGTAGTCCCACTAAGTCCAGCATTCGAAAAGGAAATTAAATTTAGGAAGCCATAACCATTGTCAGTCTCTTCCCCTAGTTACCTACCCTAAAGATAACAACTACATTTCTCAATCTCAAACATGCCTGCAAATTATTTACTTGGGAGGGGGTAATTGTGTCCTATTATCCTGAACTACCTTAGGGAATTACCCTACAAATTCCTTTTCGAAAGAGCTTGTAATACAGGACAAGTATGCATGCAGACGTGAAGGTGAGAGACTGTTACGAGCTCTGCTTTTATATCATCAAGAGACTTTGAGCAGTTTCATATGGTTAGTGATTTCAAAGCAGACATTTTTTTGCTACAGTTAAGAATTATTTAGGTCACTTGTGGGCTACTAGTTTTGGAAAATGGAGAAAAGAAGTACATATTCTTAATTTTCTTTCTGTCTTTCTTTCTGTCTTTCTTTTATTTATTGATATGTACCTCAACTTAATCTGACAAAACTGCCAAGGCGTTGTCATAGCCATGCATTTCCCTCTATCTAACCCCCACCCCCGACACACACACACACACACACACACACACACACACACACACACACACACACACACACACACACACACACACACACAGGCACAGTCAAATTGCTCTCACCTTGTCCTCCTGAAGTGCCTTTGTCTCCTTAGACCAAATCTGAACTGTCTTGACTTGGCTCTTTTTGTCCTGCTAATGATTAGTTGATATGTAGGTGTTAAAAACCAAGCCAAATGGTCTGACTGACTGAGGTGGGGGGCAGTGTG
Source organism: Fistularia commersonii (assembly GCF_037954325.1). Taxonomy (NCBI): domain Eukaryota; kingdom Metazoa; phylum Chordata; class Actinopteri; order Syngnathiformes; family Fistulariidae; genus Fistularia; species Fistularia commersonii. The sequence goes on from NC_141285.1 coordinate 10,905,660, forward strand.
CACTTTTTTAGGTAGCTTTAAAAGAAGTCTTTCAATGTCAATGTTTTCTGGAATTCGGGTTACACAGAATTCTGGTTTGTATGGTTGGACTACCCTGCCATAATAATGAAACTGTCTGGTAGTATGTCTTATTGTTAACTGATTGCCTCATGCTGCCTATACCTTTACATTGCCCAAAAGGGAAAAAAGCAATACGCTGTGCTCATGCCAGAGGTTCAATGGCCTGCATGGCTACATCTAGGATGAGCTCATTAATCTTTACTGATGATGAAATGCAGAAATGAACTCAAAAATCGATTGAAACATTTCGTCTGACAATTTAAAGAAAGATGCTACCAAACTAATTGGGAGATCCTTCATCATGCAGCAAGGTAATGACCCAAAACACACTGCAGAAATAACAAAGGAGTTCATTAGGGTCAAGTTGTGAAAGGTTTTGGTCTGGCCAAGTCAATCTCGAGACTTATGCATGTACTGTATTTTACCTGCTAGAGAGGAGACCGAGCAAAACCTTCAAAACGAAAAGTAACTTAAAGAAGCTGTGGCAAAAAGGCATTTGCCTCACTGAACTAATACTTTTTGAAGGGAGTGCACATTAAACCCCACTGATTTCCACCCTTCTCTTCAATGCCCCCCTCACTTCACCTTTAATAATCTTGGCAACTTTTTGGTCCACCTTTTTGGACACCTCTTCAAATCTACGTATGTTCTCTCATTTTCATCATTCATTAGCTATTCAAAGAATTCTTTCTCTCTTTCTATCCCTTGGGTGGTTGTAAATACATCTCAATCTGTGTCATTAATCATTCTTGACCGGCTTCAAGTCCTTCACCAACCTGTATGAATCAGTCCCTGCCTCCTTACTGTCCAGTGTCGCAAACAAGTCATTTTATTCCCTTTGTTTTGCCTTTGTCACCTCTTCCCTCAACTTGAGCTGCAACCTTCATCTTCCTTGCCACCAGAGTTATCCTACACACAACAATCCTATGCTTTCTGGCTACATTCTCACCTACTCCTTTATCTCCTACAGATTACATCAGCTATATAATGTGAAATCTACAAATGTGCTCCTAACTCTGCTCCTTTATGTTCCCCCGTGTCCCTGCATCTTCCAGATGAAAGTATGGAAGAAAGTATTCGCTACGGCCATTTCCATCTTTTTCTCAAAGTGTACCATTATCTGTCCATCTGTGTTCCTATTCTAAATACCCAACATGCTTATCACTTCTTCATCACCTCTGTTGCCTGCACCAACATGTCCATTGAAGTCTGCACAAATTACCACCCTCTCACCTCTGGGAATATTCTGCCTCACTCCATCTGACTCACCTCAGAATTTATCTTTCTCTTCTTACTCGTATCCCACCTGTGGGGCATACCCACTAACAACATCGAGCATCACGCCCTCAATTTCGCTTGAGACTCCTCACTCTGACACTCGTTTCCACCCGAGCTTTCCTAACAAACTCCTTCTTCAAGATAACCCCCCCCTCCATTTGATGCAACAACTCAAGTCTTGCTCATAAACTTCTAGCTTTGCTGCAGCCTCCGCCCAGTCTCCTGGGCACAAAGAGTGTCTATTTTTCTCCTCTGCATCATGTCAACGAACTTTCTAGCTTTTCCTGTCATAGTTCCAAAATTCAAAGTTCCCACTCTCAGTTCAAGCATTGTGCTTTTGTTCTTATCTTTCTGCTGACAAACATGTCTGACTCCTTCTTTGACCCACAGTAGCTCAATTTCCACCAGTGCCCTGTAGGTTATTAGCACAGATGGCAGTCGTTGTTATTCTGGGCCACAACTGATCTAATATGGAAGGCATAGGTTTCTCATATTTAGTTAGGCACAAGTTTGACATCGGATTCTCTTGCTGTCACAACTCTGCATTTGTTCGGCAAGGTGTTCAAGGAGAACACTGACTTGAATCCCTATGGGGCTGCATTAAGTGCAAATAACTCAATAAATTATGTAAATACAATTAATATTTGATGAGGATTACTCCCTACAGCTGTCTCAGGTATGATTATTTATGACATAATCTCTCTTCTTAGAAATATCGGCCTATGTCCATTGGAAATTTCATCCTGTACTTCAACAGTCTGAAATGACAGGCCGTCAATTTTACTATAATACTTTGTGACATGATTTGGAAGTAGCAGTTTATACAAGTGTTCTGTCTCTTGGTAATCTCAACTTTTGGTGTCGATATTTGGCATGGTATATTTTCATTACAGAAACTTAAGCATAATTGATAATTCATTGTTGTTTTTGTTCTCATTTTAAGCAAGTCTGGCTCTCCACTCAACAATAGCTGCTTTAACACTGTAGGAATTTCTTAGCGTTTTTATAACCTTCTTAGGAACTTGACTGTTTCTTTGTGTATTCAGACAGGATAGAAATTAGGGACCCTGGAATTCAGTGCTGGAAGCAATTTTAGCTCCTAGTCAGTGATGGAGTCATTTTACGGTTGCATAGAAACTCATATGATATAGGTGCTTGGTTGAAGTCATACTCCAGGCCCATTAGTAGATTCTTCCAGCGAACTGTGGTGCATAATTTTTACAATGTTCAGCTGTTTTTACAGATTTTCAACAATGGACAATTTTCAACAATGGATTTTCAACAATGGAGAGAGAAAACACAAGAACTAAAACCTATATGATTGACAATGGTTACCAATCCAGTGATGCAGAATATGACTTCTGTGGCAACTTTACTCTCCATGTTGTTTGTGCTGTCTTCCTCTTCTTCACTGTGGTTTGTTTTCGAGTGTGTCTCCCTTAATGCCTGTTTACAACAAAGAGCAATCAGTGTAATTCATAAGTCTTACTTTATTAACCAAGAGTCTCTTTCTGAAGAAATCCCAAGCATTTTTCTATGTATTTTAGTGGGTAATGCCCAGCTGTTTGGCAGGTACCAAGCTTGTGTTGGTGGACCCTTGAGCCACTGAAAAGCTCCATGAGTCTTGACTATACCAACATGCTTGATCACAAAAAAGGAACTGCATTAAAATGAGGATGACAAATTTGATTGCATAATTTATTATATGAATGTATAATATGGAGTAGCTGGAACAAAACAAAGTTTTCCTGTGATGTTTCCTGATTTTACTATCGCTTTTTATTCAGAATATTATGTGCCTTTTTAAATCTTGCATACTCAGTTGGTGGACTTCTCTTTTGTAGTATCTTTTGTTTATTGTAGCCACATTATTGGATAAGCAAACTAAAAGTTGATCAATCATCTTAATTGAATAATCACATGGTTGTTGTCAATCCAGTTTGTCGTCTGTGCCATTTGATAAGGTTGATATAGCATATTAATTATCATTTATTATCAGTTTTATCTATTGGAGTTTCTATTTACGTCTTCTTTTTACCTTCAGATTTGGGGTATTTTTTATTTCCTTCTTCTTTTTGTAATGTATGATAAGATAAGACAATACTTTATTGATCCCCATAGAAGATTTTTTTTTTGTCAGAGCAGCACAACAATAACAATATCAATAAATATGGATAGAAATAGAAAATGAAGAGACAAATGACAACAACAACAGAAAGGATAAAAATAGATCACCAAAATGACAACAAGGATAAAAATAGATAAGCAGGATGAAATTGGAGTGACAACAACAAGGATAAGAATAGATAATGGAATTAGGACATGACGTGTAAATCAGTGAGGTAGTCATAGCACAGATGCGCCTCCGATCAGTCAGAGTTGTGTGCTGTTCAGACTGCTGTTGTACAGTCTGATGGCTGTGGGCACAAAGGAGTGTCGGAAGCATTCAGTTCTGCACCGGGGTGGGATGAGCCGTTGGCTGAATGAGCTGCCCATAAGCCACAGCTTGTTGTGCAGGGTGTGGGAAGGATCGACTAGGACATCTCTCAGTTTGTCCTTCACCCTCCCCACTGCCACCGATGCAAGATTGTCCAAGTTCAGTCCTACCACAAAGTGGTCTTTCCTCACCAGCTTGTTCAGCCTATTGACCTCACCAGTCCTGGCACTGCCCCACCAGCACACAAGAGCATTCAGTGTTGAAAAGACTTATTAAGTAACATGTAACTTCTTTTCAAATGTAATGGAACTGACTTGGATGGCAACTTCAGAAGAAATCTAAACTTGTCCTCAGTCAAGCCCACCTACAGTTTTATTTCCTTGTGAACTCTCCAAGCTGGTATCTTAAGAGTGGGGGTTGAGCAGATGCAGATTGATGTATATTTATGAGGGGGATGTGTATTTCAGGGAGAAGCGGTGTTGTGAAAGGTGACCTTGTTAGATAAAAGCAGGGCTTGGAAGCCAAATGATGAAAGGGAATGGGATCATCCTGGGCTCATTAATGTGGATTTGAAGGTCAGGTAATTATAACAATAGATACGTGGGCTGGTTTTGGCATCTGGTATTGTTGGTTTGTGATGAAGGTGACAAGCCTGCGGGGGAAAGGTATTAATCACTCTGATACCAGCTTGCTGTCATGTTGATACATTCAAATATTATAATATTTCTATTATATTTCATGAAAGATTGAAAAACAACCATTTCAACCATCAAAGCTTATGCCAAGTATGGTTAAGTATACGAATTGTTTTAAATGTAATCCACTGTTGCCTGATTTAATGATGAGTGATAGAAAATATAATCCAGCTGAAAATAAGAATCACAGACAGTAATTCAAATGATTTTTCTTTTTTAAACATTGATTTTACTGTTGAACTAGTCTATTCAACAGTTGCAGGTAAGCAGCACTTTAATCTTCTTGTATCACCGTAAAAGTACACAAAGCAGTCCATAAATTTGTGTGATACATAAACATAAATGACATGTGTTTGACATGTGCAAAAATCATGTGATATACAATACAGAGTTCGCACAGCTCTGTACATATACCACACAATCAGAGAAAAAAGAGAGAAAAGGGAAAGGGGAAGACAGAGAGAGAGCAAGATAATCCCTAGGCACTACTAGAAGTTATAAAGCACCAAAATGCCAAGCAGTATTATATGGCGTAGCAGTCTGTGCGATGTAGCATACATTATTAATGTGCCACAAATAAGAAAGACCATTGCTTTCTCTTTTCTTACATCCTACAAAAATTGGTTCATCCAAATTTTATCTCTATTTGTGTTAACTCTGGCAGCTACTAAAAGAAAATTAGTGCATCTTTCAATGTTAGAATTGCCAACGTTTAATAGAGGATTCCACAGACATGCTATTCAATACCAGCCAGACTATTTCCCGTGTATCGAGGCTTTGTTGTATGTATTTAGATGAATATACTACTTGTGCTGTATGAATTAGGAGATGTGGGTTTTCATGGGCCCAGTAGCAGTACTTGTTAAGAAGGACTGAGGTGGAAAACTGTATATTCTGCTCAAACATTGTGCCAATCTCCTTCAATTTATTGTCAGAGCATTGGCACACAGAACTGACATGTTTCTATCAAAATAATACAAAGATCTAAAGATAGTTTTTGTGTCGACAAAACCTAAACATTATTTATTTTTGCTTCAATGTTACCCTTTTTTTTCCATTACTTCAGCCTTCTTTTTGCAGTCAGTTACTGATGGAAAAATTAATCATGTATAAAATAATGTTTTATAGTGAGAGGTGCTGAAATAGTAGCCCCATTGACCCCCATTGACAGTTTTTGTGCACAATCATGGGCTTTCTTCATTGGTCAGAAATAAGACATGCTCAAAATCTTTCATGGCTGATATTGAAAACTCTTTAACTGGATCAAAAAAGCCTTACTCTGGAATCTGATTTCAACTGGAAATACTGAAAATTTGACCAAGATTTGCAGACATTTGTTATGTTTTAAAATAACATTGCAATGGTAAAAAAAACAAAAAACATTATTTGGCATTGGAAAAGCAGACCTTATTAATACTTTTCCTCACCTTGTCTTTAACCCCAGAATCACTATTTTCTGTTGATCGTTTGAAAGACTGGATTAAGGGTAAGTTTATACTCAATGTAACGTATAAACAGTCATGTTAAGCGAGTTCGAAAAGCAGCCTCGGGGAGGCACAAGCCAATGTCTCTCTGAGATGGCCCCAAGCCTGAATAAATGCAGAGGGTTGCATCAGGATGGGCATCCGGCATAAAACCAAATATGCGAATCGAATTTATTAATCATGCCAGATTGGTCAAAGGCCAGGTTATCGGCGATCACCATTGGTGCTCATTAGCTTCAGGGTACCAGTGGGCTATCAAATCGGGCTACTGTGGGTTGCAGGAGGAGAGAAGGAAGGGCATTTTCAGAAGCAGAGAGAGAGGAGGAAAGGCAAGAGTCTGGGACTGAGAGTAGGGACTCAGAATATTTGTACGATGACAGGAAAAGCCAGAGTTAATTGACATGATGCAGAGAAGGAATGTGGATATACGACGTGAAAACGTTGCGAGGCTAGAAGCTTTGGAACAGATTTCAAGTTGTACTATCATGGTATTGACAGTAGGAGTAATATTGAATGAGGAGTTTGTTAAGAAGGTGAGGTGAAAAAACACAGCAGTTAACATTCAACTTTACACTTGCCTGTGGGATATATGAGGTTGTGGTCGGAATTAAGAGTTCAAAGGGTAGACAGGAGGTGTGTGCTTCATTGTGACAGGGCGGGTATGTTTTGTATGGGTCAGCCAAATAGGGGTTCTTAATGACTTGCCATCACCTAGCAGTCTGAGATTCCTTTCTACTGAGATTTATGACTCAGGTTGTCGTTACTACATCACACCACATTGACAATCGATGATCAAAGGTTAAATCCAAAATTGTCTTCCTCCTCAGAATAAACTCATCTTTCACTTCTCTTTCACTTCTCTGCAAGACTAACTTTGGTTGAAATGAGCACCCTTCCCATGTTCAATTATGATGATATACGTTACTGATCGGCACACAGAGACCCGCTGCAAAAGCTCAATGTTATCTACCACTCTGTCATCGGATTTCACACAAATGCCCCCTTCAAAGCACATCACTGCACTCTATACTCCTCTTGTAATTGGCCATCATTCCACACCGGCTTCAAAATTCACTGGTTAATAACGTTAATATACAAATCGCTCAATGCCCCCCCCCATCAGCTGTTGTGCACTTGATTATCTGCATACACTGTCTGACACTTGGTCTGCAAACCTGACTGGGTTTAAATCCCGAAAACAGAATTCCTCCAGAATGAGACTAGAAAGTGTCTAGAAAGATTTCCAAAACACTCACAGACCTTTTCGAGGAAAAAAAATGCTGCTGTCGTTCTGACTGCTAACCTGCTTTGTGTGTCCTTAGTGTGTGTATTTTGGCTGTGCCTTTGTAATGGCTTGTTTATATGTTTGCGTCGTCTTGTGGTTATATCATCTTGTTTGTTCTAAATATTGTTTTCTCTGTTATGGCCCTTTCTCTCAAAATGCACTGCCTTTTGTCTGGCTGTAATTGTAAATGGGAATTTGTATGCCTGGTGAACTGCCTGGTTAACAAGATTTTGAAAACTATTAGTGCAACCCTCCCCTTTTAAAAACCTCCATTTAATAACTTACCCTACCGGTTTCACTTTGTTTTCTCATGAACTGGGTCATTGCAAACCTGCGGTGCATCTCTTTGCTGTTGCAATAAATATGTTGTTTCTCTGAAACATAGCTCAAAGATCACTGCAGCATTTATGTGACATTTTCTAAATGTTATAGTTTTATGGACAAGGTTGTTCTGTGATCTTTCCGTGTGGAATACTGATTCATGATATTCCAAAGGGGCATGTATTGGCAGATATTAAACTTGATGAAAGTATTTTGTGGCATATTTATAAGCTCATTAAACACATACTCTAAGAGAGTTACTATATTGAGGGATTCAACCCCTGTATTAGAAACACCAAATGATCTTCTTATAATCCTAATTATTGGCTCTCCCCCTGCTTCCCTACAGGCAGGAATGTGTTGATCCACCACATGATAGCCAGACTGAGCCCAAGGCAAGCGCAAACTGCTAGGAGAGCGAGTTTATAATTAATATACACACTCTAAAATATGCATTATGGGGTTAATGTGGCCAAATATGGATTTCTGTTTAGATTTTCACTCAAGATAATTAAAGTACTTAGAAAACTCGTAGTGAGTAAGCCACAAGCTTGCAGTGTTTAGTGCCAAGAGTATAGAGTTCCTCTGTGTTTAGCTTTGAGATAACTTCTCTTGGAGCTGTTTCTTATTTCTGTCATGCTTGAACAGATTGTTCAAGCAGGCATCCATCCATTCCATGCTTTTTAATGTCTCCCTTGATAAGTTTTTCTGTGAGAAACACCTCTATAGATTAAGATCCTCAGCAGTCTGCTTTAAAATAAACTGCAAATGCATGTTCCATTGCACTCTGGCCATTAGTAGAGGAAGAGAGCTAATCATTAAGAATAAAACAGCATTTTTCTTTACCACTCCCATCCTCCGTGTCTGTTGAACCCAATAAAGAAAGACATAGTGAATCTTTTGATCTACCGATACTTCAAGTTGTCAGACTGATTAGCAACCACATCTCTGATTAGGTGAAGAGTAAATGAAGCGCCCCCTAAGGAATGCAACTCCGTAATATCAGGTCATTAAATGTATTTGTTTATTAGCTAAGGGATTAAGAAAAATACTCCCCAGGTGTCTGGAAGATGATGGTGGACTTTGGTCAAAACTGCCTAAACATTTGCTTGTTTTCAGGTGGTATCAGGGTAAACTTTCATTATACTGATTAGAGCTTGAAAATTGTCAGCAAAAGTGGTACATATGGACATGCAATTATTTTAGCATTTCTGGCACTTCAGAAAAAAAGGCAATTTGTATAATTTTTACTATTTGGTGACAGAGCTGAATAATACATTTATCAACCAAAATTTGAGCATGAATTTTGTCAAAAAGAACAAACTTGGAATTACATTAAGTGAATTTAGATACATATTGGCAGTTGAATTTTCATGTAGGATTAATGATAGTTTCAGAGGACATGGATTTAATTTTCTCAAACTTAGTTTTAAATTTATTAGGATTTTTCCAATGCCGATTACCATTTTAGTTGCCTGCCATTCAAGTTAAAATTCCAATAATCCTGTTTTATTATTTATCTTTTTTACTGTTATATTTTCAGTCAAATATTTCAAATGAAACTGATGAATTAAGAACAAATTCACTGTCATCTGGTACTAATCTCTTTGCAAACATCCATGCGCATCAGTATAGAAAGATCCGGAGAAGCCCTTTTGTGGTCATAACTGTGAATTGTCACTCTACACCTGCTGTAGTTTATTGTTTGTGTATGTTATGCTCTCTCTGTACTTGTGTGCACAGATAACAAAAGGCCTTTGAATCAAATTCTGCCATGCAGGATTTTTGTTTTTGTTTCCATGCCTACTCGAATGGGAGAGAGAACAATACAAAGCTGTTGTGGTGCCACAGAAAGATGTGGAAGCTAAGCTGCCCCCAGAAGTCCCCTCCACTTGTAGTTAGAAAAATAAATATAGATACGTGCCTTGATTGAAGAACTTTTCCTGATACCACATGTTCATTATCCATTGAATGTGTCCTGAAACATTTCTGAGAAATAATAAGCATTTACTAGGCAGGTGTTCATTACTAATGATGTGGTTAAAATTAAGGATCATTAATTGATGTTGTGCTGTACAATTCCTCTAATGTCTGCTGTGCATGACTTCAAACACATAGGCTACCTATTTCAACTAGAAGCCAAATTAACAGATGTGTTTTAAATTTGGAGTCGAGGATGTACAAAGGATGTCTTCAAGTGATGCAAAATGAAAACAAGTTAATTTTGAAGTTATGTCCATCGTTTATACACTGACTGCAATCGTATTCTGAAATGACAACATTCATCTTAGTTTAAACAGTCCGGCTTGAATCCAGCAAATGTGTGGAATGGTAAAAGTTAACTGGACCCTTAAAAAACACAAGTTTTTCCACTAAATATACCCTCTTTGGCTGACTGCTGAAATCTGGATTTAATTGTTTAACAGCAGCAGAAACAACAATCTTAGCCTACAGGGCACAGTTAATTGCTTTAATCAACTTTGATGAGGGATAAGTCCTGATGCCAAAAAAAAAAAAAAAAATATATATATATATATATATATATATATATATATATATATATATATAAAGGAGGATACCTTATCTTGAAAATGGGGGTTTGGACTCTGTTAACTTGGGTTTAATGTGCTCCGGACATTTTCAACTTTGTTCGAATGAATCAATGCATCGGTCAGCATTTACTGCAATTGCTATGTTTGCTCAGTAGAACAACATAAACTACATATTTTATGAATTGTACCTCAAGAGTTTAGAAGTTAGTTTTGGGTTACTTTCAGGTGTAATATTGTACCTCAGTTTTTAATATTTCTGTCTTTGTTATATTTTTCAGCAAATTCAAGTCTTCTAGGAGGAGGTGGGGGTAAGTAAAATGCTTTTGCTTTTGATAAAACAGTATGGAATTGTAATTGCAGTAATCATATTTGGCATATAGCCCCAATTTTTATATCTGTTGGCTTATAGCTGACTTTAGTGTTTATTTCACACCCAAGTGTTGAATTTCAGCGAATGTAATGGTAAAACATGAGCGTGAAGTGCAGCACGACCAAACACTGCGCCACTCTTAGAGATGGTCATTACTGAAGTGGCTTGCCGAAGAACATTATCATCAAAGGAATGGAGGGAATTTCAGGCAGTCAACTATGCCCTGGGAGTAATGGATAGAGAACTAGAATGCCACTAGCCAGTCCCGCTGTTCTTTTCTGAAATTTGACATTTTCATTGACATGATTGAAATAATCATTCATCATCACAGTAAGTTGAATCTACAAAATGTTGGTTTTGAAACTAGATGTTTTTATTTTATTTCATTTTTTTATAGTGTGCCCGAATGGCATGGTATTGAAATAAGGCCATTTCTCTATGGGTATCCACATTCCATTACGAGTTTTGACCAGCATTGAAAAAAAAAGATGAATACAGACACAGATAATAATTATGCTTGTCAGTTCTTGTCTATGTACCACACCAAACCAAAACAAAGGAAAACAATTGCATTTTTCTGAATACATTTATGTATCATATTTTATTTTGAGTCACCGGATAGATAGGACAGGCAGAGTTAACGGAAGTGTCTTCACAGTGTCCATGATAGAGCTGTAAAGATCTGACTGGTATCTCATCATGCTGCCTAGAGTGGCCGTCATCTTCTATGATGCATGGTTAATACCAAACATCTTCCAGTTGTTCACTCAGAGCAGTATAAAGATGCCTGAGCACACAGCTATTTAGAGCATCTTTGATTCAGATCATAGGTCATGAACATGCATCCTCACTGCAAATGATGGAACAACAGTCTAAAAAAAATATATACATATATATATATATATATATATATAAATTCTCCATTTGTGTTGTAGCAACTGAGCTGTCTTTATTGATTCAATGTGCGCAAAGCAATTATCTTAGCTGTAATATGTTCATTATTGTTTTATTTACACCACATCTTCCTACCATCCTCTGAGTCTTAGATTATGTACAATGGTTGATTGAGCCAGCTTTTTCTAGTTAATGTCAGAGAATATAGTATGCAAAAATGCTTTGTCAGTTCTAATATAGCATTATTGTTCCACTTGACAGGTACTAGCCAAGTGGAACAGTTTCCTACTAAATGGCATCTGGTTTTATCTATATATTCTTTACTTGTTAACTTGTTGAATACTTAGCAGGAGACTATTTTCTGCATTTTTGCCCACGACCTTTATGACTAAGAACCTCCAAAGACATGTTCTCATATAAGGTTCTCCTTATTGCCCAGATGTCTTCTGAGGGCAGTGCAGATTATCCATCATACTGGCCTCACACACTTGAGCCATGTTTAGTTCTCAAAGCTCAAGAGGGGGTCCTTCTGCCAGTTCACACAAAAACTTGATAGTCCTAACTTTTTTTTGTGAAGTTTCTTTCTCAGCTGCATACTTTTAGCGATTGATTTTGAAAATGAGATATTTTTCCTTTATAGTTTGTCTTTTATGAGAGTAATTTTAACCTGTGTTTCTTTCTTCTGGTTGATAATAAATCCCCTATGTGGAAATGAACCCTGGCAGTCAGAATTTACTACCTGCACAAAATATATTATTGTCTGAAAATTAAGTTATGAAGAGAAAAAAACAATATTGAAATGCTCTAAAACTCTATTATGTCTTCATAATTCACTAATGGTAGTTCTTCTGGGTTGTATATTGTCATTATTACGTACACAACAGGGTTAAACAAAATAGCACTGTTATCAACATTAGACATGTAAGTCTCAGTGGGATTTTATACAATCATAGAAGGAAATAATAATGATCTCTGATAATAGTGTGTTAAATGATGCCTCTGTGACTAGAGGGTAATTAATGCTACCAGGTTGCTCATGTGAATTGTGTCACAGCAGGGCTGGATTGTGGCAGGGTCCCAAAAGAATAGATAATTGTAAACATAATCTTGTCTCCCTAATGTTTCTACTCTGGGGCATTTAAGTGGCTCATTAGCATATGAACCAGAATGCTGACTTAAAGAGCAACAGGACCTAACAATACCAACAAAACATATTGGTGTTCTCAGGTTGGGTTCCCTCCCATCACTCCAGTCAAGCAACACAACACATGCATGACAGCTGTGCATTTTCTTACATCTGATTTAGCCATATGCTGCCAACACTGATTGAACTCACTTGCCATTGCTTCTTTGAAATCAGGTCTTTTCCTACAAGCCCTCAGCTTTTGTATGTAGTTTTTCCTTAATAGTGGTTTGAGTCATGACTTGTCATAACACTTGTTTTTAAGAAATTATTAAAGCTTCCATTTATCGTATATCACTAAATCCTTATCATAAAAGATTTTTTTCTCGATTTACAATCAGCCTGCTTCTTGGATTAGAAAAAGAATAAGAACGCATGCCTTCACCTTGTATTTTCAATAAATGTAATATTGTAGTCATGGTATTAAGATACTGTCAGTGTTTATACCACCACTTAACACTGTTCTTTTTTTGTTGGCTTTCACTGTTCAGTATAACATATTGAAAATGTTTAATTTCCATTTCATAAAGGGTTTCATTAAGAAAGCATGGTTTTCTTCCATATAGAAAATAAATATACGTATAGTAAAGTTAACAGGTAAATTATTCAATGTGTAAACCAGACAAATCCATGGTATTTGATCGTTCCATATAAATATTCCAGCAGAATCCTGAAAAATATATTCGAAATTAACATAATATTGAAAATGTGTTATCTGAGAAAACACATTATTTTGTGTCCAAGGCACTCATTAAGTTCCCTGCCCTCTCAGGAATAAAGTATCAGATGTACCTCAAATGGGCGATGCTTTAGTAAGTAAAAAATAAGCACATAACTCTCTCTGCATCCCTGAAAGGGCAAAAATATCCAGAAAAAGGTAAAGTACCCTCTTTGGTCAGGAATGAGATCCTGTCCTAAGTGTGGAGTTCAAGTATCTTGGGGTCTTGTCCCTGAGTGAGGGAAAAATTGTATGGGAGATTGACAGGCGGGTCAGTGCGGCATCAGCACTAATGCGGCCTCTGTACAGTGTGTCCTGCTAAAGAAGAAGCTGAGCTGAAAAGTTAAGGTTCTCGATTTATAGGTTGATCCACATTTCCACCCTCCACTATGTTCATGAGCTGCAGGTAATGACTGAAAGAACAAGATCACTGATCCAAGTGGCCAAAATGGGTTTCCACAGCAGTATCTGATCTTTCCTTTAGAGATAGGGTGAGATACTCAGTCATCCAGGAGGGGCTTGGAGTAGAGCCACTGCTCTTCTACACTGAGAGGAGCCAGATGATGTGGCTTGGGCACCTGGTCAGAATGCCTCTCTGGCAAGGTATTCTAGCCACATCCCACTTAGAGGAGGCCCTGGGGAAACCCAGGGCACTCTGGAGGGACGATGTCTCCTGACTGGCCTGAGAGAGACTTCCCCTGGAAGAGCTTGATAAAGTGGCGATGGGGGAAGGCAGTTTGTGTAGTGTTGTGTAGTAGTGTATAGCAGTTAGAGCAGTGTACGGGTGAAAGCACTGTTAAAAATTAAATGAGGACAACCACAAAGATTCATAAAATCTTATGAATCTTACCTACTTTAGTGTTTTCTCAACCATACTATTTTACCTTGTTTATCTTGTATGACTTTTAAAAGTCCAACATAGCATGACAATTGTATACATTTGATTAATTTTTCTAAAAAGGAAAGGTGTATAAATATGTGTATAAACAAGTTAGCCTGACACACTATCTTCACACACAGAGTTTTCAGACCCTTTGTTGTGGTGTCAGAGACTGGACTTCAACTTAATACTCATAATTATACATAATACAGTGAGGTGTTTAATCAACATCAGTTACATTTGAAATTGAGGTCACATTTGCTGTCTAGTTTGGTCACAGTTGACCAAATTTGGTTCAGTTTAGATGAAGATGTGCTAAATGAGGATGGCAGGTAGCCAGGTCTGAATTCACACAGGATGCATTAAGTGTCAAACCATGTCAAAGAACATGTTAAAATGCAAAAAAATGCTTCGAGAGTAGAGTTGGTCAGGGTCACGTTTTCACCTCAATGAACATGAATTCAAATGGTATTACAATGTCAAATCAGCAAATAACAACTCAAAGGAGAAATGCTTTATGTTGTATGACTGTACAAACCCTATCTTTGTGACAGCTTCTCACACAAAAATTCATAATTTTGACAGCACATAAGTAAATTTGAACAGCCCTCGTCATTGTCTTCTCTCACCAGTCTTGACAGTATATCCAGATGATCACCTCTATCCAGATGATCTTCATGACAGTTGATGCACTGACCACAGCTCAGCTGCACATATCAACAGTCCCTTCCCCCCTTATATTTTGCAACCTTATATCCCTGAGTCTTTTTTGGATGCTCCCTTTATAGTATTGGGTCTCTTTATCCAAGGTAGAGTTTATGGAGTGTAAGGTCGGATTTTTCATTATTTGGTCAAATCCTTTTACAGGCCTTTGTAAATTGCAACAGTTTTTACTCATGTTTCAGTTCAATAACACAAAAGAAGACTGTTCCATGTGAATTAGTTAAAAACAACACATCTTGTTTGTAAACAAAAGTAAGGAGGGCAGTAAGAATCTCAAGGCTTTACAGAGTTTATCTACTGAAATTCATCTTAATGAGAGTCATAGACATATGAGACACTGTACTATTTCAATCCATTTATTGGAGAAATTTTAAGTCATATTCACTGTCTGGATGTTTTGTGCTCCACTTTTTGAAAATAAAACAACAGCTTTGCCAAAATATTAATTGGTTAAATACCTCAGTTATTAACATATTTCTGTAGCTATACGGTCTTTGTTTTTGTAACTTTATGAAACATAAAAAGTACAACGTCAGTTTTTCAAACTTTAGCTAAACTCCACTGTAACAGCAGGAGTGGCTTCAGCAGCAAAATAGCACTCTGATGTTCTTTAAAAAGAATATGTAGCCAGTTAGGGACTTGTTTGGATAATGCTTTATCAAAATTCCTAAGTGCTTCTCTGTGCATATCTCTACCACCATTTGTTATGTAAAGAGCTCTGTTTTCTTTTCCTGTCACTTGTAGGTGAACCATTATCTTCTTTCTGGGTCTGGCCTCCTGCCTGAGGCTTGTTTATTGACTAGATTGGAGAGCTAGGACATGGCGCTGTGTGCAGGGGGAAGTGGGAGGTCAAGATAAAACATGGTGTTATGTGACATTTTGGACTGGTTGGCTTTGTGTCCCTGTCTTGTGACCTGCTGCATCAGGTCAATGGAATCCCCAGGATCCCTACCAAATGATTAATCACTGAAAAATGACATTTTCTTATTATTTATCGTTATTCTTATCTTTCAACTATCACTCACCTTTCTTGGCTAATGTTTCTTCCTCCACAAATGTAGTAACAGCCATTAGCTAGACTTAGATCTTTAGATAGTGTCTTTCCCCATGGAATACCCTGAAATAATGGAGCATATGTTAAATGCAAAGATTTTTTTAGTGGTTGCAGTACCCTAAGCATTTATTCATCTTTTTGTATTTTTTGGCCACTTAATTCACTTTGATCATGCTGTAATGGTGCTTTTAAAAGCGTGCTTGATTCCTGCTGATAGGTACTATAACTAAAAAGTCAGTTCCAGAATAAGCACATCTTATATTTTCATTTCTTTGTATGCATGATTTAAGGTAGCTATTTTTACGTCTCTTTTCCGTTTTTGGTGATTTGCATTTCTTCAATAGCCCATCTTAATGCAGTGGCTCTCCAGCATCAAACCTGTATATTTTTCTAATAATCAAATACAACAGCCCTCATTTGCATTGACTCTCCCCTGGCAAGAATTGAGGTGGAACCATCGAGTAAATTGATATTTTCTTTTTCTTAGAAAATGATGTAACAGTACAAAACCCAATGTGCTTTTTTGATGTGCTCTGTATCTATTCATTTATCTATTTATTTAAATACTTTATTGATCCATTGCAGGGAAATGAAACTTCAGCTCTGTTGTCATTATCAAATGCAGGCCTGAAATAAACATACACAAACAGAACTTGCAAACATGTTTCAATGGAGAGGTGACAAAAGGAGATTTATTCTATATGTTGTCTTTACAATCCAACTGAAACATTGCCTTTAGTAAAGACGTGCTGATAAAGTTAGAATTCTTCTGGAATATACTGTAGGATCTCTAGTTTGTATGGTTCTTTTGAGTTTAGTCCTTCTGTCTGTGCCATTCAGTTGTTTTTATATAGTTTTTATCATTAGGTTATCTAGATTGAAACATTTGTCATGCTAGTGGGATATTAATTTATACAAGTCCTCCCAGTTATAATGGAGTTGACATAGAGGTTATTCTTTTGAATACAGGAGTTAAGGTCATTTTAAGGACTGATGTGTATGTTCACCAAGGCAAATGGCCTTTTTAGTGCTAAAGCTCTCTCTAATGTCCTGTCTGTTCACCCCCCCCTCCCCTACCCATAATGGATGGAGTAACTGATAAAGAATGATCACACAATTTATTTAAACCTTCAATGGTTACCATAGTTAGGGTTTACATTGTAATGATGAAAAAACGAAATGGTCAGACACTCAATGTACATTAGTAAAAGAAGTAAGCTTGATGAAGAAGAGAATCAAAGGGACAATGCAAGAGGTAATGAACACATAAAGCTATTATAGGTACAAGTAATGACACTGGTCATTTTCATAATGCTAAGGATATGAAACATACCTGATTCATCGAAGAATTTGCAAAGAAGTGAGTGCATCAGTGAAATATAGATAGTCGTAGGTGCGTTTTTTTTTTGTATCTCACCTTAGCTGATGAATATCATTTCTACATACTAATCAAGCTACTCGCCATTGCTTGCAGACATCCTTCCTCTATTTAGTCGACACATTAATTTGATCTTTTTGCGCTGTGGTGTGGGTGAGTAAAATGGACTAACATTACACAGCGTACAGATCAGTATATGTAACTAAATGTAGCTTTCTGTGTCCAGCTTGGGTGGAGAATGTTTTGCAGCACCTACTGTGATCACACAAGTATACTCAAAAAGAGACTGGCATGACATAGTATCAAACAATTGGAAAAAAATGTAGAGTGTATGTATGCAGTTTGTGTAATGCAGAACATAAGAAATATACTTTGAGTATATTTTGATTGTTTATTAATGAAAGCTTGTGAAAGCATTGTCTGCCTTTTCTTTTAACCAGATTGTGAACACTTTATACCCTGCAACCCCAATTCCACTCAAATTCATCCCAGTCAGTACCTACTGACAAGCCACAATGCCTGAACATGCATCTTATTCCCTGATCTGTGTTTACACCTGAAGATGAATCAATAAAACTGGCACAGTGATGCAGTGGTTTGCACTCCCAGCACACAGCAGGGAGGCTCCCCGGTAGAATCAAACTGGGAACATGCAGACTCTGTGACAACGGGATTAGTACGCACACCCCATGCCTGCATGGCTCCTGTTGATTGGATACATCGTTTGAAATATGGAGTCACATGAAACTTGCAAATATTCAGATAATGGCCTTGTGGTATCCAGGCAAAGCATCATCTGGCTGAAATATTTGAAGTTTTCTTGATTGTGAAAGGCTCAGAATGAGCCGATCTTAAATTGTTGTCCCCACTCTTATTGTTCAAACACACACGTAGCTGCTCTCACAACTACAAGAATGAAATGTGGTAAATGGGAAAACATTTAAGAAAGTGGTTATTGTGTCAGAGTAGGCAGTAGTGGCAGATGCAGTAACAAAATGTTTTCATCCTGTAAAAAAATTAATTTTGAATTATGGTGGTCCAAAAGAATACTGCCAATATTTTTTACATTTTTTGCCGACCTCTGCCACTTTCACCGACTTATCCCACTATTCAATCACTTAAGGTTGAGGACATGATCCCATTCTTACCGATTTGAAATACATGCTGTGCATCTCAAAATAGTTGAATTGAGTGAAAATGTTCACGCTGGAGTGGCTGGTAAATTTTAATATGAATAATTAATGATTTTGAAAGGACCATGAAAAAAATCCCGCTCTGAAATCTTTTTGTTTTGCTTATGCTGAAAGAACAGGTAGAGATGGCACAATCAGCTGTGAAGTAATGCTTTTTATGTTAAAGAAAATACCCTGTCTAATTGAAAATCACACCTCAAAAATGTCTGATTGCATGAGAAGATAAACTCAGCCTTAAGGAATTAATGACAGTGAAATGATGTGATGATGTGGATTAACATAAACCCTGAATACTTCTATTTTGCAATGTGTTACAGGTAAATGATCAAATTTAGTGAGCTTTTAAATTGTAGTTGCCAGTTGAGTTATTTTGGGTGATTTGGCTGAGTTGTTCTCATTTCAACAAACTTCCCCCAGGGCTTGATTACCACAGAACTTAGACCAATGTGTCCTGATTGCTGTGTCTTACATATGAGAACTAATATTTAGACTAGATCAAACAAGATCAAATAGCATCAACTGCATAACAATTGCCTCAGTTGAGAAATGTGTGAATACAAAATTATAATACAATTGTCAGGTACCCGAATGAATACAACACCAGTACAATAATAAAACATTAAAGCAAAACAGTTCAGATGCTGGGTTCTATCAGCAAAACTGTCATATAAATGTTACACTAGTGACACATTTCCATTGGCATTCACACATCGCCATATTTTATTTTTTTTTTTCAGTTTTGTTGATTGTGTGGACGCTTTAGATCATGAATTGTTGCTTTCATTGGCCGTAGATTTTCCATTGTCATTATACAAAAAAAGAAGTGTGTTCCGCCATAGTTAAATCTAGCTCCCTATGATTCTGTTACCGGTAGTTTGAACATTTTCCTTTTGTAATTACATTTATAAATTGTACTTGCCTACTCTGGTTTTGCAATTCCTGACATCACAAGTGCATTTATCTATTCAGAAATTTACCTTTTCATAATTTCCTTTCTGCTGCCCCCTTCATGGGTTGCTACAGCAAACCATCTTCCTCCTTCTAACCCTCTTCTCTCACACCAACTAACTTCATGTCCTCTCATAAATCTGCTCTTCAGCCCCCCTCTGGCCTCCTGCCTGGCTGTAAGAATGTAACTTTTGAAAATGTTATTTTAAAATGTATGATTCTTTAGATTGCTGTATTTTGTTCAGTTATTTCCATTGTTATGATGGCTTCATCATTTGCAATGACACCACTTCAGACTTCATTTTGATTATTTGTGTGTGTGTGTCCCAAATTTGCTGTCTAATTTGTGAAGCGCTTACAAGGGAAAGTATTGGTTGGACATTGGACAAGTATTTTTCCTTCAAAACTGAAAAAGTGTACTTTTGAGGCCCTTAAATGTACTCTATAAAAAAAGGTTTGTTGTTATACTTAATGAGGAAGTCTCCAGTTAGGTAAAATCTTCATTTCTTCATTTTAAATTCATTGTGGAGGGTGGATATACAAAAAAAATCTGTTTATCAAGTATAACTAATAAATAAAAGTAGGTAATGTACTTTTCTTTGCTTAAAAACAAACAAAAAAAAATCCACAGGCATACATTGTCACTTCTCATTTAGAATCATTTAGCTGAAAACAACCATATGGTGTTGCAATTGCCCCTTGTTTGAGCTCTTTAGGATTTTGCTCTTCCTCTCTTGCAATCATAAAATGATAGAAATGTAGCCTTTTAATATCGTCATTTCTGGGGGCAGAAATAGTGATATTCTCAGTATGTATTATGCCCCTAAAACCACTTCGAAATTCATATGCTTTTGCATAATATAGAGTTCTGACTACAGTTTAAAGATCATCTACCTTATTCTGTCTCCCCTCATTGTGCAAGAAGTGAAAATATCACCACAGGGCTTGTGAGATAGGCAAGGAAATGTCAATTTAGTTCTCTTCCACGTTACATCACATACAACCTCTGTGACTTCCTAGACCCCCCCATGCGTCAAGATTTCTGGGTCAGTGGCTGAAAATTCAGACAATTCAAAGTATTACCAGCCCCATTGTCAGGGCACATTTGTGTTCTGCATTCTGATTGTTTTTTTGCAGTAGATCTTGAGTCAAGGCACTAGGATCTCTACTTTGAGTCAACCTCTTTTTGCTTGCTTGTGTCTGTGTGACTGTGTGCTCACATGTCAGAAAATGTGAGTGTGAATGTGACTGTGCACATTTGCATGAGGGCCTGTCTGTGTCTGTCTAAATTTTCCAGTGTCTGAATGGACTTGTATCTGTGGTCAGTTTAGGAGGGAGGACTGCCCTTAACAGCCCAGCATAGAGTGATAGCATCTGACAGAAAGAGATAGTTCTGAGCAAGGCAGTGCATTACCAAGTTTTCTATTGTTTGGATTAGGGCTGTCAATCAAGTCAATCAAAATCAACCCAGATTAACCAATTTGCATGACTGATTTGATTGAATGTTGCAACATAATAACTGTGAATACACACACAGAAAGTACATATATATATATATGTATATATATATACATATATATATATACTGTATATAATCGTGTATAATCGTGTTTTTTCCCCACAAAAGACAATAAATAATGAATGAGTTTTAATCGTGATATATATATGTGTGTGTGTGTGTGTGTGTGTGTGTGTGTGTGTGTGTGTGTGTGTGTGTGTGTGTGTGTGTGTGTGTGTGTGTGTGTAAGCACATGGTTTTTCACCTTCGATCTTTGTGTCATGGCAACCACAACAACACATAGATCTTTCTTTTCTTAGATATTATTAGAATGAAGGATGCAGAGATGCAGAGAAAGACCTAAGTGACAGGCACTGACTGAGAGGGGTAGAGTTAGACTGTATCTCCTCTCTTATTATGGACATTTGATGGTCAGTGTGTAACTAGGAAGACTTTGGTAAGTGTAGCCTTTCACATAAACTGAGACATCTACAGAGACTGTAGATCCTATGAAAGACAGCTCTGTGTTAAAAAATATAGATTTATTGTCACATTATCATAAAATATATATCAGTGGTGTGCGGTGAGGTTCATGACTGGTGAGGCACACTTACCATGAGGCAAAAGAACTGTGTGCCTCACTCACCTAGTGGCTCTTTGCAGCCGTTTTATGATTGCTCAGCACAAGAAACGAGTTGTTGCTCATTGACTGATGTTGTACTTTATACTTTAAATCAAAAGAATACAGTACAGGACTGAGCTTCATGCTGGTTAAATCGTTCCTTCCAATGCTGTTCCTTGCTTTGCGTGACAGACGCTTAACAAAACAAGGACAAGAAACAAAGCACAAATTGTTCCCTAGGACCCATTGTGCTTAGTTTGTGGAGGGATTTATGTCTGAGTATATGATGGTGTCTGATAAATGTAGTTATTTTACTTCACAGTCCGAGCATTTTGTCAAATCCATTCACATGATAATTTTTAAAGACCTTGTTGGTGGCTGAAATGATGATGACTCTCTTTTGCAGATTTTGCACAGACTGACCTGCAACGGTGGCCAATTCCTAACAAACTGTCAAGCCTTCCGCATATCTCACGGGGCAGTCTAGTTAGCTCTGTCTGACAGGCCACTTGCCTACAAGTGAGGTTTGAGCCAAGGGAGGGCTGAGCAAGCTCCAGAGGCAAGCTGTCATCTTTTTGTCAGACCACAGGGAAGAGGAGTTCCTAACTTCTGTCTTAGTCTGTATTTCTCTCACCCAGTATCTATCTTTCTCTCCGTGTCAGCTTGTTCCCCTGGTGAAGATCTTCACTTTCCCAGTGCCTGTTATTCTTCTCTTAGCCTGGCTGTGCAGCATAAACAGGCGGGTGTCTTAGGATGAAACGCCAAGCATCCCTCCGGAGCTGAGCCAGTCATTGTGTTAACCCCCTCACTGTGGCTTCCTGAGGGGCACAGCAGCCATCACCGTAAGCTAGCTGAGACTGACATGAGACAGCAAGTTGGACTGAGGTGAAAGACGTTTCCCATGTCCTTCCTCAGGGAGAGATGAACGTTTATACTACAGGGATGATGACCACCACTCCAACCTAATCCTCTCTTCCCAGACACTTCATTATCACCTGCACATTGCAACTGCAATGTGTGTGTGTGTGTGTGTGTGTGTGTGTGTGTGCGTGTGCGTGTGTGTGTGTGTGTGTGTGTGCGCACACGCACAGATCTCTAAGGAGAGCTGCATCAGCTGGTGTAAAGGTGGAGAGTGAGAAGAATTAGTATTGAAGAGGCAAAGGTTGGGGAACATGAATTGGATGGAGTTATAGGGAATGACAGTGAAAAAACAAACTTAATATTGTGATGGAGGTGGAGAACAAATGTGGCTGGCAGTAAAAGGAAAATAGTGTAAGGTCGTCTTGTTTTTCTTACATGTCAATACATTTTAATAACAGAAGCACTGAGGAAAATCTGAGGAAATCAGGGTCGCTCATCATCAACCGCAACCATTAATTTTACAACTTTAACTTTACTGACCGTAAATTGAAATCATTTTATGCAATGTCCTCTATGGTTAAACACTGGGGTTGCTTCTGTCATGCCAGAAGATGACTTGCAGCTTAAGGTATCATATTATAATATAACATATATATATATATATATATTAGAATGGATATGATAGAAGAAGAACAAACGCATACAATTGTGGCCCTTACTACCTAATTATGACATGGCATGAAGCTTAGCTTCAAATAATGTAAAAATAACTGGAATAGGGTCAACATTTTCCATGCAAAATCCGGAACAGCTTTACTGGCCTTAAGATTTTGTTTGGGGGAAATATAGTATGAGACACCCATGTATTATAAAATTTCCTTATTTTCATTCTGTCCATTTTTATAATGATTTTAAAGCCCAGTACCATAGACAGTTTTGTCTTTTAAACTTCTAATATCTGGCATCACATCCTTGGATTCTTAACTGTGCCTGTAGTGAAGTTGGCTGCTGCAAACATGGTAGTATCTCATTAAAAACTCTCCGACTGTTAACCAAGGAAAACAATTTTTATTTCTAGGGCACTGGTTGCAGAGAGGTTGAGATTTCTGCAATTGAAAAATGACAGACGGCAAAAGACGGCATCAATGTTTCTATCCTTTTATAGTGTAGGTATCTTGCAGGCCTGTTACAGGGGTCTGCAACCTTTACTATCAAAAGAGCCATTTTTAGCCCTCTCCCACCAAATAACGTTCACCTGGAGCCACAAAACCTATTTCACCTTTTAAAGTAAAAAAAAAAAAAAAAAAGTGTTATGATGTTTTATATTACTATGTATAAAATAATGGGTTGCATTAAGCTCTTTCCAAATAGCTGTAATAAATTTTTTTGCTACTTCTTTGGCAATGCATTGACTGTTCAGTGTCCTTGGGAATGCTTTCTAATCTAATGATGAACACAGTGCTTGAAAATCAGTTTATTCTGGGCCTCCCATCTGTAGAAAACATAAACAAGTTCATCAAACAGTTAGAAAAAGACAAATCCCAGCGCAGACGGGATAACTATGAGTTCTTTACTGTTGGGAGACATTTTCTTTACTGTTGCTGGGTGGATGAACGGCTGCTAGCGAGGGAAATTGGGCCTTTAAGACCAGCTGGGTCAATCCCACCAATAGCTACGTCCACCTGTGGAATTCCAAACAAGACCCCGACACTTTTCCTTAATGTCAACAATCATAATTGCGTTCAACACCACACTGACACTTTCTCGTGGCTCTAATGTTAGTCTAGTATATGGGGTTGATTGTGTCAATAGTCTTTGCGTGCTTGTAGGTACAAATGTATAGAACAACACACACACACCCACACACACACACACACCCACACACAACTGGTTTGCTGATGTCTCAATATGTTTCATCCAAAATTCTAGATGTAAGTTCTATTTTTCTTGAGAAAAGGAAATCAAGTTATCTTGATAATTGTGACAAACACAAGTTTGCCATGATGTTTGTTTCTCCATGTTATGCTTGGTTAAGGGGATATCTCCCTTTTCCCTTCGGGTGCTCCCTACAAGGGTGGCCAAAGCAATCATTTTATCATCTTCCTCCATCTAAACCTAGCCTCTGTATCCTCTTCTCTCACAGCAACCAACTTCATATCTTTTTACATAAAATCCTTAAATTTCATTGTCAGCCTTTGCTTAGGCCTCCTGTATAGCAGTTCTAATCTTAGCATCCTTCTGCAAATATACCTTCTCTTTAAATTTCCCAAACCATCTTAATCTGGCCTCTCTGAATGTATCTCTAAAGCATCTATCATGTGCTGACCCACTGATAGACTCAGTCCTGGTCCTAGTCATCCTCACTCCCTAAGAAAATTCAGCATTTTCATCTCTACTACCTTCAGCTTTGCTTCCTGTCGTTTCCTCAATGCAGCTGTCTGGAAACCATGTGACATTGATGGTCTCACCACCGTGTTGTACACCTTTCCTTTCATTCTGGCTTTTCACTTATCGCACATAACCCATGACGCTTTGCTCCACTCATTCCAGCCTCCATGAATTTGTTTCTCCACCTCGTTTTCACACTCCCTTGCTGTGGACAGACCCTTAGTAATTAGTAAATCCTCCACCTTCGATGTCTATACCCCCCCAACCTTACCGTTCCACAGGGGTCTCTCTCATTCACACTCGTATTCTGTTTTGTGTGTTCTTTGTGTATTGTGTGTATGTGTCTGTGCGGTTTACCCCTTCTGCTGGATCTCCATTTTACCTCGTCACCAATACAGTGATCAAGAGTAGTTACTCTTTCCCGGCGGGCTCTTAAGCTTTTAATTGTTTTATTGACTTAACACGGCTAAGATAAGGGGCTTGGAATGCAGAGTTTTTACCATTATATCTGGAAGCTGGCATGTTTTTGTGTATGTATATTTTTTTATTTTGACTTCTCACAGGACACATTTTGCAGGGAAAAACTGAAAAGAAGCAGCCAACATAAGGGGGTGTCAATATAAGGAGCGATCGTCCGAGGAAGCGAAGATCCTCCTCGTGTTAAAGTGTTGTTTCGTAAGACACTGTGTCCATGGCGCTTGTAGATGGCGGCCCATGGTTCATCCATGATGGGTTAAATCTGAGAAGGAATTACCCCATGAGGGACTTATTAAGTATAAATGGTAAAAATTATAATTGCAAATCCTTAACTTTCATATGGGCTATTTTCTGGCCAATATCATGATCACACAAGTATACATACATGTTGCATTCTGTCTTTGTCACTTGGACCATTTGAATGGTTGTTTACTGGGGTGTGATATATGCTAAGCAATTTGACATATTATACACATATTACAAAAAAGAGCAAAAATGAATCAAAAGACAAAAGAAACTATTATTGGACTCACTTAAATATTTCCTGAAGGTTTGTTTATATTTCCCTGCTATTTAATGTTTTCATCGTCTCCCTTACATCCCCCTTCACCTGCATAAATGAACACAATACCTTCATTGAGTGTTTTTAATTCAAATATTAGTCAACAATCCCTTATTAAGACTGTCCCCAATATGTTTTCAAGCATGTCCAGATTGTATTCCTATAGCAAAAGCTATATTTTTACAAATACGATCCAAATTTAATTCAAATTAAATTTAAAAGTGCAGGCATGACTGAAACACAGATGACAGTAAACATAATATGGAATGTCAATATCAACATTTCTAGATTGATGGAAGTTTATTAACAGCAAATGTTTAATGGATCTGAGTAGTGCTTTGGTTGACGCAAGACTTCTCAGCGTTTACAACAACAAATAAATCACAAACTGAAGTGTGACAGCATTCGTTGTGGATCCTAGGATCCTTAAAGTTTGATTCCAATAATTTCAGAGCCTAATGATTTGCAGGACTGGGCTATAATTTTCCCTCTTTTCTTTTTTTCTTGTCTTCCTTCATATGAGATTAAGAAATGGAAGACTGTTGGTATTTGGCTTTTTAATCCTCCAAGCACTCTTTGGTGTATTACCCTTGGTGCTGCTGTTGACCTTGATCATTCAAAAAGTGCATCACAACAATGTTAGTATCATTCCCTAACATACAATATGGTCATTGAATCATACATTCTACATGTTACGGGAAACTTTAGCATGCTTGCAAGATCAGCATTATTGTATTGCTGCTACTTTGGACGACAGCAATTTAAAAGAGGCCATTTTTCTCATCAAAATGCAACTGAATTATTGGAAAAGCACACTGACACTACATTCATTCAAACTCAGCCGTAAAAACTATTTTTTTGTCTTGTCGTACATAGAGGTAGAGAAATTCAGCTGGATAAGCTCAAGACAATTTATTTACCGTGTGTGTGCGTGCGGACTAAACATAATGTGAGTAATATCTGCTTAAAGCAAATTAATTATTTAAATGCCAACAGGACCAACACAGCCCACTTTATCATCTGGACAATAATGGAAGATTTCATAATTCAAAAAGCTTGTTAATCTTAGTGTCAGTCAATGTTAAAGAGACAGAAGTACCTAATTACTTTTGCATGATTGGCTACTGAGCTGAAAAGGGAATGCAGTCTAATGATGTATGTCATCTAGTGGGAATTTAAATAACGGACCTCTGCTAGCTACCTCAGGAAGGTAAGAGCCAAATTATCAAATCTCAAGTAATGTATTTTTAAAGTCTGGAAAACTGATAATTGAATTGTAAATAATAAAACTGGGTAGTTTGTCGTATGATGTTTTTTTTTTCCTTATTGGCCAGGACAATATCTCCATGCATCCAAGAACAGACAAACAAACACATATATTCTCTATTGGCATGGGTACTATGTTTCCTGATATGGCAATTTGTGATATGTATGTTTGGTTGAGTGGTGACAATGGGCCATTATTGGCTCATTTTGGTCTTTGTGTACTGCAGTGAGAAAGCAGCTTGGCTTTTTGCCCTTAGGGTCAGCACAGGATTTCAGACATAATTTCTGATAAGCACTATTCTGGCCTCGTCGGCAAACACAAGCCTTTCTTTGACACCGTCAAGCCACAAAACAACCCTCAGAGATGGTGGTTGGGGGTGGTGGTGGTGGGGTGTTTAATGGGCCATGATGTCAACAAGTAAATTGGGAATGGTTTTAAGGGTGTAAACAATAGAATGAGACAGTTAAGATGCAATAATTCAATCTCATGATATTTCCTTCTCGGTGGTAATCTGATCTGGTTCTCAGAAACTGAATTTGCCTCAATGGTAATGATCTAAAAGAAAGAACAAATACAAATGCACTTTAAGAAACATTTATCTCCAAAATCTTTCTAAAATCACCTACCCCTATGATTTCCATTCAAGACCCAGGGATTTCAGTGCTGCTTGTCTGTTAGAAGGATTATAAAAAAAAGTAAAAAACAAACCCCACCAAAGTTATTATGAGGTGGTGGCTGAGTATATAGTGCATTAACTGCTCTTGAGAGCCTAAAGCATGGTTTTTTTTTGTTTTGTTCTTTTTTGCCCATTTTCTAACGTACAGTGGGATATTGGTGTATATACATAGGGCTGTCAAAATTAATGCATTAATGCAAATTAATTTAAATGATCAATGTAATTAACATTGTCAAGCAATTAGCACATGCACAGTCCACATTGACTCAAAATCCCAGAATTCCACTCTCTGGCACAGATAGGTATTCCAATTCTGTCTGAAGGCAAAACAAACCTGATCAAGATGGATAAAATACTGAACCTCTCAATGGGAAGTTTGAGTATACGAAGAAAAGGACAGAATAATTGAGTGACATAAAGAGGTTTTCACACTCTGCAGGAAAGAGTTGTGTTTCACTGAAGCACTTCCAGACACATTTATACATTAGTCCCATTCCTCGGCTGGTATTTTGGCAACTGCTACGCCTGACATATGCCATACCTTAACGGAGTGGGACCACAGATAATGTATACAAGTCTCAGCAGCTGGTTAAAATAGGGCCAAATTGATATGGATATTTGATTAAGAAAAAAAAGGAGTGGTTTGCAGATAGGGTGTAGTATTTTTTTTTTTAGATGTATTTTTATTTTGCAATATGGACAGCGGTGTATGTTATGTGTATTTACACGCATGTATATGTGGAAATCCCTTTATTCACATTCAGTTATACATACAGCACACCATCAGTAAAAATTTGACTATTGCCTTTAACCCATTATGGATTAATGAGTAGAAAGCGGCTACTTAGCAGTACCTGGGAAGAATTTAGGCATTCAGTTACTATGGTCAACAATACTTCGGCAGGCTAGGATGAGAGCAGGAATCGAACCAGGAATGTTTGGCTCCAAGGACATCCGCTCGAACCCCCCTGTGCCATACTGTACCACCACCCCCACCTCCTGATTTTTTTGCCCCCGGCAAATTAAACACAATTGATTGTGATGGGTTACCCAACATGATTGATTTCATTTCACTCATGCACACACACACACACACACACACACACACACACACCACAACTCAATGTATTGGATTGTAAAAAGTTAGGTCTTGGAAGGCCTGAGTTTGAGAGGTGTCCTGCAGATCCTTGCACGGTGCAGGAGGGACAAAGTAGATAGCAGGCTTTCATATCCGAGGCTGTCATATCAATTGATTATCATGCATCTATTTAAGAAAGATTTTACATGGAATTTTCTGAAATTGGACCTGTCTGACCATTGTCAGGTAGTGAAACTTAAGTTTTAAATCTATTTCATTCAGAAAATTGCACATAAGTAAACAGTATTTGCATTGTTGAAGGAAAATATGTACCCCAGCAGGGTTGGAAAGTAGCAATGCTGTTATGGCATCTACTATAGCATGGGTTATGATGCAAGGAGGTTCTATGTTTAGTGTGGTTTGTTTTTCAATTAGCAGCACGCTCTGAGTGTTGAATAAAACTTTTTTTTT
The DNA here is from genome assembly GCF_037954325.1 of Fistularia commersonii. Lineage (NCBI taxonomy): Eukaryota > Metazoa > Chordata > Actinopteri > Syngnathiformes > Fistulariidae > Fistularia > Fistularia commersonii. The sequence goes on from NC_141285.1 coordinate 10,935,013, forward strand.
TTCTTATTCTTGAATAATTGATTTAATTTAAGGATACCTAGATCAACATCAACACTATGCCACTTTGGTGATATTTATTGCACTTTGCATTAACCTTCAGGTTGACAATATCTTGTATATAACAACAAACAAGGTTGCATTTATTCAATTTTCCATTGTTGAAGAATTTTCCTTTTTAAATTTCATCTATATGTATTTATATAGTACAAGTTTAATGTTTAACGGCAAAAATGTCATAGATTGAGTAATGTTCAGGAAAGGATTTAAGATGCTTTTCAATCGGATAACAGAATCCAAATATTTATATATTTATTGATTTTTTCATTGATTTTTGTGACTCCTTATTTATTATTCATGTAAATCTCTGAGCCTGCATATATCTGTAAGGAGTGGGACTGCCCTTGTGCTAATACAGAAGTTGATTAAAGAACTGAAATGTTCCATTTAACCCCTAATACAGGCAGAGCCTACCTGTGTGATAGTGCCATTACTTTGTTGTTTTTCTTGCAGGCAGCAGCTTGAATTGATCCCAGCTCAACCATCAGGAAGTTTTAGTGCTGCTATGTGTGTGCTCAAAGCCCAGTTTAATAAAGCTGGCCAGTCACAAGCCATTAAAGCAGAAGTGAACAATAAATACAAAGACCAATTCTTGCCCTAGTGTACTCTCCTTGCTCCCCTTTCCTTTGCCATTACCGCATACAATGTTATTGAGTATGTGCTCCATCCAGGATAGTCCAGCTTTGAGAAAAAATGGCTTAATGCTAAAAACAGGGAGCGAATCCCCCCTCATAGATCCAAATAGCACAGCAGGGGTCCCACACTGTTAGACTTGACTTGATTAGCTCAATTCAGGAAGACAGCATCTCATAATCAAATGGCATCATGTGTGACATTTCTTTTATTCAATATGGCATTTTGCTAAGAAAATAGTTATTCATATGCTGAGTGGCAGGACAGCCACAACATAGGCCATCAGCAAGGCAGATTGATGTTGAGTGCCTAGTGCAAAGGGAGAAGTTTATCTTCTGTAGGCTAGGATCTAATCAGATGAGTACTAGGTGAGAAAGAGCAGACAGATGAGCCACTAACACAAGGTTGCTGCTATATTCAACAAAAGAGTGAGGGGTTTGTGATTGCAGCTCTAAAACTGGTGATAAGACAGCTGCAAACAATACCTTCCTTTCCATAAATTTTTCTTTTAGGGCAATAAGAAAATGAATTAGAGCACATCAAGATAAAGTGAATTAGAGAACATAGAGAGAAAATGTGTTACGAAAGGAATATATAGATGATTCAGAATAGGGGAACTTAAACACAGTCTGTAGCTCAGTATTGTGGATATTATTTTATTATAATGAACTGATTTCTGTTTGGCTATGGTTGGCAAGTGGCTGTTCTAATCTATAATTACAACACAAGAGTGAGCTATACAGCACTTTGCTGAATAAAGGTTTTTTTTATGAAACATGCTTTACCCAATGGTTACAAAATATTACTTGATACATGATTACCGCTGCATAGCTTTTGGAGAAGTAAACACAATATGTAAAAGCTTTTCAACCTTTCATACCCTGTTTTACACTGCTGTAATGTTATTTGAATCAAACAATTTGTTCAATCTCTTTTTCAAATCATGTTAGATGTTTCAACATTTTTTGTAATGAAAACAGCACAAAAATTCAGTACATTAACTTTAAATCTCTGTGGAAATATTTGTGCGGATAATTATATGCTGTGAAGCTGTGTATTAATTGTTGATGAAATCTATTTTCTTTATATTGTGTTGAGTTATTACGGTGGCGATAATCTCAACATCATGTTAAAAGACAGGGCCACCTAATGTCTCTTGGAAACATCTTTGACATTTCTTTCTCGTCATTGCTTTTCAACTCATCTAAGGATTGTTGGGAAGGGTTGTCTACCGTCTATTTGCCAACAAGGAGATTGTTTTTCAGGCCTTGAAATTTTAACTTGAAAGATCGATATTTCAGCTGGTCTAAGTTACCAGTTTAGGTCAGAGGGGGCCAAAAGGGTTTGAGGTTATGGTCTTCCTCCAGACTCCCTGTGGTGTGTTTAGTGAAATTTAAGATCACTTTCATCACTCTTTTTACTGACAGCTGGGGTTTAAAAGAGATTCAGTCAATTTGCTACATTTAAGCATATTATAGAGCAACATTTCATGCAGCTGTGAGGTTTTAGGTGTCACTGAGGCAACGAAAAGCAATCCAGTTAGAGTGACAGGTAATGAGTTAAAGTCTCTTACAAGCCTAGTGGATTGCCTGGTTAATATTTTTTTCTACCCCCAAATAAAAAAAAGAAAAATGCCTCTTCTTCTCCTTTTGGCTTTTCCCTTCAGGGGTCACCACAGCAAATCAACCCTCTCCATCTAACCCTACTCTCTGTGCCCTCCTCTCTCAAACCAACTCACTTCATATCCTCTCTCACTACGTTCATAAATCTTCACTTTGGTCTCCTTCTAGACCTCCTGCCCAGCAGCTCCAATTCAAGCATCCGTCTACCATTATATTCACTATCCCTCCTCTGTACGTGACCCAATCATATCTGTCTGGCTTTCCTTGACCCTCTCTCCAAAACGTCTAATGTGCTGTTCCTCTGATAGACTAATTCCTGATCCTATCCATCCTCATCAGTCCCAAAGAGAACCTCAGCATCTTCATCTCTGCAACGTCTAGCTCTGCCTCCTGCCTTTTCGTCATGGTAACTGTTTTTAGGCCATACAACATTGCTGGTCTCACCACTGTCTTGTACACCATTCGTTTCTTACTGGCTGATGGTCTTCTATCACGTAGTACCCCTAACACTTCTCTCAACCCATTCCAACCTGCTTGAACCTGTCTCTTCACCTCTTTTTCACACTCTCCGCTGCTCTGGACTGTTGACCCTAAGTACTTGAAATCCTACAACTTCTTGATCTCCACTCCCTGTCCATCACCACTGCAAACAAGAAGGGGCTCAGAGCTGATCCCTGATGAAGTCCCACCTCCACCATGCCCTACTCTGTTACGCCTACAGCACACTTCACAGCTGTCTCACAGCAAGCATACATGTCCTGTCCAGTCTAACATACTTCTTTGCCACTTCAGACTTCTTCATACAATACCAGATTTCCCCTCTTGGCACCCTTTCATATGCTTTTTGTAGGTCTACAAAAACACAATGTAACTCCTGTTGGCCTTCCCTCTACTTCTCTACTAGCATTCTCAAAGCAAATACTGCATCTGTAGTACTATTTCTAGGCATGAAGCCATACTGCTGCTCACAAATGCTGACTTCTGCTCTCAGTCTAGTTTCCGCTTCTCTTTCCTATAACTTTATCCCTCTATAGTTGCAGCAATTCTGCACATCCCCTTTATGATTAAAAATGGACACCATCACATTTCATCTCGATTCTTCAGGCATCTTCTCACTCTCTAAGATCCTGTTGAATAATTGAGCCAGAAACTCTACCAGTGCTTCTCCGAGACACATCAGAACCAACTGCCTTCTCTTTGACACCTTCATACTTTCACAGGTCTATCATCAGGACCAACTGTCTTTTCACTCTTCCTCATCTTCAGCTCCTTCCTTACTTTACTTTTGTTGATCTCTGCTACTTTGTGGTTCACAATAGTCACCTCTTCTACCCTTACCTCTCTTTCATTTTCCTTATTCATCAGCTCTTCAAAGTATTATTTCGATCTTTCCATCTCTCTGCTAGCATCTATTTCTACACTTTCCTCTCTATCCTTAATCACCTGGACCTGTTGTACATTCTTTTCATCTTTATATCTCTGTTTCGCCAACCTGTATGGATCATTCTCTCCCTCCTTACTGCCGAATCGAGCATACAAGTCATCGTATGCCCTTTGTTTTGCCTTTGCTACATGTATCTTTACCTTGCGCTGTATTTCCCTGTACTCTTGTCTGTTCTCTTCAGTCCCCTCATTGTCCCATTTCTTTTTTGCTAACCACTTTCTCTGTATGCACTCTTGCACTTGCTCATTCCAACACCAAGCCTCCTTATCAAATTTCCTCACAGATGATACACCAAGTACTCTCCTACATGTCTCCCTGATAACACTAGCTGCAGTTGTCCAATCATCTGGAAGCTCTCCCTGACCACCCAGAGCCTTTCTCAACTCCTCCCTAAAAACCATTCAACCCTCCTCCCTTTTTTGATTCCACTACCTTGGCCTCTGGTCTGCCTTTGTCCTCTTGATCTTCCATGTCACCAGAGTCATCCTACAAACCACCATCCTATGCTGTCTGGCTACACTCTCACCTACAACTACTTTGTAGGCACTGATCTCTTTCAGGTTACCTCGTCTATACAAGATGTAGTCTACCTGAGTGCTCCTACCTCCGCTCTTATACCTTACCCTATGTTCCTGTCCTTTCTGGAAAAAAAGTGTTCAATACAGCCATTTAATTCCTTTTTGCAAAGTTTACCACCATGTGCCCCCCTCCTATCCTGTATCCCAAATCTGCCAATCACTTCTTCATCCCCTCTATTGCCTGCACCAACATGCCCATTGAAGTCTGCATCAATTACCACTCTCTCATCTCTGGGAATATTCTGCATCTCTTCATCTAACACATTCCAGAACTTCTCCTTCTACTCTAACTCACATCCCACCTGAGGGGCATAGCCACTGACAACATTGAGCATCACACCTTCAATTTCCAGTTTCAGACTCATAAGTCTGTCTGGCATTCTTTTGATCCCCAGAAATTTCCTAACAAACTCCTCCTTCAAGATGAGTCCTACTCCATTTCTCTTCCTGTCTGTACCGTAATAGTACAACTTGAAACCTGCTTCTAAGATTCTGGTCTTACTACCTTTCCACCTGGTCTACTGGACACACGGTGTATCCACCTTCCCTCTCTGCATCATGTGGACCAACTCTCTACCTTTTCCTGTCATAGTCCCGATACTCAAAGTCCCTACTCTGAGTCCCAGACTCTTGCCTTTCTCTTGCCTGAATATTGAATTAGAAGAACATTTGTTGAAACAAGTAATTTTTCATTGCCAAGCAATTTTATTGGCAAAATAACTCCACCAATATCAACCAAGCTGTGATGCAGCCAGCCTTTTTGCTCTTATCTAAAACAAGGCTCCCAGAGCTCAGTAAGTCCACCCAATGAAACACTTATATTTATATTGTTAAAGCTGTTCATCAGTTAATTTAAATTTACAAAACTGCAGCTATGTGGTCCTGAAAATAATGGTGTGGAAAGAAAATTAGCCTGCACAGGTTTTATCCCAGATTATGCTTGTTTTTCTTGAAATACAATAATGTAATTTTTATTTTATTTAGTTAACCATAGTTATAGGAGATGAGGCGGGACTGCTATTATCTCAAGAACTTCAATGTGGTAATGATCCGGCCCCAGCTCTCTCAATTTCTGTTTCGCTCTCTCTCTTTCTCTTTCCCTCCATGCTAAATGCCATTGCCCTGGAAAGGACACTCCAATGTGTGAAACCATGTTGAGTGCCCCTCCTTAAAGAGGTCATCTATAGACATATACAACACACACACACAGCCATGTCTTCATTAGCAGACATGGGGGGCATTTTAGGTAGGTGATGTTGAGCAAAGGCTCTATGAAACTAGTGGCCATTGTGAGTTTTGTTGAAGAGATACACTGAAATGTCCCAAAAGCCCATAGAATATAATGTTTCTTTTGGCTGTCTTTCAGTCAGTCACACTTGTTCAAATATGCTCAGATGAATATGGTTTAATGGGAATTCTTTGTTGCTCACCTGCCAATCGATCACAATAGGTGGTTAATGGAAAACACTTTGGTGACAGATGTTTCCTCTTCATCACTCTTCATTATGACCCTTAATGGATGCAAATTGAGGGACTTGAACTCAAGTTCACTTTAACCATCTAAGGTTTTCTATCATACGTCATCAAAACTAATGGTTTTGGTGTAGAACTTGTTACCTGACATAGTTGTTTATTAGACTGCTTATTTGTTTTATAATGTTCCATAATGTGCTGATTTCCCTGTTTTTGCTCAGCTCATTAAATGAAAGCCCTTTACAAAGTTGATGTTTAACAATATAAATTAATTTGGTATTGGTAGCCTCATTTTTAAGCTGCTCTATGACATCCTTTTTCAGAAATGTGTATTAGTTTTGGGTCACCTTGAAAGCATAAGACTGGATGGAAGGCAATCAATAACTAAGCCAATAAGGTACCAAGAGGCTAAGGTTAAGAGGGTAATCCTTGATGGTAAAGCAGGAAATCTATAAAATAAATGATTTTTCCTCTTCTGCCGCTTGGACGAGGCATTTTATTGGGACACGTTTAGATACACATACAGAGCTGCACCAAAGTGAGTACAGAAAAGGACAAAACTTTGAAAACAAACCCTAAACACATGGAATTTTACTGCAATATCAACAGCATTTGAAAATAATGAAGTCTGTTCTAAAAGTATTAACAACAGAAAAAAGACAAGTGATAAAAACAAGTTGGTATACGGCTCAAGGTATCTTAAACACTTCAATGAAGTTAGGCTACTATAATTCTTTTAAAAAAACAAACAAACAAAAAAGAAACAGATCCCAAAAAAGTTACACCACAGCATCAGATTAATTTCCAGTATTATATCTGGTGAAAAAAGTGTCAATCTTGCTGTCAAAACCTAATTCTTATGACATTTGGCATTATGTTGGTGAACATACAAAACTTTTAAACATCAGCCTGCTTTTCCCCTAACATACCTGCATTTCAGTAAGAACAAGGATATACTTTGAAATCAGCATCTGCCAGTTATGAACTACATGGCACCCCCATATACATTGAAAATAAATAGAATAAAATGCAAAAAAAAGGGAGATGCTGGGGCCTATCCCAGCCGCCATCGGGCGAGAGGCGGAGTACACCCTGGACTTGTTGCCCTTCAATTGCAGTGCCTCATATACAGACAGTCAACCATTCGCTCTCTCAGTGGCACATCTGGGCAATTTTGCCAATTTTTCCATTAACCTGCTGCATATTTTTGGACTGTTTGGGGAAACCAGAGAACCCGGATGAAACCCACACAGACACAGGGATAACATGCACGCTCCACACAGAAAGGTCACCTGTCGGAATTGAACCATGTTCCTTTGTGGTGTGAAGCTAAAGTGCCACCGAAATGGAATGTCATATTTGTCTATATGTCCATGTAGTATTTAGATTTAGATACTCATCATCGCATCATGGCTAATCTGGCTGCAGTCTGGCTCATCATGACGGCTGTTACTGTATTCACAGGTATTTTCTCGTTGCAACGTTTATGTTCTCCTTCCCTATATTGAGCTAATTTATGGGGAAGTGTTACTTTAGACTGGTATGAAAATCATTTGATGAAAATGAAATGATGAAAATATGCCAAAAACCATGCGGGATGTATCTTGCAACAATATTGTTGTACTGAGAAACAGGGATGAGAAGTGTGGTTTAGCTTCTAATAATTTTCAGAGTTTGCACTGGAAAACATTTCCTTAGTAAATCATTGCCAGCAGCATTCCCTCTCACAATGCTGAATGCATACACATGCAGGCACATTGTTTTCTTATCTAACCATTTACTCAAGTTTCATCTGTTGGAGGAAAACATGAATTACTCAACATGTAATACAAGAAGTACAATTTGTCATGGCTTCTTTTTCACATGTCAGCAGATTATGTCTGACATGTGAATATTTGAATTACCAATTCCCCAACTCTTGTTATTGCAATATCAGGAGTAGCTTTGACCAGCAGTCTTGAATTCTTGAATGGAGACAAAGAATGGAAAAATCTTTTTTTTAAACTGGCAGAACTGTTAGTCAGTGTTTGCTATACTTAAATTTTAATAAATAAATTAGTAATACAGGAAAATGGAAAACCTCAGTGGGTACTTTAATGAAAAGGTCAAAATTGGGATATTTCCCAGTTGGGATATTTCCCAGTTTCAGAATGTACAAGTATGCACAATCTGAAATTATCCTAATTTCTTAATTATACTAATTAATTTAATACTGATTTCAGTTTTATTACAGTGAGAGGAACAAACTAGTTTGTCTCTTTTTACTTTAAAATATGTAAGTCCTTCTGTTCAATGACACTTATTTTTATCTCATTCTATTTCTGTAGATATAAGCTCTTACTGTTCAAACCCAAATAACTCTCATTCCACATACGTACATGAAATTGTTGGGCCATTTAAGATGAGAGAGAGAGAGTAAAGTTGTCTCTCATCTCCCTTGAAATTCATGCCAAAAGACTTTTAGAATTGCCAACCATTTAAGTAATGTAACTCTTCCAAACTTGAAACAAAATTCAGTGTTAGGTTTTTTTTTGTTTGATTTAACTCACATTAGTATCTTAGATTTATATTTAATATGCATCAGAGTTAACCATCTCGGGTAAGATATTGCATAGACTTGTTTGATTGCATTAGAAGTAGTCGTGATAGAAAAATTCACAGACAAATGAGCTTTATTTAAATTGTAGGATCTCACTTTCAGGATTTTTTATTTTCATATGTTTTCTTCTACATGCAAAATGGTGTTGAACGACAAAGGTTTAACAACCTTTTTAGCATATGGATCCTAATGAGAGCCAGACTGTGAGACTAAACATTAACTGACTGTCTCAGTCATCCAGGTTGTGATGAATTCTTCCTGAAATCTTCTTGTTGTGGCAACTGGACCTGAATTTCTTCACATTAAGATATTTTACCCCTCATCCGAGAGGCTTCCCCTCATCCGAGAGGCTTCCTCAACTCTAATGACCTGTGGGGAGATTCCGAATATAACTGCCAGGCTTTTAGGCGGGTCAAGGTTATGGTGGCTTGTCATATAAATTTTCACAGATGTATATTTCATTGATAGGTGTTGGAGTTTGCTTTGTTTTTTACCTTTTTTTGTTGTGGATCCATTCTAGCTTTCAAAGCTACCCCATGTGCCCATCAATTGGCCCTAAGGGACATAGAGAATTATTCTGATTCTGGCATGATTTCTTGAACCAATGGAACCAATTGAATACATCAAACTCTCACAGCAGTGACCATGTGTATGAGAATAGCAGTTAAGAGATGATAAAAGGCTTCCTGCTGCCTTTGTTTGTACGAATCAAATCAATGTAGTCCCGTTTTGCCACGCCAGTTTTGATTCTGATTCTGACATGATTTCTCTAACCAATGGAAGCCAGTTGAAAACATCAAACTCTCACAAGATGACCGTGTGTATGAGAGTGGCAGTTTAGAGATGATAAAGGGCTTCCTGCTGCTCTTGGTGCTAATCAAATCAATGTAGACCAGATTTGCAACGTTTGCATTCTCCCGACTATAATGTAGTAGTTGTTCAGATCCATAGTTGTTCAGATATTCCTGCTATCTCCTGTCATCTTCTGACACTATTTCCCACCTCCCATCGATGGTTTTTCAATGGCTGTTGGTAACGTGTTCGCAATTTGGTCGGATATTAGCATACACTACCTGGTTGTGTCCAGAGTTGGCAACATGTTTTATTTATTGCGACTGAGCGTAGGAACATTTTCCATGCAGACTTCTAAGGCTAAATGTCCCAAACCAATTCTTGTTGTGGACTCTGCGAAACTGATTTGTGGTCAAAATTTGGCAAAATATCTTGGTGTGCCATTGGCATAAGTCATGGCTAACTTTTAAAGCGCCATATTTTTTGGTTGGTCTTCATGTTACCTTGTCTGATTCAGCTCTTTTAGTCCATTGTTATTATAATGATCATAATATTAAATATTATTATTTTGTTTGTAGTTATTCAGAGAAGTATGTTAGACCGATGCAAGACATGTATGCTAGCTGTGAGACGGTGGTGTGGGGTGCTGTAGGTGTGACCCCTTCTTATTTGCAGTGGTGATCGATAGGCTGACAGATGAGGTTAGACAGGAATCTCCACGGACCATGATGTCTGCAGATGATATTGTGATCTGTTGTGAGAGCAGGTTACAGGTTGAGGAAAATCTAGAGAGGTGGAGGTATGCTCTGGAAAGGAGAGGAATGAAGGTTAGTTGCTGCAAGAATATATAAGAATATATGTGTGAATGAGAGGAACTTGGGTGGTACGCTGAGGCTACAGGGAGTGGAGATCAAGAAGTTGGAAGATTTCAAGTACTTGGGTTCAACAGTCCAGAGCAATGGAGAGTGTGGAAAAGAGATAAAGAAATGGGCTCAAGCAGGCGGGAATGGGTGGAGAAAAGTGTCAGGGGTACTATGTGATTGGAAAATATCAGCCAGAATGAAAGGAAAGGTGTATAAGGTGTATAAGTGCGATGTTGTCTGGTTTGGAGACAGTGACATTGAAGGAAAGACAGGAAGCAGAACTGGAGGTCACAGAGATGAAGATGCTTAGCTTCTATTTGGGAGTGATGAGGATGGATGGGATTAGGAATGAGTCTGTCAGAGGGACAGCACATGTTAGAAGTTTTTGAGAGAAGGTCAGAGAGGCCAGACTGAGATAGTTCGGTCATGTACAGAGGAGGGATAGTGAATATATTGGTAGATGAATTTATTGAAGTGAATATATTGGAGCTGCCAGACAGGAGGTCTTGAGGAAGACCAAAGTGTAGATTTATGGATGTTGTGAGAAAGGATATGAAGTTAGTTGGTGAGAGAAAGGAGGATAGAGAGAATAGGGTTGGATGGAAAAGGTTTATTCACTGTGGCTACCACTGAAGGGAAACGCTGAAAGGAAAATAAGTAGTTGTTAGTAGTTATTGCTCTTAGTAATATTTTATTTTTATTTATTTATTTTTGATCATTCTGTGCCTCACAAGATCTTTGCAAAGGAACAAAACTATATCATGGCCAACATTTCCCAGGTTCAAATCTCATTGACAAAATGTTTACCAGGTACTGAGAGTCTTTCAATGTGTGACTTGTATTGATGATTAATGGCCTCATGGGCTGATATGTCAAGGGGTTAAGCAGGGTTGTCCTGATCAACCTCTGACACTGAGGTCATTTATAAGGTGGTTCTCTAGGCAGCTCTCCCTTGATATGGGTCAATGAAAAGGTCATTGTCTCTCTTATTTGCTTGTATCCAATTATAAAACATTGGCTGCTGAACTGGTGCCTGGTGTTCATTGTGTTTGTTGTTTGGCATTCTGTTCAACTAAGAGTCTTCTAAGCGCAACACAATGACACAGTTGTTTCCTGTTGTCAGCTGACACTCCTTCTCTGGTCAGCTGAGATGCAAAGATGTGTGATATCTGTATTTGAATGAAAAGTGTCATCTAAATCAGGTGGGTGTCACTGCCGGACAAATATGAGGCCTCATCCAGCTTTTCTGTTTGCTCCAAGCCTACAATTAGAGCCCAAAGGCTATACTCTGTGATACTTATACAATCAAGAAGAGAGAATGTCGAGTGTCATTAAGAAAAGACATTTAGTTATTGTTAAGTGCAAATCCTTGTACCAATATATCAGATATATTCACTATCCCCCCTCTGTACATGTCCAAACCATGTCACTCTACCCTCTCTGACTTAATCCCCAAAACAACTACCATGTGCTGTCCCTCTGATGGGCTAATTTCTTATCCTATCCATACTTGTAACTCTCAAAGAGGAATCTCAACATCTTCGTTCTTACTACCTCCAGTTTTGCCTCCAATCTTTTCTCAATGCTACCGTCTGTAAACCATACAACATTGCTAGCCTCACCACCCTCTTGTACACTCCTCTTGTAATTTTCTTCAACTGTTCAATCTAGTCAAAAACTCTACTGTCGCTTTTTCTCATTACTACCATAACTTCACACTTATATCATCAGTACCGACTCTATCCCTCTGCCTTCACCCTATTCTGCATCTCCCTGTACTCTTGTCCAATCTCTTCAGTCCATCGTCTCACTGTACCACTTCTCATTACCTAATCTCTTTCTATATACACTCCTGCAATTCTTCATCCAACCAACATGTATCCTTATCTACAGCACTTTCCCTCCAGATGACACACCAGGTACTCACCTACCTTTCTCCCTGATTACAGAACCCGCAGCCGCCCAGTCATCTGGAAGCTTCTCAAGAACACCCAGGGCTTGTCTCAACTCCTCCCTGATAACCACAAAACACACGCCCTTTTCAGCTTCAATTCATTCTCTACATCTATTCATCTTCCTTACCATCATCTTGTGCTGTCTGGCTACACTCTGCTATAATTACATATACATAATTTTTCCTAGATGTTGTACATTAGAGTGCTTCTACCTCTGCTCTTGAAAGTTCCGTATGTTCCTGCGTTTTCTGTGAGAAAGTATTCACTATACCAAAACTAACCATCATTTCCTCAACACTTCTGTTGACTGCATCAACATGTCCATTGAGGTCTGCACCAATTAACACTCTCAACTCTGGAAATGCTTTGCACCACTTAATCTAACTCCCTCCAGAATTTGTCATTATCTTCTTGCTCACATTCTACCTTCAGGTAATAACCACTAACAACACTGCACATCACACACCTTCAATTTCTAGCTTCAGACTCATCATTCCATCTGACACTGTTCACTTTGAGAATATTCCTAACAAATTCCTCTTTCAACATAACTATAACTCCATGTCTCAGTTCTAGATCCTTTCCTTCCCTCTCTTCTTTCTGTCGTCTGCTTACACCTGCCTTTAGTCTGGTATAGGTTTTATGCCGGGTACCGTTCCTAAAACAACCCACTGCATTTGTGCAGGCTTAGGACCAGCTAAAAGACAATACTCCTCACCGTAATATATACATATCAAATGGGAAATGTAACACATTTTCCTTAGTCCTTTTAATTTAATGTCTAATTTCATAGTAAACTTTAGTGAATTTATGCTGACATGTCTCAACCAAAAGGCCATTAAAAATGACTAATACATATTTCAATAACAGGTCTTGTATTTAGAAACTAATTCCGAAATGCTGGTTAGTAAATTCCTTTTTGTGGTCAAGCAGTTTGTTGCAGAATACATTACATTATTAAAATTTTTATTTTTTTTAATTTTTTTTTTTGGCACTGCTCTTACATATGATGTAATTTCTACACAAACTGATTCTCTTAACCTTGTAGGCAAGTTTGGGCCAGTTGCACAACGCTACTGCTTAATAAGTACTCATATCACATACCACAAAGTGTGGTCATACTTACATGACAATGGACTGAACTAGTGGTGAGAGTTTCACATTTTCTTGCCTATATTAAATTTCACACTTTTAAAGATTATAGAAAGCACACACTTATCATGAATTTTATTGTAGCCCATAGCCCATGTAGCATCTTATCATCAAAATACAACTTTACACTGACTGTTCTCTTTTAGAACTAGGACAACACCCCCACCCTTTTGGAAATCTAATTAAACTAAACTAGTTTTTATCTGTTCTAGATGAGTTCAGAGAACCCATTCATTATTCGTGCCCTCCAGTCCTGTCACAAATATGCTCAAATATTACATTTATTTAATAAATAGGTTACTTAATGTTATCTTAATGATGTTTTTTTGTTTATCTTACTTGGGTAGTGTTTTTGATCTTTGTTTCCCTGTCAGTAAAAAACAACTGCGAAATAGACACTCGTATATTGTAATTTTATTTCAGCTTTTAATCTTGTGATTCATGAGGGCCCACCAACCTTTTAATGCATATTACTTTCAACTACCAGTCATGATGGAAGTATAACCAAGTGATCAATGATGAAGATTTCCATTTTGTCTTCTCCTTTTCTCCTGTTCTGCAACCATGGCAACAGGACGCATATACATTTATAAATACCATTTAGTCAAATGACACTTGAATCACCTTCAGATTTGATTATCTGTTTCGCTCTGCTCCTCCATTTCACCTTTGACCATCTTAAGCAGAAAGAATGTGAGATTGATAGAAAAGAGAAATTAGTCATTGTTTCTTATGAGAATTGATAAAAGTGATATGAATTTCTTTAAAATGTGACTGTTCAGCCTGCATAGTTGGACTCTAAGTTCTTAGTATGCAGTTTTACTGGTACTGTATATCCAATTGATTTCACATGAAACAGAACAATTAGTTCACATTCTTTTTTTTTCTTTTCTTTTTTTTTTTTTTATAATTTTCAATTGCATTCCTCTGTATTGAACATTGTTCAATGAGACAACATCAATTAACTTAAATTCTAAAAATAACCTGACTTGTACCCCCTACTTCTTCAAAAATTCAGTGGTGCTGAAGTATCAAGAATGTTTCATTTTTATGAGCCACTCAAAGGTAAAATTTATCATTTAACATATGTCACCCCAGTAAAGCAATTGAGCATATTAGGAAGGTACAGATTAGAAATAACGGTTAGAGCTGTTGGCATATAACCTGAGGTTTCAGGTACAGACGGCAAATAGTGTATAGATGTTATGTGTGGGGTGGGTGAAGGATCATTCTCCCACTAGGGAACTGAAATTTATAATAAGGATCAAATGCTATTACATATTTAGACACATTGTACATTTTTGCATCACATGATTACAGACGACTCTTTTGTGGAAATGTGATATGTAAAGATGAATGGGAATGTGTTATTTTTTTAAAACTATGTAACTGAATTTATCACAATCAAAGGATCCCATTTGTTTGTTACCATGTCACCTTACATGTCACTCTGCTAAATTACATTACTTCTTTTCTTTCTTTGATTGACATGGGGTTATAGTGTTCCTGTATTTCATTACACAACCTGCTCTGGGGATCCTCGTCTAATTGGAGCGATATAATGGCTGTGGCACCTGACAGAGAATGATGGTTACTTAGAAAAAAATAAATTATTTTCGACACTGACTACTCACCGTGTGGCGATTCTGCTATACTCCTGAACCTGCTTTACACTGTTGATTGATTTGCATTGTACATTGTATTGACATGGAGAGGACCTGGCCAGCTTTCCAGGCTAACACTGCTGTAAACCCAGCACAGTCTCTGGCTACTGGCCCAGTATGTTTGAAGAATTTCATTAATATAAGAGTGCCAAAATGCCAGGGTACCAGACAACCATTTCTGGCTGCTTCAAATGAGGAATGAATGAGAATGAACTACAGACCAGTCGGTGACGTTCATCTTCTTAGCTTGACTTTTTGTTTCAATGCAACTCTGATGATATTGAAGATAATAAATTATGGCATTTTATTCAAATGAAACCTCTCAAATTAACTTGATTTTTATGTACCACAACTAAATTCATATTGCTGCATGACACTGCCTTGCGTTCAAGTAACCCACATTCACAATGCATTGAGTAATTTTGCACTTTGTACCAGTTACATTGAACGCACAATCACCTAACGCTTAAAGACCTTGATACAATTCGTTAAAACACATCAACTTCAAGAGGAGCTATAGATGAATGTATTGTTGATTAGGAAAAAAACCCAGAGTATGATTAGGTGGACTGATTAATTCATTGCTGGTGGATTTTCAGGTATCACTTGTGTGAAGTAAGCCAACCATATTCATGGATAGGGCAGTAGAACCTTGCAGTACACTGAGATAGGTCAAAGAGCTTGGAAAATCATTAAAAGCATATGAGTTAATGCACTGAAAACAAAATAATCTAAGTGATGGCATTGATGACAGAAATTATTTCCCTTTTATCTATCCACTGGATAGATAACAATGACATTGTGGGCCAATGAATGGAATGCAATATACTTTGAATTAGTCCAACAGTCTTAATTGATGGTAGCAGTAAAGGAATGCTACTGTGTAACATCTCTATGTGCAAGCACTCTCTTCCTCTCCCTCTTCCTCTTCCTCTTCCTCTTCCTCTTCAGCAGTGACACCAACTGACATGATAATCAGTGTCACCCACTACTAATATCAATTAACCAACTTTGCATAACTGCAATGGATTGGATTGGAGATTCATTTTTACCTTAAATGATTTTCTGGAGTTTGATTCGAATTTATGTGTTTTATTTATGTATTAATTTCATTTTTCTCACCCAAATTTTTAGTGGTTGTAGTATATTTTTCAAATGCGGGAATCATATCCCACTGCCACAGAAAGCACTGAATATTAGACAGTGACACTGTGAAGTGATCAAAATCCATAACTGCATAATGTTAATGCAATTTCTATTTTTGGCATTTTTACCAGTTCATTCAAAGCTCTCCAAACTACAAAGCTTTGTTAAGTAATGGGTTTGTAAAGGTTCCAAGCTTTGCCATAAATTTCAGGATAATGAATTTCCTGACCAATGAGTTTGTGCAAATGAAGTCATCCCATTGCACACAATGTAAATCCTTTTTGTTTGCTCTCTCTGGCAATGTTCCCAGTAAATCTATATTCAACATTGAAATATACAGGTTATTTACAAGCAAATTATTCTGATCCAACACCACAGTCTCTTTTTATGGCTCAGCTCAATTGAAGTAAACTAAGATAGTTTTAGATGCAAAAAAAATAAAAATAAATTAATAATACTTTATCTCTACCTACATGGAATTAGTGATTATGCCATGCGTCAGTTTAATGCTTCCTATTTTAATAGGAGATTTGAAAAAAATTATCATAAACCTCTTAAGAGACTCTAAGGAAATCATCAGATTAGTCTCTAAACAACGAGTGTTCCTTGAATTTCTTTTAACATCCATCACCGCTGCTGTAGCACATAGATGACATATATGCTGACCAGAAAGATATAAGTCTGAACTGATAACTGATATTCTCAGAGGGGACAGTGCACTTATTTTAGGTCTCACAAGGTCAGCGGTTTGAATTATACTCACACTAACCAATATTGTATTACAGTTTTGATTGTCATTTGAAAAAAAGGAAAGCTCATATTGATATGCTTTCTTTAGTAAGCATGCATGAATGTAAGAAACTTTCACAACATGATGTTGTAACACTGCCAAACAGTGTGCTACACACACGCACTCAAACGTAAACATACAAAGACATACATATGTGTGCCTCCTGAGACATATTTATTTGTATTTAGAGGTGTAAATCATTATGTCTTAGTTTCACAATGTTTCTGTAGCGGTGCGGTGACCCAAAATCTGCTGTTCTCAAGTATTCATCATTAGAAAACTGCAACCCCAACTTTTTGTAATTACAATGGCAATATACTAAAGACTGATTATTTTACATTAAGTAAAAAGTTATTTTGGCCAGTTCTGGTTGACGTGCTCTTTATGCTAATATTTGGCTGTTTGTATTCTTTCCTGTTGTACATTATTGAAGAAAAAGAGTCCCATTTGTGGCGGTGGTTTAGATTAATGGGCAGTAAGCCAAGCTTTGAACAAGCGGCTATCTGAATGCTGTCACCAGAGAGGCCATTTTAATGTTCCCTTTGAATTATAAATCTCTAAAGCAAGGTTGATGCAGCATGGTTGCGTGACTACCCACTGTATCAATGCGATACAGTGGGTACATAGATCTCCTCATGATGGGACAGTGAGAAAGTATCTCTTTTGTTGTACTCAAAAAACCGTGACTGGCAGAAGCATCTTTTACATTACAAGATTCGCTTGTGTCCTCCAGCTACAGGGCAACTTTACAACTATCACTATTGAGTCATGAAAATAACTATTTCAGTGAAGTCTGTAATTCAACTCTATGATGTCACATTCCAATTGTGCATAATGGCATAAATTGTGCATAATAGTTTTATTTAATTTCAGCTAGATCTTTACCAATGCTCGGCAAAAGTCCACTTTCGAAATAACCGGTAAGTATGTTAAACCAAATCTTCCCCAGAGAAAAATATCAGCTTAATTAAAGGGACTTGCAGGAGATGCCTTGAATCATGTAGGTATAATTATAAAAGCCCTATTTCTGTTAATCCTTGGCTCTATTGCAAGGAGCCTTACATATTTGAGCCAGGCCATGGCCACTCAAGACTACCTGAATGGGGACGAAAGCAGATACCTCAGTCAGGTCTCCTACAAAACCTTTTATGGCACATGAATGACAGGGGGTCACAAGATATAGCATATCATAGACTGACCAAGTCAACTATGCACCTGATTTTGACCCGCAGGTGCACAGTGCAGACATACTACAGTGACATTTTCTGGAGATCTTTGAATATATATAATTGATCAATTTTCTCTCCACAACTGGAATAGTCACAAGGAGACATCTGACGAGAGGAAGTTACAATACCATCAGTGGATATTATTGCTGAGCTTTCTGGTTTTATGAAGGAGGGGCTATGGTTGTGCTGGTTTGTCTCAGTGTCAAGACCTTTGATTTGTGTTTCACAGCTGACTCTGTGTAAGGCATATCAGTGGGCAGCTGCAGATGCTTAATTTCCCCTGTGCTATCACAGGCTCAATTAACAGATCAGACACTTTGGGGATCCACAAGAAAATGTCAGGAGGGTGTCAGATAAATCACTGGAGAGGATTCTGCTCTAGCTGCTGTCACTTCTAGTACCAGGGGATTGAGTTTCATAATGCCTAGGCTGTAAGTGCAGTAACAAACTCCTGATTGTTTAGTGATTCTAGGTCCCCCCCGATTTTTATCTATTATATTTATGTAACTATATAATTACTGTTGTTGTTGTTTTGGCACCCAAGAGAAAAATTGTTGACATTGACCGTGTATGTTGACCTTTTTAAGACCTGAAATCATCTGAGATCTCAAAATCATTTTGGTCCAAACATGCCCATGGCGAATGGCTTCTAAGACAATGAATTATTTTGTGGTTTTGGCTGTTTCCTCCAGCACCTCCTTCATACACAATCACCCACCCAATTTCCCCCTCTTTAATCATCTTGTTTATCATTTCAGCATGATCGAAAATTGATAATCATCTTGAGAACTCTACTAATTCTATTTGATAGAAAAGTAAACAAGCTACCAAGCTACCACTATTGATTCTTTCAGGCTCTTTTCTTTTTGAAATAAGACATTGGATTGATGGTTATGATTGATAGTATTTATTTTCTGACACTTAAAATCCATTTTGTACCACTCCTGACAATGTGTTGTATCTCAGTAAGACAAGACAAAAATATATAGTGCAATACTTTTCCTTTGTCTATTGCCCGTTGAATCGTTTGCATGTTTCATTATATCATTGACATCAGTGAATGTGATTTTTAGTAATTAAGACTTTTACTTTTGCTAACTTCAAATGCCTTTTTCTTCTGGTAAAAGATGAACACCAAAGTCCCTTAAAATGATAGAAACCCAAATTCCCAATGTTAATGATGCTCTCCTGTCATTGTTCTCACGGTGCCTTATAGAGTTGAAATCACAAAGTAATTTGACAGGTAAAGATAATTATTAGGATATCAGTTCTGACAGAAAAAATATTGCTATGGTGACCTTTTCTAATTCCATTAGATTTCTAATTCTCTGCTATTTTGAAATATTCAATATGTACTGCTTTGTAAAACTTGATATATAACACAAGGATGTTGGGTCTGCTGGTATAATTCAGTCTCTCAGCCAAAGCTGTGTGTAATATTATTCTCTGCTCAGTTATTTTAATCCAAAGTGATGGCCTTTCATTGAACAACTCGATTTTTCGTTGTTTTACCAGTTATGTAGCAGTTGGAAAGTTTCATTTAAGAATCCATCAGTCTGAGGCAGCCTCTTTTTTTCATTTTTGTCCTCACCTGTCTTTAAGCAGTATATTTAAATGTTCTGATAACCACCTGTATTTTTGTCATCGGGTTGACTGTTGCTTCTTCTCACAGTACTGTTAATATCGTACTATGAATGAACAAAGCGTTTTGGTTCGAACCTTCACCTTAACTCTTGTTGTAATAAAAACATCCTTTACCATCAAGCAACAGTCTCTCTTGGGTGCCTCAAAGATGAACTTTGTGCCAAGATGTAATTTATGATGAAATTGGCCTGCATCTCCTCTGGGGGTTATGTCTTCAACCTGTTGTTTTGTTTGTTTTTTTGTCCTCAACGTTGTATGTCCCTTGTTAACCTAAATTCTCCGAGAGGGCAGTTTCTTCAAGAGGAGGCATTTAATTTTTTCTAGGTTTTATTCATCAAATACATTTTCATTTGAGGTCAATATGACCATGAGGTTTTAACCAAAAACGCGTGTTTTGAGGGATATTTATCAGCTTTTACTGAAGTGTTCTTGGTGTTTAATCCAAGAGGAGCTCTTATTGATCAAAATATGGATTTTTATATCAAATCAGAATGAAAAAGGAAAAAAAAAATATCCAATTGTTCTTACTAATGACCCTTTGAGCTGGATGACAAATCTATTGATAGGAGACACTCAATTACATAGTGAATACCTTTAAAGCTGCAGAGAACTCCTGCTATGAAATATCTTCGATGTCTGACTTTGGCAGGGAGAAATTTACAGGATGCCATGCTTTTCCTTGTTAATACTGTTTCAGGTTGTTCACAAATACTTTATTTTCTCCCAGGAAAAAAAACAACAAATGTATAGTGGGTGTCATGCCATATTCAATTTTCCCCAAACTGAATTAGGTCAAGAAAGACAGGAGTAATGAATAGTGATTTTATTTACACAAACAGTTGCAGTATGCAGGCAGAAGTTCCACATTTTATGACACAGATGCACACACAAGCACCTACATGTATACACATTTGCACAAACATTCTCACAGGAACAGAGGGATCTAATAGTCTTTCATGTGTTCCTATGTACTGACATTCTATTTCACCCCATCTCGTTTCTATGGCACTAGTAGTAAAGCTGAGGTGCCAAAGGTAATCTAACCTAGGAGACTAGGTGATAATAGCAATGTTGACAGACTTCTTGTTTGTAATAGCAGACAGAGTGAGGAGTCAAAGGTGAAAAATGAGTGTGATATTGAAGTTCCGAGTTTTATTGTGTTCACACACTAAAAAAACTGTAAAAAAAAAAAAAAAAGAAAATAGGGTGTGGATATCTATAAAATAGTAAAAAAAAGAAAACAAAAATAGCACATTTTCATCCAGCATAATATAGTTCTTCAAACAGCACTGATCACAATTTCTAACATGGTAATACTAATCACCACCTAATTGGAGTAGTATACTAATTGTTGGGCACACAAACTTTTGTTGTTCACTTGTTTAAAGTAGTGAATATGATGCATTGAAGTATTTTTGGCTATGTGTATTATCTCACTGTTTTGACAAAATACACATTATTACAGCCCAAACCGGAAAATACAAAAGAGACCTGGAATCCTCTCTCAACAGATTGCCATGCCTAATTTGAATAATCCTTTGTTGATATTCCATGTCATACCAACTGAGGACAGTTTTTTTTTTTTTTTTTTTTTTTTTTTGTGAAACAATCAGCAGGGCTTAAAGCAAGTCTCCAAAATTTGTTTGGGTGGATAGTATCAGTATCAAGACCGATTTCTAGGGTAGGATGCTGGACTAAAAATTGTCTGAACTTCATTAGTTACACAAGTAAAGAAAAACAGAGAAGGTTTTAATTTAGTACTACTTAGCTATTACAGGAAAATATGTATTAAGGTCATGATAAAATGTCAACCAGCTCTCTGTATTTGCTTCTGAGATCAATTTAGACAGCATGAATATAAATCCTCCAATTTGTTGAGGACAGAGTGACTCTGTTCCAACTAACAGAGGAGTTAAAATAACATCTTTAAAAGCACAACCTGAATTGGGCTCCGGCACCAAGTTGTCTGCAGCTGTCAGACCCAAAATTCCTATTTGCATTCTCACGCGATCTGAGGTAACTTAAAATGTTAAGTGTTTTAACAGCATGACGTGCATATTTCTTTAACTTAAACTCCTCCCCCACAAATCAAACTGTGCTTCCGATGTCCGGGATAACTGTTGAATAAATAAATAAATCAAAATACAAAAAAGAGTGCAGTACAACAAATGGTCTGACTGTCATGTCTACAGAAACATACATTTCTAAAATAAAAATATGAGCTTTTGTGAATAAATATAGACCTCAAAAGCTTAGCTTGACCAGAAATGTCTTCCCCATTATTACCAATATGTAATCTATAACAAAATAAAACTCCACCTCATTTAGACTCAGATAATTCTTGTATTTTTTTTGTGTTTGTTGATTTTTCATTCATGACTAGAAGTGATAAGAAGTTATTGGTCGAAAAAATCACCTTAAAGTATTGATTTGCAGTTGTAAGTGATCAAACAAAAGTCTAAGGGACAATTGCTGCGATTTGATAACAGTAATTTGTAAAGGCTTTTAACCAAGTTGAAATCGTTGTTATTTTGTCATTTTCAACTTCTTATTTACAAAACTCTGGGCAATTGTGAATCAGGTAAGCTCATGTTGTTATATATCAATTTGCAGAGTAAATCTGTAACAATAAACCTCAGATTTCATGTGCCCAAATCCCATGTTTACCCGGGTATTATAGCTAGAATGAAGTATATCTATTTCAAGGGAACTTTGCTACAGGAGAGTCAAGTCTGACTCATGTTGTAACAAAAATTGATTTGATTAGGACACATAATCCAGTATCACAAGGGAGTATCCACAGTGGCTTGAAAATATCCCGTCTGACATTTTATTCAGCCTGATCTCTGATTGGCACCTGATTAGCAACTAATCCATGTCATTATCTCCTTCAGCGAAATTAGTTGGGTATAAAATGGTGTTGGAAATTATAGAGGTGGAATTATGAAGGAGCTTTAATCAGGGAAAATCTCTGAAAAGTGCTGTGAAAAAAGAGAAAATGTGAGGTTGCCATGGATACAGCAAAAATGAATAAATTAAATAGATATATGGACTACTATATGGACTTTAAAGAACATTTGTTTGTTGCTTTCTTCATGAAGGATTATTGATAAAAGTTTTATTTCTTGACGAGAATATTAGAATGTCTGACACATGAGCAAGTAACGCTCACACAGGCAGGGAAGTGACGTTTAGGCTCATATGGATATAAATGACTCTATTCCCCCTCAGTTAGACCTGCTCAGTTAGATTATTGACTGATATTCAGATCTCTCCATATTCTGCCAGGTAGATTCCAGCTCAGCCACTATCCCTCATGTCTACCCTATACTGCCTCCTCTGGCTCCAGTCCTGAACCCTCAGTGGAACAGAAAATAATTAGGAGAGAAAATTGCAGCTGACACCATTTCTGAAAAGCAGGGTATTGTAATGAGTGCAGAGCAGGTAGTCATTGTGTATTAGGGAGCGATTGAAAGCCCTTGGTTTTCAGGCTGCTTTGGAGAGGCCAAGGGATAGTAAGCAGAGCTTTGCCAGTCCTTCATTGCACATGGGAACAGAGCCTTGAGAGGATGAAACAGAGGTGTCTTCAACAATGGCAAGAGGCAAGGTTAGAGCTGAGTAACTAATTCAAACAGCTCTGAAGTGATGCACATACTCATCTTCTTTTTCTCTTTCAATATGTCTCTTCCCCTGTTTCTTGCTCTTAATGTTCCCCATTTATTCTTAAGTGCCATGTGCTACAGCCACTGATCAAAGTTTTCTTCATTAGTTGTGCAAAACGGAGTGACTGCTCTTTGAGTAAGATAGTTGAGACAATAAACATATCTGTCCCTGCTTGGCCCAGCATCAAGCAACCGTACACTACAGGGAGAGATAGATGAAGTATTGATTTTTTTTCCAATCAGAGATAAAAGAGCTAAAGAATCTCAGTAGTTTAGCATACGAAAGCAGATGTTATATAAAATCTGTCAAAGTGTGTGTGTGTACGCGGAAGCCTGCCTGTGTGATTGTCCAGCATTTCATTAGCAATTTCATATGTGTGTTTAGATAGAATCTAATTGGGATGTCTGAGTTCCTATCCTGGATACCAAACTTGCCCATCACTTTCTCATCAATTCTATTGCCTGCACCAACATGTCCATTGAAGTCTGCACCAGTTACCACTTGCTTATCTCTGGGGATAATCTGGATCACGTCATCTAACTCATTCCAGAACTTCTCCTTTCCCCTCCAACTCATATCCCACCTGTGGGGCATAGCCACTAACAGCATTGAGAGATTTTCATAGAATGGGTTTCCATGGCTGAGCAGCTGCATCCGAGCCACACATCACCAAGTGCGATGCAAAGCGTTGTACCACTGAGTTCCAGTGAAAGGAACTCTGAAAGCTTCAGCATACCAAGACATTTTGGATAATTCCATGCTCCCAACTTTGGGGAAATAGTTTGGAGCTGGCTCCTTCTTTTTCCAACATGACTGTGCACCAGTGCACAAAGCAAGGTCCATAAATACATGTTTGACAGTCTGGTGTGAATAAACTTGACTTTATTATATAAACTTGACTAGTTCTGATCTCAACCTGATAGAACACCTTTGGGATGAATTAGAACCGAGATTGAAATCCAGGCCTTCTCATCCAACGTCACTGTGGTACCTCACAAACGTGCTTCTGGAAGACTGGTCAAATTCCCATAAAAAACACTCCTTTACCTTGTGGACAGCCTCCCTAGAAGAGTTGAAGCTGTTATAGCTGCAAAGGGTGGACTGACATCATATTGAACCCTTATGGATTAGGAATGGGATGTCACTTAAGTTCATATGTGAGTCAAGGCAGATGAGTAAATACTTTTGGCCATATAATGTGTATTTGGACAAAAAAATACAACTACATATGCCCTTAAAAGCATGTCATCATAAAACAAAATAATAGATTGACTCTGTGTAACAGTAAGCATGTATATGCAAAAAGCATTGTTATTTTAATTCAGAAATGAGGATTGTAACTACACTCAATGATGATATTTTTTATTTGCATTCAGGAGACAGACCCTGACCAGTCCCACATTTTGGGAATATCTGCACATTTTTCTTTTCACATTTCCCAGCAGTTAAGAAGAAATTATAATGGAAATTATTGTGCTTGACTATTATGGAAAGTCCAATTTTGCACAGTGATAACTGTGTTCCCACCACTAAATTAGACCTATATTGTGTCAAGTAGCTTTCATGTTACCACACCATTTTCAGACTTGTTACTTTTCTGAAAAACCATCAAGATTTGTCTCTGTTAACTGCCTGTCACTCAGTCCATTAAAGATGATTGAAAGAGGTAGAAAATCTTCCACCCAGCTGTTGTCGTTGACTCATCCTTGAGAAACTAAAAGAGCACAGAAATGGACCATCCCTCTTCAAAGACCTTTTGTATGTGTCCACAATGTGCTGCAAAATACTTTTTTGAAGATAGTTCATGACCATTCCTCCTTTTCCCGATAGTGTACAATTGCATTACATATGAATGTGGTGATCGCTGATTTTTTTGTCGGTATATTTATTTTGCCTTTTAAATTACCTTTTCTATTCTTTGTTTCAAATTCTCCAAGCACTTATAATCTTGTGATATTTGAGGCGGTCTGAACTTTCATTTTTTATCTTTGGGTGTTACTGCAAGGCTGAAAGGTGACTATCTCTCTCCTATGGTCAGGTGTTTTTTTTGTTTTTTTTTCTTCAAATAGAAACCAAATCAAAGACATGTCTTTTTGTCCAACTGTCACTGTTCTTCTGCCTGGTACTGTTATCCTCTAATAGCCTGTGAGGATTTTTACAGGACAACTTGAGAAGGATTTTATGATGCTTCAGTGTGATTGATAATATGATCTTGGAAGGATGTCAGGCTTTCAGAGATGGATAATGTGGATTTCTCTCTCAGCTGTATTCTGTAAGATGTGCCATCAATCAGATGTATTGTGGCCTTAGCCTGGTAACATTAAAACCTTAAGGGGTGGGGGGTCTGGGTTCTCTGTAGAACCAGGACACACACATCACCATGGAATAAGACAGAATCAGAACACATGTCCGCATCCTGGAAGACTGAGTGCAAAAAACAGTACAGATATAAGATTCACATCATGAGCCAGAGAATACAATTAATGATCTAACTCTATATTGCTGTTGAAAGCAGTGAGGGATTACAGGAAGAACAGTCTCAATTTTGCTGTGTGTGGAGGCGTTATTAGATTCTAGCCCAGCTAATTTCATTGCTTAGCTAGTCAATATTTACCAGCAACAAGCACAGCACAATATAACAGATCCAATATCCCTACCTATCATACAACACTCCTTAGATAATTTGATGCCATGGAGCTACAGTAACCAGTATAAAACCTATGAAGATAATTTCTGTTTAGGTGATATTTGGCTCATCTGAGGTAAAACAGTTATTGTTGAGCGAGCTCACTTGTTTAAGATGGGTTTAAATAACTACTCTTGTGTCTTTCTCATTTGCATAGCCTTATCTTACTTTGTATTTCCTGTTGTGTTTCAGTTGATGGCTGCATACACAAAGCGGCAGGCTCCTGTCTCTATGATGAGTGCCACTCACTAAATGGCTGTGAAACCGGCAAAGCAAAGATTACCTGCGGCTATGATCTCCCTGCAAGATGTAAGTACCTGTAATTACCATGTTTTGTAATTTTATCCTGTCATTTGTGCATGGGTGCCTTGGAGGAATATTCACCACATGTCAGCTCTGAAACACCCTTGCAGTTGTTGTCTATTTAGGCAGTGATGTAAAGAAGCGAGTGAAAATTTTGTGCTATCCATCCTGAAACTACATTATTTTCTGAAGTGTGACTGAAGAAGAATTCTCTGTATGATATGTATGTATACATCCTGGCCTGACTATGTATGTGGTATACCTCTAGGCAATGACAAAGGTTGTTCGTATCCAATATAAAACAGGTGAATCATAATGGCCTTAAAAAGCTCATTTTCATACGCAGTATTTTGTGGAGAACAATATGAATGGTACTTGTTGGTTACCTAGATAGTAGTGTCATATGCACATAAAGCCATTAAATGAAGTATCAGCTCAGCTTGATTGATTATAGCATTCCAATGTATTTAATGAATAGGTGATATGTCTTCATCTCAGCACAATCGATCTCTCTCTTTGTCACACACACACACACACACACACACACACACTCATACACACACACACACACACACACACACACACACACACACACACACACACACACACACACACACACACACACACACTCTGTGTGGAGTCTACATGTTCCCCGAGTCTGTGTGGGTTTCCGTTGGGCTCCCTGGTTTCCTCCCATATTCCAAAAACATACTGTTGGTTATTATGAAACCTCTATTTCCTTTGTGTTCCTCATCACAGGATAGGCGGAATTAATAAAATAATGGAGGATTTTTATTTCATTTGCATCTTACTCTTGTATCTTATTTGTTCAGCACTCTGATGGATTACATATCTTCCTCACTTTCCTCCACCTAACCCTATTCATTGCACCTTCTCTCATCTTCACCATCTATAAATATCCTCTTCCTCCAGAATTCCTGTCTGACAGTTCAAATAGTATCCTTATAACAAGGTAGTAGCCACATTAACTCTCCTATGTATTGTACATGTCCAAAACATTAACATGCGCGGTCCCTCTGACTGACTAATTTATGATGCTATCTTTCGGTTCCAACATCCTCATCTCTGCTACCTCAAAGTCTGCCTTCTGTCGTTTCCTAAATGACACTGTCTCAGAACCATACAATATTGCTTGTGTCACCACCATCTTGTACATCTTTCATTTTGGCTGATACTCCATTGAACATCACACTGGACACTTATTTCTACCCACTTGAACATGCTTGTGCATGTTTCTTCACCCCCCACCCCCACTTTACATTACTCTGTTGTGTTGATCTTAGATACTTACGGCAAAATCCTTCTTTATCACTACTTCTTATAGCCTCACAGTTCCACTTGGGTCCCTGCCATTCAGTCATAGATATTCTATTTTGTTGCTGCTAACCTCCCTCCTCTCCAGGGCATACCTCCACCCCTCTTGAGTTTCCTTCACTTGCACCACAGATCAGTGTCATCAGCAAACATCATAACCCATGGTCAGTCCTGTCTAGCCTTATCCATCACCTTTGCAAACAAGTGGCCAAGAACTGATCCAAGCCCCATCACCACTTTAAACCCTCTGTCACCCCTATGACACCTCAGCACTGTCTTATCGCCGACATACATATCCCACACCACGCTAATATACTTCATAAAGTACTTCTTTATAAGTACCTTAGCACCCTGTCATAATTATTCTAGACCTACAAGGCACAATGCTCCTACCTCTTCTTTCAGCTCTTCCATTCAGGGACTTCTGTCACTCCTACTGCACACCTCACCACTGCCCCAGCAGGCATACATGTCCTGCACCAGCCTAATACTTCTCTGCTACTCCAGACTTCCTCTCATGGCACCCTGTCATATGCTTTTTATAGGTCTACAAAAGCGCAATGCAGCTCCAGCAGACCTTTATTAGCATTCCTCAGAGCAAATACTGCATCTGTAGTACTTATAATGCTCCAACCTCCTGTATGTTTCTTGATCAATATTTTCACAATACTGCATCTGTTGTACTCTTGTCTTGAAAATATACTACCGCTCACTTCTGCTCTCAGTATTCTCTCTAATAAATCCATTTTATGGCTCATCAACTTCACTCCTTTTTGGTTACCACAACTCTGCACATCTTCCTTAATCTTGAAAATCTACGACAGCACACTCCTTCATAACTGGCATCCTTCCACATTAAAGGCCCTGTTGATGGTCCTGTCCAAAACTACTGCTACCTTGCCTAGACATTTCTATACCTTGAAAGGTATATGCAGTATTTAAGATCCTCTTCAATGGCCCCCATCCTTTCTCAGCATTCACCTATTCATCTTTTGCTCTGCCTTTGTCTACTTTAGCTTTCTTGCAACCAGTTCATCCCGCACCCCACCATTGTATGCTCTCTGGCTACAATCTCAACCACTACATTGCAGTCATTGATTCAATGCACATTTTCTGTTATATTCCATCAATTTATTTCAGATTACATAATCTTTGCAAGATGTAGCCCACCTTTACCCAAAGGCAGGCTATATTCCTGCCTCTTCTGGAAGAAAATTCACTCAATTCCGACAGGTTTGCAAAGTCCATTATCATCTGTCCCTCTGCTTCCCAATCTAGGACGCTAAACTGTCAGATTTCACCCAGTGATTGGACCCAGTTCACTTTGCATACCAGACAGACGCTTGATCACAAAGCAGACTCCAATGCAGGGAGGCAGAGAAGAGTTCAGTTCAATGTCTTTACTGACCAAAATAATTCCGCAAGCACAGAAGATATAAATTGGAAAAGGAGTCCCAGCCACTTCAACAAGAAGCCAGTCAGATCACACAAGGGAACTACAGTCACCTAGTCAGACTGAGCAAAGAACAAGCAAACTGAGGGGGCTTGTAAAGGGAAGCTAAATCAGTCACAGATGGTAGCAGTGAGTACTTAACTAGGTCTAATCAACAGAAAATGTGACTCAGCAAAAATAAACCAGGTGAAAATGGGGACATCTAGTGGCAACAGACCATCATAACCTGGAATCCTCTCCATAAACGTACCAAACCAACATTGAGCGTCTCACCTGCAATTTCGAGCTTCAGATTTATCACTCCATCTGACAATCTTTCTACTTCTGCCACACTCCCAACAAACTCCTCCTTCACAATAACTTCTATTCCATGTCTCCTCTTATCAATACCATGTTAGAATAGCTTAAATCCTGTCCAGAAGCATATTACCTTATTACCTTTCCAACTGGTCACCTGGACACACTTTGTATTTAGCTTTCTCCTCTGCATCATGCTAAGCAATTCTCTACCTATTCATGTCATAGTCCCAACATCCAAAGATTCTCCTCTCAACTCTAGAGTCTTGCATTTTCTCTCCCGTTAGCCTTCTTTCTCATCTTCTGTGACCCACCATAGCCCAATTTCTGATAATACCCTGTAGGTCTTCAGTACAGGTGGCTGTTGTTATTAACCTGGCCCTCAACTGATCTGGTATAAAAATCATTGGTTTGATTCACACACGTAGTGTGTTTTCACATCAGAGGCCCTTTCTGACACAACTCCCTGGATTTTTCTGTGCTCTAGAAGAGCGCTAGCTTTTGCTCCCTTTCAGTCTGTTTGTGTGTGTGACTGTGTGTGTGTATGAATACAGTTAAAAAACTATATATACAGACACACATATATTTTTAAGCTCTTGCTCTTGCTCTCGCTCATGGATACACTGTCATATATAATAAAGAAAATAAGTTATAAATTTTGTTCTCTTGTAAATGTAAGAGAACAAAAAGGAAAGTAGGTTAAGATGAAATGCCAATCGGTGTAAATTGGGCAAGAATCATCTCCCAACAGTCCAAATCTAACCCTGAAGGATTTCCATGAGACATCCAAGAGCAGACTTTTGGCCCAGATGAAATTAGGTTATATTAATACATTGTGTTGTAAAGATGTCAAAAAGAAGGAGCAGATAAATCTGGAGTCAGTCTTTAATGTGGCCACAAGTGCCTGAAGTACATAAACAGGCGGGGCACTATGACAGCTTAATAACATACAAGATCACCTGGGAGCGATCACCCTGCCATTGGGCACTGTTATCAGGAATTATCTCTGGTCAAAACACCATCTTTGATCTGAGAGCTTGTTTTGGATGGCATTTTTTTACCGGGTGCAGACAGTTAATATCTGAATATGCTGATTTTACATTTTAAACCCGGTATCATCATTTTATATTCTAACTTTGATGGCTGTCTTCTTCTGTTTAATCTTTCTTTTATGACAGCATCTGGAATTTATTATGTTAGTACTCAGTTCTGACAAGACATTCTCACTGTGTGTAGAACACTTAATTTACTGTTTTTTTTTCTTTTTCCATTTGTTCCATCAGTGACTTATTTGTCACACCTACGCAGACATTATAAAGCTGCTGTGACAGCAGCAAACAATGTATTCAGGGTCTTCAATCATGAACAATGGCCTTCCCACCCCCTCAATATTTAATAAAGTAAACAAGACAGACATCACAAAGTTAATGGATATCTTTTTAATTTTCCAGAAATTCTGCAATGTAACTTAGAGATGTCAAATATGAAGATAGAAATGACCGAGAACATTAAATTGTTAATGTACATATTAGATTAATTTAGTTGGGTTTGTGGCTACCTCCAGTATAACCATATTTATGTGTGTGTGTGTGTGTGTGTGTGTGTGTGTGTGTGTGTGTGTGTGTGTGTGTGTGTGTGTGTGTGTGTGTGTGTGTGTGTGTGTGTGTGTGTGTGTGTGCGTGCGTGCGTGCGTGCGTGCGTGCGTGCGTGCGTGCGTGCGTGTGTGTGTGAGGGTGAGAAAGAGAGAGAGGGAGAAAGGGAGAGAGAGTATGGATAGAACTGGCTCAGAAAAAAAACATTTAAATGAGAAATATATTGAGAGGTTTTGCTTTCAGATTTGACGAATACCTTGAACGCAAAGTATCTTCTGTCATGCTTTACAGCAGATTGCTGTATTCTGTCAGACATAAAATGATAAAATGCATGTTGTAAAAAAAAGGGAGGCATGGATAGAATTAGTGTGACAGGCAACAAATTGAAATAACTGGCTACAGTCAAGGACACACTGTGTGTGATATATTGTTTACATTTTAAAGGAACTTTTAAAGTCTTTTTTTGCTATTCAAATGCACTATCATCACCCTTTACCAGTAAAACTTCATTTTGGCCTTATTTAAGGTTTTTTTGCCTTATAAGTTAAAATCAAAGGTTCATCTACTCTTAAAAATCTATAGAGAAGTGTCAGCTGTAATGCACAATGAAATGATCTGATTCTGAATGAAAGTAAAGGTGTATAAGACAGTGGTGAGAACAGTGATATTGTATATTTTAGAGAGTCAAATGGACAATGTCAGAGCTGGAGCAGAGATGAAAATGCTGATGTTTCCACTCTCGGAGTGATGAGAATGGATAGGTTAAGAAATTAGTCGAGAAGAGGACCCTCACATAAGTGTTTTGGCAATAAAGCCACGGAAGCCAAACTGATATGGCCTGGTTATGTAAAAAGCAGAGATTGCGAATATATCAGTTTGAAGATCCTGAGGTCTAAACTGACAGGCAGAAGGCTTTAGAGAAAGATTTATGGATGGAGTGAAAGATAATGTGAAGTTTTTTGGTTTGAGAGAAAAAGATACGGATGATAGGGTTAGATGGAGGAAGATGATTCACTGTGGCGACTTGTGATGGGAGCAGGCAAAAAACAGAAAAAAAATCAATTTAGCTGGCAAAATGTGCAATTAAAACACAATTTGGTATCTGGTAGGTGTCTGAAAGACATCACATTGTTCCAGAAAACTGCTTAATGTCCACAGGGAGAAGAGAAGTTGATCTGAAATCAGAGTTGTCTTTGCTTGGATATTTGATGGACTGAGGGAATTGAAAAATTCTGTGCTTGTCCCAACTCATCGCAGTCTATTTTTTCCTGAGGACAACAAAGCTGCTTTCCATTACATCCTCACTAAGCACTTTAGGCTGTGAATCCTAGTGGCAAATGAGCCTTTTCTTTAAAAGGCCCATGCACATGTGGGACTGATTATTATAAACCTGGCCAAGGATTTTTAAACAAAGACAATAATTACCCAACTACCATAGCAGATAGATGGGGAGGGGGGGACTATCTGACAAGAAAATTGTCCATTTCACCTCATGTTGAACAAGTTACTCATCTGCTCATGGATAAATAGCCAAATGATAACATTGTGTCAGGTGAAACAAGCCAAGTCCAATATTTATGATGATATTTTTGGTGGATGTTCTACATTTATCTTTCAATTACTTCACCATTTACCATTTCATTTTAAGTGTACATCAAATTAAATATTTGCACAGACAATATTAATACAAAAAATGACAGAAAATTGAAAAAATAGGTCAACAAAGAGGATATGATTTCAGTACATCTTTCTACTTAAAATCCTGTGTGATGAAGTGCAACAGAAGTTAATCTGCAGAGAAGCATATTTTTTCAGACTTTCCATAGACTTCCCTTAAATTGCTCGTTGTGATACTGGTTGTCTTTTTCTTTTTCATTTAAGGGGGGAAATGTGACTTGTGACACACATGTTAATGATCTGCAGTGACTGAATCTCTCCATTATTATGCTGCTCTATACGTCAAAACTAATATTAGCGGAGACATTGAGGGTTAAACCCTATTTATGCATTTCAGTCCTTGCTGCCATAGTAGAGCTATTCAGAGTTTAAACTAGAGGTCTGCTTTGGAAAGTTAATGTCCCAAAGAAAACCTTAGATAGCCATGGTGTAATTTCATGCTCAAGTTTCATTTCCAATCCTTACCGAGCCTGGTTTTATTCTCTTGGGCCATCTAAGACTGACAGTTCAAACTGTTTGTACTGTTTATTGTTTTGCTGCTTTCTCCTTACAATTACATACATTATCTCGGTGTTTATGCTTTAAATCTTCTTCTCCTTCTTTTCTTTTTGGCTGTTCCCTTCAGGGTTCTCCGCAGCAAATCATCTGCCACCATCATACCTTATTCTCTTCTCTCACACCGCCTAACTTATGTCCTCTTTCACTCCACCCATAAATCTCCTCTCCGGTCTTCCTCAAGGCCTTTTGCGTGGCAGTTCCAGCATCCTTGTAGCCATATCTTCACTAACCCTCACAATCTATCTTATGTACATAGCCAAATCATGTCAACCTGGTCTCTCTGACTTTATCTCCAAAACATCTAACATGTGCTGTCCCTCTGATCAGTATCAGGCTCATTCCTGATACCATCCATCCCAGTCAGTCCCAGAGGAAACCTCAATAATTTCATCTCTGTGTCTATAAAGCTTCTCAGTCATCCAGGTCATGGTCAACTGTTGTCAAATCTTATAGCGCCAACTGAGGGAGAAGAGAAATACCTTTATTGTCACATTCAGTTATACATAAAGCACAACATCAGTGAAATTTGACCACTGCATTTACCCCATTATGGATGAACCATAAGCAGAAGGCAGCTAAGGTGCAGCCTTAATAGGAATAGGTTAGGAATTTTCTGTGAAAATGTTTTCTTTCTAAATATTTTGGTCAGGTTGCAGGTCTTTTGGCATTAAAACTAACCAGTTAAACTGGTTAACATGGGTCCTGTTTGTGTTCATCCGAAAAGTTTTTGATCCTAGTAAAATCACCTTGATTGCAATTTTTTAATGTGCATTCCTGTGAAGCTACAGTTACAGGAAAGAATATCTGGTCGACTCTGTTATAAGGGAATCTGTATCGTGAGTCATAACTGCTCCTGTGCAACAGTGCTTAAAATAGACCTGTCAGATTTTTCTTAATATTATTATTGTTTTAATCCTGATAACATGCAATCTTGCCCTGACCCTTCTTAATCTAAAAGAATTGCCTGTAAGTCCTGCTGACCCACTTAAGAAACAGATAACTCATTGTAAAGTGCTTAATAACAGATAGCTCATTAAGATTAAATGGCCCTCTAAAACATTGTCAAACTGGTGAGCTTTGTTATTCCAACGAAATCTCTACCAAATCAAATTCATTTGTCCTTGCATTATCCTTGTCCTTGACAGGTTGTGTATTAATTTGTTAGGAAGGTTATGTTAATAAAATGTGACAAAGCTGCTAATTCTTGTATTAAATCATATATTGACAAGATCATCCAGGGGTTCTGCAGCATAAGAAATAGAAATGAATGAAATGGTGGTACTCTAGTAGTCTTGAAATAAAAGTCCATGTGAGGGGGGCTATTTAAGCATAACTATCTAGTTTGTATGGTCAACAATACATTTGTAATGATGGCCATTTATTCTATCAATTATATCAAAGTGCACTTTTAAAAATAAATCATGTAAATAGCTTGTCTGATGAGATTTTTAAACTTGAATAGCCTTGTTTCTGTAAACTTAATGTCAAGCATGAGCCCAGACTAGATTGTACTTTATTTCTATACAGATCTCAACACATACTCATCAAATTATGTATGGAACAGCACATGTTAGATGTTTTGGAGAGAAGGTCAGAGAAGCCTGACTGAGATGGTTCGGTCATGTAGAGAGGAGGGATAGTGAATGTATTGGTAGACGGATGCTGGAATTGGAGCTGCCAGGCAGGAGGTCTAGAGGAAGACCAAAGAGAAAGTCAGAGAAGATATGAAGGTAGTTGGTGTGAGAGAGGAGGATACAGAGAATAGGGTTAAATGGAGAAAGTTGATTTGCTGTGGCAACCCCTGAAGAAAAAAGCTGAAAGGAGAAGAAGATATGTTCAATTAATTTATTTTGAGTATTGCATTTAAGTTAAAATTATCTTCTGTTAAAGACAATGGTCTTTACCTTTGCCACCAAAACCATAAAAATACAGACATGCATCTGTTAGCTGTTAGCACCCACATCATAAATGTAACTTCATCACTTCATGCACACTTCATCTAATACATGATGTCTACCTTCCTTTCAGTTAGATAGTTTTGAGTTGAGTTGTGTTTTTATAGTTTTAATTTATATTTAAGTCTCGCATTTCTGTCAGTCTGCCGTTTGTTTCTCTATTTGTACCTTGTGCGGGTTATTCTTTTACAACCTTAATTCTCATAAAGAAGAATGAATGTATAGGTTCTGTGGAAAAGAAAAACCTGATATGAAATAGAGGCCAGACATTATTTATGAGAGTAAAACTGACTTTCGCAGACTAAGTCTTCTTATTATTTGCACATTGGCTATAATGTGTTCACTCTTAAGGACCACAGCAAATCTAATTTCCCTGCTCATCTACAAGGTCTCCATTTTCAGATATTTATGTTTCCTGTGTTGGCTGGCCTGTCAGTCTTTGAGACCTCTTGAGGACTAGGGTAATTTGGTAATTCTATCTAAACAGTGATACTGTAATTATATAGCATCAGCTGCATAGTTGCCTTCAAGATGAGCGACGGTCATTCATCACCAGGAAACTAGAGGGGGGGGGGTGAGTGATTGGGTAAACATTGGCAGACATAGACTAAGGTGGTCTTAGTTAAAAATGACTAAAAATAGAATGAAAAGGTGAGAGGCCTCCAAAATAATGGTGTATAATAGCAGCTACAGCTTGTGTGGCAGGCGGGTTGTTTGGCTGAGATGGTGGGGCAAGGTGTGCTGAAGGCTCAAAATGCTATTGATGCATCAAAGGGGTGGGTGAAAGTAGAGGAACCAATGGAAGGTTGGGTTAAAAGTGGAATGTGGCAGCATTGTTCATGGAGTTTAACCTTCCCATTATACACAGTTCCCACCTGCCCAAGAGTATGGCAAGTCCTGCCTAATGAAGGCTGTTATTAAGACCTCGTTATCCAGTGGTGGCACATTTACACACGCATATGCACCCACCCTAAGGAAGTCTACTCACTATTGTCCTTCACTTCTCTGATCACTTTAATATTGTTTCTCAATATTGAAAGGCTTTTCTTTTTTATTATATGGGATGAATGTGTGTGTTTGTGTGTGTGTGTGTGTGTGTGTAAATATTTAAAATGTGTTTTTATGCAAATCCAATCAAATTGTAAGTTTTTAATTGTTAGACAATTTCCCTATCATGGATAAGCATTATCTTTGATTTCATCCAGCTTAAATTAAGTTAAACATTAAAAAGAAATTAAACATTAAATCCATAGACTATGTGATCCAGCTTTCCATCCTGTACATTGTCCATTTGATTCTTCTTGACGTGTTGAAGATGAATTTAAAGAATAAAAAAAGAAAAAATCGTCAAAACAAATGGTCCCACAGAAATTGAGTTTTTACCAATATTTTCGCAAACTAAATTTAAATATGCCGTCAATTAAAAAAAAAAAGTGAAAAGTAATCCTAATTAACTTTTGCAGGTCCAACTTATTGTGTGACTGACAGCTACTCCAGAGCATAGAAGTTCTTTGTACATTATTCACCACAGGAATTTTATATAGACACACTAAGAGATTAACAACTCATAAATATAACAAGGCATTGCATAGTATTCTCCAGGGACAACAGTGCAACAATACACAGTGTTTGGAAGACACCACCATATGCCCTCTGACAGTGTTGTTGTCTCAGAAACAAAAGTAAAGTTTTAATCTTATGGCTTTGTTTACCTCTCAATGAAGACTGGGGATAAAAACTAATTAAGAACGGGGAGGAACAGACTGATGTCGTGCCATTTTTACAGCTAATTATGCATGATTATAACCTGCCTAAATAGTTGCTTGTCTGACTTTGATGTTCTTCTCACTAAACTGAAATGCTTTCTTCCAGTCATTAAGCCTTTAAGATTGTTAAATGAAAACAATCTGTCTTTACGTTACATCCCTAAACCCTCCCCTAAAGATCCAAGGAGATGAATGCATAGGTAGCTGTTACTATAGTCGTATCTAATGCACTGTCCCAAGCAATCGTGTTGTACATGTGAACATCCCAAGTTGTAAATCTGAGGTTCGTGGACTTCTATGGGGCCCCCTAAAAATCTGGATGGACCAATATTAAGAGCAACATTAGGTGTGCATCCAGAAGAACCTCTCATAAGAAGTAGAAAATATAAGCTATAAAAAGGAAACTTAAATTATTTTTGTCAATATTATATTGGGAAGATTCTCAGTTTTAAAAAAATAACATTCGCTGTCAAATGAAATTTTCATTTCATCAAGTTAATGGGGCCGAGCTGTTTGAATTTGTCTTCAAACCCCGAAATCGTCTTTAAATCTGCTCGATTTTATTTCTTGTGGGAGTTTGTCTTTCTGTTTAATTAATTTATTAATTCCTCTCTTTAATATTCTAGCTGCACATTATAACTATAAAAAATGAGTATGAGGATATGAGTCGTCCAGGCAGGATTAGCTGTTTAACTCTTTTAAACAGGCACGTGATACAGTTTCTGTAGATTTCTTTTTTGTTATTCTCCGTTACTCCAGCACATTATTAAATAAATTGAATATTGAACAACATAATTAATAAGACAAGGGCAATAATAATTATTATCAGTATTCCGATTAGATTTCAACTTAAATGTGTGAATTTAAAATGTTTCATAAGCGTTGGCATATTAAACACTGAGTGAACAAAGCTGAGGGCTTCTTGCTAGATTTATAAAAGATATAAAGTCTGAAATATTTAAATTGTTGTATTAAGTTGTATTAAATTGCAAATTAATTCACAGTGCGTGTGTGTGTGTGTGTGTGTGTGTGTGTGTGTGTGTGTGTTTATGCTCGTTGATGATTTTATCCTTAACATCAGCTCTCAGCCTGTAGAGTAACTTGAAGATCTTCTTGTCAAAATTACCTTTGAACCTTTAACTCAGTACATATTTGAAGCCGTCTCTTTTTGCAGTATTAAGAGATGCAGACTTGATACCAACTGTTAAGTAAATCTTTTTAATAGTGTGGTTATTTTTCTTATTGGCATCACGGTTGACGTACGGGGATCAGCACAAACATGAATTTCAATCATTTCATAATGATATTTTTAAAATCGCCACGTTTAACCATTGACTTCTTAATGTGTAATTACATTTTAGTTCTTCCAACATTTGATTATCGGAAATACAGTAACATATTTTTTGACTACCTATCATATTATTTATTAAAAAGCATTTAATCAAACCTTTTTTCACAAAATTTGGAAGCATAAGTGAACTGGTATGATTAATATTTTGGGTTGTACCTGCTGGCAGGCATGCTGCCTCCCAAAGCTATCAGCATCAAATCCAGGCCGAATGCCAGTAACCAAAGCTGTTAGTAACTTGCAATCATAATGTGATATTTGCTCATTGAATTTCAGTTTGATCTAAATTACTTATCACAATTGTAATTAAATATGCCATGGCTAGATTTATAGCAGTGATAGTGATGGTGCATAATGTCCTCAACAGTCTAAAGCACATAATGTATTATTTATTTATTCATTTATTATCAACATTGTACAGAGTTTACAATGGCCCTTATGAATAGATGTCATAGTAATAATAAAGGAAATATTGCCATGATTGTCAAAGCAGCATCAAATCATAACAATTAATAAAAACTTACAAATATGTAATGATTATAGTCATAAGAGATAAAAACAAACGCTCATTTCCATTAACTTTACTATTTTGATGATAGTTTGCTCATGAAGAGATAGACTAAAAACAATCATGTAGATGTATTTCCCCTCTACACAAAGTATCAGGTTGAATTGAATCTAATACTACAGAGACCTTCTGGGTTGTGCGATTCTTGTCTGATTTCATGGTGAATACTGTTGCTTTCATAAAAGGTACAATCTGACAAAAAAAGTTGTATGTTCACTTTCAAAACTGTGCATTTCTTGTGATCTATGAAGCTATAAAAACACAATACATTTAGCTACAGTTTCCACTGAATTACCTAAGTAGCAATGAGCACTAATAAGCACCAAGTTTCCTTATGTTGCATGTTACTCAAAGCGTGTTCTGCATCTCTCTCAAAACCACAGAGATCTTTACAGACTTTGGCAGACAAATGCAACAACGCTAAAGGTTTATCATAATTGCCATCCCCTAATGTGCGTTATGGACATTTTGCGTGCCTGCCTGTGTAAAAAGTTCAATTCAGGATCAAATTTGACCTTTTTTTGGAATTTACTGACCTTACAACTCCTTCATTGAGTTGAAACAGCAATTTATTCATTTAAGCATTTTTCTATTCTTTCTACAGATATTTTCTTTTTCTTTGTTGATAGGCATAAGTGTCATCAGGAGGTTGACTGTAAACAACAATTCCTTAAGGAGAAATGTGTGCTTGTAATCTTTCAATTGACCAATTTTAGTTGGGGAAACCTAATTGAGGCTCTTCCGGACCATCTTACTTCTGTCTAATTTCTGGGGACTATAAGTATTTTGAAATGGGAAATGTCTTCCTATATGGTGTAATTTGTATTTGGAAGTTTTGGATGTTTTTAAAACTTTTAACTCCCTTCCACTCTCGATGGCATTGCCGACCGTTTTCCCTTATTATGGAAACAAACCGTTTAAAACGACAAACTGTCATGGCCATCTATAAATCCCGAGAGGAGCATGCTGTGCCTATGTTTGTTTTCCACTTTTAGTGACATTATATCATCATAGCTAGGTAAATGTTGCAGATTTTTTTAAAGGCAATTGTCTTGAAAGTATATGTAGAGTGACTGTTTTAGCTTATTTTGGCAATAGTTTACTTCTCACCATTCCCTTGTAAGGGATTAGGTAAAACCTCTGTTGCTGCACTGAGCCAAAAGTCAGCTTCCTCCAATTTGGTGTAATTTCTCACAAGCATATCTCTGCTTAAATGATGACACACTGGGCAGCGTGTGGCTGTCCACCATGGGGATCTTGAAGGCGTCAGTAAAGGTCCATCCATGTGCTGGGTGGATATATTAGCGGGGCAAGCAGGGAAGCGTCCCGATCGAGTTTCCCCCCTCCTGCTGTCTAATTATTGACCCATCTGGTATTGTCTTTTCAATTGTTTCAATTATGATGGAACTGGTGTTGCTCAGCATCCTGGCATCAAAGCGTGCATAATTAATGTGAAACACCCTGGACTCCACTCAGAACTGTGAGTTTGAGCTGAATGTCAATACTGCCTCATGCCCCCAGTAGAGCATCGGATTGTCTATCTACTGCAAGGAAGATAAGGAGAGCAACAGCAAGTGCTGCCAAAGATAGTGAATAGTGATGAAATCATAGTGCATAAGTAAAAGAATTCTGCGCGCGCTCGTGTGTGTGTGCACACATGCGTGAAGTAAACAGCCTGCACGGCTGCTCTTTGTACTCACCTAATATCTGACCATGTGACTGTCACCACAGACTTTAGAATGATTCATGGTCAATCTCAGATGTGCAGAAGTAATGTCTACTGTGAGAGCAGGGACCAATCAGGGGTTAACTTCCATATTATGGATTGGATTTCAAAATCTACACTGTCTTGTGACAGCACACAGGCTTGAGATGTTAAAGGTATATCAAGAATAAGAGGTTCAATGACTTTGACTTCCTATTTAGATGTGTGAAAATGAAAAGGACACGAGGTCACACCCTGACATCCTACTGTAATAGAGTTGCCTCTGGGAAAGTACTACATGACATCTGTAAAGTGTGACATTACTCGATGCCACCAGCAAATGTTTACCCACAGATTGGAGTTCAGCCAATTTTTAAAATGACCTCACTGTAGCTGCTTTGTTCACCTCTTTATTTTAACAGATTTTTTTTTTCCTCACATAACAAAATTCACACATTTGGCCTGCAGAATAGCACACAAGTGAATAAATATGTGAAACATATTAAGGTTTAATAATTTTTCCCCTTTTTAGCTGAGATTGTTTTATATTTTATTCCTTTGTTGAGTGTGTCCATTTTCAGAATAGAAATTGAGATCTGCCGCCATCTGAGTAGCAGTGACGGTTGTCCCAGGGAACGTTCGCCATTTCCTGCCAGGGATTAATAAAGTATTCTCATTTTGATTATTGAAGCTGTTATGGTCCTTAAGGGATGAGTGTTTAGTGTTCTTGCCGTTGTTCCCACTGTTGCTATTTTCAACTGTTACTGTGACTTTAAGATGTGCACAGTGTTTGCATGGACCAGAGGTTGAGGTGTGCGACAAGGGAGGAGCTCTGTGTGTGTTGCCACGGGTTGGCCACAACAGTGACCAAATGTAGTAGAGACAATAGATGGCAAAACCATCTGGTGTTGCAATGCAATAGATATGATAAACATCATGTCTATAGTGTGGTTGGGGGGGCAGTGGATTAGTCCATTGGGACTGGGCTTAGGGATGGATTGTAGACTGTGGTTGGAGAGGTGTCGGATTAACTCCTGAGCACTGCTGATGTACCCATGAGCAAGGCCCAAACTCCTACACTGCTCCATGTCACCTACAAGAGGAAACCTTTTCATACTGTCACCTCTCCATTGATGCAATTTTACAAGTTATTTTCGTACATGTGCATGTGTGTGTCTCAGTCCCGTGTGTAATAATGACAACAAAGTGTTGTATAATTTCCCAGCAAGCAATCAATAAAGGACTTAACCTAAAATAAGACATAGATATTTCTTATGTAGCAGCATCATTTTGTTGATTTAATGAATGCATTTAACCTGAATTACTTGTTTTACGTTACCTAGTGAGCTTGCAAGCTTGCTGTCTATATTTCTGAATTGTTACATTTGTCCACAACCCTTTAGGTACACCAGGGACCTTGATGCAAATGACAAATTTATGTTTCGCACTCTTTAGTTCCCTGCTATTCTCTTCAGGTGCCGCACTACCTGAGGGGTTCAGGCCTTGAGAAAAGGGGGCTTTGTGTATCCCCAAGAACAAGCAATGTTCGATCAGTGAATGTTGCCAGGTAAACAATATGGGGATTTGGACATTCAAGATAAAGTTTCAAAGTTTTTATTGTAGCTTTAAAGTAATGCAACAATTCATGCAACATATAGTTTGTAACACACGTAGACAGGACATTTATTCTTTAATTCTAATGCATGAAAAGTGAACTATTAAGTTTCCATTTTACTTTGTTTAACTTTCACAGTTGTGATTTCAGAATTTGCTTATTATAACAAGTTTTCATTATCTTTTTTGTCATTAGTTTGTTTTGAGTTGAATGTGATATCAATTTTTGCCTTTTGCATTTTACTCAGTCAAGTCAAAAGCTGTAAAACTGTACTTTAATGCTGTTTAATACCCTGTCTCAGGGGCCCACTTTTAATTTTTAGTAGGTAGCATCTTAATTTAAGGTGTCTTGTACATTATTACTAGGGAAAGTCATTTTCTAATATTTGCCCAAGTCAGTAATTTTCTCTGATATTTAGAATGTCTCTATATTTATTCAAAAATAGATTTGAAAGAAACACTTACTGAAGTCACTGTGACATTTACTGAA
Source organism: Fistularia commersonii (assembly GCF_037954325.1). Taxonomy (NCBI): domain Eukaryota; kingdom Metazoa; phylum Chordata; class Actinopteri; order Syngnathiformes; family Fistulariidae; genus Fistularia; species Fistularia commersonii. The sequence continues at coordinate 10,977,664 of NC_141285.1, forward strand.
AGGACTGTGTGTGCGCACAGAAGAAATTACAAGCCCTGGTGGTAGCTTATGACTAGATCTACTGATGACTTCTTTAACAAGGTTTACCGCAATAGGTATTCATGGTAACACAATTTAGCACAATATACAAAAAATGAAATACACTACATGAAAGCACTTATGAAAGAATCATTGTTATCATTTGCTCAAAACCTGTATCAATTCTATTGTGATAACAAAGCCAGGTAGTTATGAACCCTCCCTGACATTGTGACCTAAACACATTTGGATATCTTTTCCCTGCACTCATCCACTTTCTACTCGTTCCCTGGGATCATTGATAATGTATTGCTGTGTTCTCACGAGGAGTCATGGGGTTTATTCTCTGACAAAGTGCCGCCCCTCCAAGGTTGAATGTCAAGAGAGCTAAGGAAATGGTGGGTGCACTTGTTTGTGGGATTGGAAGAGTAATGGGGGATGGGATGGGTTGGGTGGCGAGCAGCTGGTTTCCACTGGATATTCATTAATATCCCAGGGCAGAAACTTGAGGGGCTGCTGCAGACTAATTAGCCCTGTCTGACCCTGTTTCTCAGAGGTTGCTCCTTTCCAGTTCCCTTAGAAGGAATCCAAAGTAGTCCCTGACAGGCTAACCAACACCAAATTCACTGTCTTCTTTTTTGAGTGAGCAACAGTACAGTAAACTTTACCATGTCGTCTTTTTTTATTCCGTAGGACCTCGAACGAAATGCAGGAAAGTTCAGTAGGATGCAGAATGTGCTGCCACTGAGTTGCCAGTAGGAAATACTTAATAACATTTATGTTATAGGGAATAGCCAAACAGTGGTGTGCTACACAACTCCTCTTTGATTTAATACAGTAAGCATGCCAACTTTGCTTCAGTGTACACAACAAATGATGTCTTAATAGCGGGTAATTTTTGTCTGTATGGCACATTTTGAGGGAAATAAACCAAACATAAAAAAGAAAAAAACATGTGGTTATTGTGTACCTGTCCTTGTTGGTGGATGTGTATGTTTGCATAATGAGTAGTATATGTGACTCCAAGGGGCCATAAGGGACAGTGTCATACAAAGGGAGCACAGTGTGCGATTGGTGCCAGGGGACAGGGAGCCATCCCTCATTAGTATCATCTGTTTCCCAGATGGTAGGGTCAGGTTAGAAAGGGAGCTTGATGAAAAGATTTTCTTGCAGGGTGACACTCATTCTGCTGTGAGAATCTCACTGCGGCTTTTAAAGCCAAGCTCACAGCTTTCGAAGGTGATAGTACAGCTTTAGTGGAATTCACACTCTTGGAATTCTCAGTCTGTACAAAGAGGAAATAAATTCAAGAAATATTTATGACTTAAAAATCAAAATGAGAATGGAGTGGGAGTGGGGGCGATTACTTTTCTACTGTCTGGATTGGAAAGCGACTTAAATTCTCACATGCAATATATTCTATTAAAATGTTTTGACTTTTCATGTCTCATTAAAGTTTAAGTGTGACAAAAAAAGCCAGGAATCTTTGTGTCATGACATGACACTATGAGTGAATGTGGAAGTGATCTCTGCCATAGCCTGCCTGGCAACAGCAGCAGTAGCAGCTTTTGCAAGAAGAAAAAGAAAATGAGTCTTTTCACATTTTACCTTGAAAAACTCACCCAATGGCCATTGTATCAATTAAGAGCTTGCCTTCACTTGCATGGCTATCATCAAATCTGACCTTCCAATTATATTTCTCATTTTGTTCCTTATTCTGTCACCTTGGTTTGCCATTGTTAGCCCTAAGTGCACCACAAGATGGACCAGGAATGGCTACTTGCTCTCCAAGCTAAGAGCCAATGACACAGTCACCACTAGCAGCACTGTCATCTTGTGATTTCTTTATCTATCTATCTATCGATCTATCGATCTATCGATCTATCTATCTATCTATCTATCTATCTATCTATCTATCTATCTATCTATCTATCTATCTATCTATCTATCTATCTATCTATCTATCTATCTATCTATCTATCTATCTATCTATCTATCTATCTATCTATCTATCTATCTATCTATCCATCCATCCATCCATCCATCCATCCATCCATCCATCCATCCATCCATCCATCCATCCATCCATCCATCCATCCATCCATCCATCCATCCATCCATCCATCCATCCATCCATCCATCCATCTATCTATCTATCTATTCACTCACTTTTGGCTCTTGTGAAATTCTTAATTCATTTCATGCGATCGGTGTGTACCCATACTTTACCTGAAATTATTGAATTTAAGGTCAGTGTTATAAATATTGATATTTTGATTATAAGTATATTCAATATATTTATCTTTTCCCCTTCTTCTTCGTTTTGTTATTATTATAATATTACTATTTTTAAAAATGCTATGTAATTCGAAAAATAAAGGTGAGTGGATTTCAGCAAAAATGTTCACCGATTACACATGGGCAAATGAGTTATTAAAGCAAACAATCCCTGGCTAAAAGTGTATCTTAAAGTTTCTTATCAAGATAACCAGAATTTTATTGGATTTATTTTTTTTAACTTTAGGTATTTTTTTGCCAAACTTCTGTTATTTGAGTTAAAATGCAAAATCGTACGTTTTCCGGGAGTCAAAAAAAAAGGCTATAGAATTGGTTTTGTACATGTAATATTTTTTTTAGGTTAAATTTCTACACTCTGTCTACGATTCCAGACCAATAGTTGTTTCATTTTAAAAGTATATATTATAAGATAGGGAGTATGCAGCTTTAACATGTTAGTGACAAGACTGACGTTACTTGACCTCAGTGTCATCAGGAAGCACATCCTGCTCGGATCCTTCCTGGAGAGTGTGTCGGTATTGTGTGACCAGTCCAGTTGTTGTTGATGTGGACCCCAAGGTACTTGTAGGAGTCCACTATCTCTACTTCTTTACCCTGGATGGGGATCGATCTCCTCCGATTCTTCCGGAAGTCCACAAACACCTCCTTGGTCTTGGAGATGTTGAGTAGGTGGTGGTTCTGGTTGCTCCACTCTACAAAACTCACGATCAGACCTCTGTACTCCTCCCTGTTGTCATTGTTGATGCATCCAACCATGACATCCAACAATGAGTCATCGGAGAACTTCTGGAGGTGGCAGCTGCCAGAGTTGTACCGAAGTCAGAGGTGGGGATGGTGAAGAGGAATGGAGACAGGACAGTACCTTGGGGCACTCCTGTGTTGTATGCCATGGCCTCAGAAACACAGCCATCCACCCTAACATACTGCCGCCGTCCTGTGAGGTAGTCCAGGATCCAGGCAGTGATGTCAGGGTGAAGTTGCGTACTCAGCAGCTTGTCCTTGAGGAGGGTGGGTTGGATGCTGTTGAAGGCACAGGAGAAGTCAAAGAAGGTGACGGTGCTTCCTGCACCCTCAAGGTGGAATGGGGCCCTGTGAGTGAGGAAGATGATTGCGTCCTCCTCCACTCATGTGCTTCCTGTATGCAAACTGCAGAGGGTCCAGGGAAGCAGATAGCCAGTCTTTCAGGTTCTATTAGCACTACTCATATGCTCTATTTGGAGAGCATACCGTAGACAAAACTCAGTTTTGCAATTAGGAGTCAATTTTGCAATGGCTCTACACCTGTGCATAGGTCAAGAGGAACACTCCTTTTTTTTTCGTGGAAATACGATTTTCCTTTGTCAAATCTTGCCGGCCTGCAAATGACAATATAGCTAGATTTCTAAAGATTGACATTCAATTGGGTCCTGGAGAGGTACTGACACCACATAAACAAGGATTGGTGATCAGTGTTCATGAAAGACTTAGGGAGGGAACAAGTACACAACATAAAGGCTCTCTCCTTATCAATCAAGACTGCAACTGAGAATTATTCTTGGCATATATTTTTATTCTCAAATGAAATTGCCAATGCAACCAGATGTAATGACGTGGGCTGTTGATACCAAGACTCTGCCCCTGACTGAGCTTGCTGATCCCAATGGAGAAGCTTGTAGTTGTTGTCAGAGGAAGAGGCTGAATTTTCAAGATATTTCCATTGAGCAAAAGGATGTGAGCAGGAGAACCATCATTTACCCTGGAGAAGAGGTGTACCAGAGCTATGTTGGTCCATCAGCTATATTCTGGATAATAGAGCAAGAATTTTGTTATTTTGCAGTGAAAGGCAGTGAGAATAAAAGGCTATTCTATTCTATTCTATTCTATTCTATTCTAGGAAAATGTTCATGATATATTCACATCCCTTTTGCCAATGTACCATTATTTGGTTTAGTCTTTTGTACTGGTAATTGTTTCTTTTTTTGTTACATAAGCATATTGCATTTTTGGTCACTTTCTGTAATTGCTTAACGTGTTTTCAGGGGGTTGCAGGCTTGATTTTTAATGGAGTCCCTGGAAATGAATACAATTACCTAGAACAGTAAAAAATAGGATTCATTCCAACTGGAAACAATATTGTTTCAAAACACCAAACAGAAATAAATATTTTTTTAGTCATGTAAAGGTTTTCTCAGAGAAACAGCATTTCAAACCAATCATAAATGCACTTACAAGGCTACCCTTTTCAATCCCTCATTTAATTTAGAATTAGACACTTGACTTTTTGCTGGCTGTTTAGACACACTTAATTCCATCAAGTCCATTTAAATTCAGATAAACTTTTGACCTTGGAATGTATCCTGCTATTGCAGAGCTTATATCATAAGAGATTGCTTTTTATTTCACTATACATTTATTTACTTACTTAATCATAAAAAAAGTTACCCAGAGAACCTCTTCCTTGGTGACTCATTCAGACTGGGCACCAGATGCATAGAACTGATCAAGTTTATGAAAAGAATTACTGGAAACATAAATAGGTTATACTACCATAAACAAACTTACAAAATACATCAAATGGAACTTTACTGAGGTTCATAGCAGCCGCTTATATGGGACATTGTGTTTTTGATCAGTATAATGATGTTTCCTGAATATCCATGAATCAGAGTCACAAGCATTGAAGGAATTACATCTATATACAATCAACTATTTTTCAAACAACATAGCACACCATGATATACAGACAAATAAGCACAGCACACAAAGCACCATTCCGCGGTACAGGTAGCATAGAATTGCTTATTGATACTGCATTAAGTGCAAATTACACAAAACCTGTTTTATATGTTCTCGGTTTTAATATTTCAAATTGTTAGTTTAAATCCCATTGTTTGATTTTTTTTTTATAATTTACATAACATTTAGATTGCTGATATTGCAAATATATTCAAGCAAAGTTTTGTAAACTGTAAACTCATCTTAAGCCAGCAAAAAATGGGGGCCAGCTTTTCTAAGTGCAACAAGTATGCTTGGAGCATTGCTGCTGCTGACACATCAAATAGTACTGGTCAAAACATTACAACTGTCTACTATTATCAATAAAGATGCATCAAACTGCAGACTTAATGTTCTATATGTTTCAAAGGAATCATTTATTTTGACCATGTAATTTAAATTTATGAGAGGACTCACTGCAGGACAGTCCAAGCTGATATACAAGAGGCATGGATTGCAAATGTGTTAGGAGGACAAATTATTTACACCACTTTGCAGTTAGTACAATACATTGCAATAAGTGTATTTGTGTCATAATTTTGACTTAAACAAAACTCAAGCTGACCATTTTTGTTCAACACTTGTAATATTTAAAGCTGAGGACCCACATTTGAGCTGCATAATCATTCTATTACATATGCAACAGTATTCTAATTCAGTTGAGTACATTATGAAACAGATAGTCCCTTAGCAACCAGACACTTTGATGTTAGAAGATGTCTGGCTTTACACTAGCAAAGTCATTGCAATTAATTTTATTTATATAAAGTGTTTCAATGACACCAGGAAATGTTGTACCTTTTTTAAAACTGAGGAATCCTATAACATACTGCACGAAAAAACAATTGTGTGTGACACATTTTACATATATATATATATATATATATATACATATATTTATAGCTGCCATACAGTTCCAGTCAACATTAGACTTATTTTTGGAGATTTGAAAAATACATAGAAGTTAATGACATACATACAATAAATCTCTCAGATGAGTAAAAATTTCAGGATAAATCGTCAAAAGGTAAAGCACATCCAAGTGGCCTCCAGCTTGTCATGTTTTTAGCAGTAAAAACATTCACCTTATTTTGCCAACTTGGCAGACGGAGGTCAGTTTTATTGCTGGTCAAAGCAGTTCTCAATACGTTTTACTTTATTCCCATTAAGCTTTATTGTGTTATTGATGGCATTATATGAAAGCAATATCTCTCCTCAGCTCTTAATGTGCTGTTTGAAAGATGAGACTGTAGCATTAATCCCACCTGTTTCACCTCAAGTCACAGTGTGGGTGGGGTGAAAGTTCTCTTTGCACACACATGCTTGACTGCACACTTGTGTCAGTTCAGATCTGCGTGTGAAATTAACTCCAACCACAGAAAGCTTGAGGATTTTTTCATTTTCATATTTTTTTCCTAGCTTCTTAACTGTCTGTTTAATTGACAACAAAATTAACTGTTTATTTTTAGTCTTAGAGAATACAAGCTTTACCTTCTCATTGTTTTGATATCGTTATTATTAGAAGGGTTTGTGTCAATGCCGTTTTTTTATGTGCATATTTTTGGATTCCTCTCTTTTCTGCCTGTCTTCTCTCCCACAATGTATTCTCTTTACTCATACCTTTGCAGCTTTGTTTTTCAATTTTCAATTTCCTTTATTAATTAGCCAATAGTACTTTTCTGACATTGCATCAAAAACGAGCAGAAGTGGAGAAAGTGTGAATAATGATACATGTGTACACAGTTTCTACACTATTTTATACCAGCCTCATACACATCAGTAAAGACCATTGACATTCCAAAGCCGAAATGTATCTGTTGATATCTTGCCAAATATACAGAAGTGTGGTTGCTTGTTGACCTTGCACTTGCTTTCCATTATAATTGATTTCGCCGTTTTAGACAAAACCTGATATCAAATGAATTTTGTTGAACAGATTGCAGTTTGCTTGATAACAGTTCTGTAAGCCAATTTGCAAGTGGAATTAAAGAAATACTGTGCCATCTGTCTTCTTTCTAGGCCAAAGGTTGCTATTTTAGAAGCAATTTGCTTTGGTCCCATGGTCACAGTGCTGAATTCAAATATGCCTGTTATTTCTGTTTGTTGTTCTTCACATATGTTGTCAACGCACTCCCTCTTTCAGACCTCTGGGGGAGAAATAGTGACTGAAAAGCCATCAGTCTATGTGGTTTATTTTGAATGTAAAACTATCAAGTCTGTATTTGAATTCAACACTATTGTGACACTTAAGGTGTCCTTTGCATTTGTTGCAGATATATCATGTGTCATAAAATATTAACATCAATTAGTCATTTAAATTTAAGGTGTAAGTTGGGTTGTCAGCATTAGCAAACAAAAACAGTTACTGTATACTGAGTATAATTGCACTGATAAAAAATTGTTATTGAAGAGCTGTAATCAGTATGCGGACATACAGTTTTAACTAGCACATTAAGTGAAGGGTTCAATAATTCATATAGAATATGCCTGAAGCTGTTTCATATTCTCATTTAGAATGTATGTAGGGTTCCTATATATTTATGTATCTGTATTCATATGTGTTTCTACCTGAATGCATGAATATTAAGTGAACAATACAGATGTAGATCTTCCATTGCATTTCGATTTATTTTGTTTTATGCTTTAATGTATTTTCCACAGTTGGCTAAGATGTGTGTTCCATATTTCTTGATATTGTACATTCTCACCCTAGGGTAGCTATCATGACTTATAAAGCCTGGTCACAATGCTTATTAAATAACCGCTGCAGCTTTTTGTCTGAGCAAATATAGATGGAAATCCCCCATGAATCTTTATTATACAAGTTTCAGTTGGGTTTTTCTCAATGTTTCCTATTTTCTTGTTGTTTTTTTTCTCCATTTGCTCCATGTTCTGTAGCTAACTCAATTAAGGGAGTACAAGACATTTAATCACAAAATTGTATTCACTTTTCGAACAATCTTGGCGATCAAGGAAGCCATCACAAATTTGTAACACAATTAGCCATCTCTATTGGCTATATTTTTGATGGATAACTTTGTGATTTTTTTTTTTGTACATCACTTCTCAGGGAGCATATTATGGTGGAATCCCAGAGGGTCGGAATCGCTTATTTTCTCTGATGCTATTTTGAACACAGTAGGATTGGACACAAGGCATGTTGCTGGTTAAAGAGGCGGATTACCTGTGGAGGTATTTCAATGCTGATTTCTCCTCCATAAGAAGCCATTAGCCTCAGGGGGCAGCAACAAGGTCTGCCCATTATTCAGGGACAAGGTGGTGGAAATGGAGAGGGATAAGACACAATGTGCTCAGGGCCAAGCCTCTCACTCCTCTGACCTGCTTCTCAAATGGCTTTTCCACACTCTCATAAAAGCCATTGCGCTGCATTTTAAAGAATAATAGAATTGGTGCCTCCTCCCTGAGAAACAATTTTAGCTTTGTAATTCTTTGTCACCAGGGCATTTCTTTGAAGGTGACTTTACTGCAAGTTTTCGTTTGCACCTTTTACACCAAAAATTGCTATAAGAAAAACCAAGTGTCTGATAAGGGCGCAACGTGAGCAGAGCTGCCTTTTAGCATTAAGAAAAGGTTGTTGAAAAGGTGTTTGACATGTACGGTACATGTGTGTTTGAGGCATGACTAGGCATCCATAATATTTTCATCTGTCTTTGATTCTCAGATTTCAGCTTATTTTGACAATTTTAGTTCATGCTATCTCTCATCCCATTTTTATACGAGGAAAGAACCTAGGCAGAGAAAAATTGAAACACATATACCGTGTGTGTGTGTGTGTGTGTGTGTTTGTGTTTAGCATTTTATCCTTTGCTACTTTGCATTTAAACTTGAAAAAAACTCTAATTTTTTTCTGGTGAAAATCAAATTCACTTAAATTGTTTTTTTCTGACCAGAACTCCTGTTACTTACCTCACATGTGGATATTCCATGCATAATTCTGTTGATTACTATGCTGTGTGGCAACAAGACACTCCAGTTTGATTCCTTTTTTATGTTCCCTGATTTCCTTCCACAATTCAAAATCAGGCCTCAGACTCAAGGGTTTAATTGGAAATTGGTTCTGTTTCTGTACGGTCCCTGTGACCGACTGGCGACTGGCCCAGGGTGAACCCTGCTTTTTGCCCAGTGTGAACGGAGATTGTAGAGAAGTATCCCCCTCAAGCCTGTGTGTAAGATTGTCAGTGTAGACAATGAACAATTTGTTTTTTGTATACAGTACATTTGATCTAAAGATTACAGCTAGATTTTACATGATTATTCACGCTGCCCAATTTTGCAGAAAACAGCCTATTTAACTTTGAACATGATGCCTTTGGTAAGGATCCTATAATGTACCATATGTTTTGTTGCTCTGGACCTGGCTGGGAGTTAATCAGAGAAAACTGGCCATCAGTGATAATCATCAGGACAGAAGGCTGCCTTCCACACACATATGACACTGAACTACATTCACACATAGTAACAAACACATGCAACACACAAAATCTCTCTTTCCATGTAATATATGTAATAAAGTGTACAGAAATGAAAAGGATATACAGATATAGAATGTGTTTCCAAATAATTGCTCTGATGTACCCATTCATGAAGTGTAATGGTATTATATATAAAGTAGTCTGAAAATTATTGTAATTCATCATAACCAATAGAGAAATAAACTTCTCCAATGAAGCTTTTTCATAACAAACAATGCTGACTTCCGTTCATGACAGGTAAGTGTTGACCAGCTTTGTTTATATTTATAGAGATAATTTTGAAATTGTCGCCTTTGTAATCTGCAGTCAAGGGGCTTTAGAGAAATATCACCTGGTGCATTTCCTCATTTCTATTCTAAGCAGAGCACACTTTATGTTTATAGCAGAAAACACACTCCTTTCCTCCTCTAATACCCAGGGACCATGAGATTGCTCTTATTAATCAGAGCAGTGATAATGAGCAGTGAATAATAACTATGAGCAGAGACTTCCTGAATGCACTGGGTTGAGGGAATAAAGGGAAAACGTACCTTCTTCTCAAGAGAGGTATTTATTTGAGATTTGAGGATTTTAATGTGTCTACTGTCATCTCTTGAGACTCAGTGTTGGTATTTCTGCCACTGACCTTATCCTTACCTTGTGCAGTACCAACTACAATTTCTTTTCTCACCCTACTCCTTTATTCCTGTGCTGCGAAAAGAGTTAAGTGTGTTTCACAGTACAACATTCACCCATTATTCCTGTGCTGGGAAAAGAGTTAAGTGTGTTTCACACCCATTTAACCTGTAACTTGGCCTAACTCCATCTGCGCCAGCCCACATAATGAAGCCAAAAAAGCCAAGGTTTGTGGGTTATCTAGCTGGCACTGTTTGAAGATCTTTGAACTCAGCATGTGATTCCAGATTCCAAATTTTGCAAAGGAATTAATGACTCAAGACAATTGGTCGCATTGTGCTGAAGCATATGCGGAAAAATTTGGCTACTTACTATTAATGTTCATTCTTCACTCCTGAGGTATAAAGCAAAATGCATTTTCTTGTCTCTGTTGTGAACTGTGTAATTTTCTTTTTTTTTACAGTCTACTCTTATTTCATCTCTTTTAAGAAGGATATACATGTCAACTATTTTATTTCTGAATGTGCTGATTTTCCAAGCTATGACATCTATGTGTCAGATATTTTTGGTATTATTTATTTATTTATTTGATTTTTTTTTAAATTATAAATCATTTGTAGTGTCCTCAGTTGGAGCAAGAAGGAACAAGAATGACATTCTCATCATTTCAATGTCCTGCATGCTAATTCTCCATTCTTCCACCCATCAATCCATTGTCTACCGCTTATATGGGATCGAATCATAGTGGCAGCAGCCGAAGCAGAGGGGCCTGACTTCCTTCTCAGGGGCCACTTGGCCCAGCTCTTTCAGGGGGATCCTGAGGCATTCCCAGAACAGCCTAGAGACATAGTCTGTCCAGTGTGTCCTGGGTCTTCCCCAGGGCCGCTTCCTGGTTGGACATGCCCGAAACACCTCACCAGCAGGCATCCTAACCAGATGCCTTAGCCACCTCATCTGACTTCTCCCCACATGGAGGAACAGCGGTTCTGCTAAGAGCCCCTTCCAGATGGCTTAGCTCCTCATCTTATCCTGAAGGAAATGGCAGAAAAACCTAATTTCAGGTGCTTAGATCTGCAAAATTGTTCTTTTGGTCACAACCCACAGCTTGCAACCATAGCTAAGGGTAGGAACATAGATCAACCGATAAATTGACTGGAGCAGAGTCCGCATTACTGCTAACGTTGCACCATTCCGCCTTTTGATCTCTTGTTCCATCCTACCCTCACTTTGAAGAAGACCCCAAGATACCTGAAGTTCTCCACCATGGTTTCCAGTTGGAAATGGGTGGAGTGCCCACTCCACCCATTTCCAACTGGAAACCATGGTCCCGGATTTGGAGGTGCTGCGTCTCATCCCGATCCCAATGCAGGCAATGCTCTGGCACGATCATACAAGGACTGAATAGCCTAAATGAAAGAGTTCGGTACCCCATAGTATCGGAGTGCCCCCTCATAGGAATACCCTGTGGGACATGGTTGGATGCCTTCTCTAGATTCACAAATCACATGTAGACTGGTTGAGCAAACTCCCATGTGCCCTCAAGGACCCATCCCAAGGGTGTAGAGCTGGTCCACTGGTCCATGGCCAGGACAAAACCCCATTGCTCTTCCTTGATCGGAGGTTCAACGACCTGTCATACATTCAGCTCCAGCACATTTCCAGGGGAGGCTGAGGAGTGTGATCCCCCTGTAGTTGGAGCACACCCTCCGATCCCCCTTTTTGAAAAGGGAGATCACTGCCAATCTGCCAGTCCAACGACACTACCCCTGCCTTCCAGTGCCCTCCACTACCCCTGCCTACAACTTCCAGAGCCTTTGGAGCCAAGCAAAGCCCCATGGGTGCAGACCCAGCCATCAGGCACTCGCCATCGAGCCCCGTCCCTGGGCCTGGCTCCAGGAAGGGGCCCCAGTGACTTGCGTCCAGGCAAGGGAAAATGAGGTCCATCATCTTTTTCCTCATTTGGGGTCTTCTTGAGCCACGCTTCGCCTGGTCCCCCACCCCAGGATCTCATGTTTATCACTGATAAAATGAGGAATGAACAAAGGTTAGAGTCGTGCTCATCTCCTCTATAACCTCTTCAACTAAAAGTTAGACGGTTGATTCCAGTTATTGGAACCTGATGAGGTCACTATGTTTTGGAACCTTATTTGTGCATTTGTTTTCATTTACATGATTAATGTAGTTTAGATTACCACAATATTTCCCTTTTTCATTCCCTCGAATGATGACTTGGTATGTTTAAGACTTTGGAAGATGTGATGGATGGGATTTTGATTGGAAATGAGACACTTTGATTACTGTCTGCCATCATGCATCTGGAGGGACAATGAAAAGTGAGTGAGTGAGAGAAGAAGGAAAGAGACAGAAGTCACTTAATGGCCTCTTTACCAATGTCATGAATCTTAGATATGGAGGTTTTTTTTGTGTGTTGGGGGTTTTATTTTCTCAAGTACAGGTTTTTTTCAGAATTCCCTCCTCTCAAAAAAAAGAAAACATCCATCAAAATGCATCAAAGAGATGGATGGATGAATCAGTGAGCGGATATACCTTAGTTTCTTTAGTATTGTAAATGATCAACTTTAAGGTATTTGCAATTCCTGTTAGCTTTTCTCTGTGGTGTTTTTTTATGTTCTTTGTTTATTCTGAGCCAAACTCACTCTTTGAGAAGTAAATATCCATTATCCAGGTTGTGGAACTAATTGACATTTTAATGATGTGGTCAATTTTTCAGCCTTTTTGCACTTAAATCAAGCTATTATTCAAAGTGTGTGTAAATCAGGATTTGTGTAAATCAATGATTTGTGTAAGTCATTGTGTCTCTTGCTCTGGTCAAATTGAGTAATCAAGATGATTTATTTCAAGATTTGCTCTCCTACCAATCTTTGGAAAGGAAATGGCTCACATCTGCTTTATCATTTATTCAGTTGGAGATCCACAAGTTAGTAGTTGGAGAAGGGGGTAGCTGAAAAAGCATTGATTCCCCTATCACCACCCTTTAAATAGCAGTGACACCCTATTTACTTACAAAACGGTATTAATCATTTCTACACATTAAGGACTTGTGACAGGACATTTTGCTCCAGGCAGTATCCCTATTTCATGTCATATTATGTTTTGTTTTGTTTTGTTTTGGTCACCTTGGATTGAAACAAGGAGGCACTGCCTCCAGCAGCTGCAATTAAAAAAAAAAAATGTTTATCAGTGCATAATGTTTCTACAGCCGAAACATCATGATTACGGCTCAATTAACAGAAGCCAACTCATTTATTTTTAGGTTTAGCCTTGGGTTCTGTTCATCATCTAAGTCAAATATTACAGCAAGAAAACAATAGGAAAACAAGTCTTGTATGAGAAGACAATGGGTGTGTCTAGATACACTGTATTCTGTGCTTCTCCCAATTTTTGGAGTTACTATCTCACAGTTTACAAGAAAATAACCCCTAACTATCTGATTTATACCAGTGTCATAATTTGATGTTTGGCACATGCTAAAGACACACATATTGTTTTTTTCAGATAGCAATAAAAAGTGAACGGTCAAATAACTGCCAGTTGTGTGTTTTATAATTTTTCTCATGCAGCTATATTTCAATCATAAAGCACTTGTCTTTTGATTCAGATCTGTCACTTCACAACACATGACATGTAGCGAATAGGAGTTGAAATGTGGTGAAAGTTTTGTCACTCTCTCCCAGTTTATATTTGTCAGTATGATGTGCCTTGTCTGTGCTTTACAAAGCAACTAATCTGTTATCCCGGAGAGGGATAGATCTAGCATTCTGTGTGCATGTATGGTATGTACATGTCTGCAAGTACTGTATGTGCATGTGCACCTTTTCCTCTCAATTTCATCATTTGCCTTTCATGGATTTACTGTGAACATGGAAATGGCAAGATAGCCTTTTGCTCACTGTAACTTGCAGTGCTATTATCTTGATTTGGATGGGACTAATACTTGGATTATTCATATTTGCAGATGAAAAACTTCAAGTTATTCCTCACCTTGTTCCCCCTGATCCAGTCCTGAATATCTGTTTTTTAAGTATGCCTGTAATTTAGATTCTGACATCCCCTTGGTTATCTCACCAAATGGATGTATTGTTCAACATGAGTCTGGGTCTGCAAAACATGGCCAGTGTCCCTGGGACTGTTATTTTCCTACCGGCTCCTTGCACTGAAAAATGAAATTGCATTTACTCTGTTATTACGCTGCAATGACAGAGCAAAAGGTAATCCCTGTTCATGAATCCTTGGCGCTCTTGTGTAATAGAAAATTATTTAACTCTTCATGTTTTCTTCTGTTTCTGCTATATGATTAGTTATGTTATGGAAGACTATATTTTTGCAATTGATATGTTGGGATGATGTATTTGGGGAAAATCATCAATGGCCTCTCCTTTTGCAGAATCTATCGAATACTTTGCTGTTTCAGCACCTTGCTAATTCTAATGATTTGAAACAATTCTTGACCTTAGACAACTAACATTTAAATTTCTCAGTAAGCATTCACTAGCATTACTTTTAGATTAAATGTAGACATGTAGAAATGTAGAATTAGATCTGTCTTGGTTCTGTTTTATCTATTTTGATTGCTAACAAATAAGGCCATGAATTTGTAGGTACTCTCTTAAATCACAACTTTTTCAGTTCATTTCTGTTTTCTTATCTTTCAACTACAGTTTGTGCTCACTTGTTGAAGGATAAAAAGAAGTATTTGTTCATTTGTTTTGTTTTGTTCTTTGTTTCACCGCAATCCTGACAGTTCATCAACTACATTTTAGACATATTGTATTCTTTCACAACAGTGGAAATAGATAATAGGAGATGCGGAATTACTGATGAGTTGCACTATAAAACAAACTTGTTATATTCAACCTGCACTGATGAGTAGCAGAATTTTCTCTTTCCTTTTAGTTAGTGGCGATATACTTCTTAAACAGATGACTACTTGTACCCCCGCTTATTTTTCTCTTACTGTAATTCTTCAGATATACAAGGGTTTTTTTTTCCCAACATGGACTTTCATACGTTTGTTTTTTCTCAAATTCTTTCCCTTCCATCTACTGAGCTAAGTCAATTGCCCAAAATGTGTTTGTTTTAATTTAGTTTTTTCCTGCTGTCCCACTTAGCCCATAGATGCATGATATTTTGTGGTCTAGTCTCATCAGACTTAACTACAGTATTGAAAATTTTGCATGGTCATTGATTTCAAGTCTCTGTGTATTTGTGGTCTTGAAACTTTTAATATACTGACTGAAAGGTAAAAGCTTATCACGTGAAATTTACCATTTCTGGGCTACACATTCTATCTAAAAATAAAGTATTCTTAATCATTATCTCCAAAGATTTATTCTGTTGTGAATTGAGCGACTTACTCGAGAACAATGAAGATTGTGTCTATTCCCCAAATACTTTAAATTATACAATCCTGACCATTACTCTAACAACCATTTCTCTTTGTCAGCACATTGCTCTTTGCCCAGAGTGGAAGAAGCCATTCTGCTGGCTGTCAACACACAGAAAGATTCAGTACTAATCTTGTCTGGATGATGGATCTAGACTAGTCAAAGTGTGCTGACTCCTCACTGACCACCTCTCCCTCACCACCATATGTCAGCCCCTTAGCCCAAAAGCAAGCGCCGCCATGATGGATTGGGCATCCATCCCTCAGCTCTGCACATTTCCCCCACCTCCACCCTGCAGGGCCTTTGTCAGTCAGGCCACTGGTGGTTACACACAGTTTGACACTGCAGAAAAAAAATCAGGTAAACAGGACAGCCATATTGTTCTCAACTTACCTACTGTCATTCTTCTAGGGTCACTTACAGTTTACAATGATCTGAGCTGATGGAAGCAGACTGGGAGTGATTGATCTGTCAGTTTTTTTCTTTTAAATTCGCTTCCTTTAGATTCTGTCATGCCAATATATTATTAACTAAAAATACGAGATGTTTTAATCGATTTATACCACCTTCATGGTATTGTAATAAATGTCATCCGTAAATCAAAGAGGACCAAATTTCATACATCGAGGATATTTTGTTATTGTCATAACCTAGATTATTCCAAATACGTTCAGCCCTTATAGTAGTTTTATAAAAGCCTACCATTTCTCATTTAACACATCAAACACCAGATGTTTTTTTTTTAGTTGAGAGATGTGATTGTTGTGGTTTCAATTAATCAAAAAAGAAGCCAAACACAAAGAGAACAAACCTGGAGGAATTGAGCAGTGTTTGTGACCGTAAAGATTTGTGGAATGATCCATTTCCATTGAAGTAGACAAGGTAACCTGTTTAATATTCTCTCAGATGTATTTCAAATTAAATCTGTCTTGGTTCTGTCAGTATCATTTTTTTTGTGGCAACATGGGATATATATCCCATGTTGCCACTCAGTGCTATGATTTCATCCTACACATTCTGCATATGTTTATGTAAATATGTGTTGTAGACCAGGGATGATATTAAATGCTATTTATGAGATCCAGTTAATGGCATAAAGGATAATTTAAATAAACAAATAAAAAAGTGAAATGAAGCATAGTAATTATAAAGAGAATAAAGGGCCATTCTTCATTTGCATCTAATTCTCAAATGCTCTTTAGCAATACAATAAATATATTATTTCAGGTTTCATGTGTTGTTCAATATGTTTTTGTTTCCAACAGCTTTTTCTGAAAGAGGTAGTTAAAAGGGATGTGTGTGTCTGCCAGATAGTCTTTTGGGTAAGTGACGTAGCACACACAAGAACAACAGTCAAGAGATCTGACAATGAGTGAAGCTTATCTGATTTATGAAAATGTTTTAATCAGTCGTGAAATTGATCTAAAATTTACCAAAGACACAGCACATATTTCATTGCCATTTGATATCATGTGGAAAACAATGTTTCATGCATATGTATCTTTCAAAAATGCCACAAAATGATATGGCCATGACAATACAACCAGTAAGATTAAATCTTAACTGTTCCCACTGTATGCACAAATGTTCCTCTCACTGTTCCTTATACCAAATCATACAACCCGATTATGGAAATTATAAGTATTTTGGTCATTCCTTTAGCTAAACTTGGTCCAATAATGACCGCTGGATACAAGTTTTGGGTCCTTGAGCAAATGGGCCTTAATCTTCTGCCAGCTTAAACAAGTTATCATCTTAAAGCACAGTCACCGTCATCTTGAGCTTTGCAGCAGTGCTTAAATTAGTTGTACTCTGCATTAAACAGATGTAACCTGCAGTTTCTAATTATACATCACATTTGGTACTTTGATTCATTATGGCAAGAACTAAAGGTAAGTTCCAAATTGAATAGGGAAAGCCTGGTCAGTGCACCAAAGTCTTTATGACCTTAATCATGACCATGATGGAAAATGCTTATTTGCATATGGAGCTTTAAAACTCTTGAACTGATGCAGCAAAAGACAATGCAAAGAACCAATACAGACTATTGATACAAGAGTATTGTTGATTTTTTTTCATTAAATTGAAAATGCTACAAAATTACAAACAAATTCATAAACAACGCCGAAGCCAACAAAATTAGTGATGCACTGTCTTGTACAGATTAATATGAATTATAGCGTGGATGAAATATTATAATATTATAACTCAGTATGAACCTATATAGTTCTATAGTAGCATCCATAGTGGCCCACCAAATCAACACAATATAAAGAATAAGCTCTATAACTTGTTTTGACAGATAGTATTAGCAGATATTATTTTTATATACTTGCATAAGAATGCCATAACTTGTGTATTTAAGTGCAGTAGCAATGAATGTAGTCTAATCATCCTGTCAATCAGTGTTTATGTAGCAACCTTTTTTCTGAAGACTTGATGGATCACATATACAGTGATATGATCGTGAATATAATGACCCTTCCCTTGAGGCCACTCTGAGATGTTACTCCATTAAGAACAGGTAATTCCTATTTAACTCTCAAGTGGAATAAAAGTGTGCCTCCAAATTACAGGATTTTTCTTTCAGGCAACTGTAGATCCCTTAGAATGGTATATTACATTGAAACCATTAATGAATACATGGCGCTCTCCGTGGCAGACGTATTTGCTCGCTCCACAGTTGCATTCTGACCAAATGCACTGCGGACAGCAAAGTAAGAATTTCATTGTATGGGGAAATACTTTTCCACACTTGACAATAAATGCTTTGAATCGTAAATCTTTTTGAATCTTGAAGAAGTGATTGTGAAATTTGATTACTTACACACAGTTTAAAATTAAAGTCAGTCATTTATGTTTTGTGAAAACAATGATGATCACTATTATTCATGATTTTTTTTTAAAGAACTGTAAATTTAGGAAAAGGTTGATAATCTTGTATGGTAGCCTAGGTATGTTGTTTTTTTTCAACATTGTTTTTAGTTCTCAGTGCCTTGAAATCCCAATGCCAATATGTACCAGTTGTTTCTGTCAGTAACGCAATTACTTACACACTAAAGTAAATAAACACTTATTTTGAACAACTAGAATATGAATACTGTTAATTATAAATAGATAGATGGCAATGATAAAGTTAGTATGCAAATGCAGCTCAATTTTTGAAAATACTGTTTGTATTATCTATTTTGACTGAGCTTAGGCACACCATAGAAAAAATATGGCCAACCTATATATTCATTTATATATTTATCTCTATTTATAGCAAATGGAATTTAAATAATAAATGTTTCTCTCAAAATATTACAGTATTTTACTGCTAATGTGCAATGTTTCAATTATGTCAGCTATGAAATCAAACATTTTCTGATAGATAAGCTGAAAAAGAGCAATTTCATATTGATAGCTATGCAATTCTGTTTTTTTTTCTATTATCATTGTTATTTTCTATTTTTTTTTGTCCCCAGAGGAGCCCTTCTTATCCCAAATCAGATAAGTTAAAAGTGGAAGTTGGAAAAAGTCTATGAAGTGTGTAATGAGGTGATACCTGATATTCTCCTGGGCCTGTGTTGCATCAGGCTGAAAGGCCTCCATCTGTCAGGGGCCACCCGTGGCTAATCTCCCTCTGCATGCTAGGAGCTGATCTCACTCATCTCCAACCTGAATTATTCATTATTCACACATAGACTCTTGCCCACACTGAACTCTATTTAGTCAGAGGAAAATACCTTGCTCTTCAAGACAAACACGAAGGCTAACTTAAGTGTGAAGTAGCTGTTACGGCCATCAGTGTTTCACTTACACCTTCTGCTACTCCTTTATGCTGTTCGGATGACTAAATGGGGAAATGGTCTGTGGAAAATGATCATCAATGCAGCTGGCTCAGTGACAAAAGAGGGACATTTTCTCTCTCGGTCTAAAGAAAGCGAACATCCATTCAACCCTTGCACAATTCCTAAGTCTCTTTATTCATTACATTACACGTCTTCATCTGTTTGGATTTCAAAAGATTTATCTTTTCTCTTCCATTTTTGTGAGTTTAAGTGTGATCTTTTTACTCACTCTCCATGCCATAATAGTTATTTCATTTCACTTCTGATTTAAAGTAAAGTTCAATTCATTACTTTGCCTTATCAATATGCACGTCTTCACTCATCCATAGTTATCTCCCAAGCTTGTGATAATAAAAGTTATCAAATAAACAGACAGATTATACATCCTACCATTGTAGAAACAGGTGTTTGGACATTGGTATTGAGGTCATCACTGTAGTTTACTTTCCACTTATGTTATTGCTTTTATTGGTCACCAAAACAAAAAGAGCAATTTAAAATGATAATGAAGCACTTATTGTCTTATGAGGATGGGAAATGTAGCGTGTGGTACAAGCTGAGTCGTAAATCTCTGGATGTCACCCGCGGCATATAGATGGATCTCCTCTCCTGTGGTTGTCTCTAGCCCCATAGAATGCTGTCTTGGCAGACTAATGAACATGGAGCGTCTGGAGAATGGTAAACAAGTGCCTGATTAATTGGCCTTGTTCTTCCATTATTTTAGCTGTGGAATACAAAGTGTCCTACAATTGAGCATTTTCTTTTTTTTTTTTTTTTGACTTATATACTATCTGCCACGCTCCCCTTAAATCTGTTTGGCCTCTTTGACAAGAATATTAAAGGTAAATAGCCCCCCAAAAAAGAAAATAAAACATAATGCTCTGAAGGGCCCAAACAAAAGCGGTTTTAGGTGCATAGGTAAAGACAAATCATAAAATGTTTTGTATTGTGTTTATTTAATTCTGATCAATTCAATTAATTCATTATTTAACTTCCACATCTGATGCACAGAACAGACTTAAAATTTCTTTTGTAGCATAAAAAGGAAAAAAAAAAACAATCTAATCTCAAATGTGACATGTCCTCAATTATAATTATTTGCAGTGGTATCATGTTACATTGAGGTATATTTATAACAATCCACCTGCACTCATATCTTATTAGATTTTATTCCATTTATTTTTATTATTTTATTCTATTCAAGTACACCCCCTAGAAGGAATACACCCTATTCATAAGTAGTAAGATCACTGCCCTTGACTACTCACATTTTTATTGGTCATGGTACAAATATTTTTGGCTGCATCATGGCTGTAATTCACAAACAACATGCTTGACAACACCTGACTTTAAGAGAGAGCCTCATCAAAGGACCGAGGAGTGCAACTTTACTGGTTATTTAAACAAGGCAGGCTCTGGTTGGGCAAAAACAAGCAATGGCAATTACACTGGCAATGACAAATGAGTTGTATTTTGCGCAGGACATTGAAATTTTGGCCAAGAGGGGCCTCAGTAATGTCCTGGGCCACTTTGCATTGCCAGAAAAACCTCACTGCATCTTATAACTGCAATGGATTGTCAGGATACTGTTCTTTCTTAAAGTATTTACTCATTCAAAGATTTTCCAACACACCAGTTCCAATTTTCCATTTAGTTGAGATCTGGTGACCGTGAAGGTTTGTGAATTTGACTCATGTCATTATTATATGCCTCAAACTATTCAGTGATAAATCATAGTCTATATACTGTTGAGTTGCAGACATTTTCAGGCTTGTGAATCCAAAGTCATGTTACTTTTGTGGCTCAAATTGATGGTCATTTTGATTGTATTTAAGGGTCTAAGAGTTTAAAATCAGAAACTTAATTTTGAATAATTTTTAATATGACTGAGGCTGACATGTAACAAGTATTTATTAAATATTTTTGATACCCTCGATACATTCCAAGAGAAAATAAAAATGCCTTGAATCCTGTACAAAAAAGAGCTATAACTCAATCTTCATTGTATATATATTTGGTTGATGTATATTAAAGGATATTTGAGACTTTATAAGGTGTCTTTAATCAGCTTCCGCTTTTTCCAAAGCTAATTCCTATTTCTAAATTAAGCGATGAAAGAACACTTGAGCCCTGAAATCTCGACTGCGCTGATTTAGCATATCATTCAAATGTAATAACTTTGAACAACTGACAGAAATTTCAAAAGCATAGCGACATATTTATGACACATTTGCTAAGATTAGCTGCAGTTGATTTTCAAAGATTGAGGAGGCTCAAGGTTACAAGGTCCTCATGCTCTAAAAATTCTTGCAGTTATCTGAAATTTTAACACAGCCCAAAGAGCTCAGGCTCTTGGCTCACTCTCACCACACAGCTTCCTGAATCATTGAGGAGCCAATGGATTATCAATGCATGAGGAAGTCCTCAGTGCCACCACTTTAGAGAAAGTCTTCAAAATGTTTGACATCCAAACAATCAGAACGAGTGAATGTGACTCAAGAATCTGTATTTCTGCAAACTTCAGTGCATAGCCCATGTCGTTTGGAGGTACGGCACAAATTTTTAAAGCCATGGGTGATAATCAGAATTGGCCCTGATTACACTATATTATTGATTTATGTCATTTGATTGGCATTATCTCAATTCACCCCTCTGCTATACCTAATCTGCCCTCATCTCAAATTAGAAAGTCATGTTAGAATTACAATTTGTATGTAATTGCTTTAAGTGTTGAGACTCAAAAGGCAGTGATAATTCATCAAATTTGACTTGCCAACTGTCCATGATGTACATAAAAGGTTGCCTTGGATCTGAGAGAGAAACTGAGGAATAAAAAAAATGCTGATTAAAATCTGGCTGGCGTTAAAACCAGTGATTATGCATGACACAAATGTTTTAGCTCAGTGCAAACATTATGATTTAAAAGTGCTCCTCAGTCTACAAATTATTACTCTTTTATTCACACACACACACACACACACACACACACACACACACACACACACACACACATAATGCTCTGAGAAAAAAAAAATCAATAAAATTCCATGCTGCAACATTCTGTTTTCTGGCAATTTATTACACAAATTTGACAAATAACATACCAGTTCACTAATTCATTCTATCTTTCATCAATTTGAAAAAAATGGGATATACTTTGCTTCGGCAGATTAGACATTAATTTGATTGCACGGAGCCATCCACCCCCACCCATTCCTCAGGAGCAACTAATTCAATCGTATTGGACATCCAAACTGTTATCTACTGTGACATAAAGCATTTCTTTTTATCTCTTGTAACTCCCAAAGCAAAGGCACTGCTCCATTAAAATCACTGCAGAACAGTCATGTACATCAAATGTAACCAGCAAACTGTAATGATAAAATCATAAATCTCCTCAGGCTTGCAGATACCCTAGTTTAGGCAGTAGTTTGAATTAATTTAGTCTCCAAGCTAATCCTTCCTTAACATACTTTACCATGTGAAGTCATCATTGTTGTTAAACATACTGTAGAACAGTGATAGTTTTGTGAATGCATTGTGGGTTTTTTTTAGGTTGAGTCTCCATCTAGGGGTACTACATGGGTCAACAAAGCCATTTGAAGTTATTTATGTGTATGGCTGTTCATTTTGGATTCCTATAATTGTTTGTACAACTGCAGAGGTATTTAAGTCAAAAAACAAATCTGTTTCAGAACCAGGATCTGAACATGACACTGAATGGAAAGGTGAGGTCTGAAACAGCAAAGCTGTATTTCTTTTTCAAACTGCTATCTTGCATTACAGCTCTTGGCAAACACGGTTACAACCACTGAAAATCTTTGATGGATAGAGAACAGAGGCTTGGTTTTCTTACATTGCTTCCTAATGTGTTTCAGAACTTTGGTAAAATGTTTGTAATGCAAATTGGGACACTTCAAAGAATTGCATATTTGCATTTTCAATGGTGAGACATTCCAGCGTTCCTTAAATTTGATGATTCAATTTTGAGCTTAGGCTCCCGTTGCTAAAGTTAGATCTGACGAAGAAGAAAAGTATATTACTTTCAAATATTACATCTCAAATATATTTGACATTGTTAACCCTTGTGTCATTTTTTTGTTTGTTTTTTTTCTCTAAAGCACAGCGTAGTGGAGAATATGTGGCATGTCTGATTTAGAGGAGCAGATTGATTAGTGGTGTGTATTATTCAGTATTTGGGAACCTCAGGCGATGTCTCTCCTTGTGCTGAGATTCAGAAGGCTGGCTAAGTATCATTATTTAGTTCTATAATAGGACTATTGATTATGCTGTAAATGAGCTTCGAGGCTTGGTGTTATTGTCATTTGCTTGTTTTAGTCTTTCAGTAGGTGTTTAAAAAAATGGTAATATTACTTGATGTGAATATATAATATCACCCATAAATCATAACACAGCATATTTGTATGTAACCCCCTCCCTGAACAAGCCAGCTTCTCCTAACCAGGTTAGAATGCTGGTTTAAACTGACACTCCTGCCCTCCTGTGTGCCAGTATTTTCTCAAGCCCTGCTGATTAAGACTAGTATCAGACTAATGATGCTCCCATACTGATTCGCAAGTGTTTGCCTGCCTCTGCCCCTTTCTGAGAGTCATGGACTGGGGTGTGACAGCTGACACAATGAACAGAAAAACAGTGTCAAGGCAGAAAGTGAAGACCTTGAGATGACTATCTTCCTCACTATGCTATATGAATCTCCAAGTTGCTGCCAATTCCTGCAGAGTCTTGACAAAATACAATCTGAGTACATGGATTTTGCTACTCTCTTGTTCCCAGAACAGGTGCCTGTGGGTGAGTCACTCCTCTTGCTTGCTAGAATACATTTTGACTAGGGAGTAATGGCTGTTAAGAGCTTCACAAACATATGCAATGCAATTATGCTCAATTATAGGTGATCAACATTTGCATAATCTTTATCCCGGCTACCCCTTAAGAACCAATCAGATGTTATATTTTTTCAGCATGAAAGTCACATGAATAATTTATACAGTAAAATATATCTATTCTCTGGGTCTTGGTGATCTCAATGGCTATTCAGCCTCCTCAGTCATCTATCATTTATGATGGAGAGAGTTAGGAAGGCTCCCTGATTGAACTAATGAATGCAAATGTTGTGTGAGACTAGCATGGGTCAGTAGCTGCACTTTTCCCTTCCCTTACCTGTTTTCTTCTCTATCACTTCCCTCTAAGTCTATAAACAAATGTGGCATGCCATTTACTCTGTCTCTGAAAAGATTAATTTTCATAAAGGAGGAAAGAAATGGCCATCGCTCAAGTACTTGGGGCACCTGGTGGTGTTTTGACAGTGATGATAAACATACATGTCAGCTCAATTACAATCTCAACCCTCATCTTCTGTTTTATTTAAATGATGGGAATCCTCTCTGTGAGCAACCTTTGTAAGTAAATACATGGATAACTGCATATTTGGATGCACCTGTGCTATCCCTTTATCTATCTAGGACCCTCACATAGTACTTTTGTATTTCAAAGGGTACAAAAAGAGTGTTATTTTCAATAAAAACAACTGAAAATAGTGGAATGCACCACAGAAGATTGCATGAATATCAGTTGTAATTTATCCTTTCATATGTTTTCATTGACTTGTGATTATATTGCTGGCATTGGCCAAAATGCCACTGTGTAGCAAACAATATAATAATAATCTAATAATAATAAATAATTTATCCTTTATTAATCCCCATGGGGAAATTCATTCCGTGCAATTAACCCATCATGGATGGGTTCATCCATGAACCATGAGCAGTAGGTTGCCATCCACCAGGCGAGCTGTTTGGGGTTCAGTGTCTTGCTCAACAACACTTCGACACACTAGGAGCCGAGAATTAAACCAGGAATGTTTGGTTCCAAAGACGATTGCTCAACCTCCTGCGCCCCGCAGACCTACTGTTATCCTTTACTGTTCCTAATAAGCTGTTCAGTGATGGGTAATTACTGATCATCTCATTTTCAGCTGTATTATATTCAGGTTTTAAGAATGTGAGCAAATAACATAGGGGTTTAAAACGTCATATATTGTTTACGCACACTCTTCAGGTATGAAAGCAAAAAATTAATTCTTTTCTCAATCTATTTATTGAATTATTTACATCTAAAAAGAAAAGGATTTCGAATTATTTTTATTTTGAACTAGGTTGCTATAAAAGGAAGAAATCACAATTGTTTCTTCTTAGAGCTTCATACTTCTGTTACCTCCTGTTGTGATTTGTGTTAGACAGACGTGGCACATTATTCGTGTAACTGTTCAAGAAACAAGGCCTGGCCTACTTTGAGTCCATGTTGATTTTAAGCAACTGCCTTTTAAAACAATCACAACGACTGTGGATCTGCGGTAGTGAGATTAATCTTATGCTTGATGGGTGTCTTATAAAACCCAATGGCTTCTGTTCCTGTTTTTGTCAAAAATCAGGTGTAGACAAACCTCAGCAGAGGCCACTTTCGCTGAGCTAATGACGTTAGAAAATTAAGTGGAGGGACTGCTGTGTGTTGAGGAACTGTTAAGCAATAAATTTCAACTGCTATGAGTACCATCGGTGTAGTGCTAATTGCATGTTTTCTTGTTAAATTGAACCATAACACACAAGCTAAAACAAATGAATTACTGTATTGCTACATTGTCATTTTTTACGAACACAGTCTTTAGTTTTAACTTTACTTAACTTTGGTATTTTTCAAGGTAATTGAGTGTTTTCTCAATTAACAATGAGATTATCAGCTCTGCCCGTCCTTTGGTAGTCAGCTTTTCATCTCACTCACAGATGAAATTAGATATTAGTTTTTATCTCTTCCAAAAGATAAAAGGCCCTCAGAGAATTTGATTAATTAAACTAATTGAAAATCTAAACTGTCATGGGCATCTCTTTGCAATTTTTGTTTTTGGTGGTACCTGCAGCTTACTATGTTAATGTCAGCATTGAATCTACTTAGAATGCCATCCATACTCTTTTAATCCATACATTCCAGTTTGATGTGACATTGAAAGCAATGCAGTATTTCTCTCAGTATATGGCTCTTTCCCAGAAAGCAAAGGACTAAAAATATCCACAACTTTTAACTTTACTGGGCCATTTAGACCATGGATCATACTCTGTTATACAGACAAATGGACTTACCCTTTAGTTGTCTCGAAAGTTTGTCTGTGCTTCAATATTCACAGTGGAAAGTCATTTTGTTTGATCATGATGTGGCCAGGGCACTCCTGATGGAGGCAGTATGGTAATATGTCTCATGACTATTCCACAATTTATAGATAAGATCATGCCAAATTTTGAGGTATTGTTTTCCATCTTAAATCTGTGATTTACAGTAGTCACTTGTTTTATTGTTGGTTTCATTTTGGTTTACTTTGGATAAGTCATCGATGCTGCTCTTTCATCCTGCAAACTGTAAAAGAAGATACCGGTACTCACATACACCATACGGCCAAAATATTCAATCCAAATAATCAGAATCTGGTGTTCCAATCACTTCCATGGCCACAGGTGTATAAAATCAATCATGTCTGTGGAGATTCTAAGTCATCCAGGTCATGGTGAATTCTTGTCAAAATCTTCTTGTATTGGCAACTGGTCTTGATTTTCCTCACTTGAAGATGTTTCACCCCTCATCCGAGAGGCTTCTTCAGTTCTCAGAACTCGGCAAGTTTTCGAAGAAAAAACTCAAGCGGCTTATTAGCGTAACAGGGGTGTAATGTCTTTGGGTGGCGCCTTAATTTATTTGGTTTCATGCTGTCCACTGCCTACATTTTTAGACACAGTAAACACACCGGTCTTTCCTCGTCTCCCGCTGTAGTCACAGTGAAGCCAAGCGTTACATAAGCTTCGTCATAATTCCTCGTCTTAGCTTTTGGGTGACTTTCGTTTGTCTCATTATCTCTGTCCCTCACCGCCTCTCTTATCAACACTGTTAAATGTTTTTCCATGGTGTCTCTTGAGGGTTTGTTCCTGCACTGCCCCAGGGGGGCACACCTCACTATTTGAGAAGCAATGCCTTATTCTCATGGCCAAATTCTTTCCCAAGTCCATGGTGAAATTTCCCTCGTCCACTGGCTTGCTTCCAAAGGATGGAGGCAAAACAAGGCAAAGGAGGAAGAGAAATTTCCCATTGACTTGGATTTTTTTAAAGCAAGCAATCTGTGGTGATGATTTGTGTTTTATGTATGTGTGCTGACCTTCTGTTTATCTTACCTGTACACTGTTAATTTGTGTTAATTGAAATGAAGACTTGCTCATGTATGACATTTGATTTAATTAACTTACAGCCATTTAAACTGGAATTCTACCCAGATCATTTCCATTTTCTGCGCAGCGCGATCATCAAGTACTGATTATTAAGAACTTCAGCAGGAGAAGACACCTGCCCTTAACCAGAGGTCGTATTGCAAGTGTGATTATTCCGTCCTCTCTCACAGTCTTCTTTTCATGGAAGTCTATGCTTAGTAGCTGGTGAGAGGAACAAGGTTGCTTTCAAAATTATTCTTGGTAAAGCTTGCTGGAGTGCAATCGGAGAGGAGCACTCAATCTTACAGCTTTAGCATCAGGAGCATAAGTGAAGCCATTTTCACTTTGGCTGACAGCATAAGCAGAAACATTAAAGATTCATTAAGTACTGTCATCTTGTAGCTTATTTTAGAGTGGTACTCTGTTATCTCTCACAGCTTCATCTAAACCATTTCAGATTCCTTTGTTTGACAGTCATTGATTTGAACGTATAGTATCGTGAAAATGACTATTGAACTTGCATTCCAATATAACTGTATTACGTCAAAACAACCCGCATGTCACAAATATATAAATTGTTTATGAATTGTCTTATATATTTGTATTCTTTTACTCATAGATATTTTTCAAATGACCTGCGTAACACCATGAGCACATCTGAAGACCTGTACGTCCTGATGAGACAATGAGTTTGATCAGAATTGCACTTCAAAACAGCTTCTCTTGTTACATCTCCATAATCTTATGCGTTTCAAAAGGTATGCAGAAATTCGAAGCATACATAGGCACCTACTTTTTATCACAAATGAGAGCTTGGCTTTTTGATTCATGGAACAACCATAGTTGGACATTTACTTTATTCAAACAAAAGCGGACTTGGTTTCAAAGAATTACTTATTAATATATTTAATACTGGCAATATAACCCATCTCAAGCATGCTTACCTTCAGAGCTTTTTAATCTTCTTCTCAAAACAATACATTTGCCTTGTCTGACCCTCTCTTGGGCAATAGATTAAATTGTCATTTTCTTTCAAAGCAGACTCTGCCTATGCAACATCTAATACTTGCTTTGAACATTTTATATCAACAAATGGCATTTAACAATGATATAAAGTATATACATAATAAGTACTATTTCATTTTCATTTCACTTGCTTAGGCTGTATACTAAGTCAGCTACTCTTTTCTACTGCTACTGAAAGCAGAGACCGAAAGACCACTAAGATGCCATGTGGGGAAGGAAACATGGAAATTCTTTTGCGGCAATGTATCTCATCAGCTGTTCACTGTCATCCCAGCCATTTTGCATCCAGTGCCTCATGGGTGTGCAGGCGGACACGCTGTATTATTTAGATGGGCAATCGCTCAGAAATCACTCTCTGCATGGGCCAGCAAGGGAACCGCCTTCTAAAAATATCATTCAGATACATGTTGTTTTTCTTTGTCATACCAATGAGACCTCCAAGTATGTTTATTTGTCTCAAAGGTCATATTTCAATAACAGGTGGCAAAGGGATAAGTATTTCTGTGTAGTATGTGGAGGTTGGTGCTGGAGGTTTCCTCAAGAGGTGTCCTAGATTCTCTACTTCACTGCAGCCATTTGTTTGATGGACAACCAGAATATTATTCATGAACTGTCAGATGGGCTGCTGCTGATAGATTAACTAATTTGTACCAAGTCTGCATTATCATGTGATCATTAACATTTTAGCTATTTATTCTTTTTGCTACAGGAAGATTTGATCAAACAGTGTCCTCAATAAATAAATGTTGGGTGTGCACCATATCTAAATGCCAGGATGCCCACATTTAGAAAGAAAATATATTCTCTTCCTCCTACTTTTCATCATTAGTATCATGTCCATCATCCTCATTCAAAACTTTGCACATTACTTTGCCACATTGTTTATTTTGGATGTACATTGTTCCTCATTATGCTTATTTTGTGTATTCTTTTAACTTGTTTTCATGTTTACTGTGCTTACATTATTTGTAATACTTATGTGCTTTTTTTATACATATTTCTATTTTATCTTGTTTTTAGCTGTCATTGGCCATCTACCAGGCCTCGAGAAACAAATTTCGTTCCATTATCATTAGAGTGGAATGACAATAAAACTTATTGAATCCTTGAATCATCATCATCATCATCATCATCATCACTTACAGGACAGTTTTAATCCTTGTGTTGCAAATAGTAATAACTATTTTTTGTATGAATCAACCATTATTTATTTCATTTTTCTTTACCAAATAATTTGTCTCCATATTAACATCCAAACTGCCAAAGTTAATGGTTCAGTAAATAGATTTACAATTTTTGCCGTTTTATGCTTCTCACCATTCAGTACATCTCACAAGTGACCAATTTAAAAAGAAACATTTAGAGATAATATTAACTAACATTTTGAAGTTATACTTGTGCCTCAGGGCGATTTACATGCTATTTATTTATTTAACCTATTTTTATTTTTTTCAAACAAATTGACCAAACTAACAACATAATCAAAAAGTTCGTTCAAGCAGAATTGTGCCTTGATTTAGAAAGAGGCATAAAGCTCCATATGAGGCCAGTTTTTTTCAAGGACAACAAGCTCCAGAGGCTTGAGAACAACATCTCCATACACTGTTGAGGCTTTCAAAGAGCAACCAATACCCATCCCCCTTTGGCCCATCTGGCCTTGGCCATCCAGCCATGTTTCAGCACTGTACCCTCTGGCCTGTCCCCGCTGCTTCAGCCCGCTGCTATCTCGATAGAAGTACAGTCACTGCCTTGCACTAGAATGTGTGTTTCAAAATAGACGAAGAAAATATGAGGACTAACTTTGAGGCAAGGAGGGGAAAAGAAACCTAAAATGAGCAGAAGACTAATAAACAGAAAGAATTAAAGTCAACATCATTATGAATCCCTCAGCTCTGGCCTCATGAACTGGTCTAAAGTGTTTAGTGCAGGTGTCTGTTGTTTTGCTATAATAATTAGAGAAGGTAATTACAGTGAGCGTCATCTTAACCAGCAAGTGTGCAGCTTTAATGAACACAGAAGTGAGGGGATGGCTACATCCATGGATGCTGCAGTTTATAATCATGTTTAATACTGGAGCAGCATGATCATAACAAATGAAAATGTTGCAGCACACAGCCATCAGCACTGGTGATGTTAATGGCTGTGCATCAAAGCAAGTCGAATGCCTCCTC
Organism: Fistularia commersonii; assembly: GCF_037954325.1. NCBI lineage: Eukaryota > Metazoa > Chordata > Actinopteri > Syngnathiformes > Fistulariidae > Fistularia > Fistularia commersonii. The sequence continues at coordinate 11,008,535 of NC_141285.1, forward strand.
AGCTTCCTGCACTGCTCTAGTTTCCACAGTATTGTATGCAATGTACCTAAAACATCCAAAATCTCAAGTTACGCTTGAAACCAAAAACACATAGCTAGAGGTTTGTCTACAGACTTTTCAACAACAGAGTTTCAGCAACTTTTTACGTTTCACAAGTTGAACCCTTGTACGCACAAATAACAGCCTGTTTCCTCAGTGTACAACGTGAGGGGCAATAACTTTATAGCAAAGAAAGGCTTTAGACTAGAGTCTGTCATTTCTCTGTGATAGAATTTTGATGTAACTGACTTTTTTTTGGTGATACAAAACACAACCGTTGACTTGGTTTGGGCCAAACATCTTCCAAATATCTAATTTTACAGCTTATCTGAGCTGTGGTCAAGTTACAAAGATTTGAAACAGATGCAACTAAGTGAGACCACTCCCTGGACTAGTCAAAAAGTGGATCTCTCTTTTGGCCACACTTACCAGCCTAACTTATCATCTGCCTGTTGGCATGGTTGTGCCAGTTTAATATAGTTGTTGTTTGTTTTTTTCTCCTGCCCCTAAAATTACAGACTCTACTTCACATATTTCACTGTTCAGGGTCCATGTAGATGCTCTTTCTTCCCCTGTGGCCACCAGGCAGATGGTCAGTCATTAACAATAATTAGAAAATAAATTAATCTTTGTTTGTAATTGTGTTTAACTTGAAATGTAAAGTATTAAGTATTAAGTATTAAAAGCTGCAGGTGCTTGGCTTGAATGCCTACAGGGAAAAGACAAACAGAGAAACACAAAGTGTTGGTGCAAAAATATCATAGCTGCCTCATTTCATGCACAGGTAGTCCCTCACCATTCTTTCAGAAAATACGATACCTTTCTACTGTACTTCAATTGTTCATTTATGTAGCAGACCTGGAATTAGGTAGATAAACACATTGTAAACCAAGCGGCTGGCTTACATGACATTTCAGGATCAAATGAAGACATAATGGTTGTCTTTGTTTTGCGGGGTTCTTGTGGGAATAACAAGACCCTACTGAGAACAAAGAAGGCCATTGGATAGACATAGGGTGCCTGTATACATGACATGTTTTTTTTATGTTATTGGTGCTTAGCACACAATAGTCCAGTGGAAAAAAAAAAAAAAAGAAAACTGAACAGTAACAGGTCCTCTGTGGAGATAGGTGTCCTTAAGTGTGATGGTCTCTGGGCCCCCTTTTGGCTACAATGAAAGCAGAAATCAATCATATTGAAAAAACAAATGAAAAAAGAAAAAGTAAAGTCTGTTTTTTTGACTTCATGACAGACACTTTTGTATCTTGTAATCTTCCATAGTGATTCAACTTGTAGTAATCAAAAGCAGAAATAACATGAATAATGATAATAATTTATATGTGATTTATACGTGAATCACAACACTTTTTGCTGTTTCAAGTTCTTTTGGTTCATTTATTAAGGATTCAGAGTATGCACGCTTATAGCAAGGTATTTAGAAAATACAAGTACATTTGAAAAATATATACTGTCTGTGGATTCCAATGTCTTGAAGAAAATATATCAATTCAATGATGTCCTGTCTCATGTAGCTTTTTTGGGGGGGGGGGGCACAAGCTCAGATAAATACAGAGGGTAGCGTCAGGAAAGGCATCCGGCGTAAAACTTCCAAAACCATAACATCATACCGGACCAGTCGGGTTATCAACGACCACCATTGGTGCTGATAATCTACAGAGTACCAGTGGAAATTGGGCTACTGTGGGTTGAAGAAGGGGAGGAGGAAGGCGTGTTTGACAGCAGGAAGAGAAGGGGAAAGGCAAAAGTCTGGGACTGAGAGTAGGGATTTTGAAAATTGGGATGATGACTGGAACAAGTAGAGTTGGTTGACATGATGCAGGGAAGGAAGGTGGATATGCTGTTTGCCCAGGAGACCAGGTGGAAAAGGAAGTAAGGCTAGAAGCTTAAGAGCAGCTTTAAAGTTGTACTATCATGAAGGAGGAGTTTGTTATAAATGTTTTGAAGGTGAAAAGAATGTCAGATAGAGTCTTAAACTTGAAATTGAAGGTGTGATGCTCAGTGTTGTTAGTAGCTATGGCCCACAAGTTGGATGTGAGTTAGAGGAGGAGATGTTCTGGAATGAGTTGGATGAAGTGATGCAGACTATCCCCAGAGATGAGAGAGTAGTAGCTGGTGCAGACTTCAATGGACATGTAGATGTGAGGTAATCTGAAGGAGCTCAGTGACTGCAAAGTAGTTTTAGGTGAGAAGAGTAGCCAGACAGCATAGGGTGGTGGTTTGTAGGATGACTCTGGTGACAAGGAAGATCAAGAGGACAAAGGCTGAAAAGGGAAGAGTATTGTATGGTTTTCAGGAAGGAATTGAGAAAGACCCTGGGTGGTCAGGGAGAGCTTCCAGATGACTGGACAGCTACAGATATTGTGGTCAGGGAGACAAGTGGGAGAGTACTTGGTTTGTCATCTGGAGGGAAAGTAGATGAGGAGACTTGATAGTGGAATGAGGAAGTGCAGAGGTATATACAGAGAAAGTGGTTAGCAAAGAAAAGTGGGAAACTGAGGGGACTGAAGAGAACAGACAGAGGGGGGGATACAACATAAGGTAAAGATAGAAGTAGCAATGGCAAAACAAAGGGCATATGTTGACCTGTATGCTCATTTGGACACTAAGGAGGGAGATAATGATCTATACAGGTTGGTGAAACAGAGAGATAATGATGGAAAGGATGTACAACAGGTCCGGGTGATTGAGGATAAAGAGGGAAGTGTATTGACAGATATTAGAAGAGTGATGGGAAGATGGAAAGAGTACTTTGAGGAGCTGATGAATGTGGAAAATGAAAGAGAGGCAAGGGTAGAAGAGGTGACCATTGTAGACCACAAAGTAGCAGAGATTAGTAAAGTGAGGAAGGTACTGAAGAGGATTAAGAGTGGAAAGGCAGTTGGTTCTGATGATATGCCTGTGAAAGTGTCTAGGAGAGGCAGCGGTAGAGTTTCTGGCTATATTATTCAACAGGATCTAAGAGAGTGAGAAGATACCTGAGGAATGGAGAAGTTTGATGGTGCCCATTTTTAAGAATAAGGGAGATATGCAGAATTGCAGTAACTATAGAGGGATAAAGAGGGATGAGCCATATATTGAAGTTATGGGAGAGAGTAGTGTAAACTAGACTGAGAGGAGACGTCAACATTTATGAGCAGCAGTGTGGCTTCATGCCTAGAAAGAGTACTGCAGATGCAGTATTTGTTTTTATAATGCCGATAGAGAAGTACAGAGAAGGTCAGAGGGAGCTGAATTGTGTTTTTGTAGACCTAGAGAAAGCATATAACGGGGTGCCGAGAGAGGAACTCTGGCATTGTATGAGGAGGTCTAGAGTGTCAGAGACGTATGTTGGACGGGTGCAGGACATGAAAGCACTGTGAGACAGTGGTGAGGTGTGCTGTAGGTTTAACAGAGAAGTTTAAGGTGAAGGTAGGACTTCATCAGGGATCAGCTCTAAGCCCCTTCTTGTTTGCAGTGGTGATGGATAGGCTGATAGATGAGGTTAGATGGGAATCTACACGGACCATGATGTTTGCAGATGACATTGTGATCTGTTACAAGAGCAGGGAGAAGGTTAAGGAAAATCTAAAGAGGTGGAGGTATGCTCTGAAAAGGAGAGGAATGAAGGTTAGTTGTAGCAAGAAAATATAAGAATATACAGTATGTGTGTGAATGAGAGGAGCCCAGGTGGAATAATGAGGCTACAGGAAGTGAAGATCAAGAAGTTGGAGGATTTCAAGTACTTAGGGTCAACAGTCCAGAGCAATGGAGAGTGTGGAAAAAAGGTAAACTAAACATGTTAAAGCAGGTTGGAACGGGTGGAGAAAAGTGTCAGGAGTACTATGTGATGCGAGACTATCACCCTGAATGATAGGAAAGGTGTTCATGACAGTGGTGAGTCCAGCGATGCTGTATGGTCTAGAATCTGACATTGACGAAAAAACAGGAGGCAGATCCGGAGGTCGCAGAGATGAAGATTTTGAGGTTCTCTTTGGGAGTAAAGAGGACGGATTGGATAATGAATGAGTCCATCAGAGGGACAACTTATGTTAGATGATTTGGAGAGAAGTTCAGAGAAGCCAGATTGAGATGGTTCGGTTATGTACAAAGGAGGGATAGTGAATATATTGGTAGACGGATGCTGTATTTAGAGCTGTCAGGCAGGAGGTCTAGAGGGAGACCAAAGCGAAGATTTGTGGATGTAATGACAGAGTATGAAGTAAGTTGGTGTAAGAGAAGATGATACAGTGAATAGGGTTAGATGGAGACTGATTCACTGTGGCGACCCCTGAAGGGAAAAGCCAAAAGGAAAAAAGAAGAACGACATCCTGTCTAATACATTGAACAATATAAACACGCAGTCTCCAAATATCCATCCATCCATCCCATATCTACCGCTTTACCTGCACTTTTGGTCACAGGTATTCTGGAGCAGTTAACAGCTGTCATTGTGTGAGAGGCGAGGTATGACCTGGAGTGGTCCCCAGCTTATCGCAGGGCTATATATAGTGGTCAGCCACCAATTGTGCAACTTCTTCCACTTAAAAAGATGAGAGGGGCCTGTCATTTTCATCATGAGTACACTTCAACTATGAGAGACAGAATGGGGGCAAAAGAATCCAGTAAATCATATTGTAGGATTTTTAATGAATTGATTGGTAAATTCCTCTGTAAAATAAGTATTTGGTCACCTACAAACAAGCAAGATTTCTGGCTCTCACAGACCTGTAACGTCTTTAAGAGGCTCCTCTGTCCTCCACTCATTACCTGTATTAATGGCACCTGTTTGAACTAGTTATCAATATAAAAGACACTTGCCCACAAGCTGAAACAGTCAGAGTCCAAACTCCACTATCACCAAGACTAAAGCCATGTCAAACGACACCAGAAACAAAAATGTAGACCTGCACCAGGCTGGGAAGACTGAATGTGTAATAGGTAAGCAGCTTGGTGTGAAGAAATCAACAGCGGGAGCAATTATTAGAAAATGGAAGACATACAAGACCACTGATAATTTCCCTCGACGCAAGATCCCCCCACGCAAGATCTCACCTCGTGGGGTCAAGATGATCAGAGGAACAGTGAGCAAAAATCCCAGAACCACGCAGGGGGGGTCTAGTGAATGACCTGCAGAGAGCTGAGACCACAGTAACAAAGGCTACCATCAATAACACACTACACCGCCAGGCACTCAAATCCTGTCATGCCAGATGTGTCCCCCTGCTTAAGCCAGTACATGTCCGGGCCTGTCTGAAGTTTCTTAAGAGAGCATCTGGATGATCCAGAAGAGGATTGGGAGAATGTCCTATGGTTAGATGAAACCAAAATAGAACTTTTTAGTACAAACTCAACTTGTGTTTGGAGGAGAAAGAATGCTGAGTTGCATCCAAATAACACCATACCTACTGTGAACCACGCGGGTGGAAACCTCGTGCTTTGTGGCTGTGGTTCCAAAGTAGAAAGAGACAAGAACAACTGAGCCGCGAAAAGAATGAATGGGTCCATGTATCGTGAGATTTTGAGTGAAAACATCCTTCCATCAGCAGTGGCGTTGAAGAAGAAACGTGGCTTGGTCTTTCAGCATGACAATGATCCCAAACACACCGCCGGGGTAAGGAAGGAGTGGCTTCGTAAAAAGCATTTCAAGGTCCTTGAGTGGCCGAGCCAGTCTCCAGATCTCAACCCCATAGAAAATCTTTGGACGGAGTTGAAAGTCAATGTTGCCCAGCGACAGCCCCAAAACGTCACTGTTCTAGAGGAGATCTGCATGGAGGAATGAGCCTAAATACCAGCAACAGTGTGTGGAAAACCTCGTGAAGAGTTACAGAAACCTTTGTTACAGACCTTTGTCATTGCCAACAAAGTGTATATAACAACGTATTGCGAACTTTTGTTGACAAATACTTATTTTTCACCATCATTTGCAAATACATTCCTTAAAAATCAGTCAATGTGATTTCCTGGATGTTTTTTTCTCATTCTGTGTCATAGTTGGAGTGCACCTATGATGAAAATAAATGCATCTTTTTAAGTGGGAGAACTTAAACAATTGGTGGGTGCCAAAATACTTTTTTGCCCAACTATAGAGGCAGACAACCATTCATTCACAAATCTGGGCAATTTTTCCAATTTATAGTCTCTGAACAGTGATATCAATATCAAATATATTATGAAAGAATCAAAATAAGATTCATCGGGTCGCCTTTCTACAGCGGCTTAATTCACTGCCAAGGATATCATGATATCACTGACATTTTCTTTGTAGTTTATGTAGGTCTTGTATATTTAAAATTTAAATAAGAAAATGTCTGTTCCATCAAATTTGAGAAAATGTATCTGATTGGGAAATCATATTGTGTTTTTTTTATTTGCTTTAGAAGATGCGTACACTCTCAGAAATGTCCTTCTGGTACTGAAGGAAGCAAAGGTTGCAAAACAAAGGTCTGCAGGGAATGATAATTACCGTAATTTTTTAACAGATGCTTCATTCTTAGTTCTGGGACATAGCATTTTGAATTTACCCACTGCTACAAGTTGTTTGGATATAAAAGAGACGAAAAAAATGGACTATCGGGGCGGTATGCTGACGCAGTGGTTGGCGCTTCTGCTTCGCAGCACGAAGGGGACAGGGGACTTTTCTTTGTGGAGTTTGCATGTTCCCCCCGTGTCTGTGTGGGCTTCCGCTTGGTTCTCTGGTTTCCTCCCATTATCCAGAAATATGCAGCAGGTTAATTGGTAAAATTGGGAAAAATTGCCCTTATGTGAAATGAGTGAGTGAATATGTGGCCCTGTGATTGACCACTCCAGGCTGTGCCCCCGTCTCTTGCCCAATGGCAGCTGTTATAGGCTCCAGCATTCCCCGCGTCCCTGAATAGGATAAGCACTAGAAAATGGATCAATGGATGGAAGAATTGACTATATAGCTTGACTTAATTGGGGCGGATCATCTGGCTGATATTGTTTATGGATATCAGATTGATGAGAGAGCTGGGGAAAATTTGATCTTATAAAAGCATCTTCCCCTAACAAAGCAAAATGGGTGGGAAAACAGACAGAAAGTTTATAATCTTAAACTGCATAATTAGTGTTTGTTTCTTCAGTTCAAATACCTGCATATATCATAAAACAAATGTGTTTCTTGCAATTGCCATGGGAAGGAAACATGAGCAAAACTATCTACAAAGACTCAGATTGACAGCTTAAGTTAATGACAGGAAATCTATCCTACTGTTTGAGCTTGTTTATTGATCTGTTGTCAAGAATATTATAAATGAAGCTGCAAAATCCTTGTGTTGCTGTTGACCACATGCTATGAATGACAGCAAATTAAAACAAGAATGGAATACTTTGAGCAACACTTTCCAGATCAAGGCTCTCTCTGCCATCAACTAGTTAGAGTGAAAATTTCCAGCGCTCTGTCTGAAATGTCTTAGTGCTCAAGTATCAGACATCTATATATTTTATTTTGATTATGTATTGAATTTTTTTTTTGCCTGTATAAATGAAACATATTTATCCAGCTCTGCATTTTATCCCAAAGCGTTGTTGAACTTAATGTTCTCTTATTTTTGTTCATAAATGCTTTTATCTTTTGAATATCAGATTTAATTGAACGTCTAGTGCAGATCTGCATCTGCATTGAAATCAACAAAAATCTCTCTTCATTATTAGCTTGATAGTTTTACAAAAAGTAAGGGGTATGTCTGCTGCTATTTGTTCATGAGCTTCCACCAACTCAACACTCGCAGGCTTCAAGTGCTCAGTCACTGAGGAGGAGGAAGCAAAGTATCCATTCACCCATGTGGATTTCTGAGGCGAGGGAAGGCAAATGTAACGCAAGCTTTTCACATCCTCTGATATCTCAAACAGCCACATGTTAGTATTGAAAATTATTCAGATTTTTTTTTTTCCCTCTCTCTGAAAACACTTGCTTCTGAAAAGCTGCAATCCCCTTTACAGCCAAGTTTTCCACAGTGCAGCACTAGTGCTTTTGTGTGTCGATAAGAGTTTGTGAGTGCACGCGTCTTTGATCTGCCCTACCAGAGAAGATGTTGACGGTTTAGCGGTGAGATGCCAGTGTTTACTGTTGAGCTCAGATATCACCCCCCTGCGTACTCCACATGGAGGAGCTCTGTGTGCTGATATACTGTGGTTAGCCCTTTTTAAGCATGTCTCCAAATTCTGTTGACTACCTTTTTCACTTTTAAAAGAGGGCTTTAAAGCTTATTATAAGCAAGCACATCATGAGAATAAAATGTTTAGTGCAAAGGGCCAGTTAAACCACACACACACACACACACACACACACACACACACACACACACACACACACACACACACACACACACACACACACACACACACACACACACACACATATACAGAATAATAAGTTGGGTGATTTTATCTGACTTTTTGCTCTTGATATTGTTAGCAAAATCTGGAAAACAAACAAACAGTTACTATGGCTTATAAAATGCAGTAGTAATTTTACATGACACAGAATGCCCTACAGTACCATCAGTAAGCATACAGTTTCAGTAGTATAGACAAGAGGAGCTTACAAAAAACTGTTAGCTTCTTAAGTGGTTGATTTGATTAGTGTGAACATTATAGTGCTATCTGAATATAACAATCATTTCCCCCGAGCTGTACCACATCGATTGCCATTGATGAGTCTTTTGTTCCCTTAGTTTTCCACCATGTGACCTTTGGACAGTACACACACACACACACACACACACACACACACACACACACACACACGCACACACACACACAAAGGGGAAGGGCATGCCACAGAAAATGGGATATAGATTTGATGCAAAATGTGCACAGAAAAACAATATATTATTGCAGCCTTGTGGATAATGTTGTGGTTCTCATGCCCACTTCTATCGGGAGATCCCTGACCACAAGATGATTTGACCCCTTAAAGAGTTACACTCATTTTCACAGAAATGCCAAAGTGTTTGGAATATAATGGTGATTTAATTTCTTATGACAGTCATAGTTGGCTCTTTTTAAACTCAGCTGCCAGCAAATATGATTGGATGTAATATAGCTAAGGCCTTGACCCTCATCTCCTGCTATCTATTAGTATTGGCTTCCTTGCCCTCTTTGTAAGACCCTCTGATTGCAAGACTTTTAAATTTCCCAGATAAAAGGGGAGGGGAGTGTGTGCAAACTTCTTCACACTTATTTTTGCTGTGTTCATGATTATCATTGCAAAGAAGCCTCTGTAGTTAAAAAGTGTGCCCATCTGGTGAGGAAACTGGGACAAAATGTACTTTAGAGGAAACAGAGGATAGCTCTACTGGCCTTTAGGGCTGGAGCTGGGGAGGTGCGTGTGAGCTGAAATAGTTAGGTAAAGATGCTTATTTTTCCTTCTTTTTTATTTTTAGATATTCCGCTGGGAAGATGCATTTGTATGGTTGGAAGGGTCATCAATTTAAGTTTTCCTTTCACTACTTAATGACGGTATGGACTGTGTCACAATCTTCAAAATTTATGATGCCCTTGCATTTGTAGAAGAGTTTACAAATTGGCTTTCAACGCCTATCCCTGTCCGTATACTGAACTCCCACTCTTGCATTTCCTTTCCTCCCCAATCTCAAAGGATTCAGGCCATCCCAGCTCAAGAGCTCAAGTGTTCAGAGCATCATTATTCTCACATCTCTTATCTAGAGATATGATCAATAAATCTATGTTTTCTGCACTGACTGGACTCCGGTGTCGGCCAGCCTCCTATTTTTTCTCTTGTCAATCCTGGAGAACACTTATCTACTGGAACATGCTGATGCATTGTGTGACGCCTTGGTGAATGTTCATTAAGTTGTTTTTCAATGAGAAGCAGAGATCAATAGCAGACTGTGGTAATTCATGCACACCCACCCCTGTGCATCTCCGCTGATCTCTCCTAAGGATTAGAATGCCGGAAGACACAGATAATATGAAGGAGTCAATTAGTAGCTCATGAAAAATAAATGATTATGCAGGTACATGCTAACTGGACTGTTTTGAATTCCAATTGAATATTTGAAAATGGCTGAAAAAATCCACACATTTACTTTATATATTGTTACTGCTCTATCTATTCTAAGGCAGACAATCCTTTGAAGCCATACCTTATAATCTGTGCATAATCAGATGTTACACAAGATGTTTAGCTTTTTTCTTTTTTTTTTTTGCTGCCAAAGGTTTCTAAACACATATATTACACCCCAGAATAGGTAGCCAGAATGTTTCCACTCATATTACTAACAAAGTATTTTCAAGGCTTATTTCGCTCTTTTTGTCATACATTAAATCACAAGGTTCTTAATAGATTTTTGTACAAGCTAAATAACCTGTGTTTGCCTTCATTGCCAGGGGGTTCATCATCTTGTTATCAAAGGAAAGGGCAAAAACAAGAGAACGAACAAGAAGCAGGAATAAAATTAAAAAAAAAAAAAAAAAGAAAAGAATCATAGTAACACAGGACAGGATGTTAAACTGTCCATTATGCCAGAAGGTAGTATGCACTTACATGATGTATATATCAAGAGCATAATGAGAAACTATCAGAAAATATATACATTTTGGGACACATCATCAGTAGTGTGCCTTCTAGCCTTAATAGGATGTTTCGGCCATTTAACTCTATACCCCTGCCTCAAATGTGACCAGCTACAGGTTGATCAGGTCTGACCTTGTGTCCCACGCACAATCATTACAATGTTAGTTATTGAATGGGTCAGCTATGTGAGCCCAGCAGGGGTCCTTCCAATTATCTATATTCACAGGCTGCTTTTTCCAGCCGCTTCAGAGATGGATCTAATCGTTTGCCGAAGAGCCTGTCCTTGAATATCAAGGTCTTTGAGCAGCCTGATGATGGATGAAGCCACCAGTCCTCTACATCCCACCTCAATGGGACAGACTTTTGCGTTTCATCCTCGCTGTTGAGTGTCCATTGCCAGGTTGTCAACTGACATTTGATCACCACCTGGAGTACCATTAGCCATTCTCTCTCTGCATCAGAGGCTTTCCTCCATAGCTTTCTCAGCTTCCCTCTCTCTCTGACCAGGCTTTCCATCTCTTGCTGCCTTGCTGGTGGTGTTTTGGCACCCCTCCCCACATTCACTCCAAAGCACTTTCTCCATAGTGGTAGATGATGTTGCCAATTCTTTCCAGCTTTTTCTCTGCTGTACTCACTTGTTGTTCCAGGATTTTTATTAGGTCTTTGTTGACAGTTTCCCACTCTCTTCTCAACAGTTTTGGGCCACTTCACACGTGCACTTTGATCTTCTCCCTAGGAGGTGTTCATGATTGGGGCGGCTCCTCCACCTGCACCCTGTGCTTGTATCATCTTCCACAGAGATAAGAGTTCTGATGCTCTGCGAACTTTGAGTTTGGTCCAGTCGCTGTGCTGCACTTGACTTATCTGACTGATTGCTTTGTAGGAAGTTCTGGTCAATGTGAGGCCCTTGTCTCTGTTCTCTCAAGCACCCCCTCTTTCCTTGGTGGATCTTCAGTCCCCTGGCTGATGTTATTTTCGACCATCCACAGGCACACACCAGAAGTGAGTGACCTTCTGCTGCTGTGGTTGTCTCATGTGCCACTTTCTTGCTCATAGTTATATTCGTTCCTGGGTCTGTTGCCATGTAGTCAATCACTGAGCCATCTTGTAACCCCGCTCTTGCAGGATCTAGGGGTATGTTCCTTTGTTGACTTTCCGTAGCACTTGGCAGGTGTACCAGATAAGCTGAATAAGTGTCAGGGGACTACAACCATGGGTAGCACATTGGAGCTTCAAGAAGCCCGTATGCTATGAATTACTAGAAAACCCATGCTTGTAAATATAAATGCATGTCCTCTCTAGCCTAATGCTTTGATAGACTTTGTTACTAAAGCCCACATTTGCAACATCCAAGACAATAGTAAATACGTATAATGTTCGATGTTAAACTGTCCATATTTCTCAAGTGCACCCCAAAGTACGACATGGTGTAGTTCTTACTTTTCTGTTGAAAAGGTCTTTGTGGCTTCTTTGGTGTATTTATGTTTCCCGAGGCTTTGTGGGAAAGTCAACAAAGGCTGCCTCACTGATTTTGTTTCAGCTGTTTCTTGTAGCCCCAAGTTTGCCAGCAGCAGATAGGAGGAGGGTTTTGTGTCAAAGAAATGGACCTTTAAACTAATGTTAAATGCTAAAAGGAGTCATCGAGAGCACCGAAAAAGGGGGACTATGCTCTCTCCTATCAGTTGTGGTTTAATTTGGCACTGCAGAGTTGAAGCCTCTCCTATAATTTGGTATAATTTTGTATTTCCTATTCCAGAGTTAATTATTTTAGAGATATGATGATTGCCATGTTGGTGTTGAGCTGAAAAATGCAAATTACTCTGACTTTATAAACGCTGACATTGAATAGGGGATCTGTTTAAAAAATTAGAGATATGTAGTCTGGATATTTCCAGTTCAGCTGCTATACTCCTGTGCTTGCTACAAGTGTTCTCTCCATTTGTCATTTGATTTGATGCTGGAACATACTGCCTTCCACAGAGTTTGCTAACATTACCAGGTGATTCAGCTGTTGATACATTGAATTAGTTTTGAACTTTGACACGTCTCATTCTACTCAGTCTATCTGTATTTCTTAGCAATCTTCACAATTCAGAAAGTACTCCTTTTGTCAAATCATCATCACTATCCTCAAACTAATGTGTAGAGCAAGAGTTTGATTACCCGATGACAATTAAGTTGGAGAGAGAGAACTATTCCATCTGAAAATAATCCAAACAACCAAAACTCACATAGGTTTCAGCTCAAATAAATAAACAGTCCTTGTGAATAATGTTTTGGAAAAATGTTTTTTTTTTTTTTTTTTTTTTTACATATCTTTGATTCAAAGTTAGTATTGCCTGCAATGATAAGATGATCAGACACAAGACACTTTATATTTCAAAACTGTAAAATATACATTTAAAACTTACAATTTACTGTAATGTCCACAGCAGAATCATCCAGCGAAGATTCACACATTTTATGTACCAACGAATCCCACTAACAATTTTTTTATAGTACTGATTTCTTTTTGCCAACCGTAGACCTTTTTCTCTGCCTTACGAAGTCCTGCTGTATCCTGGTGTGATGTGTCCGAATATTGGTAATGAAATGCACCAGTGAAGCAGCTGGAACAGATGGGCCTTCAGTAGAATAGTTGAACAGTCGGGTGGAGATCTACATATTGCTCTTTGCTGTTACACTGCTGTGGAAATTCCAAATCTACTGTAACTGATGACTAAGGACATCTTTGTCAACTGTTCCGTCCCACAGGCTTTTCAGCCTCAAATCCTTTTCCTATTCCAATCACCTGCAAGTCAGACCATTTTGCCACGCTGTGGAGCTTTAGTTGAACCCCCATGGTGTTCTAAATACCTAGTATGTGGTTGTGTATCACTAGATTGGACAGGTTTACAATTTTTTTTTAATTATCTATTCCTGCTCTGCATGTGGAGTGCAAATCAATGTGGTTTCATGCTGGATAACCTATTCCATGGATTAGTGAAATGGCAAGTAACAGGAACAGCAGAAGTTAAAGTTTCATTGTAAATATTGTTTTCACTTGTATCCTGTTAAACAATGAACATGATAGATAACCCTTTGTCTGCTTTCCACTGCTGTGGTTGTGTTTTCTATTCAAGCCCTAATTTGTACAGCCCTTTTACCTCTGACTGAGTCTAGCAGCAACAGGAAATGATCGACCTCCCGTTGCTTCCCCTGTGGGACACTGCTGACCACAGCACTCAGCATTAAGCAGCATTGCAAAGACATAATTACAAACAACATATGTGTGACCAGTGGAGAGCCTTTGCTCTAAAGAAACATCAAGATGGACAACTGAGAGTATCTGTGTTGGTACACTGGAGTCATTTGACACTGATAAAGGCCCTTGGGACGCGCTCTAAGGCTCTTAACTGAATGGAACTGATTGAATGTTGTCGGAGAGGGGAGAATAGAAACTAAATTGTCTTATGCTCTTTGACTTGATGGATTTCACTTGAACAGAATCCCATCCCCCACCCCACCAACGCAATAAATATAACTGTTTTCGATTGTGTTTACACTTTCATTCTAATGCAAATCTGTCTCAAGGTTTGAGAGAAAGTGACCTTCATCTTAAGTAGATATCGAATGTCACAGCAGAAATAATCTGGCTTTTGCATGACAAAGAGAGTCCTGTCTTTTTAAAAACATTGTTTGATGTACATCGTTTAGATATTGTTTATTGATGAAATAACTAAAATAATATATAACACCTGGTGATAAGGCTAAATTTGATCAGACATTTTTAACTCCTGTAACTCCCCCTCTCCTCCATTTTCCCTCTCTAATGAATTTACTTTCATTTGCAAGAGCAAAATCCCTATTGTTTTACAAAAAAAACATCTCTCAATGCAGTGTCCTTCCCCCAATCAATGGGGCCCTTTTGTAGAATCACTCAGCCTATTGGAAATGTCAAATCCATCTTGGTGGCCTCTCTAACAAGTGCAGGAGTTCTGGCTTTAAGTCATTCATTTTGTTTTATTGACCACTGAATTCCTAAAGGAAAATCACACAGTGAGGCGATAATGAAAATACAGTGGACCTTGAATGCGGTGACATTGCCGTGCAGATAAAACAATTCAACAATGATGTTGTACCAGCTACCTTTTTGTGTCTCTTTAATTTTCTTCGTTTGCATTCTCTGGTGAGTGTGTGCATGGTTTTGAATAGTTCCCTCTGTTAGCAGAAACCCCAAATGTTAAATCTGCAAAGGGTCTCTTTCAGTATGTAAATACCAAAGCCCCTATATATATTTAAAAAGAGAAATAAAAAAGACAAAAAAAAAAAAACGTTAGTATTCTTTACAAAGCTTATTTATTGAATCCATAAAGTCCTCATTTTAAACCCACAGTGTCAGTTGACAAAACAAACATGAATAATTGTTCTGGGAAACACCTTTTCTACCGAAGTTGCTATTATGACATTTATAGTTAGTATTTAAACAAAGTTTAAGAAAAGTTTCATCCTTGGTTTAATACCAAACTCTGTATACTTAATGAGTAGCTTACACCATGATTTTCTCAAAATTGCTTTAACTGTCATGTAAACTGAAACACTCAGCCGGTGCTTTTAAAAAAATATGTAAAGTTTTAAGTTGCAAGCAGTTTAGCAAAAACAAAAATGTAGTTTTATTTTGGAAATAGCTTTGAAAGTGAGATAAAAAAGATAGTTGTGCGACATTTATTCATATATATTTGGCTGAGAGTGGATGTACTCTGATGTTAACCACATTATGTCTATAATCCTTCTTTTTGGTACCGTAAAAAAGTAAAATGGTGAAATAAAGAGTAATTACAATTTGAATTCAATTTACAATATACAGTATCTGCAGTTTTAAAGTGGTATCACAATAACTGAAACAAGTTGTGTGATGTTCCCATTATACCTGTGAAGTCAGCCACATATGTAACAATGTAACAAAGATATTCAATTGCCAGCTTTTAACTTAAGGTCTGTTTCTCCACAAAGGCATGGTTGAAGGTAAACATTTTTAAATGGTCCCTTGGCCAAAAATTTTATTTGCCCAAAGGGTAGAAAGAAAACATTGAAAGAAGTAGGTGAATTTAATTTGCAATTGGATGGAAAACTTTTCATCAAGATGTGTGCACACATAATGGGACTGAGTGTGTATTAAGCAATAATCTGTGTGTGTGTGTGTGTGTGTGTGTGTGTGTGTGTGTGTGTGTGTGTGTGTGTGTGTGTGTGTGTGTGTGTGTGTGTGTGTGTGTGTGTGTGTGTGTGTGTGTGTGTGTGTGTGTGTGTGTGTGTGTGTGTGCGCGCGTGCGCAGTTATTTCAATGTACTATTTCAGGAACGCAAGCAAATGTAATATGCCCTAAAAGAAGAGGTTCCTTTTGGGTGTATCACTGCCTTATATGCATTTCACTTTATGATATTCCAGTTGCATACCACAGGGGTGCTTTGACATGGCGTACATATAGAATATTAACCAAGAGCTACCTCATTTAGTGCAAAGCATGCTTTTGTTGAAGGGAAGTGTGTGAAGTAATAACAGCTCAGCTTGCTTTGTATCAGGTATACGATTGTCTTTTTGTTTGCCTCTTACTGTGACCCCCTTTTCTGCCGCCTGAAGCAAACTCAGTCTGTTCCTTAGATTTGATTCTGCCGCTAAGGAGTCCAGTCAGGGACCTGGAGCCCAGAGGGGAAGCAGACAGTGAGGCCTAATGATGAGAGGAGGGGATTTGTGGCCAGCAGTATCACCATTATCCTCCCCTTAACACACACATTTCTTTGTAGCAGCATGGTGACAGTGTGAAAGCCCTTGAGTGTCAACCCAGTTGTCTCTGAAGTCTTGTCCACAGAGCCATGGATATTGTATACAGGTCAACATGGCGGCAGCAGCCTGGCTCATTCTGCAAGCTTTTCATTGAGCAACCACTGGAATTGAACAGCGTGAACCAAGGGCTGCATCCAAGTGATGCCTTTTGTTTTGTTTTAAGGTCACAAGCACATACAGTATAACTGAAACTTATGATGCTCCACTCTTTCATATTGGGATGTTCATGTCTATTAGATTTAGGAAGTTTCCTTTCGATTTTTTAAACACAGTACATTAACCTCTTGGCAAACTCAGGTTGTCTGTCTTAAACCAGTGGCTGTAAATAGCTGCTAGGTATGTGTGTTCCCCAGTGTCACTTTGCTTGGAAGCTTTGACTGTCCTGAGTTAACTGATGCAGAACACATCCATATACTAAATGAAAGATTTTTCACAGCACAACAAATCTTCAAATAAATAACAAGAAAAATATTATTTCATAATAATTCACATAAGAAACCATGACAGTAATTGACTCAGAAAATAGGACCCTATGGTTTCATTGCAATAACTGAGAGCACCAATTCAGAGAATACAAAAAAGGAAAATATTTGATCCAAAAAATATTATTTGTCTCTGGGCTCAAACAGATTCCTGTTGCATTGTTAGACAAACAGTAAAATCTGAAAATTTGAAGGAATATCCATTTCCCCCTGGGCTTACCACTCACAGGAGGGGCCAAGGGGGTCAGGTGCAGCGTGAGCCGGGCAGTGGCTGGAGCGGGGGAACTTTACAATCCGATCCTCAGCTGTAGAAACTGGCTCTTGGGACATGGAATGTCACCCTTCTGGCCCCTCGAGGGGGCCCCTAGAGGGGCTGCAAGAGAGCGCTCTTACCGAGGACTCCCTTGTTCTGCTGGGAGACTTCAACGCTCACCCGGGCAACAACAGTGCGACTTGGAAGGGTGTGATTGGAAGGAACAGCCCCCACGTCTAAACCCAACTGGTGTTTTGTTATTGGACTTCTGTGCTTGTGACAAATTCAAACACATTGTTCAAGCATAAAGGTGTCCATAGGTGCACTTGGCACCAACACACCTTAGGCCACAGTTCTTTGAGCTACCTTGTGGTCGTATCGTCGGACTTGTGGCCGCATGTCCTGGACACTCGGGTGAAGAGAGGGTGGAGCTGTCAATTGATCACCACCTGGTGTTGAGCTGGCTCCGATGGTGGGGGAGGATACCGGTCAGACCTTGCACACCCAAACGTTACATGAGAGTCTGCTGCGAACGTCTGGCAGAGTCCCCAGTCAGAGGGAGTTTCAGCTCCTACCTCCGGCAGAGCTACAACCATGTCCCGAGGGAAGCAGGGGACATTGAGTCTGAATGGGCAATGTTTCCATTGTGGCAGACTGGAGCTGCGGCTATAAGGCGGTCGGCGCCTGTTGTGGGGACAACCCTCAAACCCATAGGTGGACCTCAGTCGAGAGGGATGCTGTCTAACAAAGAAGGAGTCCTATGGGGCCTTTTTCGCCTCTTTTTCGCCTCCGAAGGCAGCTGATAGGTACTGACAGGCCAAGCGGCATGCAGCTTCGATTGTTGCCAAGGTAAAAACTCAGGCGTGCGAGGAGTTTGGGGAGACCATGGAGAACGACTTCAGATGGGCATCGAGAGGATTCTGGTCCACCATCCGGCAGCTCGGAGAGGGAAGCAGTTCTCTCTCAACAATATGTACAGCGGGAACAGGGCGCTGCTGACCTCAACTCAAGACGTTGTAGATCAGTGCCAGGAATCCTCAACTCCGTGTAAACGCCTTCCAATGAGGAAGCTGAGCCAGGGGACTCTGGAGCAGAAATGCCTCCAGGGCTGAAGCTGCTGAAGCAGTCAAAAAGCTCTTCAGTAGCGGGGCCCCGGGGTTGGATGAGGTTTCGCCCGGGGTTCCTCAAGGCTCTGGATTCTGTTAGGCTGTCCCGACTGACATGCCTCTGCCGCATTGCATGAATGTCAGGGGGAGTACCGCTGGACTGGCAGACTGGTGCGGTGATCCCCGTTTTAAAAAAAAAGGAATTGGAGGGTGTGCTTTTAACTAGAGGGGGATCACATTTTTCAGCCTCCTTGTTAAGGTCTATTCAGCAGTGCTGAAAAAGGCCTCTGCATTGGGGGAGCAGTATGGTTTTCATACTGATCATGGAGCAGTGGACCAGCTCTCTACCCTGGGCAGGGTCCTCGTGGGGACATGGGAGTTTGCCCAACTAGTCCACATATGTTTCGTGAATCTAGAGAAGGCATTCGACCATGTCCCATGGGCAAAACTGTGGGGAGTGCTCTGGGAGTATGGGGTACCGAACCCCGTCTTATGAGCTTTTCAATCCCTGTATGATCGGCTCAGAGTTTGGTCCACATAGCTGGTTGTAAGTCAACCTCGTTTCAGGTGAGAGTTGGACTCCCCAGGGGCTGCCCTTTGTCACCAATTCTGTTCATAACTTTTATGAACAGAATTTCTAGGTGCAGCTAGGGCCTCCAGGGGACCCGGTTTGATGGGCACAGGATCAAATCTCTGTTTTTTGCAGATGATGTGGTTCTGTCGGCTTCATCAGGCCATGATCTCCGGCTCTTACTGAACGGTTCACAGCCTAGTGTGAAGTGGCCGGGATGAGGATCAGCACCTCCAAATCACAGACCATGGTTCTCAACCGGAAAAGGGGGGAATGCCCGCTCCGGGTCAAGGAAGAAGTCCTGCCCCAAGTGGAAGAGTTCAAGTATCTTGGGGTTTTGTTCACGAGTTGGAGAAGGATGGAGAGGAAGAACGACTGACGGATCGGTGCAGCGTCTGCTGTGATACGTGTTCTGGTTCTGCACTGGTCTGTTGTGGTTAAGAGGGAGCTTCGCCTTTTGGCTCAGCTCTCAATTTACTGGTCGATCTACATTCCCACCCTCACCTATGGTCACAAGCTGTGGGTTGTAAACGAAAGAACGAGATCACGGATACAAGCGGACGAAATGAATTTCCTTCGCAGGGTGGCCAGACTCTCCCTAATAGATAGAGTGAGAAGGTCGGTCATCCAAGAGGAGCTTGGAAAAGAGCCTCCGCTCCTCCACATAGAGAGGAGTCAAATTAGGAGGCAGGGGCATCTGGTCAAGATGGTTCCTGGACACCTCCCCGGGGAGTCATTCTGGGCATGTCCATCTGGGTGGAGACCACGAGGAAGACCCAGGACACGCTGGAGAGACTATGTCTCCAGTCTGGCCAGGGAATGCCTTTGGGGTCCCCCCTGAGGAGCTGGACCATGTGGTGGGGGAGATGGAGGTCTGGGCCTCCCTGCTCTGGCTCCTGTCCCCGCAACCCCACTCCGGTTAAGTCGGGGAAGATGGATGGATGGATGAGATATCCATGTTCTGTCCACAGCCTACAAAACCCCACAATAGCCTGTGAGAGTGTTTAACAGTGGTCCCCTGAACCCACTTCTCTGGTATAAATGCTATGATATTTTATAATGAAACCATCGTAAATAAGATCCTGAAAATGAGTTTTTGCTGTTTTCATGGGTCCTTTGCAGAAGAGAGATAGCAGTGGACATGGGTAGAATAGCATTAACAGAATAACTTGATAAAATGCATTACCAACAACCGCTTTTTCGTTCAACTTGTAATCATGAATTGATGAGCAACAACCACTGTTTTTGCATATCGCACAGCCATCACAAAGCTTCTGCTATTAGTATATCTCCTCCCTTTGCCTCTAAAAACATCATGGTAACTTATAATTTTCAGAGCTCATTAATTGAACTGAAATATACATACACATATACCTGACATTATAGATGGATACTGAGCTAAAATTCTGCCAAGACAGTCCACCTCCTTTGAGCTCCACACCAAGTAAACTTGATTTGATAATAGTGCTTACTGCAATACTATATGTTTAGTATCCCATACGGTGGCCTACATATTCTGCATTTATATTCAGAGTAAATTGACAGAGATAAGGTTGAGAAAGATAATGGTTTTGGATTTAATTGCTACTTGGTCATGGTGCTAGTAAGCAGGTCGTTGTTGTCATTGTTAAGTTAATTACCACTCTGTTGAATAATGATCGAGGTCATGGTTTAAAAGACACCAATGTTTGCTTCATTTTAAAAGGAAAGGAGAGACACGGAGAGTTGACTGTGAAAATGTTACATTTAATTGACTCATCCAACCATCACATTCATCTATGTTCATTGTGGTTCTGCAACAACACCACTAAACTCTCTTTTCCCCTTATTGTAAGGAGTCACAGATTAATGTAGGTGCTAGAACACATACACACTTTTTTAAGATTTCATTTTGTGGTTTGTTATAACATTAAAACCTTCACATCCTGGATGACAGGCAATAGTAAATCAGTATGTACAAATGTCATGTCCATATACCATCATGAGCTCTGTTACTCATTTAAAAATTTGAACCAGGTTCCAAAAATATGAAACACAATTTAAAAAAAGGAGAAAATGTGTGACTTCCAAGCTTTTTCACATGATTACTTGAGATTTAGCTTAAGAATAAACACAACATTTTTCATTTCTATAGAGCTGATTTATATTTTGTTAGGTGAAAATAAGAGGATGCACCATATGGAACACTGCAGTATTATAGCTAGTTAAAATTCTTATTTTAATCTTGTGTTGCCAAGAGGCAGTCTATTCATACTGTGTGTAATAAAACCTTATAGTGCTTTGCACCGGCTCTCCTGGTTTTAAATATCCAATGTGATATATGTGGGCTGGTTGCGTAGAACCTTCTATCTTTTGTTCTTTTTTTTTCTCTTATGTAGACTGAGCTCTTTAAACAAACATGAAAATGTTCTCATATTTGCAAGGTTGAAATAGCCAAATTAGAGTGTATGTGATGTCTTATCCTACATCCCAGTGATTAAAGGGTGCAGGGTTTTTTTTTCTGGTGCTTTGAGTTTATCCTGTTAAGAGGCTGGAATATTTTATTTCACATCACTGTCACATGTATTCCTCAGGGCAGCTTGACAGTATCTTAGTGTCAAAATGTCTCATAACAATCTCAGCTGACAATGCCTTGTTACTTGACAGCTTAGTTCCATCTGTACATTTAACAACTGACAATAGAAATTCCTGCATTTCCTATCACTCAGTTCCAATCCGTTCCACAATCACTTATATCAAATGCAATTTCATGACCAAAAATTTCAGGAAATATGGAGTTCTCTTTAAATTTCCTATTTTTTGGAATATAATTTCCTTTTATTCTGCTTGGCGTATTTTGAGTAGTGCCTACAAAAGTTCTATTAGGTGTCAGTATTGCTCCTCTGGTGCAGAGGAGTCTGAGAGCATCCCTGTGGATCTACGGTCAAATTGCTTGCTCTGTAAATTGCAGAATCCCATCCTGTGGCTATTCTTCAGGCCCCATTCACACCTTTCCACAGCATCCCTGAAGGTAGAGTGTGAAATTCATTTGTTTCAAAGCAGGAGCCAAAGCACTCAGTGCCCTGTGACACTATTTTGTCTTCCGCAACTGACAGATCCTATTGAGCTAAACAGGTATAACTCAACGATGTAAGCACAGCTGCTAATAGCGAGTCATTAGAGAAACTTCAACCTAAACCTGAAGTGAGTGTTTCTGTGCTGGTACAATGAGCACCCATTGTTCCCACATTGTTAAGGTGATAAGCAGACAATTAGTGGTTCGTCTAAAGCAGCAGCATGGATCATGAATCATGAAGTAGTATTGTGTCATCCTGGTGAAACCTGGGCAGTGCACAAATAACTCCTTGAGAGGCTGCCTGAGAAACAGGGCTTTGATTGTGTACATTTAGGACCTCTGCTTCTTGAAGTGACAGAAATAGGTCTTAATCCAGAAAATGAAAAAGAACACTCAAGTAGTGTTCTGTTCTTATGACATGGTTAATGATTGATTGTATGAAACTTTATACATGGATTACCCTGAGAAAAGACTGAACCACTAAGATCCTGATAACCCCGAAACTCACCTTGGATGGAAGTGAACAGTCTGTTTGTGACTCCACAAACAGTCATATCCATTAGAATGTTCCAACGGAATTTGGGAGTGCTTTCGACCATTCAAAGATTGAATACTATGCCCTGGAGATTTTAACTCCTCAGCAAGGAAATGTGAGGGTTGTTATAAATTAACATTTTAAATTGCTAAAGTTAGAACAAGACCTGTCTCTTGTTTGTATGTTGATTCGCTATGTAGCATGGAGGGGTCATGGAGTGTTTCCTTGATACTGGATTTCACTGTTAAAGCCTTCTTGAGGTGTCATGGGCCTAACCTGACAAAACACTGATGAGGGAAGGTTCCCACTTGAAAACCTCAATGATATGCTTCAGGCTGCTGTTGACTAGGGTAGGTGATTAGTATCTGTTTGGTAGGGTGTTAGCCTGCTGGTAGCTTGCTTGGTTTTTTTTTTATTGTAGATAGCTTCTCTACAGCCTGAATTGGGCTTCTATATGTGTTTCACCTAGAATCTTTTCAGAAGAGACTGCAACACCTTGTCCTGTATATTAATGAATGTTACAGCCTGTTCAGGGTAGTGACTGTTGTGAAAAGTGCAGCTGACAGCTAGGGAAAGGCCTAGAGACAGCATGGTAAGACTGATAGGAGGGACAGACCCCACTGGGGCTGCAATGGGTTAGCGCCTCAATGCAGCAGTTGCCAGGGCCAATAGGCCATTGGTTACAACCTACTGAGCCCTACAAAGTAATGGAAAAACACCCTTAAATTCTGTCTGACACACATAGTTAGAACAGGGAGGAAATGGAACCCAAAGGAGGCAGTGCTGCAAGCCAAGGCAGCCCTTAGTCATATGTCCAACAGACAACCAAAGCTTGTACGATAATCTTGTAGGATGATTTCTGCCTTTTTGCAGATAAACAAAGACCCGAATTTTACAATTTGTATAAATGACCATTAACTAATTCATTATGTTACCGCTGTTCTGTCACCACAATCAAGTGGCTTTGGACACTTAAAATCCTTTAGTTTTGATGGCAGTATGACAAGTTGATCAAGTAACTCCTGCACATTTAAAGCAGACATCAAGGATCAGTGTTTCAGGGCAAGTGTCCACTCCATCAGATTTTACCAATTGAATATTAAAATGCCTTATAAAATAGTAACACTTAATATGGTAATACATTTTTGGACTTTTTTTTTCCTTTCCTCACTGTCTGAATGTGTAAAGTATGCTTCATTCTCATAGAAACTGTTGAATAGATTTGACTGTAACTGATTTTTTGAAAATTAACATTTAGATGAAGTCAATGGAGGTGCTCTATTCACTTATGTGGCAAAGTGATTTCCTATAAAAAATCTTTCATTACTGTTCATTATGAAATAAATAGGCAACAGTTTGACAGATTTAGAGAGGTCTAACCACTTCTTTGTATTTGCCAATACTTGTCACGTTAGCTATTGACATTAGAAAGTTGTGAATCTCAATCAATGGTCAATTGCATCATCTTGATATAGGGAGAAAGTGAGGTATAGATGACAGAAGTGACCATTAAAAGATTCCTTTCAGAGTTAGTTAAATGACTGGTTTCGAAAATACTCTGCATAGCACTTCACTCTTACCCATCTAGGATTAATTAGCCGGAGAGGAAAGGGGAATCAAATATCATACAAATAATTTCTTCATTGTAAATCGTCATGGAAATAACAGCAATTTTGACTTTTCAATTGTATTTGTCTGAATGGTGAATGAAGAGTGGGCAAGCCTAAAGGCATGGAACAGATTTCACAATGACAGCAACATGACTAATAGGTGTTAATTTATATTTATCCCCCCTCACACACACCTGTACATATATAGAATTTTAATTTATTTATTTTTTATCTTATAGTATGTTTTCCTCCACTGCTACTGGCCCAAGTACAGTATGATGTGCCTCAGGGACTTGGACCCAATAACATTTATCGATTCACCCGATGGCTCTCCTGAAAACCTGCTTTTCCCAGTCCCATTTTAATGTGGATTTGCACCTATTCCCCACCAAACAGTCAATTGGTTTCTGTCTCTTTATGGAGCTGTAGGGCAGAGTTAGATAATCACCAGTGTGAAGATTAGAACTCAATTATCTGTCAATGCTATAGACCTGGATTTTGGCCAGTCATACTAATCTAATTTCTTGATAGAGATAGGCCTGCATTTAAATGGAAAAAAAATAGTTTGGTGAAGAAAAATGTAAGGAAAAATTTAAAGAAAAATGTCCTTATTTCTTCCAATTTGGTATATATGCTGTCATCCATAAGATGTTCTCTCATTGGTGACTGCTTAGCATACAATCAATAGCATTCAGTTTTGTTTTTTTTTATTCCTCTTAAACAACCTCGGTTCCAGATCTAAGAATTTGTTTTAAATTCAGATTAGAAAGCTGTCCTGAGGATCACCACACTGTTCTCTTAGGTTTAAGTTGAACTTTGAAGAGACTGAGAATAGAAATGCTCTACTTAGTCCTCCAAAGGGATTTTTTTCCAAATGTAACATCATATAGGGGGAAAAAAAATCTTAATCAACATTTATATATTGATCATTCTTGAAAAAAAAAAAAGAAAAAAGACAGGTATGTAGCATTATGTTCATTTTTGTTTTGAGTGCAGTCAAGTTCATAAGTGCTTAATTATATTCTTATTTATATATTTATACGTTTATATTTTGGTATGTTTTTAATTTGATAACCATTAGAATGAATTTCATCTGATAGTTTGAAAAAAAGTAATTTGAATGTAGATGTAATAGGGAGAAAAAAAAAACTACAGTTCTGCTCATAATGAAATTGCATTATCATATATTGTTGTAGCAAATTAATCCGTATTCTGTTTTGATCAACATGGATTCAGCTTCCATCAGAAGAAGTGTTTCCTGCAAGTCACATAGAAGAAATAGTTTTGATCTGATTTTCTTTTTATATATAACTGGTTATAGTAATGACATTGTCTCCTGCTCGCTGCATTGGGTGACAGAGGAGTCTATTTTGGCTTCAGGATTTCTATCAGTGGGACTCTCTGTCCCAGAGGAGGTCACTGTGATCTTTCTAGCACCCACTATAGCTCACAGAAAGCTCCCACCTTACATCCCAGTAGATAGAAACAAACCCCAAGGGAGGTTGCCATCCTGTGTTGCCTCCTACTTTCCTTGCAACTTGATTTACATACTGGCCAACATAACAAGAAAATATGGCTTTATTAAAAAACATTCTTGCTTACTGGCAGGATTGTATATGTTGACAATCAACAATGCTTGTGTTACATTACTTTTCATGATGTATTCCCTTTAAGGTGTCTGTGTTGCCTCCATTCCTTTCTCGCTGAGATGGAATCAGACAGTAAAATCAATAAGAAAACAGTGTGCTTTGACAGTGACATGAAACACTCAAACTCATGTACATCGCTAAAGTGCCTGTTGTCAGGATCGCTTTGGATGATGAAGTAGCTGGGTTTCGGTAGTCCAATCACAGCAACTGGGTCAATGCGGGGTCATTATTTCTTTTTAATAAAACTATTCTTTTTTTAAACTATATCAGATATATCAAGAGAATGACCGTGCATTAAATCGAGCACCAGAATAAAAGTTAAACACATGATTTTAAAAAGAATGGCAAAATTGTTGCTGATTATGTTATGACTGACACACATACTCATCATCTAACTTCCTGGGATTTTACAAATATCTGTATTCTCAAGTTCTTACCTCATTTCAAGATATGTCACCATTAAAACAAATAGTCTTAAACTTTTTGTCTCATTTGAACAGGTGTGAAATGCATTACAGTGTACAGACAAAGAAAGTAAAAGCTTCCCACCCACACAACAGGGTGACTTTTAGCTCCACGTTGCTTTGATGTCAGATTCAAAGCATAAAACAGAGGTTGGGAAAGATAAGAGAGCGACCCTTTTTGTTTTTATCCTTTCAGTTTGCAGTGCATTTATATTCAGTCTTTCACTGGTCATTGCAGGGTCTCTTGTAGTTAAGACTGAGCTTTTCACATCATTCACCAAGGGAGATGTGGATTTTGCAGACTGTTGTCAAAAACCCAAGTAAACTAAATTCTAAAATAAAGGGAGTGTTTGAATGTAATTGTTGCAATGGTCTGTCATATACTTTCAAGTCTGACTTCTGTTTAATCACTTAGATTGTGTATTCTTGTGCAGTCTATATTAAGCTGATTGACCTGAGTCCTCTATGACAGGAGGTGAGAACAGCAAGAGGTGCACTATATCAGGGGAGCCTCTATACATAATTTAACTTGTCAAGGAATAAAAGCTCATGGACTGTGCATATATTTTTAAGAGTATTCAGGCTGTCTGTGTGCTCTGGAAAAGCTACATACAGTAATATGTGTCTGAACAATACCAGTAATACCTCAAAGTAACTTCTAACATCTGTCTTTCTCCCAAAATATTACAACCATCCTGAACAAAAAACAGACTTAGTTGATTACAGTTAATACACACAGATGATGTTCAGCTATTACGGGATGATGCAATTTAGGCTTGATTCTATTCTTTTCTTTTCAAGACTAAGTTAATATGCTTTGCACATGCATTACACATAGCCAGAGGTGCAACACAACTTAATGTCTGTTTGCATTATATTTGCATCTGCATCTACTTCCTGAATACAGACATTCTGATATTTCCCTTACCAGAGTAATTATAGTGGTCCTGACATAATAAACACATTGTGGGCTTGTTAGAATGTTACAGAAAGTCATGTGAAGGCTGTTATGAGTGAGCTATAGTCTATATTTGTGTCATCTGTTATCCCCATGCTCTCTTGCTACTATCTGTGAAGGCTAATGAATCACATTGTGTTTTAGAGTGTTGTGCGCCAGACAGAGGTGAAAAAACACACCGGTGTTGACATAGACTCATCTATGTAGCAGACCTCAGCTCTCTATGATCTCTTTCATTTCAATCCAAATCTGTATCCTGCAGTTCTCAAGCATTCAGAGTGTTCTGTCAAAGCATTAGACACAGAAAAATGGAGAAACGCATGCACATGTATTCAGGGAATCCTACCGTATTAACATCTGTGTCAAATTGCTCCTGTTATGGTCCCTCATTTTGATCAGTTCTCTTTGAATGTGCAGTTGAATTGCCGAAATTGCCTTTGGTTTTGTCATAGAATTATAAGTATGAGATTATTTTTATGCTCCTAATTGTCAAACGACAGAGGAAAAAAACAGTTTTGCTAAATGACATGCAGTCACCTCCATTAATTTTATTAAATGCTCATGTTTTACCAGCTGTTTCCTAGGACAGACAGCACTTACATACCTGTAGTTGCTACCTTTATTGTTATAAAGACTACCTTTTGCTTGACAGATATCATGTGTCCCTTCAAGCATTCATTGTTCTTTTAAGCTGTTTATTGAATATTTTCATTTTGAATGAGTTATTATCATGAGGCAAAGTCTTCCCATAATCAGTATTCCTACTTCCTGAGCATTTACTCTACTTTACCTTGTAAATAGCTTTCAGCCTTAGTAAATGGATTAAATATTCAGCGTTGGTAGCATTTGCACAGGACTCAAATTCATATTCAAAATGTTGTAAAATAGAATGTGTCACTGTGTATCAGTATGAAAACCAAAGGGGATTACAAAATGTTCCTCTTCTATCCCTACTTTCGTCTAAAAGGAACCGCTCATTGATAAACAGTTCCTTTATGTATCCTTAAACAGCAATGGTTTCTCAAAACTTATGCTACAGGTGTCAGTGTAGATTAAGAAGCAAACTAGAAATATGGCAGTCAGTGTTTTAACAGCCAACAGAGTTCAGTATGTTGTTAAATGTAAATTAATAATGTCTGTTAATGGCTATGTAGTGAATATGTTTCCTTCTGTTCTAAGGCATATTTATTTTGATAAAAAAAAATATGTGCATCTGGTTTCAAACAATTAAAGCGAAACCTTATAATCATTATCTTCAATGAGTTTTTATTATAGGTGTAAATTGTTCTTGGCATTTCCACAACAGTGTTTTTGATCTCATAATTGTGTGGCAATGGATTCTCTGCATGGTGACCTCCAGAGAATACTGAGTGGCCAGAGGATTTAATCCAGTTACAATGTGTGCACCGACCATATTTTATCACAGGGAACAGTATCTACCTTTCCTCAGGCTGTGAGACCACACTCTTGAGGAAAAAATGTCTATGAGCTTGACTGTGCTCTTGGATCACATTGCTCTAATCCATTCCAAAGCGTAACCACTACATCATAGGAAAACAAAACTTCCCCTCGGCCAGTGCTGAGGGGTAGCCAGCACCTGTCTTCCTGGTAGGGTCTCTGTTCTCGTATGTTTCCAGAGGGAAGATCTAAATGAACAAATCTAAAATAAATTATCCTTGAGTTTTCCAAGTTGCCTCGAGAATGGCTTCAACATGAAATTAATCTATGTTGTACCTTTCAGATCCAGATAAATGAAAATGTATTTAGCTATTATAGGTCATGGTATTAAATCATGTTGCATAGTCACGAAACAAAAAATTATTAATAACCCCAAATAAGGATTCATTACATACCCCTATGTATTTTATTTATTCTCAAATAAATATGCATTATACTTTTTTCATTTTGATAGGATAGGAAACCATTTTCATTGTACCCACTGTACAGCGCAACATTTAGTTAAGTAGATACTCAGGAATAGCTCTAAGGGCACATGCACACATACATATAAATATACAGTGGGGAGAACAAGTATTTGATACACTGCTGATTTTTCAGCTTTTCCCACTTACAAAGCATGTAGAAGTCTGTAATTTTTTTTTATCAGGTACTATTATACTATTATAGGTACTATTGAACTGTTAGTTACGTTATCTAAAACAAAAATCCAGAAAATCACATTGTATGATTTTTAAGTAATTAATTTGCATTTAATTGCATTACATACCAGAAAACAGAACTCAATATTTGGTACAGAAACCTTTGTTGGCAATTACAGAGATCAGATGCTTCCTGTAGTTCTTGATTTTGATACTTGATACTTCAGGTTTCGGGGCAGTCACTGAACAATGTGGACTTTCAGCACCCTCCAAAGATTTTCTTTGAGGTTCAGGTCTAGAGACTGGCGAGGCCACTCCAGGACCTTGAGACGCTTCTTACTGTGTTACTCCTGAATTGCTCTTGCTGTGTGTTTTGGGTAGTTGTCATGCTGGAAGACCCAGCCACAGCCCATCTTCAAGGTTCTTACGAGGTCTTAAGAGGTTATTGGCCAAGATCTTGCGATACATGGCCCCCTCCATCCTCCCCTCAATACACTGCAGTCATCCTGTCCCCTTTGCAGAAAAGCAAAAAGAATGATGTTTCCACCTCCATGCTTCAAGGCTGGGATGGTGTTTGTAGGAGCCATTATGTTGTTGTTTACGGTGGCGACACCTGCTGTTAGACTTGTGCACCTTTGTGGCACACAAGGGGTTAAATGGCCCTGGTGGCTCACCTGTTCCCATGAGGTAAGCCTTTATACAGACAAAGCTTTGATCAGCAAGAGTTGGAAATGTTTGGAGATGCCAGTAGGCAAAAAGGTTTTTCAATTGATTGATTTTTGGAATATTTAAGTAAATACAGAGTTTCATTTACTGTTGTGTTTGGAAGAGTTTTTTTGACAAATATTTAAGTTAACTTTCAAAGTACTCGGGGAACAAATGTCATTTCTTGGAATCTTGGAATCTAAAACCACTGAGACACCATTAAAGGCACTACATAGTTTGACAGGCCTAATCTGCTTTTGGAACTATGGACTTTACATTTTGGAATTTTTGGAATTGCTTACTGGATTTACCGACATTTGCAGAACTGACCTGCAAGTCACTTAATGAAGGACCTGCATCTTCACTGTTGGCCTGAGTAGAATGTTGACCTGCATGTGCGGTGCTGTGCTCACACAATGACTTGTGTGCTGCTGTACTCAAACTTTAGTGGAAAGAACTGTACATTTGTGCTGGTATTTTTTGATTTTAAAATGAGTAGGTGGAAATATTTAACTTAAAATCGAAAATGTCTTAGTTAGAGCCTGAAGTGGAGAATGAAGAAGAAGAAAATAAACAGTTTCAGTTAATAGGTACTCGGGAACGGAAGCTTGGAGTTTTGACACAAAAGAAAAACAAAATTAACAGTCTAATAAAAGCTGGGCAGGGTAAGGAAACTGCTAAAACAAATTGTTTGAAGAATTTTTTTAACATAATTCAAATATTTACAAGAGTCAGTTCAGAGTTTGAGAAGGAGACCAACAACATCGCTTGGTACTCCAGTCCAAATCAATTGATCTTCAAAATTTTCTTGGAGTGTATATATGGTTTGAAGGCAAACATGATGAACAGGAGGAAGATGGCGAAGTTAAACCTACTGATGGTACATTGCAATCTGAGTGTGCAGTGGAGTCATAAAGCCACAAGTGCATGTAGTTCAAGTGGCAGTAGTGGAGCGTCATGAGAATCTGTGCATTTAAAGGCTAAGGCAGTGTACGCAGCTCTAAAAGCCAAATGTAAAACACTGACTGACAATCTGGTTTGGATCTAGAGGAGGCAAAATGAAAAGTATGGAGAGAGAGATGGCCTTAAAATCTGAGCTGGCTGCTGCAGAAGTGAAAGTTCGTCTTTACCGGGAGACAGAAGACAAGAGACTACCGAGTAGTTACCGATATGACACTCCCATTGAATGTAGAATTCTTACTACAACTCAAAGGCCTGCAAGACCACAAAGAGCGGCCGAAGCTCCCCAGAGGGACAGACAGCCTACTCAATTCAGAGTAAGCCAAATGCTTAGAGAATTGAATAGCTGAAAACAAATGGAATGTGCATTGGATGTCTGATAAAGGGACATGTGAGCAGAGTCTGCAAGCACAGAATGACCTGTGAGAAATGTTCTTTCTCATCCCGCTATTCTGTGTATCCACAAAGGCAAACAAAAAGATGACAGGAAAGTTGACCATGTCTTACCTGCAAGTTGCCTATGAAAGATGCAACTTTTGCTGGTGAATCAAAAGAGTGCTCCCTCGCTATTGTGAAGTGACGATGTTCAACTCATACAAGATCATTCACACATATGTGTTTTTGAGTCCTGGTAGTTTTGCACGGACTCACTTAAAAGGAAATTAAACACTCCAGTAAAAAATTCCAAAATCCTGCTAGGCGTAATGGGACAAAATAACCCATTCAGCAGCAGTGTAGTCTCCTCCTCCTTCAGCTTTTCCCTTCAGGGGTCTTCCTCGAGACCTCCTGCCTGGCAGCTCCAATTCCAACATCCGGCTACCATTATATTCACTATCCCTCCTCTGTACATGACCGAACCATCTCAATCTGGCTTCTCTGACCTTCTCTCCTAAACGTCTAACGTGCGCTGTTCCTCTGATAGACTCATTCCCGATCCTATCCATTCTGATCACTCCCAAAGAGAACCTTAGCATCTTCATCTCTGCGACTACTAGCTCTGCCTCCTGTCTTTTCATCATTGTAACTGTTTCTAGGCCATACAGCATTGCTGGTCTCACCATTGTTTTGTACACCTTTCCTTTCATTTTGACTGATAGTCTTCTATCGCATTGTACCCCTGACACTTTTCTCCACCCATTCCAACTTGCTTGAACCTGCCTCTTCCCCTCTTTACCAAACTCTCTGCTGCTCTGGACTATTGACCCCAAGTACCTGAAATCCTCCAACTTCTTGATCTCCACTCCTTGTAGACTAACTGTTCCACCTGGGTTCCTCTTATTCACACACACATACTCTGTCTTGCTGCGCCTAACCTTCATTCCTCTCCTTTCCAGTGGATACCTCCACCTCTAGATTTTCCTCAGCCTGTTCTCTGCTCTCACTATAGATCACATGCACGATGCAAACATCATAGTCCATGGAGATTCCTGTCTAACCTTATCTGTCAGCCTGTCCATCACCACCGCAAACAATAAGGGTCTCAGAGCTGATCCCTGATGGAGTCCCACGTCTACTTTGAGCTGCTGTGTTACCCCTACAGCACACCACTGTCTCGCAGCTAGCATACATGTCCCGTCTAAGATACTTCTCTGCCCCTCCAAATTTCCTCATACAATACCAGAGTTCCTCTCTTAGCGCCCTGTCATATGCCTTTTCTGGGTCAACAAAAACATAATGCAGCTCCCTCTGGCCTTCTCAGTACTTCTCTATTGCATTCTCAAAGCCAAGACATCTGTAGTACTTTTTCTAGGCATGATGCCATACTGCTGTTCACAAATGCTGACTTCTGTTCTCAGTATAGTTTCTGCTACTCTTTGCCAATTATCCCTCTATAGTTTCCGCAATTCTGCTCATCCCCTTTATTCTTAAAAATAGGCACCATCACACTATGCCTCCATTCTTCAGGCATCCTCTCACTCTCTTAAGATCCTGTTGAAAAATCTTGTCAGAAACTCTACTGCTGCCTCTCCCAGACACTTCCACACCTCCATAGGTATATCATCAGGACCAACTGCCTTTCCACTCTTCATCTTCTTCAATGCCTTCCCCACTTCACTTTTACTGCTACTTTGTGGTCTACAATAGTCACCTCTTCTACCCTTAGGGACAGATCATTCTCTCCCTTCTGACTGTCCAACCAGCCATACAAGTCATCATACGACCTTTGCTACCTCTATCTTTCCCTTACGCTGTAGCTCCCTGTACTCCTGTCTGTTCTCTTCAGTCCTCTGGTCTTGAAATAAGTAACATGGCAGGCCAGAAATTTCATAAGCTCCCAGCTGTTTATATGCAAACAAAACTGCCAGTCACAGAGCACCAAAACAAGACTCAATGAATAAATGGAAATACCTTCATGAGGTGAAAATACCCCAGATGGATCCTGATGTTCAATTGATAATTGGAACAAATGCTGCCAAACTTATGGAACCATGGGAAATTAACAGTAGAGGTACTGGACCCTATGCTGGAAAACTTTTAGGATGGGTCAATAATCGTCTCATACAGGAAACCACACATGAAGGGCACCCATATATGCACTGTGGTTAATCGCATATCGGTAGCAAACTTGAATGACTTTTTGATAAAACAATATCGGCATGATTTCCTAGAGGGGGGGAAAAATAGATGTCAGTAGCAGACAGACATTTCATGTCAATCATGGAGGTTTCTAAGGAATTGAGAAATTGGCATTATTATTTTCCGTTACCTTTTAATGAGTGATATAACGATGCCAAACAATTACCAATAGGCACAGCAATGGGTTCTGCCCCTGAAAGGAAATTTGGAAAGAAATGCACAGTACCATACACAACCCTCTTATAGTGTAACTGATAAGGGCTTTGCACAGATGACAAAAAAAACAGAGTAAGCTTCTCAGAGGAGTTACATGGATGTTGAAGCTGAAAACATGCTCTTCCACTTAAAAGAAACTATGCTGAATGTGGATGCTGAAGATTCTGATGAATAAACAAGGTCAAATGAAAGAAAATACTCTCTTAAGAAATAGAAACCTTGCAAAAGGGTGCCACTCACGTCCATCATCAGAGCACAATTCGTTAGCTGGATCCTTTGCTACAAGATGGAATTCACACTCGAGGGAGATTAAGCAGAATGGCTTTGCCAGAGGACCAAAAACACCCTGTGATTCTTCATAAACATGTCCAAGCTTGTGTTAAAGGACATTCTATGAACAGCTAGGCCACTGTGGAAGAAACCATGTTGTCCGAACTGCGGCAGCACTATTGGATTCCAGTAGCAAGAACAAGTGCTCTTGCAAGAAAGGTATCCTCTGAGTGTGCCCTATGCAAATGCCAACATTCTAACTTTGGAGAGCAATTGATGGAAGATCTCCCTATAGAAAACCAACACCAGACAGTGAAGAGAGGTCGTAGTGATGTTAAAAGATATTGACATTTTTACATCTCTGATCAGTACATTTGGAAATTGCTAATTCTCTGGTGACAATTTTTTCTCTGGTTACAAATTCATGCATCAACGCAATTTTTAGATTCATTTGCAGACAGGGTCGAGTGAAACAAATAAGGTCTGACAAATTTGATATCCGCTGATAAGGAGCTAAAGAATGGAACAAAAGCAGCAAACTGCAAGTTGTCCTGCAACAGAAAGGAACAAATGGACTTACAACCCACCTGCTGCTTGGCACTTTGGAGGAATATGGGAGAGCATTATAATGCGGGTCAAACAATACTCATGTCCATAATCGGAGAGCAGACACTGGATGATGAATCCTTGCTAACTTTCATCTGTGAGGTAGAATCCATTTTAAATAGCCGCCTGCTTACCATGGTATCAGACAACCCAACTGATCTTGAACCACTCACCCAAAAACACCTTTTGTTGTGTAAAGGCCAGCCTCTATTACCCCCAGGTTTACTTCAGAAATCTGATCTTTACATGAGGAAAAGATGGAAGCAAGTGCAATACTTAGCTGATTTATTTTGGAAAAGATGGGCCAGTTTGCAAGAAAGTCAGACATGGTTTAAACAAAAGGGAAATAGTAAATGTGGCGGCATTGTTTTAGTTGCAGTCCCTGTTGCACCAAAGGGATCTTGGATGTTAGGAAGCATGATTGATGCACACAAAGATTAAAAAGAGGAATTGTTTGGAGTGCAACTTTGAAAAACAAAGACAAGAGTTGTTGATTGTCTGATAACAAAACTTTGTTTATTGCTTGAAAATGACATGTCAATATGAATGTTTGTTCATGCAATTTGAATTGATATACATGTAAACTGACATCTTGTTGCATTCACATGGACTGTTCACCAAAAAAGGAACTGTTGTCTGCAGCGTACACACAAAATGGACTCTTGTATGAACAGAGCCTCTTATTGCACCATAAGAAGTTTATGGACTTTGACTTGAAGTGGAATTGATTTAAATAAAATAGACACTTGCATTGGATCACTGAATGTACTACTTTGATGTTTGTCCATCTGATTTGATTGTGAATTATGAGAAACATTGTGTGGCTCCATGTTATTGTTAGGTTGTCATCAAACCTTACCCGGTAGCATTAAGGAAGGTTGTGCGTAGGACCCATTATTTTATTGTTGATGATGGTGACACCTGCTGATAGAATTGTGCACCTGTGTGGCACACAAGGGGTTAAATGGCCCTGGGATGCTCACCTGTTACAATTTGCAAAGCCTTTATAGAGATGAAGCTTTGATCAACAAGGGTTGGAAATGTTTAGAGATGTGAGCAGGCAATGGTTTTTCAATTGATTGAACCTGATTTTTGGGAAGTTTGAGTAAATACAGAGTTTCATTTGCTGTTTTGTTGGAAGGGTTTTTGATAAATATTTTAGTTAATTTTGAAAGTACTTAAAGAATAAAGGACCTTTCATGGACTCTATTGAAACCCCCTGAGGCGAATAGATGAAGTGACTCATTGGAAGGCACCAGAGTGTTCTTGGGGTTGCACTCATCCTTCTTCCTCCAAACACGGTGAATGGAGTTTAGACCAAAAAGCTGTATTTTTGTCTCATCAGACCACAAACGTCTTCAATTCCTCCTCTGGATCATCCAGATGGCCATTGGCCATCTTCTGTTGAAGAGTACCAATGATTAAAAATTACAGACCTACATGCTTTGCAAGTGAGGAAAGGTGACAAACTTTGTGTGTGTGTGTGTGTGTGTGTGTGTATGTTTGTGTGTGTGTGTGTGTGTGTGTGTGTGTGTCATACCCCACAAACTCTCACACAAAATGTCTACCCTCGGCCTGCACCCCACCCTCTGAATGGCTGCTGGACTCTCTGACAGGCAGACCCCAGTCTGTAAGATAGGTAACGATACCTCAGCCAGCATCGTCATGAACATGGGCACTCCTCGGAGATGTGTCCTCAGCCCCATCCTCTACACCCTGTTACGACTGTCGCCTCCCATGAGGACAACATCATCCTGAAGTTCACTGACAACACCGCAGTGAAAGGATGCATCACTGGTGAAGAGGAATTGGCCTACAGGATGGATGTGGCCAATCTGAAGTGGTGTGAAGACAAGACCAGAAAGATGATAGTGGACATGAGGAAGGAGAGGAGACCTCATCAGTCACTGCTCCTCCAAGGTCTCCAGGTTGAGAGGGTGAGCAGCTTTAAATACCTGGGTGTCCACATAAGTGAGGACCTCACCTGATCCCTCAACACCACGCAGACAGCAGTGGCTGTAGAGGCTGAGGAGGTTTAGCATTTTGCCTGAGATCCTCAGCAACAGCACCAGCGGCATTGTTGGGAGCATCCTGACCAGCTGCATCATCGTGTCGTAAGGCAGCACCACTGTTCTGGACCGCAGACGCCTGCAGTAAGTGCAGAAGACTGCAGAGAGATGAGAGATTAGCAGAAGCCCACTGCCTTCTCTGCAGAGCATCTACCACCGCAGAGTCACTAGGAGAGCTATTGCCATCGCCAAGAACCACTCCTTCCCCCAACATGGACTGTTCACACTCCTACCCTGCAGCCGGAGGTACAGGAGTCTGAAATGTAGAACGACAGAATTTAAGAACTTGTTCTACCCGACTGCCATCAGACACTTTAACAGCTGACACTCATTCTTCTCCCTGCACATGTAAGGTCTACTGACACTTAATTTGCACTCATCCTTGCACCTGCAGTTTGAGTTGCACACCAAGGTGTACTCAAATGTCATCTACTCACTGTTCTAATGTGCACATTCATAGCTATAATCATATTTATAACAATGTTTACACTCTTCTACCAGCACATACCCCAATCTACAACAGACAGCAAAGTAAGAATTTCACTGTACAGGGAAACTTGTTTCTACACTTAACATGCTTTGGTGTGCGTGTGATCACCTTTTTTTAAATTGCCAACAATTGTCACATGGATGGGGTGCACATAGAAAACAACTCCCTTATTTAAAATAGACTACTTTAAGGTGACCGGAAACAAATGCAAATGAGGGACAAGCTGATTAATTTTCCATCTGTGTTGAGTTCAGTGTTTAGAACTGCTTCATTATGTACGTATATGCAGGCCAGACAACGCTAAGTAGATATTAGGCCCACTCAATCAGACAGGCTCATTTTGAGATTTGTTTTTTCCTCTCTTGAGCATCTGGTGCCAATTTCCAGAGGAGTTTGGACCAAACTTCGGATAAAATTTATATCAATCTTCATTGAACTTATCGGACTGAAACACACACCACACACACACAGCTAATTTTGTGGCACTGATATCAGCATACACTCACACAAGCACACACACCGAACAAGAGAGAAACAGAGAAGAGAGAATAAAAGCTGTAATTATCTCCTGAGTTTCTCCACAAATTCTCCTGTATGACACCCTAACTTGCCTTATGAACACCGAATCAATATTAGATCATAAACAGAGGAAAAAATGTATCCTCCACCTCAGTTGCATGTAGCCATTAGTCCTATTGACTCTGTCTGGCTTAAAATTGTTCTGTCCTTAGCAGTGTCTTTGATTTCACATGAAAAAAATCTGAAGGGCTGTTGAAACAGATTTGATGCCTTATGTTTTAGAGAAGCCACGTGGCGAATCACCGTGTTGCCTCAAAATATGATTCCCTTCACCATACTAAAGTGTACCTGCTCTTTAAAATGCAGATGAATGAAAGCTCTACAATTGCAATGGTAAGAGAAGTCCTCTGAATCTGAAAGTCTTTTAAGCACACTATTTTGCATGGGTGTAGTTTTTTCATGAGCTTGTCATGACTTTGACTGCTCTTGGCCTTTGCTCTTGTTTGATGAACAGATGACTCAAATGATTTGACTCTTAATTTCATTATCACTGTTTACATGGCATTGCTTATGCTGATACAATTCTGTAGTCGTTCAAAAGTTAAAACAGGCTTGGGTGAAGTGCTAGTGAGGGAAAAACAAGCGATTTTGTGTAACAGTCCTTGTGATCAATAATTAGTCCTTTTTTTGTTTGTGATAGATGATTTAAACCAAATATTCACAAATTATAAACTTATTGATTCTGATGCTGGAAGTTACTTGAATTTGTAAACTGGCAACCTTTGAGATGGATGCTTCTAAAAAGCCATAAACTATGATATAAATGTTTTAGTAAATTTTCTTGATTTCCTTCCATGCATACTCATACCCTTATTTGTCCATCCATCCCAGTATTATTAGATTTTGGAGGAGAGTCTGATGCACAGGTCTCCAGGGATTTATGATAGCTTTTCTGGGTTGTAAATATTGTGGGAATGACCTTTTCTCGATGTTTAACCATCCAGCTGTTCAAAGCCCAAAAATTCAGTTCCATTCCCTCATTTAATTGCTGCTGACAGTACTTCCAGAAATGTCCTGTGTAATGTGGCCGGACTGCTGCACAAGCATGTTTACTAAAGCCCGGCCTGATCTGTTATGTGGCCCAATGGAGTGGGCCAAAACCAACAGATGGGTTGAGCAAAGGAAACGCTGCTGTGGAGTTTGTCCCAAACACCATGCCAAACGGGTGTCCCTCCTCAGAGACTGACCACTTGGCTTTCCAACGACTGGGTGGTTGCCAAGAGAGACAGAGACATAGAAAGGGAGAGATAGGATTCAATTTTTAATCAAGTAACATTACCCTCGCTCCTGTCAAGATTCAGAGATTTACAGATCTTAATACATATGCATTGAGAGTTAAATAAGCTGCCAGCTTTAAGCAGCTGTTTTTATTCACTATTTTGATGCTGCCCCCGTTCTTCTTGATTCACTTACCAAAGCCTACAAAGAGACAGTCAACAGGATGATTCTAAGCTGAGGCATGCTGCCCTCTCTGCGTGTAGGTGGAAGTAGTGCAAAGGGAATGCAAGTGCTTAATTTAAGCTGCATCTCTTCTCCCTGTAAATGGGATATTATGTCCATTCTTCATTAACAATGCATTGCACAGCCCCACACAGCATTAGACCTTTAATCACCATAGTTATGACTACTTTGTACTTTGGGGGGTTGGGGGGTTTTATGTCAACTAGCTGTTGACTAGCAGTAGGAGAGAGAAATTACATATTTATTTACATATATATTATACTGATTGCGCTTTGATCACCTTGTGGTTTTCAAGCACTTTACACTAGATTACATTTACACACACTCTAACACCAATGGCAGCAGAAATCTCATGCAAGGTGCTAACCATTGGTAGCAACTAGTTGGGGGTTCTATGTCTTGCCTTTATTTAGGGTGCACACATATAACACACATAAATAACTAAAAGTGACAAAAGCTGGCATCAGGTGGAATAGCCTCCTTTAAACAGATGTGTTTTGAGTAGTGATTTTAAGTGGGGAAATTAATGTGTTCCTGAGTGTGGGTGGTAGTGAATTCGAGAGAGGGGTAGCAGAGCGGCTGAATGCTCTGCTCCCCATGATGGTGGAGGGGGTTGGAACATGGAGGAGGTCGGACATTTACGGGGGGATGAAGTGGATAGCCTTGAATACTAGCAGGATGCGTCAAACTTCCAAATTTCAGATATACAGTATCCACTCTACTAACTGAGCCCCCAAAAGCTTAGTGATAGCTTAGTTCTAAAGGGTCGAATATATATTTTCTCTTCATAACTTTAGAAACAAGTATTTTAAGAATTTTGTAGAATAAACATCTGTTCAACCATTGGTTTCTTTATTTGCTTAGTTATTTGTTAATTTTTATGCTTGTTTTTTTTTTTTTTTTT
Source organism: Fistularia commersonii (assembly GCF_037954325.1). Classification (NCBI taxonomy): domain Eukaryota; kingdom Metazoa; phylum Chordata; class Actinopteri; order Syngnathiformes; family Fistulariidae; genus Fistularia; species Fistularia commersonii. The sequence goes on from NC_141285.1 coordinate 11,048,571, forward strand.
TTTTGTCTTTTGTGGTGTTCTGTAACTTTACGTTGAGACTCTAGTATTGCTCCGTCCACGTAATTTTTTTTTTTCCCCATGTTTTATCACTTCAATTTTTCCAACCCAAAATTAGAATAAATGTTTTACAGCCTCCTGTGAGCAGCCTTGTAAGTAATTACCGGTACATATCTTTGCTGGAATATTGAGGTTCCAGCAAGAGACAGAATATTTTTAATTATTTTCAAGATTCATCTGGTTCCCACTGTTATTCTTACAGAGCAAGCAAACTCAGAGATTGATTTTGATACTTTGATGTTTTTTAAATGTACTCCAGCTGTTTTCCTGCTGCATACTGCATATATTTCCTATATACTGTATAATGTGCTGGATCAGAAAGTGCACCTCAAGGCCCCATCTGTTTCTACCCACATTCACATCCAGCACCTTGTAAGCTTGTTTTAATTCTTAGTCTGCTAGGAAGTTGCCAAGGTCACATTGGATTGTCAGTCTGCCTAGATTTCTCTGAAACAAGGACATCATTTCAGTTGCTTAAATACTGTATGTCTATTTTGACAGCTATAATGTAATTTCATCTCTTTAAAAAAAACATCACATCTTGCTATGATTAGCTTGTGCAGAGAAAGCAATGCATAACTACAATGCACTATGCTTGTTTACAAAAATACCTTACCAAATGCAATTTCTCTGTGGGAACTGTTTAAAACACTTGCACAAACATCTCTGCCACAGCAAACATCCTACGAGGCAAATCATAGTTTAATGAGGATTCAGTGTTTTTTTTTCCTCCCCCAAACACTATAGAAAAGCACATATGCCATTCTGCATATACAGTAATATGATAAAAAACTATGTAATTGTACTTAATTGCTAGACATTTTGTCCAAGCTTAGCTTACTGCTAACCAAACCTTTCTCCCACGAAAATTGATGAATCCAGATTATGTGTGAACGAGCATTCATAATAACTTTTTTTTTGTATTTGATAATCTATAACTTCTGGTATATAATGCTTATTTACCCTGAATGGACAACCACTGTAGCCGAAAGAACCACATTTTACAAAGTATATGCAGTATTATAGATCGCACTACATCTAAAGCTTCACTTTATAGCTTGTCAGTGGTTTAATATCTGCTCGAGGCTGGTATTTTTCTTCCATTCTCCCAATATACCCACCAGTCCCAGAGGAGGAAGAGTTTGTGTGAGGGCGTCACTGAGTGCAGGTGCAAAAATCAAGTACAGCCATTGTTTCTTCCCAATGCAATAAAACACACGTGCTATTGAGGACAGGAGATATGCGTTGTTATACTGAAACTCCTTTTGGAGAAAGGTGATAAAAAAAAAAACAAGAACAACAAACAGCATGCAGTACCAATGCCTCAAGAAACAAAATGTTTCCCTGTTTAAGAAATTCCTTAACTTAAAACTTTAATGAAATAGAAAAGTTGTAAAAAAAACATCATTATGTACACCTCGTCATAAGAAACATCAACATTCCAAAAAGCCAATGTTGCCACATAAAAAGCAGCATTTTACAAAACAGAAACGTCACTCTAAACATATCACAAAACTCAAAATCACAAATTCCAGTTTTTATAAATTCAAAGTTGAAGTATAAAATTAGACTTTTTATACTGTAGTTAGAGGGAAAGTCTCTGTTTTCCATTTATTTTTTCAACACAAATAGTTCTTGTTGTAACCATGTTGGTAAACTCATCTTTCTTGAATCATCTTTCACACAATTTTGAAGTTATTGAGGTAGATGTATCTATTTTTCTGTAAAGACAAAGTAAGTATATAACATTTAGTCAGTTACAATATCAACTTAACAGTTGTGTGATGAATTTTAATGTTATTTAGTCATGGAAAGATTTGAAGTAATCAAATATCAAATTACTGATGGTTTTTGCAAGGTCTTGAGTATAATCAAATGCGAATACTGTATATTCACATCGTGAATACTATATATATATCATATGAACAATAATTTTGCAATTTGGGATTTGTTCAGTGGCATTAAAAGATGTTTGTCAATCAGCTTATCAGAAATCGCTTTACAATTTCTGTATCGATATACTATATGTGTGTGTTTTTGTTGTTTTTTTTTGTTTGCTTTTATTGTTTTTTTTATAACTTTATTATAGAGTATTGCTTTAGTTTACCTGGTGTGGTTGCCAATATTACAAGAAAAGGTTTACCCTGTGTTTCCATGCCTGGAAGCATCACTGTTGGACAAATATCATACGTAAAACCTCAATTTGACCGTGGTCCCCAATCTTTTTGTTCTTTGTTGAATCAGTTTTGTTGCTTTTTTTCCATTTGGCCAGGAATGCTATTGTCTTAAGTGTTTTATTCATCATGACATTTTGAGTCTCTCTCTGGATACACCGATGAGCTGTGTGAGGCAGTATGCTGCCTTACTGTGTTGTGGCCCTGCTGGTCTATTTTTTAGATGTCATATCCAAATATGATGCAACATTTGTTTTGTTGTGACAAAACTAATATGGTACCTCATGATTCCTTGGCTTCAAACATAGAAAATCCAGCATATGAGCTCTAGACCCCAAATGAAATACACAGCCAGGCTCTTGCATAATCTATATTGCTTCAAGTATGACTCAAACTTACTCAGATAGATGTCAGATGCTTTTCAATGGTATGAGAAAAAATGTTTTATTCTATGTTGCCCTCGTGTCTACTTGCACCCTATCAATCAAGTGCAGACACAGGTTTCTAAATCAAGCTTGGTGCTTTTGCTGCATGGGTCACTAATTACAGGCTTTTATGAGAGGATGCAGAGTCAGGATCTGCCCTTCTTTCCCTGTAATTCACCTGCAGAAGCCCAGCAAAAAGCTTCATATTGCAAGAACTTTGATGGATGGGGCAATATAATGAGGAAGGGGTAGGGCAAGAATAAGCATACACATCTGCCCGAACACTTAAAACCATTGAGAGGTTTCCATGTCCTGAGGACATGGCTCATACTACATACAGGATTGGCTCAGAAAATTAGAATATTGTGATAGAGCTCTTTATCTTCTGTAATGCAATTAAAAAAACAAAAAATACTTTTTCACGATATTCTAATATTTTGAGATAAGATTTTTGAGTATTCTCAAGATGTAAGCCATAATCAGCAATATTAGAATAATAAAAGGCTTGCAATATTTCAGTTGATTTGTAATGAATCCAGAATGTGTAACATTTTTGTTTTCGTAATTGCATTACAGAAGATAAAGAGCTTTATCACAATATTATAATTTTCTGAGACAGTCCTGTACAGTGAAATGTCAATCACATATTCTCAAAGCTCCCATTATTCATCCTGAATGCCTGATGTAGTTTAGCAAATTTTCAAGAGCCTATTATCAGCTTTAGAAATGAATGGGAGACTATAGGAATCACTCTGATAGAATATATATAACAGAAGTAAAGAAGGGTAGAACACTGTTTTGGACCCCTCAGACCCATCTGAAAACAATCTCAAAAGTAGCACATCCTTTCTGCTGATCCAAAGATCTCCCCCCAGCATTAAAAGATTCTGCAATTTGTCTAGAGAAATGCTTGGTAATTTATTTGTTCTTGGAAGACAAAAGATATGAAGGATTTTATCATAAACATTAGAAAAGCTCTGTCTGTGTGGATTTATACTGTGACCTCTGTTACTGAGGTCATCAGTGACTTCTACATTTTTCATTCAGCTGGATAGGTGCCCTGTGTTATATTGTGAATCTGTTGTTGCTCCGATTTGCCCTGACTTAGACTCTCAGACTGAATAATGAGTGGATTGAGCTACTAAGGTATCACATAATGGTTTGTAATTTCCTATTTGAAGATATGTGGTGTTTTTTATTTTTTTTGTTGCTTGCTTTTACAAAATCTCGTTCCCTTGACAGGGAATATGGATGGTGAGGTAACAATGGTTACAATACTTAACTTATGGTCACAAGTTAAGTATGCCCTAAGCAACGTCTGCATTTCTATAGTAGTCTTTATTCTAGCGTCAGTAGGATCAAAATATAGATAATGAACACCTCTCAGTGTCAACTTTTGAAACGAGTGATAATCACAGGAATGGTGTTTACTTACAACCTACCGATTTTTACAGCCTTGAGATTTGCTTCTAATGGTTATTAGATAGAATGTGTACTTAGAGCAATCCCTAAGTAGAATTCCTTACCTTTTGTGACCCAGAAGCTATGTCCTCTCTACTGTCTTTGTGTAGTTCATTAGCTAAGCAAGGGATGGAATTTTACATATCACTTTTGCCATGTGTATTTTTCTCTAAACTGGGTCCAGTTTCTGGCCCTCAGCTGATGTCTCCTTTAGACCACTAAGTCTATCTTTGCATCGCCTCCTGTGACTCCACATCTTTTATTTATGATTTTTTTTTTTTTTTTTTTGTCCTGGTGAGGTAAGGTAAGCATTGTGTATCATCCAGCGTGTTGAAGTCCCTATGACCTTCAACTACTTGCAGTGAGTATGTATTCAAATCTATTCAGCTTGAGAGCAAATATTACCAAAAGTGACTACCAGGTTGCCTGTTTTCTTGTCACAGCAAGGGTATGCCTAAGGATGACTTCATCCAGGGGACATTTACATTAGTAAATAGCACAAAACTGACAGGCTCTTCTATAAATGAGCGAGTATGCTGTCCTATCAAATGGTGAGATGGCTGCTGGTGGGGAAATGGGACGTGTTAGGGGCATATGAACTGTATAGGCCTGCTGACAATGATGAATGTTGGCTCCAAAATACAGTAAAAGTGATTTCCATGGTTTTCTTATTTATTTATATACTGACTAAAATTGGGCCGTTTTTGACCGAACTGATTGAGGGTACATTGCAGGGAAGGGTAAGAAGAAAAGGGGGTAGGTCTACAGTCAAGGACACACTTTCCATGTGATGGGTTTTTTACAAATATGCCACAACTTGTACCAGGGTCATCTAATAGCATTGATAAAGTGTTAACAGTAAGCCGCTGCACTACCTGGCAAACCCTTACTGTTTCATGAAAAACCTAGAAATTACAGGACACTTTCCTTGGATTACTCTTCACCAATACCGTGATGAAAACAGAAACCTGGACAGATAATATCTAGGTGGTACATTTTTTCTTTTCTGCAACATACTCAATTAACTTGGACAACTCTCGAATTATAATTGGAATATATACATGGCGTCATCAGTTTTGAGATGAAGATACTGTTTACTGAGAATTTAACCCTTACTGTGGCTATTCTGTGTTGTCCCATTGGACTTCTTCAGCATGCTCACCAGTATACATTTTAGGGACTACAGTGATGAGAGACCTTAAGCTGGTTTTGCAAGCTTTGAAATAAGAGCTTTTTCTGATTTATTTCAGTCTAACATTGAACTTCCTCAAAAACTGATGTACTGTACAGAATCTCCTCACAGCAAGGGTGGAAGCATTTTCATGATGACTTGAGGAAATGATATGGGAAGATTCACTTTGCAGTGTTCCTTTAAATTTCAGTTTTCTAGATCCATGTAATTTGCTTGTCATATGACACTTTAAAAGGTTGCCCTTTGAATTCTGCACTTTTTAAATTGATATATTTCACCAAGGTGTTCAGACCAGAAATGTCAATACAACTGAAATATTAAATGTGAGCATTTTCATCTCTGTGACCTCTAGCACTGCCACCTGTCTTTTTGTCATTGGAACTGTTTCTGGGCCACACAGCATCGCTGGTCTCACTATACCTCTCCTTTCATTCTGGCTGATAGTCTTCTATCGCATAGTATTCCTGCCACTTTTCTCCACTCATCCCGACCTGCTTGAACCCGCCTCTTCACCTCTTTTCCAGACTCTCCGCTACTCTGGACTGTTGACTGCAAGTGCCTGAAATCCTCCAACTTCTTGATCTCTACTCCCTGTAGCCTAACCATTCCACCCGGGTTCCTCTTATTCACACGCACTTACTCTGCTTGCTGCGACTAACCTCCATTCCTCTCCTTTCCAGCGGATACTCCACTTGTCTAGATTTTCCTCAACCTGTAGTCTGCTCTCACTGCAGGTATTCCTCTAACAATACCAGAGCTTCTCTCTTGGCACCCTGTCATATGCTTTTTCTAGGTCTACAAAAAAACAATGCAGCTCCCTCTGGTCTTCTCTGTACTTCTCTGTTAGCATTCTCAGAGCAAATACTGCATCTGTGATACCGTATTTTCAATACTATAAGGTGCATCGGATTATAAGGTGCGCCTTCAATGAATGGCCTGTTTTTAAAATTGTTGTCATGTATAGGGCACACCACATTATAAGGCCCATAGAATAGAAACTACTGTAGTGGCTGGGGTTGTGTTATGCATCCACTAGATGAAGCTGTGCTAAATGCAATGTCAACAAAACAGTGAGATAAGTCACTCAGTAAATCTTAATTAATGGAATACAAACCAACATTCTTACAACTCCATTTACTCCCAAAACAAGTTAGTGCATTCACAATACGATGCCGTACATACCGGTAGCTCTTACCGGTATTTGCGCTGCTTTTGTTGAAAACAATGTATTTCCAACTCCATTCATCACAGTTCAAAACATTTCATTGATGTTCATGTCGCTAGCTAGCGCTGTTGCCTTCATTTGAATAGTGACTGTAGAGAAACTTCTACTTGCTGCTCCCTGATCAACAACCCACTCTTCAGGTTTGTCCTCCAACTGTGGCCATCTCGCTTCATTTCCTCGGAAACTCTGTTTAGTCTTCTTTACTTGGCACAGGTCTTCTTGCTGCTTCTGTACCATTGATTCATTAATGTTAAATTCTCTCGCTGCTGCTCTATTCCCATGTTCTACTGCATGACTGATTGCCTTGAGTTTTAACTCTGCGTCACAAGTGTTTGACTTGAAAGGTGCCATTTGGGGTCTTTATATACACACAAGCAGTGTGTGACTGGAATTCCCCTTTATCCTTTTTACCGCTGCTACTTAGGCGACGCCCCCTGACTACAGCAGCCATGATTAACCAATATTGATCCATATATGAGAGGCATCGGATTATAAGGTGCACTGTCGGTTTTTGAGAAAATTAAAGGCTTTTATGTGTGCCTTATAGTGCAGAAAATACGGTACTGAAGCCACACTGCTATTCACAAATGCTGACTTCTGCTCTCTGTCTAGTTTCCACTATTCTTTCCCATAACTTCATTGTATGGCTCATCAACTTTATCCCTCTATAGTTGCCGCGATTTTGCACATCCCCCTTTTTCATAAAAATGGGCACCATCACACTTGGTCTCCATTCTTCAGGCATCTTCTCACTCCCAAAGATCCTGTTGAATAAACTAGTCAGAAATTCTACCGCTGCCTCACCTAAACATTTCCACACCTCCACAGGTACATCATTAGGACCAACTGCCTTTCCACTCTTCGTCCTCTTCAGTGCCTTCCTCACTTCACTTTTACTAATCTCTGCTACTTTGTGCTCTACAATAGTCACCTCTTCTACCCTTGCCTCTCTTTCATTTTCCCCATTCATCAGCTCTTCAAAGTACTCTTTCCATCTTCCCCCCACTCTTCTAGCATCTGTCAATACATTTCTCTCTCTATCCTTTCCTCGCTAACCCGTACCTGTTTTACATCCTTTACATTGTTATTTCTCTGTTTTGCCACCCTGGGAAGCTCATTCTCTCCCTCCTTACTGTCAAATTGAGCATACAAGTCATCGTATGCCCTTTGTTTTGCCTCTGCTATCTCTATCTTTACCTTACGCTGTTTTTCCCTGTACTCCTGTCTGTTCCCCTCAGTCCTCTCAGTGTCCCACTTCTTCTTCGCTAACCGCTTTCTCTGTATATACTCCAAGTCTCCTTGGAGTCTCCTCTATAGTACTTTCCTTCCAGATGACACACAAGGTACTCTCCTACCTGTCTCCCTGATAGCACTAGCTGTAGTTGTACAATCATGTAGAAGCTCTCTCTGACCACCCAGAGCCTTTCTCAACTACTCCCTGAAAACCTACAACACTCCTCCCTTTTCAGCTTCCACCACTTGGTCCTCTGCTCCTCTGACCCTCTGCTCCTCTTGATCGTCTTTGTCACCAGTCATCCTACAAACCACCATTCTATGCTGTCTGGCTACACTCTCACCTACAACTACTTTGCAGTCACTGAACTCTTTCAGGTTACCTCGTCTATACAAGATTTAGTCTACCTGTGTGTTCCCACCTCTGCTCTTATAAGTTACCCAATGTTCCTGTCCTGTTATGATTGATTTGCAAGTTTGGTTTTGGCAAAAGTTTTACGCCAGATGGCCTTCCTGATGCAACTCTCTGCATTATTCGGACTTGGGACCGGCTCATGGAGACACACACACACACACACACACACACACACACACACACACACACACACACACACACACACACACACGGTGCTGGCTCAGGGAGACACTGGCCTGTGTCGCCCTAAGGCTGCATTATACTTGGCATATTTAAATCACATTATTGGACTAAACTGATATTGATTTCCAACAGTTGTGTATTTTCAGTCAATCCCAAAATAATACATATTTCCCCATGCTTACAATGCAGTACAGAAATGCGTTATTAATATTGTATTTTTTGAAATGTGTTTGAATATCTTGTCTAAGGTGTCAGTGGCTGTGTTGTTAGTCTATCTCTTGTTAAATATGGTTTATGAAATATGACGCTTATATTTATATTCAATTAAACAAATGTAGATGCTACATTTATTGAATTGGTTGAAAAATCAATCTTTATAGGAATTTTTTATGGAAATCTGTTTTTTTTTTTCATGGAGGTTTTAAGTGTGGAGGACAGGCAGTCAGTGTAATGATGAGCTGGTTTGCTAAGATGCTTCAGTGGATCATGTTTGAGACTGCATAACTGGGATGGATTTGCTCCATTGGCTCAATCTATTTCACATGCACCACTGACCCATAAATCACTGACCAAGGCTTCCTCAGACAACCCCACCCTATCGAAAACAGGTTTTCCTCACCTTCTGCTCAAATTGGAATCCACACTGATAAATCAGATCTTAAACAACTCAAATTCCTGTTCCTGTCACTTTAAATATGCTAACTGTTCCTTTTCTATTTATCTTGTTGGTGGATTGAAGGTGTTAAAGTCTAAGGCAGTACAGTGAAAACATGTTTTACAATACGTCTGAATTATTTACCTAAACAATTGTGCAAATCATCATCTTAATTACCTTTTTTTGTGGCACAGTTAGGTTATCTCAGTTATCACAGTTATTCAGTAAGGACACGAACAGCACTATGTATTGACTGGGGCACTTAGTTTTTGTCAATGCTTAGAAAGCAGGATGCAGTTAATTACTTTTCTAGGTTCACAGCTCTGATGTCAGCATGTCTTCTCAAGTGCCACAGAACTGCTAAAGCTGCTGAACCTCTTCACACTTGTAGACAGTCAGTCTGCTCTCCACACCCAAGTTCTCTCTCTGTCATAGAAAAAGACTGACTTTTTGGTGTTAGTGATGAATCTTCAGGCCGTCCTGATGACAAATTAACTCATAAATGACTGATGTATAGAGATATGACTCATCTATTCATGGTATCTCATTTGTCTGCTTTCATGGACCGATGCTTTTGACTGGATATATGAAGCAAAGAGGCAAAATGGGAAATCCACTTGTCCTGGAAAGACAAGCTTTCCTATTACTTTTTTTTCCCCAAAATCCAGGACTAATGATTGATCTGAATGTCCCGAGTTCTTAAATTGACATGTAAGATGTGCCATTTTTAGTACAGGTCTATGAACATCAGCCTTGGAAAAGTGGTTTCACTAGTCATTATTATTCACTCTATTATTACTGACACTTAAGTGTTCTTTTTCGTCTTTCCTTTTTGCATTCTAGTGGCACTGAATATGGAGCACTGAATTTTAGCAAGTACTGTAGTACAAAATGTATTATAATAGCAAAGCATGGTACTGTTCCTTAGTGCTTTCACAAGCCCTGTGAATGCCAGCAGGAGGAATATTGGAGAGGAAAAAGAAAAACAAGAAAAAGTGAGTGCTGGCACAGAGGGAGAGTGATAGAGTGGATGAGTGGGGGGCATGATATAACAACTGAAAGAAAAGATGCCAGCTCATTAAATATGTACAGTCAAGAGACAGGGAGTGAAGGAAAGGAAAGAAAGTTTGTCTCTCTTGGGCTAAGAAGCCAGCAGCCTGGGCATGACTGTATCCTGTTGGTTTCACACAGAGTAACAATCCCTTGTTCCATCAACACAAGCACTCAGCATGTCATCAGTGATAAACCCTCTGCACAAACACATACAGTTCATGAAAGAAACAGATAACAGGATAGATGGGGGCAAGATCAGAAAACATTGATGTATATTTTAGAAAAGCATGGGAGGAGAAAAGCAATCAGTGCATTGCATTAAAATACACTACATTTGTACCGCAAGGAATGCTCTGGAAAGTGGATATGGTCTTTAGTGGAGAGAAACCAATTACTTTTGGCCACAAAGGTAGTGTAAGATAACATCACCTATTACATTTTGTCTGAAGTCATAAAGGCTTTGGCACTAAAAATGTGTATTCCTTTCACAAGCAGTGAGTGTTTTGTATTGTATTTTGTATTGTGTACTGCTGATTTTCAGAGCAGCAGGTATAGCTAACAAGATTCATGAAAATATTTTGGAAAGGATTTTAAATGTTGAAGCATCATGTTGGCTTTTGAATAACAACTTTCAAATTTATTCATCCCAACTGTATCATTGTCCATCCATCCATCCATCCTCTGCTGCTTAACCAAATTCGGGTCCCAGGGGCCACAGCCGGAGCAGGGAGGGCCAGATTTCCCTCTCCCCAACCACATGGTCTAGCTCTTCTGGGCAGATCCCAAAACACTCCCAGGCCAGCCTAGACACATAGTCTCTCTAGCATGTCCTGGGTCTTCCCCGTGGCCTTCCCAGATGAATGTGCCCGAAATACTTCCCTTGGGAGGAATCCAGGAGGCATCCTGACCAGATGCCAGAGCCACCTTATCTGACTCCTTCCTTTGCTGAGGAGCAGCGACTCAACTCTGAGCTCCCCCTGAATGGCTGAACTTCTCACTCTCTCTCTAAGGGAGAGTCCGGCAACCGTGCAGAGAAAACTCATTTCAGCCGCTTGTATTCGCAATCTTGTTGTTTCGGTCACAAACCGCAGTTTGTGACATTAGGTGAGGGTAGAAACGTAGATTGATCGGTAAATTAGGAACTTTGCCTTCTGGCTCAGCTGCTTTTTCACCATGACAGACCGGTACAGAGTCTGCATCACAGCAGATGCTGCCCTCATCTGCTGGTTGATCTCTCGCTCCATCCTTCCCTCTCTTGTGAACAAGACCCAGAGATACTTAAACTCCTCCACTTGGGGCAGGACCTCTTTCCCCACCCGGAGTGGGCCCTCCACCTGTTTCCGGTTGAGAACCATGGTCTCCATTTGGAGGTGCAGATCATCATCCCGGCCGCTTCACATTTGGCTGCGAATCACTCCAGTGAGAGCAGGAGATCATGGACAGACGGAACCACATCATCTGCAAAAAGCAGATCCTGTGCCCACCAAACCATACCCCTCAATGCCCTGGCTGCATCTAGAAATTCTGTCCATAAAAGTTATGAACAGAATCAGTGACAAAGAGCAGCCCTGGTGGAATCCATCTCTCACCAGAAACAAATCCAACATACAACCAGTGATGCAGACCAAGCTCAGACACCAGTCATACAGGGACTGAACAGCCCATATGATGAGGCTCAGTACCCCACATTCCCGGAGCACCCCCGATAGGATTGCCCGCAGGACACAGTTGATTGCCTTCTCCAGATCCAAAAAACACATGTAGACTGGTTGGGCAAACTCCAATATGACCTTGCTGAGGGTATAGAACTGGTCCACTCTTCCATGACCAAGACGAAAACCACACTGCTCCTCCTTGATCTAAGGGGTCGCCACAGCAAATCAGCGTTCTCCATCTAAGACCTATTCTCTGTTTCTTTCTCTTTCACACCAACAACCTTCATATCCTCTCTCACTATGTCCATCAATCTTCTCATTGGTCTTCTTCGAGACTTTCTGCCTGGCAGCTCCAATTCCAGCATCCATCTACCAATATATTCACTATCCCTCCTCTGTACATGACCGAACCATCTCAATCTGGCTTCTCTGACCCTCTCTCCTAAAGATCTAACATGTGCTGTTCCTCTGATAGACTCATTTCTGATTCTATCCATCCTTGTCACTCCCAAAGAGAACCTCAGCATTTTTATCTCTGCAACCTCTAACTCTGCTTCCTGTCTTTTTGTCATTGGAACTGTTTCTAGGCCATACATCATTGCTGGTCTCACTACTGTCTTGTACACCTTTCCTTTCATGCTGGCTGATAGTCTTCTATCACATAGTACCCCTGACACTTTTCTCCACCCATTCCAACCTGCTTGAACCTGTGTCTTTACCTCTCTTCCACACTCTTCACACTCTTTGGAGTTCCACCACCATCTTGAGCTTCTCTGTTACCCCTACAGCGCACCACTGTCTCACAGCTTGCATACATGTCTTGCACCAGTCTAACACACCTCTTTGCCACTCCAGATATCCTCATACAATACCAGAGTTCATCTCTTGGCACCTCGTCATATGCTTTATCTAGGGCTAGAAAAACGCAATGCCGCCCCCTCTGGCCTTTTCTGTACATCTGCCGATTCAACAATAGAAGCACAGAACATAGCCCATTCAGACTCAATGCCCCTGGCCTCCCTTGGGATATGGTTCTAGCTCTGTGAGAGGTGAGATTTGAAACTCCTTCTGACAGGGGACTCTGCCAAATATTCCCAGTAGACCCTCACATTATATTTGGGTCTGCCCTGCCAGGTCTGACTGGTATCCTCTCCCACCATTGGAACCAGCTCAACACCAGGTGGTGATCAGTTGACAGCTCCACCCCTCTTTTCACAGGAGTGTCCAGGACATGCAGCCACAAATGTGACAAAATAACTACAAGGTTGATCAAAGAACTGTGGCCTAAGGTGCAGTGGGGCCGAGTTTACAAATGGACACCTTTTAAGCATGAACATGGTGTTCATTATGGACAATCTGTAACTAGCACAGAAGGCCAATAACAAAACACTGCTTAGGTTCAGATCTGGGGGGCTGTTCCTCCCAATCACGCCCTTCCAAGTCTCGCTGTCATTGGCCATGTGAACAAGGGAGTCCCCAGGTGGGGGGGGACTGGGTCCACTTATGTTGATCTTCTGAGCCATGCATTGTCTGGTCCCTCCCCTGGGACCTGTTTGCCTTGGGTGACCCTTCCAGGGTCATAAAGCCTCCCGACAACATATCTCCTTGGATCACTGGGACGCGCAAATGTCTCCACCAAGATAAGGTGGTAGCTCAAGTAGGGGAATGCATCATTGTATTGTCATGTGTTCTTTGATAAATTGATGTGGCTGACAGTCTGAGACCTGGTAAATGAAAATGAAAAATATTTTGGAGGTAATTGAAATTTAATAGAAATGTAATATATTTAATAGAAATTAAATCTGTCATGATAGGATTACATCACACAGCCATTATCTGGCAGGTTTTCGACAAAACTGCCCAGACTTATAGATAGATGACTCCAACAATCACAACCCTGCTGGATGGACTTCAAGACACTAAACATTACATGACTGAGCCGCAATGATTACTGTAGAATTTATCTAAGAACTCTTTTTAAGGGTCGAGTATCAGCAGTTGCTAATCTAGTTTTTTCTTAGAAAAAAATATTCAACCCTGGTAATGACTTCATCCCTGAATATCTCTTCATGATGGAACCAGAAAGTTAACAATCATGCAGTATGTGTTTTGGGCTCTCGTTAAAGATTGTGTTGGGAATATCCTCGGTTTGTATTTGTGGATTTGGCTTAGGGATACTAAATCTGTTTTAACTACTAAGTATAACCCTCAAGTGTTAATTGGTTCATTGCTTCATTCTGTTGCTTTACACTCAAATAAATAGAAACATATTGGATGAAGTTCCAGGATGCATTCATAGATCTGAGAGACTGAATCCCACTAAAGTGATTTTTCTCCTCAATGTGCTCTGGGCAGTACTTTGGTGGAAAAATTGTTCTGCAGCTAATAATTACCCTTTTCATGAAAGTTTACAGGTACACTGCTCAAAAAGGCTCACTAAAATGACACATCTTAGATCTCAATGAAATATTCTCAAATACTTTGTTCTTTACATAGTTGGATGTGCTGACAACAAAACCACACGTATTACCAATGGAAATCAAATGTATTAACCTTGGGAGTTCTGGATTTGGATTCACATTCAAAGTTAAGTGGAAAAACACGCCACAGGCTGATCCAACTTTGATGTAACATCCTTAAAGCAAGTCAAAATGTGTCTCAGTAGCATGTGTGTTGTTTATTCCATTTGCACAACAGCATGTGAAATTGATTGCCAATCAGTGTTGTTTCCTAAGTGGGCAGGTTCACAGAAGTGTGATTGACTTGGAGTTACATTGTGGTGTTTAAGTGGACCCTTTATCTTTTTGAGCGGTGTATGTTTTCAGCCTTAGTGTGATGTGTTTATTAGATGGTTATCATTATTGTTTTTGTCTTTGTTAGTACCTGTAAGATTGCCTAAGTATAATATTAGTTAACTAACTAAAATTGCAGCATGTAAGAAAATATTTATTTATTCTAACTGATATAATCTCCAAAACCTCAGCGGGCTGATTATAATTATATAGATTTATGATTGTTCATCTAGCATTATATTTCTTACAAAGGTTCTTATGACAATGTGTTGAATTTCAAGCGATAAGATGTAAATATTATCAGAATTTATATCTTGTGAAGATTTATTGGTTTGTAAAAGTGAAAACTCCCATGCACCAAAAGAGATACTTCACAATGAAGTGTTTTTTCCTTTGATTCATTAACAGAGTTGAACCGAATCATGTATATTATGGGCTTCTCTTAGCCCATTGTATGAGTTCCCAGCATGTTGACCATTTGCCGTCATCAGTACCTGCTTTGTTGTTGCCCTCATCTCCTCCCGCGTTTGTGGTTATTTAATTAAAGGAATGAGCAGATGATGGCATTCTTTATGTCCTTGATCGACACATTTGCCTGCTTAGACCGAAGAACGTGTGTTACAATGAGTTTTGACATTCACTTTGCTGCATATGCAAGCTGGTTGCACAGTGCATTATTCATTAAGCACCCTTTGTGTAACGTTAATGTTCTCTTCCTATTCCAAATGTCAATTACATCGAAGTACACTCGTCACTGCATAAACCAATTTCATGTCAGTCTACTTGACCATCACTAAATAGTGGTGTGTGTGTGTGTGTGTGTGTGTGTGTGTGTGTGTTTGTGTGTGTGTGTATTTTGTTCATCTTATATAAAATGCAAAACCTTTAAAAAGAAGTTTAATATTAGAGCACTCTATGAATATTTTTTTTCAGTTGATGTCAGTTGATTTTAAATATCAAATGTTACACTGCCGGGTTTTATTGATAAAGACTCTTTTTCAATATTACCCTGGATTCATTTGTTTTAATTACATTGTGGGCAGATTCTTGTTACACATTTTAGATACTTGTTTTACCTCGATTAAATGTTTGGAGACCGACAGGTATGCAGGGCACAGCACCTTGACTGGCCCACAAAAGTTGCCATGTGGGCAGAAAATGCCAGGGTCTCATATTGTGATAAAAAGACTCGTTTTCACACAATCAGCTATCACATTGCACACTCATTAACAAGAATAATGGCGCTCAATAAAAGCAATCAGACTCTGAAATAAACTTCTATCAAACAACCTTATTTTTTTCCCATTAGAGAAGGAGCACCCCTCTGGGCCATAGAAGAAGGGCATCGCTTGTCTTTCCCCATCTGCTGCAGACAAACACATTATCACTGTGCACCCATGACAGGCACATACTGGATACATCAGACGACAAACCAGACAAAGAGGGTTTTTGAGTGTTCTTGTTGTTTGAGGGCTTCATAAAGCTTCTGTCATGCTAAACAAACACATTCCCAAGCCTTTAATGTCTAGTTATGTTACACAAACATACTGTTGTATTTCTGCAGCGTATGATTTACCTCACAAATCCTTCCAAAGCCGCAGCATGAAGTGCAGACTGGTCTGTGCAAACATGTTACAGACCTTTGGTTTCTGAGCAATAATGCTTGGAGAGACCTGTCTGCTTAGGAGATATAATTTAATTGAGGGATTAGCGTTACTATGCAGGGTATAAGGTACTTCTTTCAGCACCTGCAACCTTGCTGTTGATATGCAGGACTTGCAGTGACAGAATGATTTGCGTTAATCATCAACATGCTGGAGCCCTGAAATGTCTTGTGATTTAGAAAGCTCCCTTATTGATTCCAACAGATGGCAGAACCACAGTGAGATGTCCGCTGACTCAGTGCCCAGATGAGCAGCAGCATACAGCTGGTCAATGCTTCATTAAATATTCACTTGAATGGACAATACATTTAACATTGGAGACACACATGTAATACCCTGACTAATCATAATAAAAGTGGTTTAGACAGCCCTTAAACATGTAAAACACCCATTGAATTTGAACTGTGGGACGTTTTGAGTACGTTAGCAGTCAAGTGGAGGAAAAAAATAGTCAGGTACGGAAAAAATTAGTATAGGCATGGTGAAGGAACACACCAAGCCCCATTAAGACTTGTTGAAGACTAAGAAAATGCAGGGATACACCTCCTATAGCAGTTAGGATAAGTGAAATGCATAGTATGCAACAGCGGCTATTTGTCCTTCTAAAACAGATTATTAGATATGCTTGTGATAAGGTCACAAAATGGTCCCAAAGAACAGAAGAGGTTTTGTATATTTATCATATGAGGATTACACTTTCTGCAATCATAATAGCATTTCTATGTCTTGATGCCAGTCCAGAGAAGTACGTATGCATGCAGTCACAGCACATGGTGCATTTGATGAGGCTTCATTCATCCATCTATGAGCCTTCATACTCAATTTCTCACAGATGTATATAAAGACTGAAATACAAGTATTGTCTATATTATAATACTTGGTGTCTTAAGGCTACAGTGATCACATGCTGCTCCAAAGATATTAGCTTTACTTTTATGGGTTGTGGTATTTTCTTAATGCAGTTGAACAGAGCTTGGAGCAAGTTTAATTGTGCATATCCTCTTCATGCTTGATTATCTCTGTGTAGGTGAATAGAGAGAACAGTAGTGGAAGAGAGAGGAAATGCAAACTTTCAAAACATGTAAAGCTGTATCCTTTTAAAGTAGGCCCCATAGCTCTCCACTATTCTCTCTGTGTAAGCCATCACACATTTCTGTCATGATAATGGGGCTAGGATGGCAATTATTAGTCATGTTTCA
Organism: Fistularia commersonii; assembly: GCF_037954325.1. Lineage (NCBI taxonomy): Eukaryota > Metazoa > Chordata > Actinopteri > Syngnathiformes > Fistulariidae > Fistularia > Fistularia commersonii. The sequence continues at coordinate 11,065,954 of NC_141285.1, forward strand.
TTGTTCCATTTTTGTCTGTCTCGCCATCCCTTTCTATCTCATTTCCAAATGCTCCTTATTTTGTCTCTTTGTTTAGTTGATGGCAAAGCTTCTTTTATACACCATCATTGAGGGCTGAAGATTTTGTCGAACAATATTTTAATACTCCTTATATTCATCCTGTTTCAGAAGCAGAAAATTAACCGGAATGAAGAAATGTTCTAAAAATCTTGACTAAAAATCTAAGCAAAATGGAAAAGGATGGTAAAATTAGTATGCTCAGCATTGAGAAATTCACTATTGTCATTATCTAGAGATTCTTCAGCACCCGGGATTTTTTTTTAAACTTTTTTCTCGTTTGTTTGTTTCACATGTAAAACCAAAGATGCGGTGATTGTTGATCGTATTAACTCAAGTCACCACAGCCTATCCACTGTGTTCCTTCAAATGTAGTTAGTTTCAGAATTTGAATCTTGAAAAATCTGAACATGTCCGTTATTTTGATCTGTTGAACTTGTTTAATTTTTTGAATGTTTTCAAATGTTACTACAATTAATTTTCAAGTAGATCTAATTGTCTTTATTTTTATATTTACAAAGTCTGATCATTATACATGGAATCTGAGATTCATGATGTGTTTTAATTTTGTCAATGGTTAAAGAAATATAGAAAAATATCTGTGAGTAGAAACTGTATCACATTTCTCAGGTCAAACTATTGGGAATTAAAACTCTATAAAAGTGAGAGGCTCGCCCCTTAAAATGTATTTGATCTTCAAAGTCCGCAATCTAGGTCCCAGGCAGAATGGCAAGAACATTGCTTTTTTTCAAAAGTATAATACTTGAATTATTTCCACAACTATGTTTATCCATACATTGTCTGGGTGTCTGTATGCAAAACTGACCAAAAAGGAGCAGACTGGACAACTTATATTTATGAGAAAAGACTGTAAATGGAAAGTAAAGGTATGTCGCTATAGCTGGACATTGGTAATTTATCTTACTAGAACTTAATGCTAATGAAGCCATGTTACTAGTTAACAATGTTTCTTTGAATCCTCAATTTGTTCCACAGCAAGTGTAGTGGAGTAAATTTTTTTAAACAACAACCAATACTTTTGGAAAAGAAGGCATCCTACAGAAGCTGCGACAGATGAAATAACTATCTAAAATGCTTTGCAAAAGGTGCACCAAACATTCAAAACACACTACATGGATGCTGTCAGCTACAACATAAGTGATGAATTGACTTCCAATGTTTTCTTCTAACATAAGTTATCTTTAGAGTTCCCCAGCTCTGTTTTCTGTTTAATGCCAAGGTGGACCTGAAAGTCTGGTGCAAAAGTTGGACATGTATAAAGATAAAGTACAGAAGATTCAGTCTTCAAGCTAACAGCTAGTTTAAATATTTGTCAATTCTGTCAAATTCAACGAGTTCATTAGATATTTTTGCTTTTTTTATTATATGTCTTCTATTTTTACGAATAAGGCTGGGGGCATACATAAAGTTGATGTGAGCATAATCAGTTGGATAGTCCAATTTTAGTGATGGCTCTAATTTAGTGATGGTTCATTTTCAAGCAGAGAGAATGGTGGTGCAATTTTTGTATGCATCAACACAAACAGGGCAGGAGCCTCAAACATAGCATGAGCATAGCTTTAAAACATTGTCAAGCCTTTCAAGTAAAAACCAAGCCACAGGGAAACAGCCATGGAAACATTTAAGAGTATAACAGTATCACTTTCTTCCACAATGTGCAGCATTACACAGAAGCTATATCCCTAGAGAGAATGAACAAATGCAACATGAGAAAATATGCAAATTTTTATCCAAAACGACTTGTCTGATTTCTGTGTACATTTATGCTCATTGATAATTTGAATTGCCTCCATATGACAGGCAGCTCACAAACTAGTTTAATAACAACAACAAAAAATCTGGATTCTTTGAGGGGGTAGACTGTAGTACCGTATACAGTCAATGCAATGTGTTTTATTGGCCAAATTATTGGAAACAAAAAGACTTTAGACCACTTTAAGTTACATATATATATATATATATATGCGGTTGATCTCAGTGTTTGGCTTCTCTTGTATTAATACCATTTTCTTTCTGTGACTTGTCAATGTATTGATCCATAGTGCTTACTTACAGACAGGGGCTTCTGTGTTGTACTTTGCAAAGTTAAAGGTTGGTAGTTGGATGGTACCTGTCCATTCTGCAGGTCCTTCGTGATTATGACTATACAGCCTTGAGTCAGACACTCTAGATGGGTTGCTGAACACAGCAGCTGGTTGATCTTTATTGCCTGCTAGTCATTCACGAACTGCAATTAGCTTCTTGAACCAGTAGGTGTGGATCTGGTACTATCCAGCTCTTCATTTAAGACAATCTTCTTTGGATGTCAGCGGTGGTAATTTCTACTGTTTCATATCCTGAAAGGCTACTGTGGTCCCCCTCAGTTTAAGCAGCAATTGAGCATTGGTGTTAAAAGAGTCAGACGTGCCCACACTTTTTCACCTTGTGAGCTACTTTTCAAATGACCATGTAAAAATGATCTACCCACACTAAAAATGCTGAATATATATTTCTTTATATATCTACTGAGTATACTTGACACAATATATGTTTGTGCACCTTGCATAACTGCATGAATTCTTACAGCACAGTACTACAGGGTACATTTTGGTTACTGGCTTACACTGTTAGCTGCACTGCATGGAGTCAGCCAAAGCAGCATAGTCCGGAAGGCAGCTACTGGTACCCAGTCCAGAGCTTCAGGAATCAGCCTAGAGAAAAATGCCTGCTGTCCAGACAACTGTGATTTTTCCTTCTCATCTCACTTAAAGGAAATTAGTGTTGTATCTTTTATGAACAGTCCGTATGTTCTTGGGAAGAGCAATCATAGATTGACAGATCAAGCATATGCACTTTGATTGTGAGATTTGAGGGGAAAAAAAAGTCTTCCTCCCATTGTGCATGGAAGTGGTAAGTTTTCGTTGTCTTACTTGATTTTAATCCTTCAGTCATGTTTTACCCTTTTTTTAGAAGACAGAATTTGAAAGATTAACTTGCTGGTTAGCTCACTTAAACTTGCAATTGCTTGTGCATGGGTGACTGCACATGCATGGTAACTCGTGTGTCCCCAAATCAAGTTCTCCGATTGGCTGCCCTGTACAGTTCTCCCTTGTTTATCGCAAGGGTAACGGTCCAGAACCAGCTGTGTATAACAAAAATCCGTAAAGTAGCAACTATACTGTTATTTTATGATTTTTAAATATTTTAACACTCTTTGACCCTCCCCACACTCTTATTACACTTCTCCACATTCTTATTAACTTTTCACATACTCTTATAAACACTTTCTATACTCTTAAATGAGTAGCGATCACACTTTGACAAGTCGAGATGCTGAATACTTGCTATGCACAGGAGATGAGGTGCAGAGAATTATGCTACAGTTGGTTTGTGGATCAGAACCCAGGATACAGAACGCCATGCTTATTTTACCTTAATAACAATTGAAGTAATATAGATATACTGTAGCAACCCTGCAGTAATAGCGAGAGTAATGTTTTTGGACTTTTGTGATTTCCTACTGTCTGTAAATATGTTGTAAATGTGAGGGGAGCAGGACGAGTACGAATAGAGCAAGAGAGGAGGCTAATTTAAGCTGCTGATGTGTTTTTTTTTTTGTTTGTTTTTTTGTTTTGCATAGTTGTTCCAGTAAAAGTGAGTTTTTTAAACCAATTAGTCTTCATCCTTGAATACCTCCTGTCAGACTTTACAACACATTTTATCTTATAACCAACAATAAACCTTCCAAAAAGAAAAATTTCCAATATAAAATTGTGACCTTGATACAGTAAGAGCATGAAAGGTGAACCACAATATAGCAAATTACTACTGTATTTCAATCAACTGGCAAGTGCTGTTGAGAGGATGGATGACAGACTTTGATTGAAAAGTATCCGTTCCTCTTCAGACTTTTCCCATCACATTTTAGGTGATCAGCAAGTATAAACTTCTATCTATCTATCTATCTATCTATCTATCTATCTATCTATCTATCTATCTATCTATCTATCTATCTATCTATCTATCTATCTATCTATCTATCTATCTATCTATCTATCTATCTATCATCTATTATCTATCTATCTATCTATCTATCTATCTATCTATCTATCTATCTATCTATCTATCTATCTATCTATCTATCTACCAACCTACCTATCTACCTATCTACCTATCTATCGATTGATCTCTCTCTCTCTCTCTCTCACCCCCAACTGTACTTTTATGAAGTTAAAATGACTTCTTGTCCTTTACACAACAAGCCACCATAACCTAGACCCAAAACCCTGGCAGTTATATACGGAAACTCCCAAAAGGTCATTAAAACTGAAGAACCCTCTCGGATGTGAGGTGGAACATCTTCAAGTGAAGAAACTCAAGTTCAGTTGCCAAGACAAGATTTCAACAAGAATCCACCATGACCTGGATGACTGAGAACCTCCACAGACAAGTAAAATGACATGAAATCCAAAGTTTTTTGTAGTTGAAAAACACCACCGACCTTTTGGTAGCCTCCCAATGATGATGTCATCCATATATATTCCTGCACTTGGAAGAGAACAGAAGATCTGCTTCTTTGCACTGTATTCTATTCTATAACTCTTTTTTTTTTTTTTAATTCCTCCTTAAACAGAGACGGTGTCCTCTTTTTCAACACCTCATTTGTTGTAATGTTCTGTAATGTTCTTTTAAATGAGCTCAGACAGACATGTATTCTTGTGGATTTGCCATGCAAGAAAAGTAGCCTCTCATTTGACTGCCCTTGCAGGGCAATTATAATGCTGTAACAGGGCAACACCTCCTCGGTCTTTCTGTTATTGAACCTCTTTGGTCTCTCTATCATTTTCCCTTTGTCTCTCTCATTTTGCTTCCTCTCTTTTCTCATTCTGTCTCTCTATGACCCACTCTCTCCCTGCGGCAAAGAGTAGAGAGGGCAAGCATGGTGATGGCCAGCCCTTGTGTCCTTTAGTGTCCGATAACAGTCTTCCCATCAGCTGCCTGCCTCAGCCAAGCAAGGCCTAGCTAATGGATTTGGCTGGCAGGCATACATCCCTTTATCCCAACTCAGCCACCCTGCTCTCTCCCACACCTCTCAATTATTCAGGCTCCCCTTCTATGCAAATGGTTTCCTATTGAGAAAAAAAACCTGCCATCATTTTTATCTAGTTGTTATGTGTGCTGATGCGTGGGACCGCAGAGACTTGTCAGCTGTGACATATGGTATAGCTGGTGAGATGGAGCATGTTGGCTGTTTGGCGATCCCTCATCTCCTTCGAGATCAGACCAGAACCATTAGAGGTTGATCTATCGTAGCGCACTTCACAAGTGGTAACACTCTCTAGCAGTTTCCTAGCAACCGCCACAAGCGCTGATCTCTTACACCGTAATGCTCAGTTGCTTAGCTACAGACACTGACAAAACTACACATTGCTGATCTCTCCATGGAGTCAAGGGCTAAAAAACAGTAGTATCATTCAGAACTGGCATCAGTGAATACAGGCACAGAAATAGATGTCACTACACACCACTCTGTCGATATCAAAGAAAATGTGATATTCAGACTGTGTTTGATATTCTGTGTACTTGATATGACAGAGACAGTCACATATTAATATTCTGAATGATGAATGGCTGGCTTAATTATTGTTGAGTGCTTTTTTGCATGTTCATTAATGGCCCTCTCCTCGGCGTAAGAGGCCGAATAAAGACCACACTGCAGAAGCAAGGTACACCACTTATCCTGCTCTGTCTCTCCATGTTGCCCACCTGTTACAGAAACACTAGAAAAAAATGCTTCTACAAAATTGACTATCCTATTCAAACAGTGGGATACAAAAAGAGAAACAAATTGGACCCATTGGAAGGGCCAGCAGGTTAAAGATGACTCTTGTCTTCTGTTTCTTCCTTCTTTAAGATACTAACTGTGATTTCCTTTAAGAACATACTTTGGGATACAAGCAATTCTAATCTCATGATTGATTTTGAGAGAGGTTAAAAGTTCTAGGAAATCCTTTGTTTCCCACTGCTCTTTTGTAAGGGCATAGAATAATGTATAAGTGAGCGAAACTTCCTCCTTAACTCTTCTGGGAGACATTGTGACCTTCCAGTAGCCTACCTCAGCAATGTCACACCCTACCTTAGCAGATGCTTAAAGAAAGCACAAGCAAGCCCATTTACCCCTACCTCCCACTCTCATATTTCATTTTCATGTCCACTGAGGTTTTCTTTCCATTTTCTTCCCCACTGCAGTTATTGCAAGGTGGGAACAGTATGATATCTATTTATTTATGAGAACTGCAGTTAGGGGGATGTATTTAGCCACATGTATTGTATATTTTGTAAGTGTCTCAATGGTAATTTCACAAATCTGCTAGTTTTATGCTAACAAGGCTAAGGAAGACGCACCCGAGTTGGCAGCATGTCTGTGGCCTCTTGAGAGGCAGGCACTGCTGACCACCACCAAGCAAGGGTAAGGCCACAAAAACATGAATTTGAGTCAAACATTGCAGAGGGTCCCTGCCCCCAGTCTTTTCTTTTCCAGGCACACACATGCATATCCACAAAAGCACACGCATCCATCCACATTCATCCCATTCATACCATATTCTGTTTTTCAAATGGTAAATGTAATATTAAAAGGCAACCTCATATATTTCAACTTCATGCCATTTGTATATGTTGCAAAGCAATTTTCTTTGTGTATAGTATGACCGAATGGCACTGCTGATATTCAAACTTCTGGTGACCTGATCTTGTTTAACAGGAGAGCAGATGTAGCTTGGGAGTTTTTTCACCAGAGCCTTCTGAGTAAACAGCATGTTCAGCCTAATGATTTAACTCTTTAACTCCAGCCTGAGCATGAAGCCCTTGCTTCAGTTTCCTTGTATATACTCAGAAATTGACATTTCAATCAGTGTGTCATGATTTGCTAATTTTCACAAGATTAAAATCACACATTTCAACTTGACATCTGCATTTCTTCCTCGTCTCATAATCAGGGAAGTCTGTTGGTAGTAATGCATTCTACCAGGTTTTGTTGAAGTTGTTTTTATATTACCTACAAGATGCCATATCAGAATAATGTACAATTAAATTTGTTAACTGAAATGCAGCATTATTGATATAGGATTATTAAACATGCCTTATTATTTTCCCTCTCAATGACTAACCAAGATGGATTTAATTTAAGTTAACAAATATCTAATTTTTGTACTTATTTCACATTTACCTCAGTTTACTGTGTTCCATAATTTTAAGCTGTGGGGCTATAGGGTATAAAGCTCATCTGTTTCAGTCATTTATCCTGAGGTGTACATGCAGTACAGACAGCAGTCTTAAATTGCTGTCCATCCTTTAGGTTCTCTCTGTCTCTCCATTCAGGTGTGGAAAGCTATTTTCAGCTCCGTCTAAGCAGCAGCACTGATGTGTGCAATGTTTTTCACCTGCTCTTCATCATTCCATTTTATATCCTGAGCGGTTTGACTTGGAGAAGCGCTATCTCACTTATGTGGCTATGTGTTTGAGGCTGTTTTGGGGTAGATTTAAGAGCTTGTTTTCATTTTGTGCCTTTCTGCTAAAAAAGAATCCTCTCGGCTTTACAAAGCTTATGCTCCACATGGTCTGACTGCCCAAACGTGCCTGAAAAGGGAAAACACTTGTCGAACTAGTGTTTTCTGATACCACAGAAAAAGGTTATATAAACTATTACGATAGTGCTAAGAAGGAACTGTGAGATGAATTCTATTTATTTTCACTGAATACGAAGTATTATTCATATGTAAGTGAAATATCTCTCACCATTTGTTTTTGTTTTTTTTTGTTTTCTTTCCCTGCATCTATTATTCATGACCATCTATTGTTCTAGTGTTGCTCTGGACATTGTACTTAAACTAAAATGAGATTGCCAGGCATATTTTAAAGGTCACTGTTGTACTGCAAGGCTAAACCAGACTTGAAGTGCTCCTATCTTTCCACAGGGTTTAGCCAGTTGGAAACCTAATGCCTCTTACATGTTGCTTTTAGATAGAGCGTGTATTTGGAAGATCCAGAAAAAAATGTGACCAATACTTGGCCAAATGACCTATGTTAATTTCCTTTTTGGGTGCCGTTCTCTCACCCAAGTTGACCATCTTGTTATAAGGTGTTTCAGATGTTCATTTAGAGATGATTTTAGAGAAGATTTTAGAGATGCTACCATTACTTGTTGTAATGGTAGCAAAAAATCTCATAACCTGGCCAGGAGGGAGCTCTATGTCCTACAAAACACTGTACAAAGTGATTTACTCTGTACTTTGATGGAAGTAATGGTTCCTCACTTATTTGAACTTGTGGAACTGCAAGGTAAAATACTAAAAGTAAAAAAATAAAAAAATCCTGAAATCATACTGTTGCTTTCATCAAGGGCCTGGTAATTGTTATTTGTTTCTGCTAAGGACCAGCCATTGTTTACTCCATACAGTTAATATATTGTCAAATTCACGACTCCGTAAATTGTCCTCCGCTTGTCCAGAGACCACACATTGAAAGTTCTCTGCCATGTCAATCCAATGCAGTGTTCCATATTATCTTAAGTCCATTTTTTGGGGGGGAAATGTAATATGATTGGTTATGCAGCATCTGGCTCTGATTGCTATATACTTTCAAGAACAAGAGACTGTTGTCTCTGGGTCAACTGCAATGAATTATGATGCCTGGGGGAGGAAACAGAGATACCCTCCTGTCGGTCATGCTGCTGCACATTGGCCTGAACTGCTCATAGTACTTGTGGGTGACCCAACTAAACATGGCCACCCAAGTTTGTTGAACGTATGGAAAGCTCATCCAACTACATATGTCATCCAAAGTGCACAATGCAATTAGAAGTGTTTATTGAGGCCTGGCTAGAGATCTAGATTCACTTAATGTCCTCTTTGCTTGCCTTATCTGATGATTGTGACGTGCATCGGTAGATCAATAAGTTGCTGCCCTGACACTTGAGCTTTTTAGTTTCTTCATTTTACTCTCCCACCTAAAAAACTTTGGTTAATTTATTTCGACATGATGTCTATTTGGACAATATATAACCCATTCCTAAACAATGGACAAACAACATATCAATTCTGTAAAATATTCATATCAACTGATTTAAATGGCCTCGGCCTAGCATTAATTGCCGGATTCTTAGTTTAGTGTGGTGCTTAGAAACACACCCCATACATATATTTAAGTATTTCCCACACCACTAAGCGGCAAGAGTTAATATTTGCTTTTCTAAAAGCTGCTCCCTGGTGAGACATTTCTGTCGTGAGTAACAAAGTGAGCATATGCTCTACAGGGCATAGCCCTTGCTGTAGAAATCCCTGTATCTGTGATAAATGCACAGCACAAACATTATCAGTAAAACAGGTTAGGAGTTGAAGCTGAACTTACTATACACAACCTTGAATTTTCTTGGGATAAACAGTTAGTAAGTCTGCAGTTCAGTATATTTTCTTTAGAAAATGACAACAGATTAAGGGGGGGGTGCCTGATGCTGACACCGTAGATAGAGAATTGCAAGACTGCACTGAGACAGATCCTTGTATGAGGTAAGCATTAAATGGTGATTTGTACACCCTTGCTTATAAATGCACCAGAATTTTAACGTATTAACATGCTTGCTTTGTGCTGTACAACATGGCCTGTGTTATAATCAATGCATTTCCATGAGCTACTGTCTCTATTAACTGTCACTGAGAACAGTGAGCAGGTTGAGGAAAATGTAGAGAGGTGTGGGTATGCTCTGGAAAGGAGAGGAATGACGGTTAGATGCAGCAAGACATAAAGAAAGTGCTTCAAGCAGTTTGGAATGGGTGGAGAAAAATGTCACGGGTACTATGTACTAGAAGACTATCAGCCAGAATGAAAGGAAAGGTGTACAAGACAGTGGTGAGACCAGCGATGCTGTATGGTTTGGAGACTGCAACAATGAAGAAAAGACAGGAAGCAGAGCTGGAGGTTGCAGAGATGAAGATGCTGAGGTTCTCTTTGGGAGTGATAAAGATGGATAGGATCAGGAAAGAGTCAATCAGAGGGACAGCACATGTTAGATGTTTTGTAGAGAAGGTCAGCGAAGCCAGACTGAGATGGTGCAGTCATGTACAGAGGAGGGATAGTGAATATATTGGTAGATGGATGCTGGAATTGGAGCTGCCAGGTCGGAGGTCTCAAGGAAGACCAAAGAGAAGATTGATGGACGTAGTGAGAGAGGATATGAAGGTAGTTGCTGTGAGAAAGAAGGATACAGAGAATAGGGTTAGATGGAAAAGGTTGATTCAATATGGCAACCCCTGAAGGGAAAAGCTGAAAGGAAAAGAAGAAGCAACATTCATAAAGGTGTCGTGAAATGATCATATTAATTGGGGAAAAAAAGGAAAGGTTACCTAGATGTGTGAATGATAAAGCAAATGGTTGTTTGTCTGTATACTTGGTCCTGTGATCAACAGGCAATCAGTCCAGGCAATGTCTTCTTGCAAAAAGACAGGTGGGTAGACTCAAGTGTCCCTGCATCCATAAGTGCAGGTTAAGCAATTGATAATGAATGAATGAATGAATGTCAACCTCTTAAAGGAATGAGAAAAACTTGTCCTCTATTTCAGTTAATGAGGACTACACTTGTCAAGACTGATTATTCTTTAAAAAAAACAGAAAGTAAAAAGTCATTTTCTGGCTAACTAAAATATTTATTTGCTCGAGGCTATAATACTAAGTAACTCATTTTATGTGCAAATAATGACAGTAGAAGTTTGAAAGCCACTAAAGTTGAAAGTTAAAATCCCAAAAGTGAGTCTATCCTTTGATCACTTTTTTTTTTATTTTTAGTTTAATGGGATTTTTTTAACATCTGATCACATCTGATCGTGTCATTAGATAATGACACGATCAGATGTGAAAAAGTGATCTTTCACTGCTTAAAGGTCAATGTATGTGTATCAGAATGATTGCCGTGTTCAAATATCACTCTCAAGTGGATATGACTACCTAAAGTTATCAACTAGTGTCTTTTCTTCATTTTAGAAAGTTGCACATAGATGGCAAGTCTAAGCCTAAATTACATCTAGAGCAGTCTGGATTAGGAAAAACCAGTACGTTTGGGATTTAATTTCTTCCTCCCTTATTCAATATACTTTTTGTCAATCGTATTCAAGCATTTATTGAATGCATTCTGTCCCCTTTGTTTTCATCAGTGCTATTTTCCCATTAATTTATACACACTGTGTTTTAGAACTAAAAAGACTGAATGCTCTGTTCTGAAGTTTGAAGTAGAAGCTGATTTGGCAACATTAATAGACGCAGACTAGGTCACAAGAACAGAGACTGATGGAGAAAAGGAGATTAAAACCGTAATCTTCTTCCAAATCCAGAAACCTAGCAATTTAAAAGTGGCTTTGTTTTGTCAAGAGATCTGAATAACTAGAATTGCAATCATGATACAAATCAGTATCACATACAGTAAAATCAGCTCCTGGTTACAGGAGCAGGCCGTATATACCCATCTTCAGTGGCATTTGACATGAGCATATCTGGAATTTTTACAGGACTAACAGCTGGTAGACTGACTTGTATTTACAGGGTGAGTACTTCGCAGGATAATGGCCTTTATAGTAGCAGGGTTATCAGGAATTTGCTATGTGGTATCTTAGATCGATTGAGTTGGGAGTTGTATTCAAGATTCTGAATCCTCCTCTAAGTTCCTCTGAAAAGCTTCTTATTGTTTATTGCACAGAATTGTAGAAAAAGAAAATTCCCATACAATCAAAATGAAAGTGTAAACATATGTACTTGTTCAATGAGCATTGTGCTATAAAGGATATAGCCCTTCAACAACACTGCCTTTTACTGTTCTGTGACTTCTATACGAGTTACTTTTATTACTAGTGACTTTTATGCAGTGGCAAGCTTACATTAGCTCAGTCTAAAATGGGTTTGTGTGAAGGTGCTGCAGTACTAGTAAGATGTAACACTCGGAGTCAGAGAGCATGGGACGTCAGTCTGAGATACAGTATGATATCTGATAAGAAGATGCATGCTGTTACAAACCACAGGTTCATGCTTCCAGGGTAAATTCATTTTCCTTATCTACAAATTTGGCCTTTATTGTTTTCATAATGCTGATGAATTGCATTCATACACATCATACACTACTCTGTGGCACACGTTTTTTGCCATGAGAATAAGTGACGATTCTTGTGCTGATATCTGATTGCCTTTAAACAGTGTCCTAGAAAATATGTAGTCTTCATGCCATAAATCGTTAAAAGGTTAGTTTGTACATCTTATTCCTATCCTCGGCTGTAGCCTCTCCGAGCTGCACGAGGTAAGAGGTCAGGTACACAATGGACCATCAAGATATTTGTGTTTAGAAATATTTTAGCAGCAATGGGGTTCAAATGTTATCAATACATGGCTTTGACAAACAAAATTCAACAATCAATCAACAACAAAATTCTAAACAACCTTCAAGCTGCCAGCCATCTTGATTTTTTTTTTTCAGATAATTTCTCTTACTACAAATATCAGTATGAAATAAGAGTATATAGAGAATAGAGTTAGATGGAGGATATTAATTTATGTGGCGATCCCCTGAAAGGAACAGTTGATGAAGCAGCCCTGATTGCAATATTGTTGGCTGAGACACAGCAAAATAATTTCTATAACAATTTATAACTATCCTATATGCATATATTTTTGTGAGAATGTTAGATAATAGCATCACCCAAGTGTTGCGCCTCAACATTTTGTGTGTGTGTTTGTCTGTGCGTGCGTGTTTGTGTGCCTGTGCGAGCCTGTGTGTGTGTGTGTGTGTGTGTGTGTGTGTGAGTGAGTGTGAGAGTGTGTGTGTGTGTGTGTGTGTGTGTGTGTGTGTGAGTGAGTGTGAGAGTGTGTGTGTGTGTGTGTGTGTGTGTGTGTGTGCGAGAGAGAGAGAGAGAAAATCTTCACATTTGAAAGATTCATGAAGCACATCGCACAAGCTCAAGGACCTGCTTGCACAGACCCCTGTGGAATTATGATGTAGTACTTTGCCTGTGTGGTGTCCTAATCACAGAAATGATGCGATACAGTTGAAAGCAGGCAAAAACATCACAGTATAATGTTCAGTGGTAGAGATAAAAGGCTGAAACTGTTTTGTTTTGTTTTGTACATTTAATAAAAATCAAACTGAGTTTTAACGCCTGAGTGCTATTGAAGTGCTGTCATAACAGGGCACCTTGCTGCAGTGAAACCAGCAATTTAACAAATATATTTTCCAGGTTCAAACTGTATGATTTTGCATATAGCACATCTGCTTATGAAATTCAAATTCAGTTGACCTTCCTGTAGTTTATCCATTGAATCAATCATCAGTGTTCCTCATACACGATACACGGTGGCCCATGTCATACAGGAAGATTAAAATATTCCTTGCAACCTGGAAACGTGGCTGATGTTATCCTGAAACTCTTTTTCCAGAACATACTACGGCATTACTTCCTGCTGGTGTTGAGCTGAAATGCATCCTCAGAGAAGAATTTTTTCTACCTGCAAAGATACCTTAGAAACATTCCAAGCAAACTGCACAGAGTAGGTTTCTACTGTGGATGCAGTGGATTTGACTAGATGTTTTGTGTTTCCTCTGGTGGTTGCGACTGTGAGTAGAAGTCGCCTATACATATTACGTCTCTCAAGCAATTGAAATTTTCAATCAGATTAAGCACTTGATCACCGCGGCAAAAGATGGATGGATGGAATATTAGTGGTCTCATTTTGTGAGGGCGATTACACGCATATCATGTGTTTTTATTTAAATTAAAGACCAGATATAGTATTCAGATTGCAAAAAATAAAAATAGAAATTTCTCTTACTTTATCTTATTTTAGCCCGCTGCAGAAAAAAACTTGTTAGAGCTGACTGATTTTCATTTACAATATTACCTGTGACTGACAACAGTAGTGCACATGAAATGGTGGTTGTCGGAGTGGTTCTTTGCTTCAGTGCTTCAGTGAAACAATATCTCCTTCTTGCAGTGTGTATACTTCATGCCAATAGACTACTATTGTGGTGTTTTTCTTTTTTGTACTCAAAATTCCAATCGATAGGGCCAATAATATGTTTTGAGATGCGCATCGCATTTGATTGCGTTGGTTCTGTCACCACATAACGGTGGAGCATTAATCCATGCCAGAAAGTGGAACTATAGGATTTTCAGCCAATGTACACAGTGCATGCATTGACATGGTTAAAATTTATATTCATATAAATGATGCAAATTAGGCAATCTGTGTGTGTGTGTGTGTGTGTGTGTGTGTGTGTGTGTGCATGCGTGCATGTTCATGTGTGCCTGTGCATGAATATACAGTGCACATGTATGTCGTAACCACTTTTGCAACAATTAATCTTTTTTCCATTACATGATCCCATAAGTATGATAAACCGGAAAAAAATTGAGTTATTTTTTTATATTTCCCAAGTTTGAATTACAAAGGACAACATCAATGAATTCATCATTCATCATTAATTCTATTGTGGAGTATGATTTAGAGAATAGAGGACAAGAAAGAGAGTGTTGCCAAAAATATATACCTCACAAGAATTAATATTTGGTCTTGCCCACTCGTTCACTTATATGTATCTGTTGAGCTAAATTGTTAATACATTTTTATACCCCTTGTTTTCTTATGCTCTGTGTTTATTTTTTTTCTATATAGTGCAAGGTGACTTGAACTTGCTTATAGCTTAAGACCATTCTCATATTCATGTTTTACTTGTTACAGCTGCTAATCTGTAAAAGTGAACAAGCAATGGAACAAGAAGGTACTTTTGAGAGGAGCCTCACCTGGCAGCTCAGTCAAGCTTAGAGAAATGTTATAGGCTTCCAGATTTGTGTAAACAGCTGTTGGTGGCACTCAGTGATTTTCCTCATCTGTCTTCTTCAGAATCAATGTCCCTGTAGGTTCTGTCATCTTAGGTAGATTTATTCAGTGCTTTTGTCCTTCAGAATAGGACCAGTACAATACAAAGTCACACACACACTACCCTACACATTAACTTGCTTCACTCTTTGTTCTGTACTGTGCCAGCAGTCTGAGAGATGTTTCCTATTAAGTAGAAAGTCTTTTCTTTCACTGAAAATGATTCTTGACATTTGAAGAATAGACTGTATTGAACTGAACTTTTGCTTGCAAGTGTGTCTGTTCTACAAGACTGAAAACATTTCATTTTACTTTGATGGATGGAGCATTGAGTCACAGTATGGAGAGGCGTATTCTTAATGGAAATACTTCTAAGTCACTTAAATGCCACCTTTTATCAAAATGGAAAAATGATACTTTCATTCTCAGCACAAGTGATTTATTAATTCATAATAATGTTGTGCTGACAATTGTTTTAAAAAACTGCCTATGATATTTCTTGGGTCCATGATGTCCTCTCATTACTGTTTGTAACTCTGTGTCTTTCTTGCCCTTTACCCCCATGTCCAACTGTGACAGAATCTCTCATGGACACTCACAATGGAAAGTGCTTTGAAAACTAAGGGTATAAATAATCACTAAGACTCACCTAATTCATTTTTAAAGAAGAAACTGTTAATGCATGAACAACTGTATCTGCTCAGCATGCTTCAAATGATTCCGGGACTGCAAAAAGCCCCTCTTTCAGACTTGAGCCTCAGCAAGTGTTTGGGGGATCTCTGCACTCTGTCACCATGACAACACCAGTTCAGTGTCCAAGTGGATGTATACACTTCATTTAGCAATGCTCATTGACCATCATAACAAAAGCTCTGGGCATGCAAAGAGGACCCAGACAAGCAATAATGCAAATATACTATTCATATATAACTATTCAAAATGCGTTCACTTTTGTCTGTATTATATTACAAAAAAAAGAACTGAAAATGTGTGTCCATGTGTATACACACTGGTACTTAAGGATACAGTTCATTTGTCAATCCATAATCATCTTAGTAGTGTTGAAATTGTTACTCTGGGGTCCGTTCACTGTCATTCAGCATTAGCCTCACCATAGCTGTTTTTGTGAGAAATATTACAGAAACTTTAAAGTCAGAACAGTCAAGTTAAAATGAAACATTGATTAGGCTGAAAGGGCTGTTGCTGCTCAAAAATAGCACAGAGCTGCACTTCTAAATGAAGTCTAGATATTTAAAGATTTTTTAGTCGCTAAGAGAGTGGCATCTTTGAAGTGTGCAGGTCCCCCCAGTAAAGCACTGAGGAATATTTTAGGAGGCTTGTCTGACATATTCACACTTATTCCCCTGCATTTGGTATGCTAAGGGGTCATTCAATGTCCAGTTTATCCCATGATCTTCAGACCTATACAAAATAGGCCTGTCTGGGCTAAAGCCTCGATTCAAGCCTCATGCTGTTAGAAATTTTCCTGCATATGTCACACAAAGTCTGCTGACCCTTGGAGGAACATGCCACAACATAATTTAGAAATGGGCTGCAACAAGAAAATATGTCCTGTGTCAAATATGTGTATTTTATTGGCTTGCAATAGCACTCTAAATACTTTAGAGGGTAATTTAGTCTGTATGGGAAAACATGGAATGTGTAGTGCTGGCTCAAACAGAATTTAGAAAACCGATTTCATTTCTAGCATGAAATAAATTCCTTTCAGGCTTAGTTTCACAAAAGGTAGAGGATGGGTGAAGCATGGGCCAAGATAAACAGAGACTCATGAATATTTGGATTGTTAGCATTGCAAGTTTTCTACACCCTTTACTGTATTATTTCAGCAACCTGGCTTGGCCGCCCAAATGTATAACTGGACCACTTTCAATCTTTTTTTTCCCCCTAATATGTAGTGACAAAATGGTAAACACATGCACACACAATATGTGCTTTTCAGCAAAGTACAAACTCTGAAAAACTGAAATATACATTTATGCTCATGGATGAGAGTTATAATGAACACTGAGGGCTCTACTAGTGACACACACACACACAAAAAAAAATCATATAGCCCCTTGATGAATTGAGTATAGGTCAGACTTTCAGATTCTAGATGCTATCTAGCTCTATTTGAATATAATGTTAACCTTCCATTTGTCTTAGACTAGTTGTAAAAGAGGTCACATTTGCTTGTATATTCAGAGATAGTGAAGCACCTGCCCAAGATTTTTGGCATTCTAAACTCAATTACTGTCCTTCCCTTCATGTCCCCCATTCGATACACAGTGAAAAATCCCTGTTACCTCAAACACTCACTGTCAAATATGTATTTGATATGGAAGTGTTATGGTTACCCGTGGAGACTCCGGTACTGATGAGTTAAGGGTTGTTTAAATTTTCATGAATTCACCAGTAGTCTGTTTTTGGTGCTTGCACACAGTCTAATTGGCATGTTGCTATTCTTTTAGTGAGGAACTTTATGAATTATGCACAGAAAAACAACTTGCCATGAGCCCCATTATAAGCACATTGTGTTATTCAATTTTTAGGCTGCCATTCTGTAAAGAGACAGCACTTTAGACAGCTGCATTGTTTTTTTTTTTGTTTTCTTTTTTTCCTTTCTTTTTTATTTATTTATTTTTTCTCACAACCCACAGCTTAGTTCAGGATATTACCTCTCCCTAATGTAACATCCCCACACCCCCAAGCAACGCCAATGAAAGCAGTTCTATTCTCAATGCATTTAATTACATTAAGAAACAAGACATGTGACTGAGACCTGGATTTAATCTAAAAAAGACTAATGATCAGGCAGAGCAATAATGTTCTGTATGAATGTGAGGCTAATCGTTTTACAATTTAAAAAAAAAAATGTCTAGATTACAAGAGAGAAACCTATCAAATGGTCTTAATTTGATATGTATGTTTCTTATTTTTCTGTTTTTTCATATATCCTCACCATAACTAGAACTGAATTTTCAGTATTCATCATCAGGGTTTATTATTTTAGTGCACAGAAATGGGGACTTGATGAGTTAAATTGCAAATGTACGACTCATAGATGATTTATATTTAATGGGCTATGAATTTAGATTTACCAGCCAATATTACTAAATAAAGTAGAAGATTGACATTTTTCAGTCATGCTACAAGATTTACCAATTTTGGGTTTTACAAATTATAACTGCTCAGGGCTGTTTATTGTATCCAAAATACGTCTTTATTGAGAGTTACGCTCTTAATAAGTGACTGCATGCACCAGTAAAAGGATGATAGCACACAGAGAGAGGACGGCATTTTTGTTTTTTTTTTCAAGTAAACAAGAAGGATTCATGTAGACATTGAGTATTTTACTTAAAAGAAATCATCAACCCAATGTCTTTTTTTTAGAGCTCAAAATGTTTTGTTGCACGCAGAAAAGTAATTTTGTTTTCCCTGCAGGTGTTCATTGACTTAAAAAAAAATGCAACACATATTTTATTTATACATAGCATGAAGGCAAAAAAAAATGTTATATGCTATGTTAATTCGTTTTAAAATTCAAAAGGGTTGTGTGTCTCCCGATGTTTATTTTACTGCTGTCCAAATGGCTTTGAGTAGATTTGCATAAACAGTACTGTGATTGAGTTTCTGTCTACGTTTCCTTTTCATTCACAGAATAAATGCAGTCTTTTTTTTTCAGCGATACCCCAATTTTCTAGCAGTAGACAGAGATTTGGAGTTATAAATCGCTTACCAATGTGGCAGTCACTTAGTAATATGGCCCGAGTAATTGAAACATCAGATCATAAAAAGTTACAGTGGGGAGAACAAGTATTTGATACACTGCTAATTTTTCAGCTTTTTCACACTTGCCGAGCATGTATAGGTCTGTAATTTTTATATAGGTACTCTTCAACTGTGAGTGACGGAATCCTAAACAAAAATCCAGAAAAACACTTTGTATGATTTTTAATTAATTAATTTGCATTTTATTGCATGACACAAGTATTTGATCATCAACCAACCAGAAAGAATTGCAGCTCAGACCGATTATTTCTTCTTTAAGATGCCCTCCTGTTCTCCAGTCATTACCTTTATTAACTGCACCAGTTTAAACTCGTTACCTGTATAAAAGACACCTCTCCACACTCAATCAAACAAATTCCAACCTCTCTACAATGGCCAAGACCAGAGAGCTATGTAAAGACATTAGGCATAAAATTCTAGACCTGCACAAGGCTGGGATGGGCTACAGGACAATCGGCAAGCAGCTTGGTGAGGCTCCATGCAATATTGGTCTGAGGTTCCATGCAAGTTCTCACTTTGTGGGGCATCAAACCTGGTCAAGAACTACAGGAAACATCTGATCTCTGTTATTGCCAACAAAAGTTTCTGTACCAAATATTAAGTTCTGTTTTTCTGATGTATCAAATACTTATGTCATGCAATGAAAAGTAAATTACTCACTTAAAATTTGCGTTTTTTCTGGATTTTTGTTTTAGTTTCTGTCACTCACAGTTGAAGAGTACCTATGATAAAAATTACAGACCTCCACATGCTTTGCAAGTGGGAAAGGCTGAAAAATCAGCAGTGTTTCAAATCCTCCCCACTGCATTTGGTTGGGTACTCTGTTTTTAAGGTATGGGGCCTGTAAACATACTTTGATGAATTGGGAAAGATCCTGTTTTTGTTTCACTCGTTAGGAAAAGTGAAAAGTCAAATTTTAAGTACTGCCCTGACTCTCACCTACCAAGATCAAATGAACATCAGTCAGCAGATATACTGTATGTTCCAGTTATTGAAACTATGAAATTAATACTATAAGATAATGTATCCTTTTTTAAAATCCACAATCTATCAAGAATCCTCTTTTTTCATACCCATTTTGGTCATACATTATTATAGTTCTCTGCCACATTGATGTCATGGTGTCATTTGTTCATACCAGAAAAAGAGATTGGGGTTTAGTTAAAACTAAAGAAACATGCTGTATTTTACAACTGCATACGTTTTATCATATGTTTTAGTTATTCAATAAAAAATGCTACTATTGGACTTTTTTATTTGGCAATGATAACTGCACTGTGAGAATACAACTTCTTTATTATCCCCAACTAATTAAATCTGTAAATCTGTTGGTCATTACAATGTGATCACAACAGCTAATTCAGCAGGAATATAGGTGCATGTTTGTCAATATATCAATGTAAAAGTCATCTTTACTGTCAATTTCTCCAGGTGTACTAGACATCAACTTACAGAGGAATTGAGACAAGACATTTCTCACGTCCACCATGACATGAAATTAACAAAATAATAATAAAGTGTATATTAATCAATAAAGTGCACAATAAACATTAAACTACAAAGTGTATAATAAACAAACAATAAAGTCCTTGCAAGTACAATTTACTCTTTATCTGCATTGCACTTCTAAAATGCGCAATTCTGAGAAATAACGGGATGTAATCTTCGCTAGTTTTGTTTATTTGTTGTTGGTTTTTTTTTTATTTTGTTTTTTGTATGTTGGTTTAAAAAAAGACATTTCTGTGTTTTTTTCTGATAGATGTGATCCACACTGTGGGGCCTGTGGCCAGAGGTCATGTGGGCCCCACTGAAACCACTGACCTTACCTCTTGCTACCAAAACTCCCTCAGGCTGGTGAAGGAGCATGGCTTGAGCACTGTGGTAAGTACGCTGGGACTTTCAAACAGATTTGGTACCCCACTTTAAGCTTGAAAGAAAAATGTTCAATTCATCTTTGTTGTTGTTAGCAGTGTTAAACCTGTGTGAGGAATGTCTATTTTTTTACTACTAATTTGGTGAGGGTACACAAAAATAAGGATTTAGTATCTTTTCTTTTAAGATACACTTCTGAAAAGACTTAATTTTCCATGTTTATTCACAAGGCCCAGAGGACACATTGAAATGCGAATGTTTCTTTTTCCTTTCAAACAAAAGCATTCAATGTATTCTGTTTTAACTTGTGATAAAATGAAAGGCAAGTCTTTTTATGCACATCCACATATGATGTTATAGATGTGTAGAACACACCCTAGGAGAAAAACATAAATTTTTGGGCCACATCCAAATTATATTCAGATCAAAAGTTTCCCTGGCTCAAATGAATGCACAAAGCAGTTCTACCTTGTCAAGAATCCTCTCCCTCCGTTTAAATAACCAAATGGCTTAAAGTTTAAATGCGGCCTCTGAATAATAAGATAATAATAATAAACTTAGATTCTTATGATTCATCAATAAAGAGCTGGTCATGATTTAATGTAGTCCTGAATTTTGTTCATCCATCAACTCATGCACTTTGAAAATACTTCATTTTTATTTACTCTCACCTGTCTGGATCCTGCATAATGTAATTATAAAGCTGGTCTTTGTTCAGATTGCATTCAGTGAATTTAGTTGTCTCCTTCTCAGGAGGAGGTCATCATCTATGATGGCCCCTGCCATTTAATTATCATAGCCACAGTCCACTTCATCTGTATTTCCAGCAAGGTTACCAGAATCAGTTTTTTTTTTACCAAAACATAATGGAACTGACAGTTTCGATCTGCATGAAAGAATGTGGCCTTGAGGTGATCTCTAGTCCAGGCTGCTTTATGTCACATTTGTACACAGGCTCTTACCCTGTTTTTACATGATTAGTTGTAAAAGTGCTGATGCCTGGTGATATAGCTGTGTGCCGTTAACTAGATGGACCCACTTCTACTGACACTGAATATTGCTCATGAGCACTGAATTCAAAGTACCCAACTTGACATTAGTTGCCACAAAAAATGAGAAAATCACCCAATGGTGTTAAGGAGAGTGAATCGTTGTCTCAATACTTGGCCCTGCCATTGATTGGCGACTAGTCCAGGGTGTACCCCGCCTCTCCCCAAATGGCAGCTTAGATAGGGTCTAGCATTTCTGTGACCCTAAGTGGAGGTTAAGCAGTACATAATGGATGAATGGATTAGTTGCCACCAACCTTTTTAAATTCAGCTTAAAAGATAAAACCTTTTTTGATGTGAAGCAACCACACAGAAAGGACATAGAGGAGTAGATCATTACCGTTATTGGTATTATTATTATTATTATTATTATTATTATCATTATTATTATTATTATACATCTTACAACTGCAGTGGCAGATTTATTGAATAGTTTCTAAATAAGCTTCTATCTAATGTTTAGTTAGCTTTTCATAGAGTCCTCTTTGTTGGACATAAACCTTGTGGTACCTCTGATTTACTGTTCCCCTCTCTTTGCCATTACTCCATTACAGACATCAAGGGAAATGAAGAGAAAATTATTTACAGGATGCAAGCACACCTTAGGCGTTCACTATTCCTCATCCTTCATTGTTTTTTAAGAGAGCACAATCATTTCCTTAATTGCTGATCAGTGGTAATCTCATTTCATTTATGTAACTGTAAAAGCTTTGCATGGTTAGAGGATCAGATATACAGGAGAAGACAGGTACCCCGTTAAGTAGGTCCACAATGGGAATCAGCAGTGTGGGGGAGAGAAAGGGGGGTATATTTGGATATCCAAGATGGCTTGGCTCCCTATTGGGTATCTCGGAGCAATACAAAGGAATAGGAGTCAAAACAAATCCTAACACAAAATAAACTTGAGCATGAAAGATTAAAAAGAAGCAGAGCTAGGTAGATAATCCCTGTTTCTTAAAGCTCAAAGTTACCCTCTAGGCTACAAAACTGTATGGGTACTACTACTATAATCTTCACATCAAAATCTTCCTTTGACTCTAGCGTGTCAAGACAGGAAGGAGAATACCTAAAAATTGTAAACTTAAAATGTATTTCCAGCCCACTCAGTGTGTTTCACTGAACTGCTAGATTTCCCAAAAGTTAGAAATAACAAGAGGTACTTTCCTGTCCCCAAGTGCACTGATTCATAACTCTTGGACAGACAAGGAAGACAGAAAATGTCAATTTTTACCAGCCCAAGAAATTCTTCTGTGACTTCAGAGCACTGTTTTCACTACTGAAATGAAGTAAAATTCCTAGAGGTAGAAGTCTGATCAACACACTTTAAAATTTGTTGGTGTGATTAGTGTTAGTGTGATTCTTATAAGGATATATATCCAATTTGTCTTGCTTTTGAAATGTCAAAGATGCATTTTTTTTTTTAATTCTATTATTATTTTTAATACAGACAAAAGCAAAATAATTTTGCCAAACCTTTGAAGGTAAAAATTAAGTCAAATGGTCATGGTTTTTCATTTCACGGCAGCTGGCCTGTCAGCCAGTGCAAGGCTTGAATGTAATGCTAGCTCTTACAGGACGATGGCCATCAGATGAAAAATGATCATTAACCAGAGTCACAAACCCTCCATTTAACCCACACTCTCAATCTGAAACCTAATTGGAATGGTCCGGGCTTCAACTCCCTGTTTGTCGCTGCACAGGATAGATATCAGATGGCTAGACATTGTATTGACGTGTGTTTTGTAGCATTTGGCTGCCTTTTTTTTGTGAGGCATTTTCCTGAGTCCTGTAGAAAATTGTCAATTTTTTTTTTTTTTCCCTTTGGTAGATTCCTCTGTGCTTAGAGGACAATTTTGCTTCAGTGTTTTTTTTTTTTTTTTTCCTCACCCTTGGTGTGGAAAGACAAGATTTGCAGACGTAGTGAGAGAGGATATGAAGTTAGTTGGTGTGAGAGAGGAGGATAGAGAGAATAGGGTTAGATGGAGAAGGTGGATTCGCTGTGATGACCCCTGAAGGGAAGAGCTGAAAGGAATAGAAGCAGAAGAAGAAGGTGCGGCTGAAAGAGCAGCAGGCTGTCACATCCTAGGCTCTGACCGACTACAACCCATAGTCAGAATGCCAACATTGCGGGCTGGTCTCTGCAACATGACACAGGGGAGTCATGTACTGTAAGCTGTGCAGTTTGTGAGTAAAGTTGCAGCTCTGGAGGATCTGCGAGGCACCCTGTTGTCAAACAGCCCCCTCCTCTGCTTAGTGTCTGTTACTCCATATTTGTTTTTAAAGGAATCTGTGATTCACATGCACACATACATGCACAGACACAAATGCACCACATACACCCACACATTATGTATGTGTGGGTGTATGTGTGTCAGTGTCTGTATATGGGGATATGATTAATTACAGTTGAATTTTTGGCATTATCAAATACAACTGGTGGGTTGTCTCATGAGCGAGAACAGTTGATATACAGAAAAATGCAGATTTGTTGTAAATGTGCTACCCCATTGTAAGTGCACACTGAAACACTTGCGGGCATTTGTGTGCTTTATGTGTGTAAAGTCATATCCACAGGGGCATCATCTCCGAAGGGCTGGAAAGGCATATAGCACATGGTACTGAGGAGAGGGTTAATGCAGGTCCCCTGTCTTGGTTAGTTATGGAAGGCTGCACAGATTCTCCCCTAGAAGCAAGTGTAGCATCTGTCAGACAGAAACAGACAGTGTGGAGGTGCACGCCACCATCTGGAAGCCATTTTTGGTTTTTGTTTTTTTTTTTCACAGATTGAACATCATAGACTGTGACCTTTTTTTTTTTTAATACAGAAAAAATAAAATAGCCAAACATTCAATGGTTTCAGTTCATTGAAGCATGCTGTTAAGTCACAGGTTTAGAAAAAGTAACTAGGATTTCAGTGTAAAATGGTATGCGTCACTAATGTATGGTGGGCATAAACATTCAATCATGATTCTGTGGACAACCAAGTATCTTTTTGTGTCTAATTTACTGCTGACAAGCGACAGTTTGATGCACTGTTTCTGGCAATATACTGTGGGCTGGCAGCTGTCACTGTAGACAGGGTCGCAGGCTGCATTTAGAGACCCTGCCCCTGACAACACAGGCAGCCCTGGAAGGGTTTTGTAGTCATAACGTACTGGCAATGAGGAGATCCAGTCGGGAAGCCACAAATTGCCCATTGAGAAAAATGCTAAAAGCCAAGTGGATTGGAGATGAATGGTGTAGAATGATTGGATTAGCCACCCACCTCTATGGGCTCATTCCAAAGATGCTAGGGACATTAGCTCCGATTCATTTTATCCAACATGTGTTCCCAGAAACAATATCTTATAGTGATACATAAGCATACATGCCATCACTAAATAATCTGTTAAATATGACAGGGACACCAGGTGAAGCACAAACACATATTGTATCTGTCAGTCGAGGGGACAATGCCTGGTGTCTGAGGTATAGTACACACTGACCGTTGGTAGAAAGCTGGCTCTTATTCTAAAAGATTTCATCCTTGGTTTTGCGGTGTGTGTTCTTAAAGCATCCATTTTGTTTTTAAGAATTATGAAGTCAGTAACTTTTACTGTTCTGTTTTTTTCCACTGTCATTGTTTGTCACTAGATAACTGCTGTACCAAACGTAATGACATTATACTCTACTATCTTGAATTCTCGTATGCCTGCTCCCCAAGTGATTAATTTTAATTTATGCGGTGAATGGATAGTGTATAAACTGTCCTTTATCTACCTGTCTTCCATTCCTCATACATTATTGTCCTCTATCGAAAGCAACTCCAGATTTAATTATGTAATGATTCAGGAAAGTACATAGCCTTGATTGTATAAATAGTTGGCATCTGATCATAGAAAAGTAAAGTGTGCCATTAATTTGGACAGAAATGTTAGAAGTTTACAGTTCATATGGTTACACAAAAGAATTGGTCTTTGTGTAATTTCACAGAGTATTACTTTTTGTTCATAATTTGATTCAACCGAGGGAGTTAATTTGCCAAAGGGGCATAGATGTAATAAGAGAGGCTGCTGCAATCGTGTTGCACGTTTTGGAGACAGAGGCACAGGAAGATTCAATAACGTGTGTAAAAGTCGAGGGCCTGGGGGCCACATTTTCCACCTCGATTCATGTAGCTTTGAAAGCCTGTTACAAAGTATTTTCAAAATAAAACTGAATGCTTTGTTAGGGTATTGCTCTGAGAAGCTTTTCAACAATAAGTTATTAAGCACTCACAAAAATGCAATGATGCTCTATCAAATACAAATGCAACTACATAAAATGGAAACAAGGAGAACATTAAACATTAAACAAGGACAATTAAACATACATCCTATATTTAATTTTGCCCTTTTATGGCAACCACAATGCTGATGTGACCTGGTATTAAACCGACTTTGACACCCGTGCACTCTGAAAAGATAAACGTGTCCAAAAGCTGAATGTAGTAATAGATTGAGACAAAGCTAGAGCTATTAGCTCTAAATATTGAACCACAAGTGAGGAACAAATTCACATGATATGCTTGACTTTGTCTCTTGATATATTATACAGTTGTAAAACAACTCTATTTTGTGGCCCAATTTCCCATACAATACAATTGTGTACTGACAAAGGTTAATTAGACTGAAGCCTTTAAAAGGTCATTTCCCGACTTAGATTTGTCGTTATTTGTCAGATCTGAATCACTGGCAACACTGGGGCAATTAGATCCAATAACTCTGTTTGTAGATATGGTGATCTGCCAGTCTAGGTTAGTGATCGTTGGAGCCCCAATTACCTCAAGAACCCTGATTTCGGAAGAGGCAATAAAAAGCAATGGGGAAGCTTCACTTGGGGATGAACTATAGCGGAGGTGCCATAGAACTCTCCCTTGGCATTCCAGAGAGGACAGCAGAACTTGATGTGTGGTGAAAAATTATGGTATGTAAAATGTGACATTTCCCCATACCTCGAGAGGGTTAATCACAGTTGAAGGGGATTGAAAAGGTAATCTCCTGATTGTCTGTGTGGAGTGGGCTGATATGAGCATGCTAGCTTGCATATTCAAAGTGCAAGAAGCCAAGAATAATCCTCAGTAAGACTAAACACCATGTCTTACAAAGAGCACTCCATCAGGATGTTCTTTGAGTGAAATGGTGACACTACCATTCTAGAAGAATGTGCTCCAGCAAATATACAATACAATACAAGACTCAGGCTCAAAGCTGTTTTTATTTTATCTTTTACCTTTGCTGCCATGCCTGGCTTTTAGAGGCTCCTTGAGGCCATCACCTGAATTTCTATGAGCTTCATATCCTTCTGCAGTGCTATCTGAGGATACAAGCAACATTTATATCCAAACCGATCGACCTCTCCGAGATGATAGTTGATTGAAAAGGATGTCAGTCCCAACATGAACAATTAGATAAGAGCACCACAATAAGTATGTACGAAAGAAACATATCTAAAAAGCGTGACCATCACAAGAAAAATAAGGACCCCGTGCCAATAATTTTCTCAGCTTCACCACAGGAATGACAAAGCAAAAGTGTTTTCTCACCCCCAGTTATATTTACTATACCAATTCAAACTGTGGGAAAGCGAAGGGAGCTACCCCAGGGAAAGGAAGTTTGTGTGTTTATTTTCATTAGCCACATTTCACTCAGATAAACTGCTGTGTTGGTATAAGTCATTTTTTGATTTTTTTTTTCATGTTTCTGAGTCATTGCTACAGGAATGCTACTTATGAATCACAGTGTATAAGGCAAGAGAAAACATGACATTTTGTTTTCTCAGATTTCTTGCAAACAAAAAAACTAAATATATAAAGCCTCATCAAATACCCACTCCTTATATTTTTACCTCAGGTAGATTTCAATATGTCATTGTTAAACAAATCCCTTACCACCTGACATCCATTTTCTTCAATCAGAGGAGCTGCCAAGCAAGGTTAGATATAGAATATCTTTAAAGCAAAGCAGGCTTTCTCTAATGGTCTGACAGTTGCACTATCACTGATAATCTACCAGATTGGTTCATCGGCAGTGGACCTTGGTGGAATGAGTTTTTGTTTACATCATTAGGGTTAATTGGCACGCAGATTCTGTTCAACGGGGAGTGTTGTCACTGTGTGTGTGCGCCCGTGCGCACAGGCTATGTATGAGCATTTGTCTGCCTTGACAGAGCTGTCATGCTTTCAGTCATCAGATAATTAATATTACATTGTTTTCTCTGAAGTATTTGATCACATTTGAGGTCTCAAGGTGAAGCGATTGTGCTTGCAGCATGTACAGTGTGTTATATTTGCTGATGAATTGTGAATTAGGGAAAAATTAGTGGACCATATGAATACTTCTGTTACAGATATTAATGTTACTAGGTCCTCTATTTTGAATTTGTCCATAATCTTCATGGCTCTTTTTTTCAATCCTTCATTTGTAGCACATATGTAGCACAGGTGTTGAACCCACTTTCAACCTTGCCTTGGCCATGTCCATGAAAACGAAATTTCCTGGTCTATCACTGGGTTTCATTTCAACATGCTTGCACCCAATTATTCTTCAATCATAGTCCCTGGTGTTAACAGATGTGTTTGGTTGAAGTACAAGGTCTTTCTATCTTCCACAGCCATTGGACACACAAGAGCATGACATTCAAGCCTGTTCCCACTTTGCACATGAAAAAGAAAAGAGGAAAAAATGGTGGCACTGAGAAAGCTAAAATAAGTCTAACATCACAGAAAAGCACATTTGAACTATTAAAAGGCATGTATGTTTATATCATGTATAATCTCTGAAACAATGGCTGCCTGTCTCACCATCTTGATTTCTACTCTTCCATGTATGTTTGTGATTGTTTTTCTTTGTTTGTTTTTGTTTTTGTTTTTGTTTTGTTTTTTCAAATATTTTTCTGTGTTTGTGTTTGTTTATAGGGGACTTGGAAATATAAAAAGCAAGACCCTTATCTTGTCAAACAACAAAGGCATGTACTATATGAGTGAACGAATAATCCATTCATTAACATCGAAGAGGTTAATTGGTACTATTTTTTTTTTTTACATTTCCAACATTTGGAAGCTATTTAAAATGAATTATAAAACTTCATAGTCTTTTTCCCTCTGGTCTTGTAATACAGTATAAAGTTTTCACTGCCATTTTGTAATAGCAAGCCCTTTAACAGCCTTAAAACACAAAGCAGAAAAAAAATCATGTTTTTAAAGCATTGGTTCCCATGTGTTTTTATCAAACAGAATGCATGAAGCTGTTAATTACAGGTACTGAGAGACTTGGTACAGATTGTAGTTTGAATTTGTCCTTCTGAACTAGACAACCATATGTCTAAATACAGGATATATAGTGAGATAAGAAAATGCAGCCTCAGGGCGGTACGGGCCAGTCTCTCCCTGAGCCAGCCTCAGGGGGGAACAGGCAAGTCCCTAGCCAGGATAAATTCAGAGGCCTGTGTCAGGAAGAGTATCCGGTGTAAAATTTTTGCTAAAACCAAACATGTGAGTCAAACCTAATAATCTCATACCAGATCAGTCAAGGCCCGGGTTAACAACGACTGCCATTGGTACCGATAACCAACAGGCTACCAGTGGAAATTGGGCTCCTGGGGGTCGAAGACGGAGAGGAGAAAGGCGTGTTCAGAAGCAGAGAGAGAGAAGAGGAAGGGCAAAAGTCTGGGACTGAGAGTAGAGACTTCTAATATCGGGACTATGACAGGAAAAGGCAGAAAGTTGGTCGACAAGATGCAGAGAAAGGAGGTGAATATACTGTGTGTCCAGGAGACCAGGTGGAAAGGAAGTAAGGCTAAAGTAAGGCTTTAAGTTGTACTATCATGGCACTGACAGGGAGAGGAGTTATCTTGAAGGAGTTTGTTAGGAACATTCTGGAGGTGAAAAGAATGTCAAATAGACTTATGAGTCTGAAATTGGAAATTGAAGGTGTGGTGCTCATTGTTGTTAGTGGCAATGCCCCACAGGTGGGATGGGAATTTGAAGAGAAGGAGAAGTTCTGGAATGAGTTAGATTAAGTGATGCAGAATATCCCCAGAGATGAGAGAGTAGTAATTGGTGCAGACTTCAATGGACATGTTGGTGAAGGCAGTAGAGGGGATGAAGAGGTAATGGGCAGATTTGGTATACAGGATAGGAACGTAGAGGGACAAATGGAGGTGGATTTTGCTAAAAGGATGGAAATGGAAATGTTCCAGAAAAGACAGGAACATAGGGTAACTTGTAAGACCGGAGGTATGTGCACACAGGTAGACTACATCTTGCATATACGAGGTAACCTGAAAGAGATCAGTGACTGCAAAATAGTTTTAGGTGAGAGTGTATCCAGACAGCATAGGCTGGTGGTTTGTAGGATGACTCTGATGACAAGGAAGATCAAGAGGACAAAGGCAGCGCAGAGGAAAAGTGGTGGAATCTGAAAGGGGAGGAGGATTGTATGGTTTTCCCGGAGGAGTTGAGAAGGGCCCTTGGTGGTCAGGAAGAGTTTCCAGATGATCGGACAACAAAAGCTAGTGTTAACAGGGAGACAGGTTGGAGGAGGCAGGAGTCATTGGTGTGTCATCTGGAAGGAAAGTAGATAAGGAGACTTTGTGGTGGAACGAGGAAGTGCGGGAGTATATACACAGAAAGCGGTTAGCAAAGAAGAAGTGGGATACTGAGAGAACTGAAGAGAACAGACAGGAGTACAGGGAGATACAACGGTGAAGATAGAAGTAGCAAAGGCAAAACAGAGGACGGTCACAGTGTGTCCCTAAGGAGGGAGAGAATGATCTATACATGTTGGCGAAACAGAGAGATAATGATGGAAAGGATGTACAACAGGTCTGGGTGATTAAGGATAGAGAGGGAAATATATTGACAGATACTAGAAGAGTGATGGGAAGATGGAAAGTGTACTTTGAAGAGCTGATGAATGTGGAAACTGAAAGAGAGGCTAGGGTAGAAGAGGTGACTATTGTCGATCGTAAAGTAGCAGAGATTAGTAGAAGTGAAGTGAGGAAGGCATTGAAGAGGACAAAGAGTGGAAAGGCAGTTGGTCCTAATGATATACCTGTGGAGGTGTGGCAGTGTAGAGTAGTGGAAACTTAACTGAGCGCAGAAGTCTGCATTTGAGAACAGCAGCATGGCTTCATGCCTAGAGGGAGTACTACAGATGCAGTATTTGAGAATGCTAATAGAGAAGTACAGAGAAAGCCAGATGGTGCTACATAGTGTTTTTGAAGACCTCGAAAAAGCATATGACAGGATGCCAAGAGAGGAGCTCTGGTATTGTATGAGGAAGTCTGGAGTTTGAGAAAAGTATGTTAGACTGGTCTAGGACATGTATGCTAGCTGTGAGACAGCGGTGCGGTGTGCTGTAGGGGTAACTGAAAAGTTCAAGATGGAGGTGGGACTTCATCAGGGATCAGCTCTGAGCCCCTTCTTGTCCGCAATGGTGATGGACAGGCTGACAGATGAGGTTAGACAGGAATCTCCATGGACCATGATGTTTGCAGTTGACATTGTAATCTGTAGTGAGAGCAGAAAACAGGTAGAGGAAAATCTAGAGAGGTGGAGGTTTGCTCTGTAAAGGAGAGGATTGAAAGTTAGGTGCAGCAAGACAGACTATATGTGTGTGAATGAGAGGAACTCGGGTGGAACGGTGAGGCTACAGGGAGTGGAGATCAAGAAGTGGGAGGATTTCATGTCCTTGGGATCAACAGTCCAGAGCAACAGAGAGAGTGGAAAAGAGGTGGAGACACAGATTCAAGCAGATTGAAATGTAACGAGAAATGTGTCAGGGATAGTATGTGATAAAAGACTATCGGCCTGAATGAAAGGAAAGTAGTACAAGACAGTGGTGAGACCAGCAATGCTGTATGGCCTAGAAACAGTTCCAATGACAAAATGACAGGAGGCAGAGCTCGAGGTTGCAGTGATGAAGATGCTGAGGTTCTCTTTGGGATTGACGATGATTGATAGGATCAGGAGTGAGTCTATCAGAGGAACATCACGTGTTAGATGCTTTGGAGAGAAGGTCAGAGAAACCAGACTGAGATGGTTGGTTCGTGTACAGAGGAGGGATAGTGAATATATTGGTAGACAGATGCTGGAATTGGAGCTGCCAGGCAGGAGGCCTAGAGGAAGACCAAAGAGAGAATTTATGGATGTAGTGAGAGAGGCTATGAAGGTAGTTGGTGTGAGAGAGAAGCATAGAGAGAATAGGGTTAGATAGAGAAGGTTGATTTTCTATGTTGACCCCTGAAGGGAAGAGCCAAAAGGAGGGGAAGAAGAAGAAGAATAGTGAGATAAGAAATTAATGTTTATAAAGGTCCAATGTCAATTACATGTTTTCAATGTTTTAGGTTTGTCAGTTTCGTTGCGATTACTGTTGTTTTAATGGTTTGTACTGAACTGGCAGTATACTGGGAAGATTACATGTTGATGCAGTTAGACCATTTTATTGATTTTGTTGATCTTTGTTTACCAAACACAAATATCCGAACAGGTAATAGACACCATATTCAATTGTTAAGTTATATTCAGAAATGTACAAACTTTGTCCCTAACATTTTCAGTGTTACCTCAAAAATCTCCCAATACCCCCGGGCAGTGATTGTGCGTAGACATGTCAGTGTTTATGCTCACCTCCATAATTCTCTAATCACCCTCACATTAACCCCACATACACTCACTTTACTGCCATTATTATCTCACAAGGTCACAGCTAACAAGGCCTGATGGACTGTGCATGGTCTGAGCTGATTAACTTCCCGTTTTAAATTGACTAAGTTCAGGCTTACTCAGCTTTTCAAGCAGTAATGTACCATCTTGCACAGCTTTATGAGGAGATACATTAGCAGTTTTACTGCAGGACTTTCTAGCTTTCTAACTACAGACCGCAAAAGATGTAATATACTTGCTGTTTTGTATGCATAAAATTATACTGGATATTGTAGGGCCCAAACATGTGATCTAAAAACCATTTTTTGTGTATTATCAGACACTTATTTTTGCAAAGGGTATATTTTTTCTTGGTTAGACTTTGCTTACAACTTGTTATGCTGGATAACCTTTGAATTACATTCAACTCAATTTTAAATAAACCATAAACCTGTGATAATGAGAATGCATGAGATAAATCCTCACACTCAATCATATAGATATTAGCCCCTTCACAGGCAACCAAAGACCCTGAGATGGAAAGCAGGAGAAGATATACAATAACTGCCTCATCATTTCTGATATGTTTGATAGCATGCCGGAGGCAAATGTTTGAAAAGATTTACTTAATCAGCTGGAATAGACCAATTTGGAATTCAAATTCAAACAGGCACAATTACCATGTTGCATCTGCAATTGTGAGTATACGCTTTTTGTGCGTATATATACTTTTGTGTTTATAATATTCACTTGTTTTATACAATAGAATGCATTATTTGATTTTGAAAGCCCGAGACTCTGGAACAAGGCCAGAAGACACTAGCCATCTGAGATATTGAGAAACCGCTCGATGTACAACTTTCATTTACAGGAAGTTTTTTTTTTTTTTTTTTTTAATCAGGACTCAGCACAGCAAAGTCACTAAGCAATTAAAAGAACAAGTTCACCACAGTATTTTCCAATAAGTTATGCAGTGAAGAGGGCCTATTAAAACAATTGGTCAGAACTGATTTGACGCAAGTATACACATAACATCACTTTGCCTTAATCAAGCCCATCATGGCTCCAGAATACAGTGTATGAATGGCACCCTACCTACCAAACACTTTGTATATTCATGGCTTTAAGACACAGTTAATGGGAAATGTGTGTTCAGGCACAGAGATCTCTTTGATATAATAATAATAATGACCTAAATAAGGGTCATTTATACAAGCATTATTATTATCTTCACTTATGCCTACTATGTTTCCTATTAAGTTTTCTGCTTGTGTTACAATACTGACATGTTATGGATAAAAACACAGCTTTGTTTTATGGTTATCCAAAGACAGCAGTTCCTGATTTTTTTTTTTTTTTTGGGTGTCAATCCACAAACCTATATTTCTCTGAAGTGATGCGGTAGATTTCTGCTCCAAAAAACGATGTGATGTATTTGGTGGAGATAAAATGGTTTTCCACTTTTAGCAACTAATTAATGCTTTATCAATATTAATGATGAACTCCACATTTAGAAAACTGTAATTAGCGGCATTGTCCTCTGGCCATTTGTGGAAATACATATCCATATATTTCAAATCAAGCTACAGCAGCAATTCTAGAATTGGGTGGTATATTCTCCTCTATAATCAAATCATCATTCCAAGGGCTAACAGCAAATGACAGGATGAAAGTATTTCGTGTGAAAATAGAGGGTGCTGGATAGACAACATAACAATTCACAGGAGCCACATGGTGATTCCCTCAGTCACCTTCCAGGTTCCTCTCAACCAGCTGCTCCCTGTGCTCCATCGGCAGTCAGTGCAGCTGCATGTCACCCTGACCTTGAGTGGTTTATGACCTCTCTTTTCCTGGGATGTTAGTGGTTTTTGGGTCCCTCATCATTCTTCCTCATTTTTAGATGCACCTGTGGTCAGACCAGGATAACACTGTCGTGCAATAATGCTCATGTTTTTTTTTTCTTCTGCATTTGAGAATGGATGCATTTGCATGTAGATTTTTTTGTTTTGTTTTGTTTTTATGGGGGAGAGGTTGTATACCTCATTATCATTCATTGAAGAATACATTAATCATTGAATTTCTGAAATGCCCCAACATTACAATCATTAGTGGAGGAGAGTAAAGCCAGAAAAAACGTTCCCCACATATTTTGACAGTGTCTCTCTACTTCATGTTTATGATGTGCTGTTACATTACAGTTGAACCATGTCACTTAAACATCCACTATTATGTGATTCCATGCCTAAATTCTATTCAGGTTTGATTTTTTTTTTTTTGAAGGTGACAGGGGTTACGTTGTTCTACATGGTCGACTACTTCATGCCCCCAATTTATTTTTGATCCACTCTACCCATTTTGCCTTCCGGTTCTGAAGACAGCAGGGTCTGGGAAGCATCTTAATGATGGATGCAGACTTGTGGATTCACCCTGTAGACCCCAAATCCAAATCTAAATCATGGTCTATGTGTGCAAAGCTGAAATGCATAAGTCTCTCCTGAATAAGATAAAATAAATGTATCCTTTATTAATCGATTGTGGGGAAATGCGTTCTCTGCAATTAACCCATCATGGATGAACCATGGGCAGTAGGCTACTGTCCACCAGTGGAGCAGTTAGGGGTTCAGTGTCTTGCTCAACAACACTTCAATACATCAGGAGGATAAATACAGTACGTACACTGCATTATAACATCTGTTTAATTGACTATGACATAATTTAGTATCTTTGGAGAAACTCCAAAGAACTCAATGGACAAAATTCTTATTGGGATTCAAAGGAGGATACTTCATGCAGTCTTAGCTAAAGAAATCTTTTATACCCTGTAACTCCATTAACACCCCAAAGTGTCAAAATTCGAACTCAACTGCATACTTTATGTTGGTGTCCCACACTACAGTGCAAAACTGACAGAACTACCTAAAGACACCATTAAGCCTTGAGGAGCAGTTCTACCAACCCCTTCACATCTGTTGATCCTCCATATCCCTCTGTCACATCCCTGCACTATGAAGAAAAGGACGATGTGACGTGACAAGGCAGGTGTATTAAGTACTCTCCCTCTAAGGTTATCAAGGAGGGTGCATGAGGGTTAGATAACTACAGCTTAGCTTGGTGTATATTTTCAGTTGAGTGAAAATGTGGGAACAGATGATCAGATTAGGTCTCCCTGGGTATCCTAGCCACAGTTCATCCCATCATAATTACCTTCATGCAGTGTTTACATCCGGTGACCATCGGGAGTCTGTGTCCTCCAGATTTTCAAACAAAATGGATTAGAGAGGAGGGAACAGCTCCCCCTCGATAATGTTTTGGTTCCAGAAATTATGAAAACAACAACATAGCCGGTAAAACATATTTTGTCATCATGTTAAATTGAGTTCATATGCCTGTCGCCTAAATCAACATTATCCTCCCTTTTTTGGAATAAATGAAAATGTATCCTTCTTCCTTCATATTATTTATTTATTTACTTATTTGTCCATTTTTGTTATTCTCATCCCAACAGAAAGCCTTCCATTTCCTCAATAGTACTGGCTTCATAAAACATACTTTTTGTGTCAAGGTTTATTTAACTACATTTAAACTGAGTTTTGTAACTGAATATACTAGATATTTTTTAAGAGGAAAATACAAAAAATAGAAGTAGGCACAGTTTTCTATGCTAATATTCTTGCCATGCATTGCAGGACAATGATGACTTGTACTGTCAGACACTGACTGTAAAATGTACAGGATTCTAAAATTGATCGGGCTTCCCTGACATCCTATGACAGTTTTGTAAAAGTGTGTATATATTCCTTCGTTCTCTGACAGAAACAGGGTACCAGTGCAGTATGATCATCTTATCTTATCCTATACACTGCTTACATTTGAACTATTGACTGGAACAATGTAGTATAAGTAAGTAAAAAAAAGCACATTATCATGTTAAGAGGAGAGGTGCTCTTAAACAGAATCAAAGTATTAGCCCAATTAACTAACTCCGCCATAGTAATGTTGGCAAGAATTAAGCATATGATTTCAAGCCAGAAACTAAACCATGCGAATTTTCTTCAAAAGATATAATGTAGTGAGTAAAAAAAATAATATCTGAATATTTTGAGGAATGAAGCATTTACCTGCAGAAAGATAAACAAAAAAAGGGTTTCTGCTCATTATTTGCAGAACTACGATATTTACTATTTTTTATATATGACATATCGAGGATAAGATTAAAATGACCAGAATACGTATTTGCATGTCATATAATTTCTTTAGAAAGCACCACTGGAATGTGATTATATCGTGATCATAGCTTATTAGTTGTTCACTTTCACATCACAGTTCTAGCTTAGAACAAA
Organism: Fistularia commersonii; assembly: GCF_037954325.1. Classification (NCBI taxonomy): domain Eukaryota; kingdom Metazoa; phylum Chordata; class Actinopteri; order Syngnathiformes; family Fistulariidae; genus Fistularia; species Fistularia commersonii. The sequence continues at coordinate 11,102,634 of NC_141285.1, forward strand.
AGCTTGAAATGACAATGCTATCTATGCAGCAAAGGTCATTTAACAACTTCAAAAAAAATGCATTTCAAATGAAAAAAAAAAAGTTATAATCAACTCAAGGGTGTTCTAGGAAGGGCGCATTTCTCTATTTCTGAGTTTTAAAGAAACAAATGACTGGAACAAGATGGCTCTATATTAATTTTTCAAAGCCCCACAATCGTTCTTGTTACTTCTTCTGTGGTTGAAACAAAATACATATGATCCTTTCTTGATTTAACAACTTTATTATTTCTAAAATGTATTTTGTATGTCTTCAATACATTCAAAAACTATTCAAAATAAGGTTCAAACCTGATAAGACAAAACATGAATCTGTGCATACACATTTTCACCTTTTAAAAATCTTTTCGTACAGAGACAAATATGCATGCCATTTGTTTTTGCCGTAGGTGTGAATATCATTAGCATCACTGTGAGTGCAATAAATGCGAGTAGGTGCAGTAGCCTTTGCCCATGAGACAATAAAACACATATGGAAATGAGCCGACAGCATGACTAATAGCTTGCAGTTTGAACCACACTCCCATCTCAGCAAAATGCCTGTTCCCTCAAAGTGAGCCATTATACAGTTATCAATGAGCCGGCTTCGCCTTTGATCTCTTTTAGGAGTTAAGGATTTTACACACAAAAAAGAAACTCCAAAGCGAAGAAATTGGTTTGCATGCTCTCTGCCGTTATATCCAAAATGAGAATAAAAGGAATACGAGGGCAGCCGGTACCCCCAGTGTCCCTCCTGTCCCTAATCCTTCAACCCCCGAGTGTGCCTGCTTCACCATCATCAGAACGTGGGTCACAAAGTGAGAGAATGGCCCACAGGTTCTCACAAATGGAAAGCTGACCTCCTCAGAGCTCACTGTGTCCTTGGACCAAAGTCCTTTTTAAGGGCTAGACATATTAATTGAAACCTGATTGTGTTGTGTACCTAAATTGAGGTTAATCTTGGTTCGCTCATCATGCCTTATTTACATTCCCTTAGGCTCATGTACAGTGATAGCTAACGTGTCATTTTTATACGGACAATCTGTCTCTTTTTGAAGCCCTGGTTTCATAAAGGTGCTACAAACTGGTGGGATACAATGAGCACGCTCTATGTGTATTTCACAAATTGTAATAACTTGAAGCATATTACAGAAGTAAAATGTAAATTGAAAAATAGTGTTTTCTCACGCTAATACGACACAGGCCATGAACTCTTATCTCACTTTTGTTAATTAGAGTTGGTTGGTCTTACCTCTGGGCAGGCTCAGATTTATGGCTTTATTTTGCAGGGAGCTGCTGCTCATGGACTACATGGATAACCAGGCTTTCTTATTCCACAGCTCTCATTTAGATGCAGATTAATAAGAGAAGTATGCATTATTAATGAGTGTCCTGTGTGATACTGAAACCCAAATTTCACAACCTTCTTTCAAATATCTGATACGCTGAGAAATTCTGCAGTGAACCTTGTTAATAAATGATGAACTACCAGACCATATCCAGGTCCAAATGTCCATCATATGTTATCAAAGCCCATTTGGTTATCTTAAGAAAGTGAAGGGCAACAAAGTTAGGATCCAGCCATAAATGTTAAAAGGCCACATAGGGCAAACAATTAGCTATTCATCTAAAAATGAATATGTATCAGTTTCCTTTATAATGTACTCACAATACAGGTATTACATAAAAAATTAAATGCCAATGGGCATCACACTAAGTTTAATGCATAAATTGTTCAGTGTGTGTGTGTGTGTGTGTGTGTGTGTGTGTGTGTTTGTGTGTGTGTAACCTAATCTATCTTAAAAACAAAAACATACAAGTAAGGGGTACCATTCAGTTAGTCAGTTGTCATTTTCTGTTGTGATATGCTTTATTTTCTCCAAGCTATTCACTTTATCTCTGTCTATGTTGCCTTAGAGTCTTGATGTGCACTGCCTTATAACCTTCCCCCAATATTGCATCACAGGAATTCACAGAGTCTGTGTATTACTGGAACTATGCAGAACTGAGCATGGGAAATAATTTGCAGAACACCCTGAGCTTCCATTAACAAAGAGAGTTCATTAAGTCCATTAAATTCCCAGTTGACAAAAACATCCCAGGCTTCAAGTCTTTGGGTAATTATTCCTAAAGCACACGGCCAGCAAAGAAATCACAAGAAGGCCAGCACTGTGTGCTAGACTGGATGTTCTGCCTTACAGGGTACAGAAAAAAACAAACATTCACTTTACTAATTGTGTCTCTATGATTCAATAATAATTTTGTGCTTCCTTCCAAGCGATAAGGTTGGGCTATTTCATGAATGTTTTCTGGTTTGTTTTTTATGTTTTGTTTTTTTATGTATTTCATCGGAAAAAGTAGATGGTGTTATGATTATACTGTCTTACCACATTCAATTTTGTTGTTTTAACTCTAAACTCTAGACCTAAGATATAGAGTTTATTGAGGTATTTTCAGTGTTTTCATGGTTGCCTTTACAATTCTGTGCAACAACTGGCTAGCATGCAAAGGTTTGGTATACACAGTACAAATATGAAAAAAAAAATTGATTATTCATTAGATTATTTTCATGTTTTTCTTAAAGTGCTACATTGTAATACATGGAAGTATTGTGCAGATAATTGAGAGGTAAATCTGAATCTAAGTTCTCAAGTTCTCGATTCAAGTTTACCATTAGATTTCTACCAAAAATCATCTCACCAGCCTAATAATACACAAAGTCTGCGTTACCTTGACTGATTTTAGCTTTTATCTCCCATTTAGTGCTTTAATTAAATTAGTAATGCAGGGCAACAAAAAAAATATATCCATTATTCATCACCTCAGCACAGAACTTTGAGTATGTGTTGTATATTATTTAATCGTTCTTTCCTCTGCCAGCATGGCGTTAACACTAAACACTAACTTACTGTAGCCAAGATTCAAGGTTTCCTTGTGGCAGGACCTGGTCACAGTGTGATATGCAACAGACATCCTTTTTTTTCGTCTCTGATTGGTCTGAGCTCATCATCAGAGAGTCTTCATATAACTGCTACTCTCTTACTTCCAGATTTTGATTTGATGGCACATCAAGGAACCAAAGTTTAATTAGTACTCTCACCATGGCAGGCCCACATTTACTTGCTTTGATTTAATTCTGTAAGACAAAAACATTTTTAATACTTTGTCTCTGGCTTAATGTGCTACTGTAATTGTTATATCAATGAAAATGGTAGATCTGACTCATGAAAAATGCTCTGTAATTATTATTTTGCCACTCACTTGGAACAACGACAAGGAGTTTTTCTGTTGCTTCAAACAAGTCATGGGTAATATTTAAGGATAACTGATGATTGTAACTGGCTCCATATGCAACTTATCTCTACAGGCAGTTTGACATGGGGTATGGATATTTGGCAATCCACACATGCCCTCTTTTTCACCTCCAAAGTGAAATATGTATATAGTATAGAATTCCTTTTTTATTCATTTCATCTTCAGAATTCCAGAGGCTCTCTAACTTTGAGTTACATTATAAAACAGCAGTTTGATGGATCCAGACAGAATCCTCCTGTACTGTGCTTTGATCAATTTCTTTATGCCCACCTGTAATTAGGGTTTTCAAAATGCAAATTAATTCTAATATGGCATAATCTACATTATTAAGCATTTAAAGTAGTATAGGCTGAAGTTTTAGAGTTCCTATTATTCCACAGACATACATATCTGTGTTTTTTGCTTCCTCTGCTTTATAATCTTGGATCTGGATTCAATAAAAACGGCTTCTTCAGTTTATAATACCATTGCACTTGTAATAAATACAATAAATATTTCACAAGACCATTACTATCATGTCAGGGTAAGGATCTTAATCACAGTAAAGTTCAAAGCTTTAAAGAAAGAATGTGTGATATACTACAAATGAAATCAGTATTTCAGGACCGGTAAAGGTGTGGTTGATAAAGAATGTTGAGAAGGTTGAAAACATAATACTTTGTTTTATAGTTTACTACTCAATATAACAACAAAGTCATGGTCAGAACCGGACATTCTTGTATAATAGATGTATGTATTTTAAATAAAATAGATTTATTGTTTTTTTTTTAATCAACTACAATTCACTACAATTAATTTATTTCATTACATACAACCCAAATACTCACAAAACCTATAAAAGGAAACAGTTTTTAAAAAAAAATCAATTAAAAATAACAACAGTTGAGACCTATAACTGCAACCTGACTTGAAATTCAAGCATGAATATCTGATGTTACAACCTCTCCTCATATTTATAGCTTCATATGAATTTATTCTGAAATGAACCTATGCCCTTAATCCATTTTAGATTATCGTGATGAATCTTGATCACAGAGTAAATCCCCCAATAGCATTGTAGATTTGCCTAAACATGTATGTAGTTTCACCAAGTTATTAGTAAACAGAAAGGACCCTAAATGTCATTTATGTGCAAATGTCTTTATTTAGTGCTTGTCTTCATGTTGGGTTGCCTACATGGTATGTTTAATCTCATGCTTCCTTGTATGTTAAATCAATTTAAGTATTTTTTTTCATATGGAAATCATGTAGTAGTATTTAATATTCTTCAATATGCAATGGTTTGTAGATTTTTCATCAAATAATCATCAACCAGATACCAGGTTGGTAAGATAAAAAGCTCAACAAGTCTTTCTTCAACAGAATGTGTTGTCCCTCCTATATTCTCTGGGTCAACCACAGGGCCATCTACCAGAACATCTCTTGTGGGTTGCCAAACAACCTCAACTGACTCCTTTTAATTCAAAGAAGACGTGGTTCTTCTCTGACCCAACCCAAATACATTTTTCTGTTCCTCACCCTATCCTTAAGACTACAGTAAGCGCTGCTGCCTGGCAAACTAATTTCAGATACTTGTATCATTGACAACATTCTCTCATTACTGACCAAAAGTTTGAGACGATAGGTTGGAGATGGTACCTACTGTAAGTGTACTGGTAAATCAAGAGGTTCGCTTTGTGGCTCAACTCTTTCTTCACCACGACAGCTTGATACAGGACCAGTACACCGTAAACACCAATTCTTGTTGAAATCTTTCTATCATAGCAACTGGGCTTGATTTTTTTTTCCCTTGAAGACGTTACAGCTCTTGGATGAGAAAGGAAAGGTCCTCAAGGAAAGAAAATCAAGTGCACTTTCTACAATGAGATTTTGATAAGAATTGACCATGACCTGAATGACTGAGAACATCCACAGACATGAAGACAAAGTCTCAAAACAATCCTCTGGTTTCTGCCTGTCCAATTCCTGCTTTCTTCTCTCACAGTTTACATGACCCAGAGACACTTGAAATCCCTCTCTTGTGGCCTTGAGGCAGCATTTCTTTCTCCACCTAGAAGCAGCAATCTACTGTTTTGACGGCATCATGACCACTGACCTGAGATACTAACTCTCATCCAGCCCCTGTGCTTGCTGGTGGTCATACAGTGATGAGGTCAAAAGCATCAAATCATCCTTGAATAAAAGAGAAACAATCCAGATGATCCCATACTAGACTTTACCCTGCTTGTGTCAGATTATAAACAGATTATGTCAGAAAGGGCAATCCTGGAGGACACTCACCAAAGGTGTTTGACATTGTGTCATAGTCTCAAAATGTAACCTTTTCCAAGGAGGATGTGCAGTTTTTTTACCCTGTGGTAAGAACACACCCACCAAACACACCTCTTAAAATCAAAAATCCTTCTCTTTGGCTTTTTAAAAGTTCTCCCATACCCACTACTTCCATGAGCAGCTAGCCCGCAGCCTTTCTAGCCATGAGGTAGTTGTCACCAGTTTAGGGAGATCCTTGGGCAAACCATGCCTGAAAGGTGTCCTTTTGTTCAATACCCTCTGTTGCTGCTGGTGTTAACAGGTCGTCAGTTTGCTGCCAAGACAAGCACTAATTACCAATTACTTGAGGTATTTTCTGCAATGCAGGCCTTGAATAGGGACCATTTTTATTCAGTGTCCCTGATTAGCCTCATGATACACCATAGATTCTTCTGGAGGAGCTAATCAAAAACCTTGAGAACAGAGTCCTCCACCAAACATTCCCAGTTGGGATCTTCTCAACCTCCTATGATAAGTCACATGAAATCACATGGAAAAAAAAAAGAAATCACTATTGAATCTGAATGATTTACAGTAATGTACAAATGAGAACTGTATGCATGTCATGAGAAACTGATGAAACTCAATGTGGTAGATATGGCTGAGGTAATGTCAGAGGAAGCAATACCCATAAGGCACTCTTAATGAAGCTTAATGTGTATGAGTATGTATGTAAACATATCTGGGGTATCAAATGCTTTATTTTTCGATAGCTATTTTGTTCATTATATTTTGCAGCGTTATTCTGTCTCTGGCTGTGTTTACAGTATATTTTAATGCCCTTTGTATTATATTCATGCAAAATGTCTTCAAATTCTTAGTTTAGATAGTAAATATTGCTATGTAAGAAATTGATCTGTATCTATTCATAGCATTTCAGTATTAGTGGTGCCTCCTTGTATTAGTTAGGAGGCAAGGGTAAACCACTGGTGTTAGAATATAATGCTTTAGGAAAATACTGTATATCATGGACAGTAAATTGATTGGTTGCAGAGAAATACAGTCAGTGATGCTTGGTTAAACCCATTAATGAACTGATTGGACAGTAAAACATGGGTCATTACTTTTAAGGTTTCTTAATCTCACTATTATTCAACCCACTCTTAATTTATGCCACAATAACAATTCCTATTCACATTTGAATAAGAAATGCCATATTATACGGATGCATCTTTATATATTGTGACCTTTAACGGTGACAAGCTGTTTCTAACAGCCAAGGTTGGTAGCTAAATTAGAATTAAGTCATGACCCAGATGAATTGGAATTGTAGTTTTCAAGAACGAAGGCTGGTTGGATTTGTTTTCTGATATTTTTATGTGAACCTACACTGCAGGAGCACTGATGAATCATAAAATGCACATGGACATATTTGCACAGGGGCTCCCTTGCTGCTGGGATTTATAAGCATTGCTTCCATCTCAGACTAGTTTCAAACTGCAGGGGCACCATCCTTGGTCCAACACTATTTACTCTGCTGAGCCAAAATGATACCATGTCCCAGTAAGAACCCAAAGTCTTTGTAGCCAAATATACTTTTCTGTACTTTACCTGCTCGACAGTTACTTGACTGCAACATGAGAAAGCGACAGCTAATGCATGACACACACTTTTAGTCACATATTGAGACATATTTACAGTGCAATCTCTTCCTGCCTAACAAACGACTTGAGCTGTGGGAAGTGATATCACGAGAACAGCAGTTTAGTTTCACGAGTTTTACTGTCAAAAACTGAAATCTCCAAACCATTATTTTCAACTGAAGAAATGAATAGCCATTTTTTAAATTCCACAGTGCATAAATTAGAAATACAGTTTACATCACATTCATTACCAAAGAACCATTAATCTAATAGAATTGCCAACAATAATCATACTCAGTTGTACTTAATAGTGTGAGCTAAATAAGTGTGTGGAAATGCCGAAAGGAAAGGTGTTCCACTTTAAAGTGATGTGATAGATTAGGGGGGAGCCATTGTAACAGAATAATTTCCCTTGTGACCAATTTCTGAAAGCTCCCTAAGCAAAGAAAATCAGCAACGAGCCAACATGTCAGGCTCAACCCCATGCTAAGTACAGCAGACATGCTGACTCACTTCTAATGAGCAGCCAGGGATAGATGTAACAACCTGAAGTAGAAATCATAGGTCATGACTCAAGATTTACTGCTGGGTCTCCTAATTAACACTGGGCCTTATCCAGAGTCAGGGTATGCATGTTCGCAACTGTCACAATAGCATCTACTGTGGCCGAGTGTTGGTTAGCAAGACAAAAAAAAAGTAGGCTATGCTTTATTAAGTTGCTCCAACCCACTAGCAACAACTGTAGTCCACACTGGTTGTCAAAAATATTTTCAAATTATATCCAGTTGTAGCAATTTTTAGCTCACAAGGTTTAGGAAACAAGCATTAATCAGTTTGATGGGGAGCATTTCCATCATCACTAAATATGACCTTTTCTTTGCAAATACCCCTGTTGTGTGATAAAGTAGTGACTATAGGTATTGTTAAAAAAACGTATTATTCAACTCCCCTCGTTCAACTATAGGTATAAAAAAATGTATATTTCAAATCTGAATGTTTAGATTATTATCACAGAATGAGGTCCTATTTTAATTTGTTGCAGATTGGTTTTAATCTTTTTTTTTTTGCCTGATAATGTTGTGCATCTCATGTATTATGCATAAAAATCATTATATTCATTGATCATGTTTTGCACTGATGAGTAAAACATAAAAACTCATTGTGTGTTTTCTTATTGGACCATGCCAGATTGTGCATTAGGTTAAGAAACTCATTATCATAATTATGAATGTTTTGTTATTGGACCTGGTTTTCCCTTGCCCGCACGTGGGCCACCCGTACCCCTCCATAGAGCCAGGGAAACAGTAGACCAGCATTACTGTGTACAGTGGAGATGATGGGCTGCTGACCTCAACCTGCGATGCTGTAGATCGGTAGAAGTAATACATCCAAGGTTTCCTTAAACCCTGAGGATATGCCTTCCAATTAGGAAACAGAGTCGGGGGGCTCTGGGTTGGACGCTCCTATTTCCAGGGCTGAAGTTGACAATGTAGTCAGAAATCTCCCGTGGATGATATCTGCCCTGGGTTCCTTGAGGTGTTGGATTTGTGGGCCTGTCCTAGGTGACACGCCTCTGCACCATCGTGTGGAAGGTGGGGACAGTGCCGCTAGATTGGCAAACTGGGGTGGTGATCCCCCTCTTTAAAAAGGGGTATCGGAGGGTTGCGCTTCAAATACAGGGGGATCACATCACTCAACCTCCCTGGCAAAGTCTACTCAGGGTTGCTGGAGAGGAGGTTCGACGGGTCATTGAACCCCGAATCCAGGAAGACCAATATGGTTTTCATCCTGGCCATGGAACAATGGACCAGCTCTACACCCTCGGTAGGGTCTATGAGGACACATGGGAGATTGAACCAACCAGTCTAAGTATATATATTTTCTGAACCTGAAGAAAACATTCGACTGTGTGCCACAGTGAATCCTGTTTGGGTGCTCTGGGAGTAGGTTGTCCGAACACCGTAATATGGGTTGTTCGGTTCTTGTATGATCGTGCCAGAGCGTGGTCCACCTTACTGGTTGTAAGTTCGACTAATTTCCGATGAGAGTTTGGCTCCACCAGGGCTGACAGAACGCCTCGGGGTTCCTCTGCCGGGGAGAGGGAAGTCTGGGCCTCTACTTAAGCTACTGCCCCCACAACCTGAACCCCAAATAGGTGATAGAAGATGGATGGATTCATTGTTATCTATAGCTATGATCTCATGTACCAAATTTCTGTCGACATCGAATGTATTGTTTCTATATTAATTTAAAGAAACCACATTGTTTTTGTTTGACTTGAGACAGAAGAATTTAAATTATTGTCGAAATCTTGGCAACTGGACTTGAATTTCTTCACTTGTTTCACCCCGCATCCGAGAGGCTTCTTCAGTTCTGAGAATTCAAACATTTTTTTAAACTAAATATGAATGCCATATGACACCTCAATGCCTCTGGCCCTCAGAAATAAATGTTTTTGTTTTTTTTGTTGTTGTTTCTTTACATTAGTATTATCCCTAGCGTTTGCCATCCTGGAAAGAAGTAAAACAACATCTACCTGTGTTTTGAAACTTTTCAGGTGCTCGCAGACGTTTCACATCTAACCATATTGACTGAAACACTGCACAACAGCAAAACTAATACCATGTAATATAGTGTTGATAACAACATTTCCAATTGATCAAACTTAATGCGTGTCATTTACCTTTCCCGTAGAGTTTTAACATATATTAATGGGTAGGGAAACAGTATATGCTGAAGATGATGACACAGCCTGCTTGCTTGGATCAGTTAGAACAAGACTGTTTAAAACAAGCATCTTGAAAGACAAAGACGGGAGAAATATTGACGTGTAAGATTGAATTAGATTTTAGTCTTTCATTGTTAAGCAATTTCTAGGGTATTCCTCTTGCTGAATGAATCATTATTTGTATTTATACACACATAATTGCTATAATACAAAGTAGCAAACATCTCTCTGAATTATCCAATCTTTTTAACTTAATTAATTAACTTTCTAAATCTTTTAACAAAACAATTATTTGTTTATAATCCATCATTAGATGTAAACAGTGACAGGAAAGGAACTTGGAAACAGGTGTTCTTGTTGTTGAAGTCACCTGAGATGTAAATTTCACTTTGTAATTAAAAGTTTGAATGTCTCAAAAATGTTTCCATAATAAAAGTTCTCATGAGAAGTCAGTTTACTGCTTTGAAAACATTTTGGTTCATTAAGTTATTCAGGCATTTATGGGGACAATTTTAACAAAGCTTCATAGCTGTCGATTCAATTGCATACAGTTTCATTTGTCACTAAAGTACAATTAGCGTGCATCGCAAAGTTGGTCATTTTCATCCTCAACCTCAATATCCTCCTCTAAGTGCCATCAACACAGCTTGGGACAGGACTAAAAATGGCCATACTTCCACGCTTCATCATCTGTGGTGTGTGTCAGATTCAAACAGTCATCTGGAAAGGTCAGAGCTTCACTAAAAGATTTAAATCACCTCAGAGAAGAAAGATTCACCTTGACAGGCGGATCCTGAAAACTGGTAAATAAGAAGACAAACAGAGACACATTCGTTTTTGCTTAAAGCAAGGGCAAATGGGCCGTTGCTTTTCAAAGTAGGTTTCAAGGGTATGATGCTTTGGTAAGAAGTCGGCATATTTTGTCAGGCCTTTTAAGGAATTATTTTCTTTCTCTGTATATTGTGTATGACAAATAATGCGTTTTTGTATTCCCTACATAAAAAGACTTGAGATTACTAAAATCATTTTTGTACTGATGCAATTTACAACTCCAGTGTCAACATGATGAATCAAAAGATTTCTGTGGTTTAAATGAATTTCACTACATAACAAATATTGCTGTAAATTCCAAATGAACCGATTTGATGTTCTAAAATGTCACTAAAAATCTATTTTTTAATCATAAAAACTCTACCACAGAAACATTATTAAACTTCATAATTTCCAGGTATGTTTCTTTACAAGCATAAAATTTATAGGTGATAATGCTAATGTTCTAAATTAATCTAGTTTGATGTCCTTTTTTTGGCAGAATTTGTCATCTTATTGTACTAATGTTGTGGCCACACCTTTTGATGAATGCGGCAAATAAAGCACAAATTCAGCTGCTTCTAAGAACAAATGGGACCTTGGAAAAAAATCCTCTTTTACTGTTTATTAATATACTTTAAAAGATTAATGTGAAATGGGGAAGCTTACAGCAAGGCCTATGCATCATAATATATTTGCACACAGAAGTAAAGAATAATGGAACTATTTTCAGCTTTAAAGCCATGCTTGAATTATATGTCTGCAGCAAAGTGCTACAAAGCAAGAACTATTACAAGGTAGTTACATTATAGAAATGAAATTAATAGTTGTAGGTTTTATACTCTTTAGCTTATGAGAGAGTATTTTTATTCTAGTATTTATTCATCTCTGTATGTCTGTTTTGTATTGTCTGTGTGTTCGTGCAACGTGTTGTTTTGTGGAAGATTATAGATTCCTGTTATTGATCCCAGTCTGTCTACAAACACTGTGATTTTTTTTTTTTTCCATCTGCACTGAGTCTTCATAGGGAAATGAAGTGTTGGTCAAACACAGCTATGCAACATTCAGTTCAGGCATTAGACTGATAGAGAAGACAAGTCTACCTTGAACCTTATCTGGCAAAATTAGTGGCACCGATTAGCAAGTTAAGATAATGTTTTTGTTTCACTGATTGAGGCCCTGGTGTGAGTATACATGACAGAAATGATCTGTCCACTTAATTTGACTTGCAGCTTATTCCATTTATTAAGTTGCATCTGCTACATGTATCAAAAAATTCTAATTTCTTAACATACACGTTTCCCTCCGGCTATTTTGTATATGTGTGTGTGTTAAAAAGGTAACCCACATAAAGGCCACTAGGAGTGCTACACAGGTTGAGTTATTCAATAGAATGAATGAAAAAAGGAAGGAAGCTTGTGAGTTCATATGTTGATTTCTGATAATAAAAAACAATAGCCATGACAAGGATGGAGAACCTAACAAGAAAGCAAAATAAGTGTAACCGGTCAGCGCTGGCTGCGACACCCCAGAGGAAATTCTAAGTATTACACCTACACCCCAACTAAGTACTGCATCTACACCCCAAACATAAACAAGCAACCTTTTTGGGAATTTACTCCACACAAAACATAGCCAGATAACAATGGCAAGTGTTATTCACTACACAGCAACAGGAACCAACTCACAAGGGCTGTTCACTACACAGCTAGCTGGAGCAACAGCATAGACCAAACTAAATATAGAAATGAGAAGACAAAAATAAATACAATAATGAAGTGGAGGTACAGGACAGAATGGCAAGCACCTGATGGCCTACAGATTAACATATACTAAACATCACTAGGTCGAGGGTTTCAAGTGTTATAATCTCAAAATAATGAAAACACAGTGGTTACACCAATTGTCATTAATTCTGAAGTTTGCCTTAGGTTTCCATCCAGGTCAGCGCAAGGTAATGGTTAGTAGCCTCTGTAAAGTTCAATCCCTCAGGAATGCTGAGGGATTTTTTGAGGGTACCGTTTTCCCTCTGTTTCACGTTAAACGGAATTTGAATCGCTAAAATCCAAGAAACAAACTCCATCTTGGCGTGCTGTTTTCTCACCACCAGGCCCAACTAAGTTGTACAGGAGCTAGCCTTTCAGCCTTTTGTCAAGTGAATGCATTTTCAATAAACAAGAAAAGTAATCCTGTGCCATGAGCTACCGGTGTCACGTCATGTCACATGACCATAAGGCTACCTAAAAAATAAAGGGCCAGCGTTTCCCGTCACAAAAAGATGGCTATAATGCAGGGGTGGGCAAACTTTTTGGCTCAGGGGCCGCATTGACTTTTAAAATTTGACAGATGGGCCGGGTCAGCACAAGATACAATACATATAAATAAGAAAAAAAACGCATTTGTTAACAGTACATATCAGACTCGTCTGACATTTGTCTGAACATTGCCTGACATTTGCTTTGAAAATAAAACTAGGTTGGTTTTGAAGGCTCTGACGTTTGCTTGCATTTCATGCACAAACTGGTTGTTCCCATGTAGCTTCACATCCAGCTCATTCATGCGTGTCAGTATCTCCACAGTAAAGGCTAAATCACAAAGCCAATCTGTGACATTCAGCTCAGGAAAATTCTCAAGTAGCTCCAAAAATGAAATAATCACCTGTATTAGCTACCACATTCATTGATCCAATCATTCAATCATTCACTTCAAGTATGAACTCTGTACCAATCTTTTGCAGGCCGGATTAAAAAGACCATCGGGCCAGATGTGGCCCGCAGGCCGTAGTTTGCCCATCCCCTGATATAACGTGTCAATGTCGTTTCATAGTAAGGTGTCACATTTGTGTAGTGTAAACATGTTTTGATTGATTGTCCCCTTTTTTCTCTTTATACAGGCCTTCCCATGTATATCCACAGGAATTTATGGTAAGCATAATGTCTTATTTGTCTAAATAACTTTTTAGATTTAATTTGCTTTCAATTTTCAGGATACTAGCCTCAAAACATTAACCAAGTGTACAGTCTCCATGTCGCAAAATTTAATTCCAGTAATGGCATGCTCATAAATCCTGATAAAGAGAGTGCATAAAATGAAAGAAAATGTGAAGCTTCTAGTAGAAAAAATGTGGATATTCAGCTCGCAGAAAAAATTATGCAGAAAAAAAACTATTGTATATATTAGGGAGTGCCTGAGTGTCTGTGTGCCTGCATGCATGCACACAATGCATGCATTGCACAAGCTATTTTAAACAATTACAGTAAAAACCAGAGTGCAGTAACTATTTGTTGACAAGATTTTCAAATAAGATGTGTCAGACTAGTTCAATTACTTGAGTTTGTGGGAGATACCAAATGATGTCTGTTTAGAACAAGGATTATTTCCTCATCAATGTGGTTGTACCATCAGTATATGTGCACATAAACACTAATAATCACAATGGGCCAGCTATTACTTTCTAAGTGTCAATTAGCATACAAGTTTATATTGTCTATAACAATCAATAAATCATCAGTGAGGCTGTTTCCTATTTGCTGCCACAACTCTAGTAAAGTTGTAAATAATTTCAAATCGCCAAGTACATACAGCAATGCTTTTCCAACAGAAGTAATAAAAGGCGGTGTGAGACAATTATTTTTAAACATAATCAAAGACCCGAAATTGCCCCAGTTGATGTTAGATAATCACTTACCAAGATCATCAACAGCAAAGAATAATGTACCTACAGTGCAGACACTGTCCTTCCAAAGTCTTTCCATGATTATGTACAAGTTCAACAATGCTCCGGTGCACTAAAATGAACTATTTCCAACATTGTTTCCCAAATAAAAATAACAGAGACTAAACAGTGAAACATCTACTGCCTCCCCGATTAAACCGGAAGTCATCCTCATTGTGGTTGGGAACTTTTTGTGAGAAAGAAGCTTTATTTTTTTATTGTGACTGTGCTTTGTAGCTATCAGTAATATACCTGTGATATTTGGCCACTTGATTTTACATGTTGATGCAAGACAATATATTCTGTGATACCTATAGCCTTAATCATTTCATCTTACTAAAATAGCTTGCCTTTTGAAAATACAGTATCACACTCAGAGGGGTAATGCTATGACAACAACTTCAAATTACGTGAAGGGTGGTGTAAGGGTGGGGTAGATAATTACAGCAGAGTACTTCAGTGCTGTACCACTATTTATGCAAACATCTAATTCTCCCCACCTTTAACGCTCAGAGATGCGCAATTGCCATTTACCACAATCTCACCTTGCGTTTCAGTATCAAACCATTAAATTTGTATCAAAACAACATGACCAATACATCACACTTTGTCCTATAACCAAAACTACAACAGTTTTCTGCTGTCTCTCAGATGCTCATTTCAAATAGTCCATTACTTAACTGTTAATTGTGCTTTTTTCACATTTTTTTTTATTCTCTTACTGTCTCCTTTTTCTGCCTATATCTATGCAAACATAGTCTTTGATTTTTCTAGCTTCGATTTGAATAAAAGCTACTTCTTTGACTTTGATATTTTATCCTGTTTTCCAAGTAAATCTATCTACAGCATGCAGTGTATTTTGGGGCATCGGTACTTTACAAAATTAATGTGACACGCAGGTCAATTTCAAAGTAAGTATATGGTATTTGGGATTAAAATGGTTCCATTATGAAGAAGCAACGGCAACCTAAATACATGTTTGTGGGAGAGGGTCACTCATTTGCTGTACTCTGATGAGGACACTATTGGGGTGTGCTGCATTGCCAGTGGGAGCGCGTCATACCACTCCACTCCAGCAGCCCCTTACATGAAAGTGATAGGCTTTGCAGAGCCAAGCATGTAGCAGAGGGGAGAAATTAAAGCCTGTTCAATAAATAAACAGCTTAGCACTTCCCATAACTGCATTTCACCAGAACAATGCAGCTGATTAAGACTGAAGATCTTCCTGGAGCAGAGGACAAATAGAGGAGGCACTTTGAAAAGAACTACTATTGTTCTGTGATGTTTCTCTTCAGGACTCCTCTTTAATTCACTTGAGAACTTGCTATGAAAAGGGGTGGGGTGGAGAGGATTTATTCTTGTCTGTTATTTTGAGATTTTTATAAATTTTCTATAACCTTTAAGATTAACTTCCATTTCAGAAATATAACCAAAATCTTTTCATTGTGTGAAAAATCTTTTCTGTTTCATTGTGTTTCCAAAGCATGTTTTCTCAACATCTTGTCTGCCTTGTCTGTCTTCTGTGGGGTCTCTCTGTGTATGTAGCTGTAGATGTAAATTTGTGGCAAGTGTTTGATACGTATGTTTTCATTAATGCACCCGGATACCACACTCACACACAAATGCCTGACCCATTTAACCATGCGAACTGTAATAGAATAATAAATCCCATGCTCACAATATTTTAACAGCAAGCAATAAGGAACAAGCTATTCAAGGCCTTTGTGGCAAGATTTGTCAGGAGAGGTAATTCTAATTGACACACGTTCACACACTTCCATATTCCAGGAGACTCAGTCACCATTGACAGATGATGGCAGAACAGGGAGGTCAGATGTAGTAGGGGTGCACAGGAGCTACCTTCAATGCTTGAAAGAAAAATGAGGGCTTGCACTGTGCTGACAGTCTAATCCTTCAGTCCGGCCCATTAGCCACAACAGAATTTCTGTACGGATAGCGTGTCTGAGGTACCACCCATAAACAAACTGGTGCCCACAGTGGGCCACAGGGTCACACAGCATGATAGAGGTTATTAAGTGCTGCTCCTGTTTGCACATCAATCACAGCCATGTGGCCTGAGTTTAAATGGATTATTCCTTCCAAGGTGGAGACACCTCTCAATGTCTCACAAGATCAGTGCCAAGAGTACAACTACCAAGTCTTAGAGAGGTCATTTTCTCCTTTTTTTTCTACTTTTGTCTCCTGTCATACCTCTCATAGAACCTGCAGTCATGTGAAGTGTTTTTTTTTTCTACATAAGTCTGAGCGAGACCGTCACAAAAGTATGCCCACATACAGAGATATTTGCTCAAGCAAAACCATGCATATCGAAAAAGAAAAAAAAAAAAACAAAAAAAAAACACCCACTTCAAAAATTGAACACAAATGGAAGCAACATGTGGAATCTCGTGTCGCAGTGTTTTCTCTGAGGGAACAGGAGTCGAACAATAGTCAGTGTTTTCAACAAGAGCCCCGAGGGGAGTTTATTTAATCGACTGTACTGTGGTTAACTAAGTAACATGTGCAACTAAGTCTATCAAGGACCTAAACTTTTGCATATCATACAGTCTTCAGAATGTTTTTTAAAAAGTGAAATGCCACATGTTAATTTTAGAATGTAGGACATAGCAGGGCATCACCTAAATGGAATGTTTCCAAGGAAGGTCATCATCTGTTGTGCCATAGAGGCTGCTCTCTTTCTTTCTACCTCCTTTTCTGTCTGTCTTCCTCACATATCGCCCTCCCATTCCTCTTTGTCTCCTTCTGTGGGCTGCAAAGTCGGTCATGGTCATAGTCCTGCTGTGTTCCAATGTTGGTGCAAAGAGGAGCCCTGGGCCATTGGACAACCACACTTTTGTGTCTGGAATCCTGGGGGCGCTATTCTGTCCTCCACCCCAGGTCACCTCACTTGTCCTTTGGGGCCTGATGGGGTGACAACCCCCCCCAGATGAACACACGCCACTACTGCCTACAACTTGAGCAACTCTCATCTGTGCTGCAAATGTTTTTCTCCTGAAGCTTATATGTTACACCGCATGGTTATTCTGTAACTATTATCTGCTTACTGAAAATATTCCAAGGTGATGTCAAATTGTTGATAAAAGTTGAAAGCACATGCAAAAGTTAATTCATGTTTCATAATGATAGTATCTAAAAGCTATTTTACAAACAGAATACCAAGCTCTCTATTCAAACGTTAGTTAAGTACCTCTGAAGAGAAGAGAAACTTTAGCATTTGGTGATCTTAGTGTTATCTTTTACTTTTGGGAAGACTTGTTATGTTTTCCTCTTGCAATGCCTGTGGTGAATTTACAAATGCCCAATACTTCAGCCCTAGGCGATGTGCTGCTTCAAGGTAGACAGCTCATCAAAATGAATTTAATGACATGTTGAGACATGACCTTGACCAATGATAACTGACCTGAGTGAAGATTGGGAAAAATGAAATGTTTTTTTTTTCTTTTTACTTGGATTGTTTGTTTTGTTATACGTTTTTTTTTTTTTTTTTTGCTTTGTATTTAGCCAGCTGGGACAACACAATTCCACAAACGAATACCACTAGATTGTATGTAGCCTCAAAAGTGTGTTGTAGTAGCCTCAATATAAGCTCACTCAGGAAAAAACAAAACTGTTGTGGTCTGCAGTATGTGCATGCAGTTCCCTATATATTTGCAAACAAAGAATGGCAATGTATCATACTGCCAACATTTTCAACTCGCTCACTTGTTCCCACTCACTTATCAGGTGATGCAGGCTTACTTCTCACTCCTTTTCACCAGAAGAAAACACCTTAGCTATACAAGTTTGTTGAGAAAGTTAACTGTAAATTTATGATATGAAAGAGTTGCCATGCCCGCATGGAAAAGGCAATGTTTTATCTTTGTTATGAAGTACAAATCCCCTCTCAGAAAGATTGGGCGCATATATACATATATATATGTATATGTGTGTGTGTGTGTGTGTGTGTGTGTGTGTGTGTGAGTGTGTGTGGGTGTGTGTGAGTGTGCGTGTGATTGTGTGTGTAATATGAAACATGCATCAGAATCAGAATTTACAGAATCCATCAATCCATAACCTTTTTGGTGTGGGCACAGTCACAATGAAATCTGTCAGAGCAATGTTTTCCATAACTTTTGTCATTTTCATAAAGTATTGTCAATGCCGTTGCTTGTTGTTTTGCCACAGCTCATTCAACCGACATTAAATCTCTGATAATTTATCAATAACTCATTTTTCAACTGCCTGTCACTAGATTTAAAGAGTTGCTGTTGTTTTGTTTTTGGTTTTTTTGTTTGTTTTATTTTATGAGATGAGAGATGAGAACAACTTTATTAATCCCGAATGAAATTGTTGTGCCAGAGTTTCAAGTAAAAAGCATAACAGTAATAGATAATAGTAGAAAGGAGGAAGAATAAGAAATACAATGAGATATGAATTGTCTTAACTGTTAATTGTAACTACAAAGATTGAAGATTCCCTGCGGCTGAGGGAAGAGGAAAAAGAAAACATTGCACTGTCTTGGTGGGGATGATGTTGTCTGTGCAGAAGCTCACATAGTATTTAAAATGATGTATTATCAAATACATTATTAGTATTAGTATTATCAAATGATGAATGATGATTTTTTTGGTCACTTTTCCCATAGGGCATGTAATATCACTTTAACTAATCACTGGACTTTCAATTGCTTAGCAAACTGTGCCTTATTTCATTTAAATGATACATGTTATGGCTAGTCATCCACTCACCTATATGCTGTGTTTTGTTCAGTGATTAAGTAGAGGAGGCTTGAGCTGAAATAACACTGCACTGCATTGGAGTCCTCAGTGGCGGC
This sequence comes from Fistularia commersonii, assembly GCF_037954325.1. Lineage (NCBI taxonomy): Eukaryota > Metazoa > Chordata > Actinopteri > Syngnathiformes > Fistulariidae > Fistularia > Fistularia commersonii. Next base: position 11,121,947 of record NC_141285.1, read on the forward strand.
ATGGCATGGCACATATCCCATCAGTACACCTTACAAAGACAAATCTCTCTGAGCCAACCATATTCCCAACATAGGACAGAACCAAGTCAAGCAACACAGGGACCCTGGAGGGCACACAATTGCTGCACCTGACACCAGTTCTCCACCTCCTGACAGATTAGCTTTCACTGAACACTCCACATAGCAAATGGGGCAAAAGAGGAAGAGGTGCTGAAGAGGAAGATGCAAAAATAAACTTTTTGGGATGTGATAGGGTACACAACATTGTCAGCTTAATCAATTATTTTCTAAACATCACAAGTAGATGGGCTGGACTACCTGTCTTACTAATGGTCCTGTGACTCTTCTGGTAAACAGGATTCCACAGGTGTCAGGAGTCAAGAGATACCTAAGGTTGAATAAATGTATCTATTTTAAAGATAGATGATCCCGCTGTCTCAGAGAGCAAAACAGAGAGGTCCAAAAACAAAATTAAGGGGCAGCAGGTCATAGTGTCTGTCTTGGAACCAAAAATGTCCTTTGTTTGGTTCCTGAGCTCTGCCTAACCTATTGAAGAACAATCCAATCACAGGAAGACATTGACCTGTTTTACCGGCAACCCCTAGGGGCTGCCCACTGCTCATGGCTCATACACAATTGGTTAAAAATGGAAGAACAATTTTCCACAATATTAAATACTATTAGTGAATCCTGTAAAGGTGATAAGTTATGATTGATGTGATACATTTTCTTTTTTCCAACTATATTTTTCAATGGAAAAGCTTACCTCTTTTGGTGTGGCTAACTTCTTTATTGCTACCTCTGTCATGTTTACTACAAATAGCTCTCAAATCAGTAGAGTGTTTGTAGAAACTCATCACGAGTTGGCTTGGGTGGCTCAGTGGCTCACAGGAAGAAGGCCCCTGGTTTGATTCTAGCAGGGGCTCTTTCAAAAGGGAGTTTATATGTCCTCCCTGTGTCTGGATGGGTTTTCTCTGGTTTCCTCCCACAGCCCAAAACCGTCAAATAGGTTAGCTGAAGGTCCTGTATCGGCCATACGGTTAAATAACCGTGGCTCTGTGATAGACTGGCAACCAGTCCAGGGTGAACCCTGCCTATCGCCAACGACAGCTGGGATAGACTCCAGCAGGCCTTCTACCCTGAATGCAGGAAGTGCTATATATATATAATGAATGAATGAATGAATGAATGAATCATCACAAGAGATTAACTGTACCATCCAAACACCGCTGGTGACTTGAATGTCTTTAAATTTTGATATTTAAGCATTCATTTTTTTTTCTCAAACCCACTGACTTTTATCCCCTGAAGGAGCACATTGAGGGAACATGAATATGACCAGTCAGCTGGTTCCAGTCGGGGATCTTTATTATTCATCTTCCTCTGTTTGTCCCTGTATGTGTGTCTTGGCTAGTTAATGAGATATTTCATGTTATATTTGCAATGTTGGTTCACCTACATTTATGTGGAAACAAATTTAAAAAAGGAAGCATCAGCAGACAAAGTGATATGGCTGAAAAGGTTAAGTGCATTTGGGAGACAAAGTACTCCTGTGGCCTGCAAAGTGATTTGGCATGCTGGCTTACATTCTGAGTACAAAAGCTCTTGAGGGCAGGGTTATAAGAGTGAAGATGTGAATGGGCCATGCACTGTCTACAGATGCTGCCTAACACAGCTTAGAACAGGCAAGCTGTCACTAAGTGCTTGAATGCAACTCACATTCTGCTCCTAGGAAATGAGCAGCACCTCATCCCCTCTTCCCTCATCTCTGTAATTCAGCTATTCCTTTAAGGCATTGTGGAACAGAGGATGTCGGAAAGACAGTCATCAATAGCAGTCAGCTGTTGAGGCGGGACATTTTGCCCGGCTCAAAAATCTGGATTCCAGAGTGAAAATGACTGAAAATATGAGACCCTGTACCCCATTAAAAGGTTTCGGAATGATGTGCTGGCTGGCTTTTAAAACTGAACAAAATGAGTTCAGTCTGAGTTCTCACTCAAATATGTTATTTCTTTTAGTTTCATGAGTAGCAGTAATTCCCAAAGAATAAAATAAAAGCTATGCTCCTTTGAAACTACTTTGTTTAATTTTGAAAACTCAGACCCTGGGCTCACAGCTTCTGTTTCTATTTTGTGATGAGGACTCCTTTTGAACTATGACAGTGTGTCAACTGCTTTTGATGCACATTTGATACTTTTCTTCACCTCTCTAACACTCTTCTGCTTCTCCCTTTTTTATACCCGGCTCAAAAAAGGATGCATTTAGCATCTCAACCAAAACTTGGTCAAACAATTTTCTTTTTCTTTTTTTCCCCTCTGTTCGTTTATTTTGGTTTTTGTATTTTTTCAGGGGTGACGGGGATTCACATGTTCAGATGACTGATTTCATTAAAAGGCCAAGACAATGTAGTTGCACCGGCAATCATATGCTCGCGCTCCAAACCACTTCTTTCCTTGCATAATTTTTCACTGATTTCTCTGTTAGTGCTGGTAAGCTACATCTGTGTTTCTCAAGCTGTGTGTCTTGGTGTTTGGTGGTATTTATGAGGATTTACATAGCCTTAAAAATCACATGCATCTTGTGGAAATGCATTTAACTTGACAGGCCAATGTTGGCTAGACAGCCTCAATCTGTACCAACCTGATATAGTAAATGATGAGATAGTGGCTCTGAATACCCTTTAGTCATCTGCTACGGAGACAGAAGATGTTATTTCTTGCTTGCAGCATTCACATATCACAATGATAGGAAAAGTAACCAGCGGGCCCTGTCTTACATTCTTTCTCTCATATCAATAGGTTGCAGTTTCATGATCACATAAAACCTTTGGCCTCTTTCTTGTGCTGCCCTTTCCAACAAAGATTGTCCAAGTGCTGTAGTTGATCTCTCCAAAGCTTTCCTAATCCTGCTTTTTACACAAGAGAAATATCACCAAACATTAAAACTACTGATCTAAAGTAATAAGAAATGTTTAATGCTTTGTATTTCCGCTTGTTTCATTTCTGCATCTGACATTCTGATTGGTTTTCACTGAAGGCATAGACCAGCAGAATGTTTCTTTATGACAAGCACAGTAGACTGGGTTCAACTCTAATTATTTTGAATGAAGACAAGTGAAACACTTGTCTTTGAAAGGTTTTCAGATTGTCAGCAGTTTTGGTAATGGCATACTGTATATACTCTCCAGCTTTAGCTCAACTGGCCCAAGGGCTTTTGTAGTCAATAGCTCTCTTTTAAGTGTGGGATATAGAAAACTCCTCTACAGTGGCAGCAAATGATTTCGAGATCAACTTCCAAAATAGTATTTCCTTTGTACGCCTTATTAAAAATTAATCCGTTCAGAGTTTGTGTTGTCTACACTATGTCTTATTCCAATACAGCATTAATTTCGTTTGCATAACCGTTATAGTTGATTATAGTTCACAACAGTGCCCTTTATTAAAACTAGTTCTCCTCATATAGTGTTTGTGCCTCACATTGATTATGGTGTTATTCTATGTTTGCCTCCCTCCGGCATCTGCATATATTCCGCTCTCATTGACAAGGTTTTTGTTTGTTTGTTTTTTCTTTCCTTAGGATTTCCCAATGAGCCTGCAGCTGACATTGCCCTGAAGACAGTAAAAAAATGGATAGACGAGAACCCTGATAAGGTAAGAAAATGGGAAGGTAGTGCATAATGAAAGCCAAGAGTTTTCATTGGATTTGCCTCGTGCATTTCTTTGTCTGTTTGCCTTTTGTTTGGGTTTTGTTTTTGTTTTTTTGAGGTGGGGGGGTGTTTTTTTTTTTTTTTTTTTTTTTTTTTTTAATTTGGTGTGAATGAAAAAGGTTCAACCACAGAGACGCAGAATCCCGTTCTAATGGTTTTCATAACAGACGGGCATCTTATCCCCCTGCCTAATTTGATCAGCCGTGTAGTTTTAGGTTCACATGCATATCAAATTAGAGGCTCGTCTGAGACTAATCAGACCTTAAATGGTCCGTTGACTGGCTAATTGGTCTATGCCGGATAGGACTATTAAACCCAAAAGAACATAAACATGTCAGATGAAATAATCTTAAATTGTTTTTATATTAGATAAATTATAATTATGACTTCTCAGAAGTGAAACCTCTAATGGCCCAGAAATGCCAAGTCATTTATACTTGTTGATCTTTTATTTTATTTTTATTTATTTATATTTTGTGAAAAGCATGTCAAATTGCATAATGTAGACAAATAGATGATCCTCAGTAAAAAAAAATATGAGGTAGCTTTGCAATAGTGCAACCCACTCTGAATTATCAGAGTTGAAACTGAATCTTTTGTAACAGCCAAATTTTAACCAGTACTGTACTATGTCTTCAAATTTGACTGATACCTTTATTGTAACATATATGCATTTCTAAGGTATTAATCATTAGTCAATGAATGTTTAATAGTATTTCAGAATGGTCACTTTTTGTTCATTAATCAGGAGTCTGTCCAATGATTTCAGTTTTAAATAACATGTTGCAGTGATATTCAGGATTCATATTTATTTGTTTTTGGATTGTTTAATTCTGTAATAAGGGTTGGGTTGTTTTATGAATATCGGTACTTAGTGTGCATCTGCGTTCAAATATCAAATAACACAATAGTGCTGGATGACTCTACGGCTGAGTTGCTGTTTTTTTGGCATTCGTTCTTTGCCTGGTGACTGCATGCTTGAGGAATCCATCAACCAATGATGAAACAAAGCTTTTATGCAGCTTATTGCTGACTGTAAATTACAAGCTAATGCACAAAACTGACGTGTATGATTGTGCCATTTTACATCCAGGATTGCTTCTTGTCATATGGAGTCTGCATTTTTACAGATTAAAAGACAATTTGTGATGAAGTGACTGGAACTTAACTGTAGTGTGGGTGGAACAGTTAGAATGCTTGGAAAAGTATAGTCACATCTACTGCCACCGTGAATACTTTTTTTTTGGTGCGCCTGAAAACACGCAAGACCAGGTGCAGTGATACTAAGTTGACTCAACCACAAACAACCAGGAATGTGTTGAAACAAACACAAAACAACATTTTTGAAGGCAACACACCCCTCTTCAGTTGAATCTATTCAATATTACTTGATGGTGCTTTCATAATCAAGTTTCTTTACAGAAAATGTGCTTTTTCATTTTGGAAAAGAAATCAAAAAATTATTCCATTTAAATCAAGTGATTTGAGTGAATCAAATTTATTCTAGGTTGGAAATGCATTTTATCATTGCGGTTTGTCTCCAAACAACATGATAATTGTCAACGCAGTTGATCAGTACCATGTTTTTTTAAAATCAATCGAAATCAAACTTAATACACACACACACCCACACGCACACACATACAGACACACATACACAGTTTGCAAAGAGAAGAGACTCTTCTTCTGATGTTTTAGTGTCTTCAAAATACAATCCATTTTACTCTGTGGTTCATTACAGTCTAGTTACTAAAGGGGTGTACACAGATGGTAGGACATGCATGTTACTGAGTTGGAAAACAAGCAACAATGAAAAACAGAAGATGCACTGACAATTCTGTGTTGTGTCTGAGTTCAGGTGTTTTTAAGAAGAACAAAGACCTTTATTGTCATTCAGTTATACATACAGTGCAAGAACAGCACAATTTGAATTGATCTTATCATGGATGAAACTTGAGCAGAAGGCAGTTATGGAGAAGCACAAGGAGAGCAGTATGGTGTTCAGTGTCTAGCTCAACAACAATCCTCAGGACAGGAGGAGCACGGGAATCAAACCTAGACTGTTCAGTCTGGTCTAAGCCTCCCACCCTCCAATTCTCTATCCCTAGGATTTATCAATGTGTAAATTAAGACTGTGCTTTGGATGACTTCTTTATGTGTTGAGTAATACATAAAATCACCAGAGAAAATGCATAATGAAGTATTTGTGTGTAACATTACATTTTGTTCAGACAGCCATATCACAATTCAAACCTGTTCTAATATTGTTGCTTTTAAAGCTGTCTAAAAGTTTTTTGATGGGAAAAAGTTTTTTAAAGTGAAACATAATTAAGCCTTTAGGAACATAGTAATGATCCATAATTTGCTTCAACCGTTATGCATATACAAATTCCAGCCATGAAGGCATTCAAGGTGAGTTACAATCATGGGAAAGACAAAGGAGATTTCATAAAAGCTGAGAAGGGAGATTATTTTATTACGCTTGAAGCATCTTGGGTAGAATTAGACTCCAAAAAAAATTAAAAATTATAGGAGACATTATTTGGGGCATTATCGGGACGTTTAATAGTCTTGCAACAGCCACAAAGTTCCTCGCCATGGAAGAAAGTCTAAAATGTAATCAACTTAGTCAGGACAAGAAAAAGCCTTGTGTGACGGCAAGACTCCTACACTATGACCTGGTGAAGGCTGGTACTTTGTCAGCTTCATTGGCAAATGCATGATTTGTACTGAATTCACAAGGACCTCATGGCTGGACTCCAAGATGTGCTCTACTCCTAACCACAAGGTTGACCAAAAGTCAACTTGAATATAGCAGGAGAATTTTGGCTAAAGCCCTGTATCGCCTGTATTTGGCTAATTGGGCGAAAGAATTTTGGGAGACGGTTGTATGGAAACCAAACTGGAACTGTTTGGATAAATGTACCAGTGGTTTGTCTGGAAAGCAAGAGACCAGGCTGATGAACAGCAGTATACCATACCCAGGGTCAAGCAAGAAGTCGAGCCACTGAAGAGGTGGGGCTCTTTTTCTGCTGTAGTAAATGCAATTCATGATAGTGCATCGAGCATTGTGGATTCCCAGGAATCCAATTTTGAAGAGGAATGCGATGCCCTCTGTTGACAAACTAGACCTTGGTGATCATAACTTTTTCCATCAATTCAAAGTCAAACAAAGATAAAGACCCTGCAATGTGAAGTGGTGGCCTTCTCAAGTTACCAGCTTTAAATCCAACTAAAAATTTGTGGGATCTAAAGAGGGCATTTGCAGCACGGAATCCATTGCAGCGCCAAAGACAAACATTACAAATTGAGAGGTGTAAGAAGCTTGTCAGCACTTCTGAACAACATTTTGTCAAAAATTATAAAACCTAAGAGATCTTCCAAGTATTAAAGCTCGGGGTTGAATAATACTTACCATTTGCATGTTTTAAAAGAGTTATTATTTTCATTTCGGCTTCAAAGTTAAGTCACCTTCGGTTGTCAAAACAACTCAAATTAGTTTTTATATTTTTATTTTTTATCTTCTCTTTCTAATGTCTCTAATGTCATCTCTAATGTCTTTTTAGTCTGGGGTTAAAATGATTTTAATTGTAGCATTTTATACACACACACACACACACATATATATATATATATATATATATATATATATATATATATAATTGTGTAATATTTTTGAAAATATTTGTGCAAATTGTTTCATCTATTCGCAGACTGTTCACAAATATTCAATGCTGCAACAATAGTTTAAGATCAATGCAAACTTACAGACTCCAAAGACAGAGACAGAATAATGGTTGAAGTTTGACAAAGAACCACACTGTTTTGCCTTTTCACCTCAAGCGCGATGCATTTTTTGCTGGGGATCCAGCAATCTGTATGTCCAAAGAGACAACTTATTTCGTGGTGTTGAAAGGCCTCTGATTTGGGACGGATATTGTGGGATTGTGGATGTCTTTGAATACAATGACATGGCCAAGGATCTAACGCTGCAAGGTGATGGAGACAAGATGATGGTGTCTGTGTCACTAACCCTGAATGATACCCAAACTTAGGCTTATCACACAATTGTGAGTAAAATCTTCTGCTTTTCCTTTGTGTTTGTTGTCCAACTGAGTAACATGCATGTCTTGCAGTCCGTCGTCACTCTGTAGTACTAGACTATAGACTATAATGATCTATAGAGTAAAATTGATTCTTTTCTGAAGACACTCAAACGTCAGATGAAGAGAAACTTGTCTTTGCAAACTGTGTATGACTGTGCGTTTGTGCTTGTGTGTCTGTGTGCGTGTGTTGTTAGAAACCGATAAAGGATTGTGGTAAAAATTAGAGGACACTGCATGATTGATTCTCAGTTTATCTCCACGGCCAGCACACTGTAACCCTGATGCGACCCATTGTACAAAAAGCACCAATGCCAGCATGAAATATACTCTTAAAAGCACCTAGGCGTCCATTGTAGAGGAATAAACAGCCTTTCTATGGCCAGGGAGAATAGATCCTTTAATCTTGAGAGGCTGCAGAACTCAAATGGTCCTTCAGATCAGGCTAGATGAAAGAATGGTAGAGGTCAGTCTCCACAGCCACATATTTTCTACACAAATAAATAGAAATATAGTGTGTTGGTCTGTATAACAGCTAACCAGAATGCCCCAATCTCCTCTAAAGTGCATGGAGTGCTGCAGACAAAGAGCTAGTGATAACCCAACACCATTTATCTATATGGTATTGCAGCCAGCTCACAGAACACTCACCTCCATTCATTTGACTTTGATTTATTTCTCGTTTTTAAATCTAATTTGGTTTAATTCAAGCTTACATAGGTTTAATCCATTGATGAAAAATTTGGTCTGACATTTTATTTGCCGCTGCAGATGTCCTTTGGAGGGGCAGGCTTTTTAATGAAGCGTTTCAATTGCCCAGCAGCCATGCATTACTGACACAGTCTGAACACCCAAGACAGATTGGAAGTCTGCAGTAAAATCAGTAACACCACGATGCTCAGTACTAAATAGATGTGTGAAGATTTCACCTTTCAACATCACTCTGGATTGTGGTTTTGTATTAAGCACTTTATTGTATTGAGGATGCTCTAGAAACAGGTGTTTACATCCCCTTTCCTGCTGGGTAAATTATTTGTTTATCCCTGGTAGCATTTATCTTTTAAGAAACCAGATAATAAATTCGATCCCAAGTCATTGCAGGAGACATAAAACTGATTTGTGATAAATGTCAAGTGACTATTATAAAAATAGTACAGCATGTTTTGGATGTTTGCTGTAGTTTGTCTGAATGGATATCAGTTTAGAGGCTGTCTGGGTCTCTGCAGATGGTACTTTCACATAACAAAATTGACGCGTTTATTGTCAGTGAGTGAATAAGATGGATGGTTGCATTATAATGGCTGTTTTGTATGCTACACCTTTAGAAAGTCTGAATATTACATTTCTGTGTATCGTGACTATCTGTATCACATTCATGCGAAGCATAAAATGAATCATGCGCATCCATAGTATAGTTTTATCACTGCTTTACATAGCATAAAATGACAATCACTTTCTGTAACGAGAACACAGAGGACGAGTCATTCACTCATTTTTAAGATAACCTTTTACATTTGCGACATCACAGGATACATTTCCTGTAAAATGGTACTTTAATTTTCAAAACTCTTAGTCACACACAAATCTAGCATATGGCTCTTATAGGTGTTACATGTAATCTCAACCAGCTCTTTTAAATGTAATTTACAAAGCAATTAGGACGATTGGTCTGTTGTTTGTCTGTCTGCCTGCCTCTTTGATTTTTATTCTAATTGTGTATTGGATGTTATATATTTTCGACTTTAGATGTATGAAATGATATACAAATTATATCAAAATTTTCCAAGCTCAAATTCACCCTTTCATTTTTGGTCTTCTTCAACCACCCGATGCTTAATTCACAGTGAATCAAAAGTTATTGCTATTTTGGCTTCAAAAACACTTGGCTTCAATTTCAACCAGTTGAGTCATGTATTGATTAATGAATGCTTTGACCCACTAGGAAGCCCCTTACGTGTTCATAGATAATTGGATCATGTAACTGAAACCACATTAATAGCATTGTCTATTTTCTCTGATTTTGAACTCTTTAGCTCCATTTTCCTTTTATTGAATAAATATTGATAGAAAAAATATCAAACTAAATCAAAATAGCATTCTATTCACTTTTTGATAATGCCACAGGATCCAAAGTCACACATGGTAGGGTGACAGTTTTTTGGTCTTTAGTGTTGCTTTACCACTTCTTGGTAACCTCATTGTCTTATATCCAATGACTTTGTCAATGGTTTCATTTGTCGCCAAGAGAGACAAAAATTTGTGCCACGAGTGCCTTGAGGATGGTGATGTGTCGCTGATGATTTGTGCAACTGGCATGGTGTTCAAAGCCAGCACTGGTCTTTTGAAGTCAGCATCTAGCCCCTTTGAATCCTCTACTGTGACTGAGAGCATCAAGAAGATGTGGCCTGATCAGAAACTGAGAGCCTGACTAAATGCTCCACCTCCATGTTATGCACTGTCTGGCGATCACCAGTTTGACCCAAGACAACTTTTTGAACTCTTTGTCAACCACCTGATGATTCAAATATAGAGGGAGGCTGTGAATGCCTCACTGGTTTCATAACTCTTAAGCAAAGTCATCATGTATTTTAATACATTAGCCAAAGCCATTTGCCCAATGGCTGTAGGATGGGGATTTAATGGCTTTTATGATCTGAGAATTTTATTATCTGCCTCACACTGGATGAAATAATGCATGCTCTTTGATTTTTGACCTCAGGTTCATTTAGTTAAACATTCTAATTTTACAATTTTTATAGTTGATATAGGCTAATAATGAATCAATTGATGAATTTATTTCTTAAATGCTGAACGTTTACCGCCCCTCGGTCACTGCTTATGAAAAGCAGTTTTGATTAAATGCTAGGTCTGTCAATGATAAAGAAGGATTTATTTGAAGCAGTTAATGTTAGAGTATTTCCACTTGTGATCTTTGCCTTGAGAGAGAGATGTCCTTCCTCACGAGGTTATATTTCTATAATGCTTTGATTTTGGTAAATCAAAAATGATCAGCTTATTCTGTGATAGAAAACTGCTTTCAGTTCTCAATTCTGAGGTTTCAAGTGTTTCTTTTTTGACATGATACCCCCCCTTTTGTATTTTTAAGAGGATTTAATCTGTTCATTTTATGTGAGACAACTTTAAAATTTGCCATCATCTGGCTTCCTTATAAACTTGTCAGATCTCTTAAGATAAAATCTATAGCATGTACTTCAAATCTTCATTTTGCCATGGCTGTCGTTTTTCTTTTATTGCTGACCATCTCTTTGAGCCATATCGTTACTTCCCCTAGTGAAGACCTTTTGAACAGAAAAGAAAGGAGAAAAATACATTTACATGACCTACATTTGTCCTAGTGCATTTTTAACCACTTAACATTTTCTGTCAATTACAAATTATGAGCATACAGGTCCTTTTAAAAAATGTAATTTTCATGGAACAACTAAAAGGCAATTTACGGCTAATACCTGATGAGCCTTCAGAATAAGCCTACTCTGTCTTTTCTTCTCAACTAACCAAATTTTCTCTTAGACAAAATTAGCTACCAATTGAAGCCAAAAAGGGTTTTATGACGCCTCTCATATAAAAAGCATTTTAACGTCCCCTTTTTTATATTGTTAAGGATGTTAGATAGAAATTTTAGCAGAGAAACCAGCATATATTTCTTCTAGAATTTAATATCATATTATGTTTATCTTCTGCTGCTTATCCTGCACTAGCTAAATTTGTATTTTGCATATATTTGATTGACCAACCATCACCTCGCCACCTGAGTACAGACCACTCGAATTCACTTTGCCACTCTTCTTAAGCAGTTTAAAAGCAGAGTAGGATCAAAGAAGTGTGTGCCTTTTCATTTAGTCTTTAATATATCAATTCACATTCTTGTTGAAATCTTCTTGTCTTGGCAGCTGGACCTGAATTTCTTCACTTGAAGACTTTTCACCCCTCATTCAAGAGGCTTCTTGAGTTTTCATGACCAATGGGGAGTTTCTGAATATAACTAACAGGTGACTTACCTGGCAGTTATATGAGGGGTGAATCGTCTTCAAGTGAAGAAACTAAAGTCCAGTTGCCAAGGCAAGAAGATTTAGACTAGAATTCACCATGACCTGGATGACTGAGAACCTCCACAGACATCAATTCCCATTCAGTATCAATGCTTTTCCTGACAATGCATCATGGTTGCATTGCAACTGTTTGGAGTGATGAGCTGGGGTGATGAGCTGATGCATACATTCTCCCCAGGGCAACATCATGCCACAAAAGATCAATGTTGATATGTACCATAGTGGTGCTCAGCAAGGAAATGATGATGGAGCCTGGGGAGTCATGGATGAGTCCAATTTTAATCAATGAGCTCCAACCACAAAACTACAAACAGTGAACTTCTGGGTGCAGATATAACCCCGGCTTAAACCACACCCCCAGTCCCAAGTCCCATGAGAGGGAGGGTGACCACGGCGGGGAACCCCTGGGGAGGAAGAAGAATTTCACCAGCCACCTTGTGTGCTAGTTTCAGCCGGTCCACTGATACAGACTCCCTACATCCGCTCAGGTTGAGCACAAAACTGCAGTTGTGATCAGAGCCCAGAAACAGGGGGCGGGGTGGCCCAGCGGGAAATGCATTCAGACAGGGAGGGGGAGCGGATCGATCAGGCAAAAACTCTCCTGGGACCCTGAGCAGCTGGCTGAGAACCAGCTCGGCGGGCAAGGCGTTGAGGTCCTCCTTTGGGGTTTAACGAAGCCCCAGCATGACCCACGGTAAACTGTCCACCCAGTTGCCGTCTGAGAGCGCGTCTCAAGGCACCGCCTTGAGGGACCAGTGGAACCGTTCACACAAGCTGTTAGCCTGAGGATGATATGCCGTTGTACGGGGTACCGTAGCCCCTAATGACTTAGCCAATGTCAACAACAACTTCAAAGACGCCCAGACCCCAGGGTGCGAGAGTGAGTGCACCGAGTCGAAAACACACCAACACCAGGCCACAGGCACCACTGGACGGGGACAACCGGTAGAGGCCTCACAGAGCAGGGCAGGCCCACCCTCCTTCACCCCCACCTCCTCCACCTTAAGGCCCGTGGCTGTCGACTTAGAAGCAAGAATATCCGGGGGACCACAGCCCCAACATCAATGTCGGATGCATCAGTCATCAAAGTTATGGAAGACCCAGGTGCTGGATGGGCAAGAAGAGCTGCGTTAGCCAGGGCGTGCTTGGCCCCGTCCAAAGCCTGAACCCCTTCTGGAGTCCAGTCGACCGTGTCCTTTGCTTGTCTTGATTGTAAAGCTCCATAAAGCAACTGAAGAAGATGGGCAGCATGAGGGAGGAAATGGTAAAAATTTGCCATGCAACGCCTTTACGGAGGCTGGGCAATGAAAATCAACTACCCCTTGCACCTTTGAAGCCAATGGGACTGCGCCTTGTGGTGAAATTCAATGACCCAGGAAATCAATCACCAGCAGCCCAAACTGGCACTTAGCCAGGTCGACTATTGGGCTGTGCTCATCCAGACAACGGAAAACCTGTGTCAGTTGCTCCAGGTGCTCACTAGCCGAGAGAACTGGCCACCAGAATATCGTCAAGATATACAAACACAAAAGTAAGGTCCCGCAGTACAGAGTCCGTAAGCCTCTGGATGGTCTGAGCAGTACCCTTCAACCCATAGGGCATGCGCAGGAACTTAAAAACCTCAAAAGGGGAGATCACCGTGGTCTGGGGCATGTCCTGTGTGCACACAAGTACCTATTCATAACCACGCACCAGATCCAACTTGGAGAAAATGGAGGCGCCGCTAGCCGCACAGAGAAGTCTTGAACACGGAGGATGGGAAAGTAGTCATTCGTGATGATGTTATTTAACCGGTGAAAGCCACCAAAGGGGAGCCACGACCCATCAGCCTTCAGCACCATGTGGAGCAGGGAGGCCCACAGGCTGTTGGACCGCCACACTATCCCCAGACATTCCTTGGGGGTCAACTCCTCCTTAGCAATCGGCAGCTTGACCACGTCCAGGTGCCGTGCCTGCCCAAAAGCCTGCGGTACCACAGTGGCGATGAACTGCTTCACCAGGCTTAGTCAACGTGGTGGTGAACGTGGGCGTCATTAGCAATGGAAATCCGCCAGCAGACGTTGGTACATATTCCAAGATGCAAAAGAATTAGCTTGACTTCACAGTTATTCCCCACATCTATCATGGATAGGTGGCGAATGACACGGCGTCTATTGAACGTTAGTTTTTGACATCCACGAGTAGGCCGTTTGCACACAGAAAATCCATGCCGATGATGGGGACCATAATGGAGGCAATCATTAAGTCCCGAATCTTTGGTGGAAGAAACAGAGATCGGTTCTTTGTATCCTCGGGGCAGCCACACTGGCCGCCATGGCTGCCTCCGCATCTCTCAGGGTCGTCGACGAGGGCTCCAGCGCCACACTCTGGAGGGTGAACTGCTAGGTTTTTAGCAGGACAGGAAAACCGCTTCGACATGCTGAACCCAGGCATCCGGATTGCTGTGCCAAAATTCCAGTAGCCGAATGGCCGAGTGAGGATGGCTGAACGAGTTGAGGTGATGCGGCCGAGGTATAGTCGCACACTTCCTCTGAGTCTGACATGATCACATCGGGGTCACCAATGTGGTGCTCCGCAGGAAATGATAACGGCCTGGGGAGTCTTGGATGAGTCCAACTTTAATCAACGAGCACCAACCACAAAATTACAAACAGTGAACTTCAGGGTGCAGATATAACCCCTTAGTAGCTGCCACACCATGACTTGAGACATGGGCAGAGATGTTGAGATATTTTCTCAGTGTCTATGGGAAATAACACATCTACTTGAGGGTAAAAGCCCTTAGATGAGATCCAGCAAAGAAGTTTAATGCATTGGCCCTGGAGAGGAATATCCTTCTGCCAGAGAGACCCTTACAGATTTATGATGTAAGGAATGCTTTAAAAGGTGCTTTCCTGTGGGTGAAGTTTAATGTTTTAGATGCCTTTTGAAGACTGCATCTACGAAAATATTTATTTGAATTCAGTACCCAAATTTTTTTTTTTCTGGGATGAGCTGCTTCTTGCTGGTGATATCTACCCAAATTTGATGGGTGGGTGGCTGTTAATGCTGGGCCCTCTATTCGTCATTGTCCTCAACCCATTTTTACTCCTGCCAACAACTTTATATCCCAGTCTCTTTGAGCTGGATTAAGAAGAAGAAAAGGCAGAGAAAAGAAAACTGCCAGGCTGAATTGTATAAACCTCGGACAAGGTTACAGCATAGACTTGAGGTAGAATCCATTTCCTACTGAAACAAATCATAATTTTGGAGCAAATTCAGACATTATTTCTTGTCTCTTTCATAATTAGTTGACAATAGCTCAATTACAAAGCACTTGATCAACAGATTGTTCAGACAGGCCCTATGATAGCAGAGTGGGAGACAGTGCTACAATATTCTCAAGCGTTTCTCTTTATCATCTGCTCATTTCACTGACAAGAGAGATTAATTTTTCTTCTCTCACACTTCAGTTTTTTTGTTGTTTTTTTGAGGCAGAAAGACAAACTTTTCTGTCTTATACTCACAAGGAACATATCAAATCATGTTATGGTCTATTTATTGCCAATTGAAATTGTCCCTTCCCTTTTTAATTACCTTGTGTAGCATCCTGTGCTAACGTTTTGACTATTTGGAGTCAAAAGAATCAAGAAATCAAAATCTGAACGTTAAATTATTTGCTCTTTTTCTCAAGTAGCGGGGAAGTAATGCAGATATACTATGCGAATGGTAGTACAATACTGAGTTTATTGCAGTGATACGGACACTGTGAGACATATGATGCAATATTGCTGATACTTGTTCTAAAAAAGACACTTCATGGAGAAAGGCCCTGATATTGGTGTATATCAGCTTGTGTCTCCTATATCCATTAGTATCAATGTGGGCTTTCAAACAAGGGAATGTTGCCACAGTAAGAATAGAGGATAGAATACTTTAAAGTCCATACAGTGTGGTGATATGGTACTGAAGGATTTGACCACACTTTCTGTGTACACAATTGAGCCCAAGTATACTGTACACACAACCTAATGCAAACACATGCAAGGACACAGAGATATGATGCCCTGTGAGTTCAGCTTTCTCTCTGTTAGTACAGATATGTAGTCCTACCTCAACACTTACAGTGCTGGAACAACCTATCTTAATGACATGCTAATTGATTTGGTGTAACAAAGATAATGGTAAGCTGGCACACCATGATAAAGCCAGAGTCGGTTGAGCAATTGGTTCAGGAAAGGGCATGAGACTCATCAAACTTGAACCAGCTCATTTACTCTGTTTAAGTACAATTTTTCCACTGCTGCCCTAATGCTGCCCAAACACAAGTCTTTGCAAATGTAATCAGACTCTCCTCTTTGCTTTGAGTCAAATTAATTTCAAGCAAAGCATCTATACACATTGTGTTAAAGACTGAGATTTTCTAAAACTGGTTGATTTTTTAAGTCACATATACCTTAAGTGTTTTTGTTCTTTTGAATATAATATAAAAAATCCTTTTCTTTCTCGGTAGTAGGTTTTTGTTGTTGTTTCGAGGTACTGACTACTATCCTGGTTTGATTAGCTGTTGGAACACTGTCTGCCGTTAAAGATAAAAAGTTCAGCCACAACAAAAAAGGTACTCTCGATACAGAACTCCAGTAAGGCCATTTCCATATGTCTATTTTAAATAAAGGTCCCAGTAAAACAATCAGATGTCTCAAATGATTTCTATCCGAAAAAAGTAGGCTGAAAATTTTAATTCCTAAAATTTTTGTTAAAAATGCATCTTGTACACAAAGATCTGCACAAGCATTCAATGGCTTGTCATCTTGTCATAATTGAATTTTCATGAAATCCATTTATCACACTTCACATAACCATGTTGACAGAAAGAAAGGCAACACAGACCTCCTTTAAGGAGCTTAAAAAAAGAAGAGAGAGAGAAAGAAAAAAAAACCTGCAGTATTGTCACATGGCCACTCTTCAGGGGCATTAATTATGTGGTCTATCTATGGCATGCATAGACAGATAGTGAATGAAAACCATTATGACCACTCCACCATCCTCTCAGTAACCTTGCTGACATTAAGCAATCAAGTCTGGGACATTTGAACAATGTTAGTTATTGTGTGGTGTTGATTATGAAATTCAGTATAAAATCCTATACTTAATGTGTGCAATTTATTTAATAACTGTAAGATGTTATAGGCAAACTTAGAGAATAGATAAAAACAAACCTGTCATGCACAATTTATGTTCAATACATAAAAAGTAACCACTATACTATCAAGCTGTCAAATATCTGGAGAAATTAATAACAATTTATTCAAGTATTCAAGTGCCATGGTGACTATCTAAAGTTTTTTTTTCTTTTGTTTGTTTTTTCAAATTGGATGATTCCTTTTCTTTGTCCAAATTATATCACATTGGTCTTCATTAGTTTACATACAGAGGGTTTGAAATGAGCTGTCAACCATGGATAACATCAAGCAGAAAAGAGCAGGAACAAACCTTGACAGAAAACATCAGAACCCCTGTTGAGTTTTGGAAAATAATTGTCTGGACAGGCAAAACTTTGCTTAGCTTGGTCCAGGATGATGGGAGGGAATAAGTATGGTGCAGGAAAATAAAAGTCATTAACCAAAGCACCACACCATCTGTTACACATTGTGAAGGGAGTATAATGCATGGCTTGTATGGTTGCCTCTGGAACTGGGTCATTGTTGTTTATTGATGATATGACTGTCAACAGAATCACTGATAGTGGCATGTTACATTGCTCCCCAAGCTTGCCTGTGCTGAAAATACCGAATAAGGGAGCCTATGTGTGTTTCTTCATGCAAATTGAAGGCATATGCATGCCTTACTGTTGTGGAAGGGTAAAGTCTCGATTCAGGGAGGAGGGGACCAGACCACTACACTGATTACTGAGGCTGTTGCTGTGTGATTGCACATGTTATTAGGGGGAATGGGTTATATCTCTCACCATCTCAAAAGGGGATCAAATATACCTCAAAGCCTTGCTTCAGGCTGTGGTGCATTTGAAAGTCAATGTTTTCTTTCTGAGCATAAATTACTTGATCAGGGCAGTTTTTGCCCAAGGTTGTATTGAGAAGCGATGCCTGATGCAGGCTGAGGCTTGTAAAGAGTTAGATATGCATTCTGTAATCTAAGTCAAGTCAAACATTAATTCAATGGGTTGGATTTCTATATGCATTTCTAAACTACTCAGATTTTTTAGAAAGGACAACTCTCTCAACTTTTGCACAGTTCGTTGCTCACAATACTTGGAACTTCATAAAAAACGAGCTGTTAGCTTTTGCCATAGCTCTTGTAAAGACCTTCATCTGGACTCTTCTCAAAATGAGACAAAGATGGTTATAAACTTGTATACTCAGTGGTTTCGAGTTGAATTTCTCTTGGTAGTCATCCCAGTTGTGTTAAAGGTGAGAGCTATTGTCACAATGAGATTAGAAGGACTCGTCTTCTTTGCAGTTTGTTGAAAGCTGTGATCTGAACTACAGGAATACATGGTAATCTACAGTTTGGGTCCTGTGTCTTAGATGTCTCAAACGGTTATTTCTTCTCGGTGTTAGATTTTTCTATGAAAAATGCTGATTGACAACATCATGTTTCTGTAGTGCATCTAGCCGTGCAAGCATTTGTGTACATTCTATAAGTCAACAGGGCCTGAGAGAGTAGAATGACTGATACAAGGCAAAAGAATGAAAAAGTATAAAAAGACTCTTTAAAGCATCCATCCTGTCAATTCTCCCATTTTTGCTACACTTTATCTTAAACACTAGGTCAGGAGTGTTGAAGCCAAACCAAGCTAACAAAAGGCATAGACAGACAATACTATGGCTGACATGAAAGACAGTTTACTAATCACTCCAAAAGCCTCACCTACAGCTCATATATTTCCTTCAATTAAAACCTAAATGCATTTTTATGGTCAGTAGGTTGAAGCCAGAGTACCATAGAAATAATGCATGTCTATTCTTTTTGGCTTTCTAAATACAAAAAGGGAATTTGAACCTCACAGCTCAACTCTGTGTATCCCCTATAGCTTAAAAATATTTGTGCCTCTAATATTTGTGTCTCCGAAATGTTAATGAAGGGGAGAATAGTAAAACTGTGGACTGTTATGACAGTGACTAGAGACACTTTTGTGTGTTTTTGGCGCATTACTATGCAAATACAAATAATTGGGCAAGGGTGCTTACATTTTCTGATGTTTATGATGGCCTCGTGTGTTGAGAATGTGACCCAAGCTTGAACTTTCATCCAAAATGTCTCCTCCCTGTTTGGTGCAACATTCTTAAACTTGTACAGTGTCCGCTGCTTGTTGTATCCCCGGGCTGTCTATGATAATCAAAGGAGGGCAGAATTAATTGCTTGACCTTGGCAACACGGCAGGTGGTCTGGGATGGGTCGTCACCTGCCCGAGGAAAGGGCGCCCCTCATCCTTTCAATGCCCAGCCCCAATTTTTTCTTTGACTTCACCTTCTGCCTCAACAACACTCTTGGAAGTCCATTCTCTCAAGGGGCACTGCAAAGTCACCTTAGCCAAATGCCCATCTTATTTTCTAAACAACATTGCATCTCACCTAAAAGAGTAATGGCATTCCCCTGAAATAATAACTTGAATTGGTATTGGGCCTGCCCACTTTCCATAAAGCTATTTCAGACAATGGTCCCATTCCTATTACACAATGTCTGTCTCTATATGTCAGCATAAACATCTTTAAGTATGCTGTTTGAGGAAGGGCAGAGGTTTGTCTGACTTATGGCTGATACATTCATCAAGCTCGTGCCAAGCCAATATCACACTGTCAGAGGGGAATATGTGGCATTCTATCACCATGAGGGCCTGTGACAAAACAAGTCTTTTTCCATTATGCACTCTCAGGGCAATCTCTTATTTTGCCTCTCTGCTCCTCTGTAATGCTGTTCATTTAAAATGTTACAGTGATGTGTCTTTACATTGCTGGGATTCTCCTTCTAAAACTAACTGATAAAAATTGAATTTCAGATTTATAACAAGAGAGGAAAATTGCCGCTCTTTTTGTTTTCTGTATATCAGTGAGCTAATCACAACAGATTGAATCAGGATTGCTTTATTTGACAAGTAATTTTGCAACCACAAGGAATTTGCTTTGGTGCTTTAATGGTGCTTAACAGACATCATGTAACAGGCATTAAATAATTGAAAAACAAAGTGAGCTGAGGGCGATCATTGTTGGTTGTGCAAAATGACAAGTTGTGCAAAGCAGTGCAAGATAGTGCAATAGAGGAGTTTGGACAGTGTCAATGGGGAACTGGGGCATTATTGATGTGGCAGGCTGCCAAAGGGAAGAAACTGGTTGCCGGGTAGTTTTGGTCCTGATGGAAAGCAACCTCCTGCCAGAGGGGAGTGGTTCGAAAAGTCTGTGTCCTGGGTGAGAGGGGTCGTCCAGGATCTTTCCTGTGTGCCTGCAAGTCCTGGAGGTGTACAGGTCTTGTAGATGAGGTATAGCTAGGCCCAAAAATATTTGGACAGTGACACAATCTTCATGATTTGGGCTCAGCATGCCACCACATTGGATCTGAAATGAAACAACTACAGCAGAATTGAAGTGTAGACTTTAAGTTTTAATTAAAGGGGTTAAACAAAAATCTGATGTGATGCGGTATGTTTCAGATCATTGTCCATCTGTGAAGCACCGTCCAAACAACTTTGCTGCATTTGGCTGAATCTGAGCAGAAAGTATATCCCTATACAATTCAGAATTCATCCAGCTGCTTCTGTCTTTTGTCACATCATCAATAAACACAAGTGACCCAGTGCCATTGACAGCCATGCATGCCAATACCATCAAACTGCCTCCACCATATTTTACAGAAGATGCAGTGTGCTTTGGATCATGAGTTGCTCCAATTCTTCTCCTAACTTTCTTCTTCCCATCATTCTGGTGCAGGTCGATCTTAGTCTCACCTGTCCAAAGAAAGCTGTTCCAGAACTGGGCTGGCTTATTCAGGTGTTTCTTGGCAAAGTCAATTCTGGCCTTTCCACTTTTGAGGCTGATTAATGGTTTGCACTTTGTGGTGAATCCTTTGGATTTACTCTCATGAACTCTTCTCCTTATGGTAGACTTGGATACCCTTACTTCCTGGAGTGTTCTTCACTTGAGTGGATGTTGTGAAGGGTTTTTCTTCAAGAATGAAAAAGAATGAAGAATGAAAAAGATTCTGCGATCATCCCCTACTCTTGTCTTCCATGAACGTCCAGGCCTTTTTGAGTTCCCAAGCTCACCAGTGCACTCTTTTTTTCTCAGAATGTACCCAACTGTTGATTTAGCCACTCCTAACTTTCCTGCTATCTCTCTGATTTCCTCTTTTTTCAGCCTCAAGATGGTGTGTTTCACCTCCACTGAGAGCTGTTTTGACCACATGTTGTGTGTTCACAGCAACAGGTTCCAAATGCAAATGCAACACCTGGAATCAACTCCAGACCTTTTAACTGCTTAATTGATGACAGGCTGTCGAGGGAAGAGCCCACGTAGCCTTATTATTTTTTTGCAGCCCTCTGAGTCAATTGTCCAATTATTGTTCATCCCTTGAAAAAGAGGTGGCTACGTAGTGAAGAGCTGTAATTCCTAAACCCTTGCTCCAATTTGGATATGAATTACAGCTGAGAGTCTGCACTTCAAGCCCTTATTGATTACATAATTGTAGCCATGTTTTCACAAAACAGCTAAAATATCAAGACTTGTGTCACCTTCCAAATATTTCTGGGCCTAACTGTACATCACAGCTAATCGCCCTCTCTGCAGAGCAGCTAATAGGCTGCAGTTTGCCCAGAAAAAAAGTGCACAATCATCATCTTTGGCAAGTTAAACTTCTTTAAATGCCTCAGGAAGAACATCCTCTACTTTGCTTTGCTTGTGAGGGAGCTGATGTTCAGCTCCCTCTTGAGGTCCTGGGAGATGATTGTGTCTAGGAAGCTGCAGGACTCCCCAGTGCCAGCTGGGGAGTCCTGCAGGGATGAGGGAGGGTTTGGCTGTGTCCTTCCTGAAGCCCACCACCATCTCCAGTGTCTTCAGAGCATTTAGTTTCTTGTTGCTGTGACTGCACCAGGTCACTAAGTGGTTGATCTCCCATCTGTTGATGGACTCGACCCCACCAGTGATGAGTCCAATTAGGGTGGTGTCATCCGCAAAATGTCTCAGTGAAGTAGTTAACTGCTTTTGAAATTCAAATTGATTAACACGAATCATCAAGCTGGTTTGTCCCAACCATTCCAACAAAACCTGTTTATGTAGCCATCCTTTTGCTTACATGCTGAGGTACCTACATTCATGTTGTGGATCTTAAATGTCTGACATCCTCGAGAATCTTCCACCAGCACACTTCTGTCTTCAGTTTGCCTGTAGTATGGAATTACTGTTGATATGTGAGCATTTTACAGTTCACGTGTGCCCCCACTCAACAGTCATAGCTATAGCAGTTTTGCTATGAAGTTTTGCTTTTCTTTTGCTTTAATTGATGTCTGCATAACTGAGCAAACAATTTTGTAAATTAGAGTTGGTTGAAATGAAGGTATCTGAAATATGAGATATGCTTACAGAGTTTTTGTCTTAAAGGAACTGTGAACAGTCAAAAAATCAAAAGTCAAAAAATATGAATGGCGTAAAAATGTGAATTCTTATACATGCCTTAACAAACTAAAAAAAAATGTATTAGCCTTTAGCTGTATATTTTTTGCTGTATGTTTTTTTTTAACAGAATAAATCAATCAGTGTTGTTGGATATATTTTTATGACTTTGACAACATCATCATATCTGATATGAATGAAATCAATTTGCAAGGCACTAACGAGATTCAAATGATAATTAACCTTCATGAAATACTTAGTTCATTGTTGCTGGAATAAAAAAAGCAAGCACACTCACTTCATCGTAACATAACAAATATTTTTTTAGTAAGAATGACACAAAATGTTTATTAAATAATACAGATATAAACTCATATGGCAAATCTGATTTCTGTCTGTCTTTCTGGCTTAATTGCACAGTAAATGAGATCTAATGTCCAAAGAGAGCAACCAATATAATGCACACATACCATAATTAATGGTGTCATGAATGTCTTTTGTCTAATTGTCTTCTATGTCTATATGACACCTGACCTTGATTGTTTTAGGAAAATAGTTTTATTTCAATAGTTTCTGTTATTAAATATTAATCTTTGCTCATAAAGCCTCAGGGGTTCATGCTATAATTGAATGTTGATTACCTTTTCTTTGCTGCTGGGGGCCATTAATCCAAGATGGTCTGGTGGCATATTTCCATCCAGCAGTTTGAAACATTTAAAAAATGTCAGAAAAAAATAAAATGCAAATTGGATCAATTCCCCTCTGCTGCATTAAAGAGAATAAATAGGCACTTAAAATATTGAAAGAAAAAAATCACAACCATGTGAAAATTGTCAAGTCTTTGAAGAAAGTATTCTCTTAATTGCACTGGGGAGGCTTGAATGTGTCTTAATTTGCATATGTCCCATCAGAATTTCTTCAGACAGTTTCTCACTATTATGCATCTGATCTCATTTTTAATAGTATGAGAAATGTGAATAATACTTTTAAAGGAACAGTGTGTAAGATCTAGGGGGATCTATTGGCAGAAGTAGAATCTATTATTCATAATGATGTTGTCATTAGTATTTAATCACCTAAAACTGAACTAAGTTTTTGTTATCATTCAGATCCTCTTCTGCAGAGCGCACCATTTTTCATTCAGAACAGCTAAAATTGGAGAAGAAAAAAATTTTGGTGGTTCATGGCTTCCATAACATGTAAAAACCCATCCTGACTTTCACTTTCTAAGAGTACATGAGGTTTAGTCAAAGGCACACTGTGTCACATATCGAGCACATGCCAGTTGGATACTGTTGATGTTCATAAAACTCTTATAAAAAAAAGTTATGCAATTATCATAAATCATCATTATCATATATAATAATTAAAAGAGAAATTTGAAAAGAGATAGTGGTGCAAGTCAATATGTAAGACATCTATTGAAACAGTTTCCCATAATAAGAGTGGATGAATACAGACTTGTCAGGATATTTCTTGTCTAGCAAAAATGGATTATCTTGCTCTTTCTCTCTCGCTCTCTTTCTCTCTCTCCCTTACTCCTTTTATTGTTTGTTTTTTGAGTGATTTAACTTCTTATCATCACTGTGTTTGCTCATTTATTTTAAATGGAATGCTAATCTTCTATTTTTGATCCATGCTAACCCTCTCAGCACGAGGGTCGGTCAGTAGATACATTTTGTAGCAGATGGTTCATCTTCTGCATTTTCAAAAATGTCAGACTTTTGTCAAACTTTGACTGTTAACAGTGACAGCTTCCACATAAGAACCTCCCTCTCAGTGTACATTTATACCATTGTTTTTCTGCAATGACTTGATAGTTTTCCACATTTGTGTAACTTTTCCCCACACTGAGCAAAATATAATGTATATCCAAATGACATTAATATCATGGGCTTGCAGAAAGTTAAGATTAAGTCATGTGTTGCAGCAATGTCATCGATACACAATACTGATCTTTCTTGAAAGAGTAGCTCTTAGTCTGAGGTTAAAATGGAGACTTGAGAATGATTTTTATGCTTTACTGTTCAAGAGAGGATTGTACCGCTCTCCAGGCTAAAATAACAAGCTGGAGATATAGTCGGTTTATCATGACACAGGCAGTTGAATGAATAACCTGCACTGAAATTGGTTAGACAATAAGTTATCACTCTCTGATAATTATACTGATAATTGGAATGATTAATTTGTAGAAATCTGCACCATAGTTGTAAACGGGAGGTAAAACCCCATTGCAACGAAGGGCGAATTTTTACACCTGTTTTCAGTTATTTACATGTTAAATGTCAGTTTAAAGAGGAATATGCTTTCATTTTTCATTAGATTCCTAATTCACTGTCTCCCTAATACGAATTTCTTCATACTGTACACCCTAGAGGTTTATTTGAGCAAAGAAGTGAAGGAAATGAAACTGGCAAATATACTATTAGATTATACAATGCCCTTAATTTAATGCGAAACGTTGACTAAGATTAATCCTGTGAGTAGTAAAAGAAGATACAATGAGGTAAACAAAGCAAAAAAAACAAGAAATCAGAATCCTCTGAGTCCATAGAAAAGTCAAGTCAGTTTCTCTCAGCAAACATTTAGAAGAGTTTTTTCCTTCTCTCTGACTTATCCTATTCATGTCTCATATCCTCAAAACTTTTCACTGGATGTTGTTAACATAACACTGGCTGCAGACAGTAAAGAAAGTATTTACACAAGCCTTGTTTGAAAAGAGCCAGAATGCAAAATAATTACCCACTTGCTGTCTACTAGTGTCAAGGCAAACTGCATTACATTAAAGTATGACCAATGTGTAGGCTGAGCATTGGCGGTTTTCATCCCTATCTGACAGACAGATGGAGAAAGATCTATGGAGGGCTTTTGAGCTTTTTTGCCGTTTGAGCTCTCTCAACACGACCTGATAAGACCCAATTCATCCTGCTTCCTTCATCAGCCAGTCAGGGTTTTACCATAACCAGATTCAGCTTGTCATTTCATCACCAAGATGTAAGAGACACAATTGACTAAATGTGGTGCAGACAGATTGTTGCAGCACATGGCCCAGCTATATGATTTGTTGGGGCAACCAATAAAGAACATCTTTGAAGCTACATTTACATCTGGTCTGCACCAGAATGGTTGTATGTTCTCAAATGCCTTCACTGGATAACATGTTTTTTTTTTCTATGACTTGTTTATTAAATTACCGCTTGATATTTCTGTATTGTATTACATGTCATATATTGACCTGAACTTGCGACAGTTGTTGATACTTAATTGATGAAAGCTAGTGTACTGACATTTTGTGTCATACGACCTATTCATTTGTCTGGGATTGTGCTGGTTCCTAAAAAAGGATCTAAAAGGGCTCAGTCATTTGACAGGTTATTTGTTTCGTCTGACAGAGTAAACTTGTTTGTTTCTCTCATCCTCTATGCAGCCTCTCTAAAGGCACATTCCACATACCATAGAGACAGCAAAGCAATGACAGGGAATCACACTACAAAGCCCTCATACACGTGTTCTAGTGACAGCAGCCACTTGCTAAAAAGTTTTTTGGCAAGTTTGATGTATATATTTTATGGTTGTACTACATTACAATAATGCTAACCTAATGCTGTGCACTTAAGTTTAATAGTGACACACATGAATTTTGTTTTTCATTTTCAGTATGAGCTTTCCATTTAGTTTTTAGAATTGGTCCTAAACAATTTCTAAATCAAAAGTTAATGTTGTAATCTTTCAACAAACAGGATATTAGTGTCTCAATGCAGCCTCAGGGCGGCCCCAGCCAGTGTCTCCCTAAGCAGGCCTCGGGGAGGCACGGAGCAGTGTCTACCTGAGCCGGTCCCAAGCCCGGTTAAATGCAGAGGGTTATGTCAGAAAGGGCATCCGGCGTAAAAGTTTTGCCAAATCCAGACATGCACTTTAACCATAATAACCAGATCATACCGTATTGGCCGAGGCCCAGGTTAAGAACAGCCACCGTTGGTACCGATGACCTTGAGGGAACCAATGGAAACTGGGCTACTGTAGGTCAAAGAACGCGAAAGGGAAGGCGTGTTCAGAAAGGCTCTCGGTGGTCAGGGAGAGCTTCCAGATGATTGGACAACAGCAGCTAGTGTTATTAGGGAGACAGGTAGGAGAGTACTTGTTGTGTCATCTGGAAATGTCTAGGAGAGGCAGTGGTAGAGTTTCTGACTTGATAATTCAACAGGATCTTAGAGAGTGAGAAAATGCCTGAAGAATGGAGACGGAGTGTGATGGTGCCTATATTTAAGAATAAGGGGGATATGCCAAAGTGCGGCAACTATAGAGGGATAAAGTTGATGAGCGATACTATGAAGTTATGGGAAAGAATAGTGAAAACTAGACTGAGAGCAGAAGTCAGCATATGTGAACAGCAGTATGGCTTCATGCCTAGAAAGAGTACTATAGATGCAGTATTTTCTTTGAGAATTCAAATAGAGAAGTACAGAGAAGGTCAGAGGGAGCTGCATTGTGTTTTTTGTTGAGCTAGAAAAAGCATATGACAGGGTGCCAAGAGAGGAGCTCTGGTATTGTATGAGGAAATCTGGAGTGGCAGAGAGGTATCTTAGACTGGTGCGGGACATGTATGCCAGCTGTGGAAAGGTGCAGTAGAGGTAACAGAGAAGTTCAAGGTGGAGGTGGGACTCCATCAGGGATCAGCTCTGAGCCCCATCTTGTTTGCTGTGGTGATGGACAGGTTGACAGATGAGGTTAGACAAAATCTCCATGGACCATGATGTTTGCAGATAACATTGAGATCTGTAGTGACACCAGAGAACAGGTAGAGGAAAATCTAGAGAGATGGAGGTATGCGCTGGAAAGGAGAGGAATGAAAGTTAGTTGCAGAAAGACAGAATATATGTGTGTGACTGAGAGAATCTCAGAAGGAACGGTGAGGCTCTAGGGAGTGGAGATCAGGAAGTTGGAGGACTTCAGGTACTTGGGATCAACAGTCCAGAGCAATGGAGAGTGTGGAAAATAAGTGAAGAGACGGGCTCAAGCAGGTTGGAATGGGTGGAGAAAAGTATCAGGGGTACTATTTGATAGAAGACTATCAGCCAGAATGAAAGGAAAGTTGTACAAGATAGTGGTGAGACCAGCGATGCTGTATGGACTAGAAACAGTTACAATGACCAAAAGACTAGAGGTTGCAGAGATTAAGATTTTGAGGTTCTCTTTGGGATTGGATTGGGATCAGGAATGAGTCTATCGGAGGAACAGCACATGTTAGATGTTTTGGAGAGGTCAGAGAAGATGGTTCGGTCATGTACAGAGGAGGGATAGTGAATATATTGGTAGACAGATGCTGGAATTGGAGCTGCCAGGAAGTAGGTCTCGAGGAAGACCTAAGAGAAGATTTATGGACGTAGTGAGAGAAGATGTGAAGGTAGTTGGTGAGAGAGAGGAGGATACAGAGAACAGGGTTAGATGGAGAAAGTTGATTCGCTGTGGCGACCCCTGAAGGGAAAAGCCGAAAGGAGAAGAAAAAGAAGACAGTATATTAGTGTCTCCTTGGACCACCTGTTTGTAGATCATTCTATTAGTATCATATCTATATTTTACAGGCAAATAGAAGCAATTCCTTGTATGACCATGTCATATAAAGACTTAAAGCCGACTGACTGAGTAACCAGAGAGTATAGGAAACATCCCATATTCCTACCTCACTCTACTATTCATCTAACGGTAACAATTCCAGCTGGGATTTTGCCGAGAAAATTAAAAAGAAAATTAAAAGAATTTCAATTAGGTGATTTGCTGAATTGGAGGGAAAATGGCAGTGATGTGGAAAGGGTTTTAATCTTGGTGAACCACCTCTTGTTCCATTAAGCTCATATCCCCTGCTTATCTTACTAATCATTCCTCCCGACGACAGCAGACTTGCCGATTTTAAATGAACCTATTATGTCCCGATTCAGTCCACCAGTACTGGCAGGCACACAATACACCCAATGAAGTAGGCTGGAAACAGTCAAAATGTAATCAGGCCATCATGATGATGCTACAGTCCAGTTAAAGAGAGAAAAAATACACATGAAAGGTACAGAATGGCTGTTGGAGATCAAAAACACCGCAGTCCAGACAACAAAATGAATACTCCATGAAGACAAATCTATGGATTATCCTTGCCAGTGGGCCTATTAGAGTTAGCTGTGTCAAGCTGTTAAGATCATTACGCTATTGTTACAGCATCATTCGAGGAGGTAGAGTGGTTTTGTTAATTATTTTTCTAATGAAAGTATAAGAGCAGCCTTGGCTGCAACCCTACCTGTGAGTATATAAAAGCAGAGTTTCATTAAAATAGTAAACAGCAGTGGAAAATAATACTCAGTTTAAGTTTTCCAAACATGGTGAAGAGATAGAAATAATTCATTATTAGATTATGTGAGATAGATAAATGTTAATAATGTCAGCAGCTTCAGTGCAAAGTGCTACATTTAGTAGTAGGATCAGAGCACTTTGTCATTCTGCCTTTTGCAGGTATTTTCAACTTCACCTCTGTTGATGGTCTGATCTGGAGCTCTGCATTGTGTGGGCCGTTGCACTTCTGGCTACAATAGCTTGCTAAATTCTCCATTTTAGCTATTTAGCTCTTATCTTACCAGACTGCAGGGGGCTGTATTTATGTGTTCCATTTAATGATTTGTGTGAGTATCCCGCACTTTTGATTTCCCTTCCTCTGACTTCAAAATGGGGTAGCGAGGTGTAAAAGGGTTAGAGAAGTCGTCCTCGGAACCGAACATTCTTGGGTCCATTCCTGGTTCCTCCTAACCTGTCGAAATGTTGATAACAAGACACTGAACACCAAACTGGTCCCCTGGCGCTGTTCCTTAGCTGCCTTCAGCTCATGGTTCATCCATGATTGGTTAAATGCAGTGGTCAAATTTCGCTGATGTTGTTTTCAATGTAAACTGTATGTGACAATAAAGGCATTTCTTAATCAAAGGATAAATTGATGCAGAAAACTTCCAAATTTTTTTGTTAATACTCTTTGCGTTGCCAGACAGAGCTAAGACTTCCATTTTTTTCACTGTGGTATTAGGCTCAGAAACAAGGTAGTGGGTTTTCGGAAAATATGGGCCGTTCTATTCAGGTCATTGAGAAAAAGATAAAGCACTACATGTGGTATTTCATTTACCATACTTTTTATCAGTTATTTTAAAATGTGTAGTCCATGTGAAAACACACAGCTATCATGATGTTAATTTGTGCCTGTAATAAATGTAATAAATAGCATACACTGTCCATTTTATTATCACAGCTTTTAAAGTATGATGTCAATTCCCCAAAAATATGCCCATTATGTAGAGCAAACCTTTCTGTAAAACAGAATTTTAGGTTAATACATTTTGAATTCCACATCATTTATGAATGAAATTATGTCAAACATCAAAACATTCATATAACATATCGTATAAGAGTAGCAGTAGCCTTTTTACCATTATTTCCTCATTGGGAATGAATACACATTAATCATGAATATTATTCCGTAGGGTGGTGATCTGTATTGGATAGTCATTAAATTTTCTAAACGAGTGATTAAGTAATCGTCAAATATCGTAAAATATTTCAGCATAAGGTTAACTATGGTTGATATTTGCTGTGCTGTGCTAGTGAAAGTGACATGGCGCGTAAGCTGTCTCTTCTATTATTCATGCCTACCAATCGATTATCCACTATTCCATCCAATCAGGAAGTTAAATTTTATTCATAATTAAAGCTATCTAGATGCAAATCAGGGGAATGTAGTAGAGCATATTGTGCTTTATACACATAGACTCTTATAACCCAAGGATGCATCATTTTTGGGTGTTGGTGCAAACTTATTCCAATATTATATGCATATTTACAGGTGTGCGCATGCCGCATGCACACATACACACACACACACACATAAACCCGTTTTCCTAATTATCAGGAGTTTAAACAATCACAGTTCTGATTGAAACGTAATGCAAATCTCAAATGTTAATGTGATTACTTTTTAATGTCAATGTTCAATTTTTCTTTCAAGTTAGCATTTTTAGAGGTGTCTGAGAAAATACGAGATGTCTCCCTGTTTTTCAGGTCACAGCTTTATCACTCTAAACATTAACCGTGCTGATTATTTTTGTGCATCTTTAGTGTTTTGATTTAGTTTATTTTCTCATCAAACTAAGAAGGACTGAAAGGCTGCTATTTGAAAATCATACTTGGTGCATATCAGTGGTAGCTTTACAGTGACTCGGATTGTGAAAAAAGTCTTAAACAAAAACTGAAGGTTTATGTGTGAACTTGCATGCTCTGTATATCATAGGAGGGAAATCATGCATTTTTGCAAGCAGACCAAATCCCAGTCCTTTACTCTCTGTCATCCAGGTCATAGCACTTATTGATAAATCATATCATGGCTTCTAAATTTGTTTA
Source organism: Fistularia commersonii (assembly GCF_037954325.1). Taxonomy (NCBI): domain Eukaryota; kingdom Metazoa; phylum Chordata; class Actinopteri; order Syngnathiformes; family Fistulariidae; genus Fistularia; species Fistularia commersonii. The sequence continues at coordinate 11,152,848 of NC_141285.1, forward strand.
ATATCTTGGAAATTTCAATCATTCATGCTCTCTAGGGAAACAAGATGGTGTTGAGGTCAGTGATCTGTGCTGCCTGGTCAAGTTCTTCCCTGCCAGACTCACCCAGCCAACAGCCAATGGTCCTTGTTTTATGCACTGAGGGCAGTCATGCTGCAACTGAAAAGGGCGCAAACCTAACTTTTCCCCCCTATGATGGAAGCCTAGAATTGTCCAAAATGTTTCAATTCAGTGAATTATTTTATAGTTTATCAAATACCACAGTATCCATTGCCAAGTTTTACAGTTGGCAGAGTACATTCAGCCAGGTCACATTTCTTGGCATTCATCGATCAGACAGTGAGGGGGAGGCTCGTGGCACAAAGTATTTGTTGATCTTATTGGCAGAGGAAGTTGGGAATGCAACAATTAAGAGAGTCAACCATGCATTGGCCACTTTTATGCATGATGCACTTCAGCATTAAGTAACTCTATGTGGACTCCTAATCTACTGAAGAGTTGCTGTTTTTCCAAAATGCCTTCACCTTTCCAAGATACTCCTTACAGCTGATTATTGAATCTAGCAGGGTAGAAATTTCAGTGATGATATCCTATCATACAGCCACTTTTAATTTCAACTAGTTCTTGGTTCAGAATGCCCTATTCTTTCTCAAATGTTTCAGACAGAGTGTCTGGGTGCCAGTTTGACACAAAAACCTAAATTAATTGATTAAAAGGTAAGTTTAACAATATGCTGTATTTATCTAATAGGAAAGCATGTTTCAAATAGTTCATATACATCAGTGGAAAACAGTTAATAGTCAAAAGTATGTCACGGTAATTGTTCTCAGACATTTTTGCTTACACCCCTTTCTAGTGGGTTATTGTAATTAAATCTATAAAGTACCCTTTAACTGACAATCATGAATTTTCAAAGGGCACAGTGATTGCTTTTTTTCTGCTTGTGATCTAATAATGGGTTCGAGGAAAAAGAAATCCTTAAAAAAACACAGCAGATGCCCTCATACACTCGTTCAGTTGCTATGATACAAGAATATTTTTTCATTATCTGTACCTTCCTTGTTTTGTCATCTGATGTGTTTCTGTGCATCTGCCTTATCAAGCTTTTGTTTGTAGATACATATTGTGTTTTCCTATGGATGGCAGATATACAAGAAGGGAACGTGTAGGAAGCAGAAGCTTTGCTCCCACTCCACGCACAATGTTTCCACATGATTAAACTTACCTAACATAGCTTACTGAGGTATTGAAATGATTGTGTTGATTGTTTCAATACACACTTGAAACTCTTCAATCAATAGTGCTCATTATTGATGGATTTAAAATGTTTGCTTGTTAAAATTTGATTTCTGTCAAAACTAGTATTTTCAGTCTCTTAAACTAATGTAATAAATTATTAAAATAGGTCTCTGACCTGAGATGAATTTCTTTGTAGGCCTGAATTAAAAGGCAGGGGTTAATATCATTTTAATTATCAGTGCAAAATCATTCAGAGAGATGATCCCCACTACTGAAGGGCCTGTGTGATCACATCTCATGCATTAGATGAATAATTTGATTTTAGATGTTCTCTTTATATACTTTATTAATATCAGTGCTACCAAACTTGTCATTGCTATTCCTATTTCAAGGGTCAACAAAGCCATTGAGCAGCAAAATGGAAACCAAGCAGTTAGACGCATAAATGTATCATGTAGCTTGCAAAAAATGTGTTTCCTTAGAATTGTCTCTGGTGCATTTTTGAGCAGCAGTATGGCTGCGTGCCTAGAAAGAGTACTACAGATGCAGTATTTGCTTTGATAGGTCTAATAGAGAAGTATAGAGAAGGTCAAAGGGAGATGCATTTCACTTTTGTAGACCTAGAAAAAAAAAGCATACGATAGGGTGCTGAGAGAAGAACTCTGGTATTGTATGAGGAAGTCTGGAGTGGCAGAGAAGTACGTTAGACTGGTGCAGGACATGTATGCTAGCTGTGAGACAGTGGCTGGTGACCCACGTCAGGGCAGGGTGAAAACTGGGTCCAATTGCTTTCATCATGGGGGGTCTTCTCAGCAGTGCCTTGTCTGCTTTATCTCCTGGGGCCTGTTTGCCTTGGGTGACCCTTCCAGGGTGCATAAAGCCCCTGACAACATGTGTCATTTCAGTCAAGCTCAATCTATTTGTTCAGGTTTCAGCAGAGGTGAAGTATCATACAAAATCATTTCATACATTTCTTTAAATTTACCTCATGTTTGGATTTTTCTCTGATACGGATGCTCCTGTGTGAAACCACCAGAGTCTTGTTAAGTAGATTTGTGTTAGGGCTGAATGATTTGCATTTTACACAGTATGTTGCAAAAGTGTGTTTTAGTTCCTGTCACTCTCTTAAGGAAGAAGATTGCTTCTCACAGTGCATAGGGGCCTCCCTATGCAAAGCCTTTTCAGAGGTCCACTCTACCTACTGCTCTACTCTGGAAAACAGTTCTCCTGCTTCGCACATTTTTTAACTATTGTGCAGGGATAACGGAGACAAAAAATTCCACACAGCTTCTTCCCATAATATATTAATTTATTATCATTAAGATTTCAACATTTTCTGGTGTTCTTGCATTTTGTGGGGTTATTATATATTACTAAAAAGGATCAGTTATCTTAGCAGTTCACAATTCTGTCTTTCAATAAAAAAATCAAAGCAACAAGATCAAAAAATCTGGGCCAAGACATTACATCAAAACATGGCATCAAACAGTCTATAATTAACAACTAAATCAATGCATTAGGTTTTTATTAGCAGATCTGTTTTCAACTCAGATACAAAGTTATGGCAGGAAACAGAGAGGGTATAGTTTAAAACTGCCAGTAAAAACTCTGTGATTAACCAGACCTAGCCTCTCATTAACACATCCCAGACGTCAACGGAGGCCGAGGCTGATCAAACCAGAGAAAGACCCAACATGGTGACAGACGGTGCTCTTTCTACCTGCTGTGCCATAAAAGGAACATATGCCAAATCTCATCCTTACAAATGTGGTGAGAAATTGGTGTGTGTGTGTGTGTGTATGTGTGTGTGTGTGTGTGTGTGTGTGTGTGTGTGTGTTAGAGAGAGGGAGAGAAACAGAGGAATAGTAAAATAGTAAGGTAGTGATCCAAGACTGCTCCTTTTTCTACCGTAAGGCTACCCTCTCAATGTGAATAGATACAAGCTAGTGCCAAGGTACAGTCCTCTCCTTGAAATGAGTCATAATTATTGCAATTACTGCAACTACTAATCAATTCGCCAAATGGAAAGTTGTTTGTTGCTACCAATGCCCCACTAATTGCATTGTAAAAAGGCAAGGATTCAGCCAACATAAGCATTAACTCCTCTTTCACATTAATCTATACTGCTATCAGAGGAAATAAGTTAAGCCAAAGACACTTTCATCACAAATGCGGCATCACCCTTTCCCCAGTGGATTCTCACTTATCTAGCTGGGAATTTTTTTTTTTCCAGAAAATGGCTTTTCATTACCTCACTTATTTGTTTGAGTAACTTTCTTCTTCTTCTTCTCCTTTCGGCTTTTCCCTTCAGAGGTCGCCACAGCAAATCTACCTTCTCAATCTCAAGTCTATTCTCTGTATCATCCTCTCTCACACCAACTACCTTCAAATCCTCTCTCACTTCTTCCATAAATCTTCTCCTTGGTCTTCCTTGAGACGTCCTGCCTGGCAGCTCCAATACCAGCATCTGTCCATCTATATATTCACAATCACTCCTTTGTACATGACCTAACCATCTCAGTCTGGCTTCTCTGACCTTCTCTCCAAAATTTCTAACATTTTGCTGTTCCACTAATTGAAACTCATTCCTGATCCTATCCATCCTCGTCACTCCCAAAGAGAACCTCAACATCTTCATCTTCCCCTGTCTTTTGGGTCATTGTAACTGTTTTTAGTCCCTACAGCATCGCTGATGTCACCACTGTCTTGTACACCTTTCCTTTTATTCTGGCTGATAGTCTTCTATCCTATTCCAACCTGCTTGAACCCATTTCTTCACCTCTTTTCCACACTCTCCATTGCTCTGGACCCCAAGTACCTGAAATCCTCCAACTTCTTGATGTCCAATCCCTGTAGCATCACCATTCCAGCCGAGTTCCTCTCATTCACACACATATACTCTGACTAACTTTCATTTCTCTCCTTTCCAGCGCATATCTCCATCTCTCTAGATTTTCCTCTACCTGTTCCTCTATCTGCTCTCTCCACAGATCTCAATGTCATCTGCAAACATCATGGTCCATGGAGATTTTGTCTAACCTCATCTGTCAACTTGTCCATCACCACAGCCTAAAAGAAGGGGCTCAGAGCTGATCCCTGATGGAGTCCCAACTCCACCTTGAACTTCTCTGTTATCCCTACTGCACACTGTCCCACAGCTAGCATACATGTCCCGCACCAGTCCAACATACCTAATGTGCATTCTCAAAGCAAATGCTGCATATGTAGTACTCTTTCTAGGCATGAAGCCATGCTACACAAATGCTGACTTCTGCTCAGCATTTGCTCATTCTAGTTTTCAGTATTCTTTCCCATAACTTCATTGTATGGCTCATCAACTTGATCCCTCTATAGTTGCCGCAATCCTGCATATCCACCTTATTCTTAAAAATAGGCACCATCACACTTCATCTCCATTCTTCAGGCATCTCCTACTCTCTAGATCGTGTTGAAAAATCGAGTCAGAAAGTCTACCGCTGCCTCTCCTAGACACTTCCACAACCCCACAGATATATTATCAGGGCATTCCTTCCCGCTCTTCTTCTTCTTCAATGCCTTCCTCTTTTCACTTTTACGAATCTCTGCTACTTTGTGGTCTACAATAGTCACCTCTTCTGCCTCTTCCGGAGCCGCGGGTTGCCGACCCCTGTCCTAGACACTTCCACACCTCCACAGGTAAATCATCAGGACCAACTGCCTTTCCACACTTCATCCTCTTTAATGCCTTCCTCACTTCACTTTTACTAATCTCTGCTAATTTGTGGTCTATAATAATGAGGTCTTCGTCTACCCTTGCCTCTCTTTCATTTTCCACATTCATCCGCTCTTCAAAGTACTCTTTCCATCACTCCTCTAGTATCTATCAATACATTTCCCTCTATCCTTAATCACCTGGACATGTTGTACATCCTTTCCATCGTTATCTCTCATTTTCGTCAACCTGTATCGATCATTCTCTCCCTCTTTACTGTCCAGCCGAGCATACAAGTCGCTGTTCGCCCTTTGTTTTGCCTTTGATACCTCGTAAGGTACGTCGTATCTCCTTGTACTCTGGTCTGTTCTCTTCAGTCCTGTCCAGTCCTTCAGTCCAAGACCCTTGCCTTTCCTCTTCTCTCTCTGCTTCTGGACATGCTTTCCTCCTCTCCTTCTTTGACCTACAGTAGCCCACTCTCCATTGGTTCCCTGTAGGTCATCGGTACCAATGGGCGGTGATTGAACCGGGCCTTGACCGATCCGATATGATCTAGTCTAGTTATTTTGTTTAATTTGCATGTTTGCTTTTTTTGGAAAAGTTTTACGCCGGATACCCTTCCTGACACATCCCTCTGCATTTATCCGACTTCGGACAAACTGAGATAAAGAAAGCCTGAGATATAGAAAGCAGGTACCTGTAACATCTGCTGTTATCTTGTCCTGTGCTTTTATGTGCACTGTCCTCTGTGAAGAGAATAAGAGTGGACCTGAAAAGCCATTCAGGATCTCACATCAAACCCTCTCTTTGACTGAATCACGTTTGGCTCAGACCAGCTCACTTCTATACTTCATTCAACAACATTGCCGATATTGTTAATCATCAATTACTCTTTGTTTAAAGAAAAGTGTGACCCTCCCCCAACCTATATATATATACATACATATGTATGTATGTATAAATGCACTGCGGACAGCAAAGTAAAAATGTCATCGTACAAGGAAACATGTTTCCACATGGTACATATGACAATAAACACTTTGAATCTTGAATATAAACGATAGTATGATTTGGACTTCATATTGACTCTTTTTTTTTTTTTTTTTTTTTGGTCAGAGTGCATTTAAAATGCATAACCATTTGAAGAATGTCAAAGGTGATAATCATGATTTGCTTCTCCTGGCCTTATAGTCTTTGATAAATGTCACTGTGATTTTTTTTGTTTGTTTTGTTTTTATTTTTTTGTTGTTTTTGTTGGCGGGGGGGAGTTGTTTGCATTTATTCTGTGTGACCTGACCAAAGTGATTTATTTTCTGCTGGTGTTTTCGCCTTTGCTACCATGTGTGAATCCCAGGTGTTTTGACTGTCTCAGGAACTGAGCCCCTATCATCCAGCACATTCCTCCTTGAGCAGGAGAGTCTGTTCCATCAGCTTCCAGCATTACTGCTGATATCTGTATTACAACTGGAAGACCTGCTTAAAAACAGCAATATTGGACATAGAGCGACAGATTACATCATTCACTTCTGCCTTATGGCAGTATGTAGACAGTCCCTAAAGTAGACAGGTCCAACCTATTGTCACTGTCATGTTTTTCTATTGATATCTTAACTAGTGAATGGCCTATTTAAAACATGGCTGTTCAGATTAGCCTATCGTAGTCTATTGTTAGAAATGATGTTATGTGTTCTGGAAATATAACAAGAGTATTATTTTAATTGTTGATTTTTTTTTTATATAATCAATCTCACAATCAAATACTTAGATTGATTGTGGTAATTATTAAATAATTTAAATAACATTTAAATAAAACATAACATAAATTTGAAATAATAGGCAGTGAAGTAAAACATAGGTATCTTTTGACAAAATACAAAATACAAAATATCGTGAAATACTTGTGAAACCAATATTATCTTAGTTACATAATGGAGTTAATGAGTTTTTAATGAAAGATGAGACATCATAAAATAATTTTTCAGTGACTGTTACTGTATCACGGATGATTGGCCCTTACATTGGCGCACAACACAGAAAAGAAAAGTGTGCTCACTAATGTGTCCCATTTTTTACATTGTTTTGGAATCGATAAAAAAAACTAACTACAGTTCCCCTATCGTCCCACTCAAACATTATTTCTTCTAAACCAATTCTAAATATTTTCATAATTTTCAGTCAAATCACTTATGCGCAACTGTGAGCTTTGGCATTTTAGAAGGAAACTATTCACCAAAGTTAAGTTGATGAGTTAATGGTGGATCAGCAAATAGCATTGGAATATTATATTGCATATACATTGGCGTAAGCTCAAGCAAAATTGCAAAAAGGGCTTCAACACGGTGATCAAGTAACCAGTAAATTGGCTGTTCTGTCGCACCTAGGGCAAGATAGCTGTAATTACAGTTTCTTGAATAGAAAATTAACTAAGAACCTGTCTTCTAAGCCAGTACTAGATAACCTTCTTACAGCTGGCATTACCCTCACCCATAGAAGAGTTGAGGAAACAAGATAGACTAGTCAAGTAGGACATGCCCTGTGCAGCTTGTCGTAGAAAGGCAATGTGGTTACATCTAAAACCGTCACTTTGCCTGCCAACATCTGAAATTTATCTTCCTGTTAAGTGCTGATCAGTATCAAGATTATTAGTCAGCTACCTTGAAAGGAAAGATAATAGATAATTTGGAGTATGAAAGTAAAAATTGTGTAATGAGACCAGCTCTTGGGACTGAAATCACAATACTCTCTCATCACCCTTTTACCAAGTTAGGTGAAGGAGAAATGGTTGTGATAATTCATCCCTGTTGAACCTTGTCATTTTTATTCTCTGGTGGGGAGGTCTGTGAGAGGGTTATAAATCTGTGACAGCTTGGAATATAATTTGGATTTTGTACACTGAAGAGCCAGACCTGTTAACTGTCCTTGGGTGATGGTGTTTTCCTGAACAGTGGAAGTTGTATTGACAAAGGGTTGTAACCATCTGAGCTTGTAGTAAATTCTAAGGTCACTTTCATTGTCTGGATACACCTTTCCATTGTTTGCAAAATGAGCAGACACAGAATTGTCACGGCCAGTTAAGATAGTCTATCGTTTTCTTCTCACCTTATACGGGTAAATGAACGTCAGAGGAAAGAATGCACTGTATGCCACAATGTAATACCATTGTGAGGTATTTGAAAGTGTCACTTTTATTTCCAGCCTCACATCGCAAAATCAATATATTCTTGAATTTTGGAAAACCTTCATCTTTTACCCAGGACTTACATGTTGGTGGCAGTGGTTGTGTTAGTGGTGCCAATCCAAACAAAAAAAATATTTGGCTCCTCCATAAACACCCTTCCTGCAGAGAGGGAATTGTTTTTTGTCACAGTCACATGTGAGAAGTCTGTGAAGGTCAGGGGAAACGGTACAGATGGCCTTTTGCACTAAATCAGCAACTTTTTAAGGCATAATCAAACAGTAACACGTGGAGTTAATTCACACATTCAGCCATTTGCACTTCCACTGCGGACATGCTCTACAATACACATACATCAAGGTGGAAGAACAATATATCAATGCACACACTTGAACCAAAATGGTCAAATGCATATAGCATCACATTACTTGGTACTCTGGATCTCATTATGTAGATAATTGAGATTAAATCACAGTTATATTTGTGCAGGAAATCATCAAACAGGATCAGAAATTATAGACTTAATAAGAAGGCTGATAAAGTATTTCAGGAACTTCAGAATATTTAGCACTTTCTGAAAACATGGGTGAACCACAATTCATTCACTCGGGATCTGTGTAATATTTTCCGAGAATTTTAAGATGATGATTTAAAAATATTTCAGTGAAAGAATACAAAGAAGTGAAAAAAACATTAAATCGTTAAACTACTCATTTAATTGCAATATTGTAGAAATTTCTATGAGAATAATGTGTAGTGTCTTTATATACAGGGTCGACTAGTCTCATAGATGAGGTGAACATGAGATTTCTACTCAAATCTAATGCTCTGCCCTTTAATTTCTCACCTTAGACTTGAAACACTACATGAAAGATATTCTGTTTTTTTATAAATTACTTGCTGGTGTCCCTCCTAAAAGGCCTCTTGGTCTTATTTACTATTAAGTTAGTTGAAGGTTACTTCAGTCACTAAAGGACTTCTTGATCATTTGTGCTTAAAAAGATATATTTCTGAACCAGGATCAGTTGACTACAATCTAGTTGTGACCTACTTGTACAGCTTTGTGCGGAATTACAAACTTTAACTTCTCTTCATTTTGTCAAAAAGCACGTCAATCATGTTTTAGCTGTTGAAGTTTCTATTTACAGCTTTTATAAACACATTTTCAATTTGGTCACATAAAAAGTTTGGGAAGTCAACCGTTTCTAAACGGTTGACTTCCCAAATATTACAAATAGATGTATACACTTTTCAAAGTGGTTGTTGCTTTTGAAAACAATTTAATGTCTTTTTGGTGAGGGAAACTGCTTTTCAAAATCAAATTGGATAGAGTGAGCATTTAATTTGCACAATAAATGAAACAGACATGCACTGTTGAGAGGGACATGCAGAGACTAGACTGTAAGTTGAAAGTGATTTGTTGCTTTAATATTTTGATATTTCAGAAAATATATGCCGTATAAAAATACATCTGATATCCATAAATGCTGTAAGTTAACAATTCTGTCAAAACTAAACCTCATCTTATTGAAGACCTTCCTGTGAGGACCTGCTGCTTAAAGCCTCTTTATGAGAGCGGAGAGCCCAAAACGCAAATTACCATCTTTCTTGTCTGCACATCAGCAGTTGATAGAAATGCACATTGGGTGGGTTTTTTTACCCAAAATTCCAGGATATCTCAGAAGTAAACCCACTTGATGTTCATGACAGTTGAATTTATTATTTATAGCATAGCATAATCCTGCTCATGGCTACAAAGACACAAAGCCTGATAGATAAACTCCATGACAAAGGTACTTATGAGTGTAATGAATCTCAGCATCACCCTTCTTGCACATTATCAGTGTATAACAACTCATAAAACTTTGAAGTCCATGAAAAAACTTCCCCATCCACAGATGCATATGTTTTTAGGTCATTCGCTGGATTTGATTTGAACAGGTTTGAGTCTTGTGAGGTCTGCAGATGTAGAGTAAAGGTACTGTGGTTGAGTGCAGGAGAGAAAGTGTCATGGCCTCAAGGTGAGCAAGTGAGTTGAACAAATTAAGTATGACTAGCTGGATATGACAAGAAGTCTAACTATCACCTTACGTCCCTCAGGCCGTGTCACTTCACAGCATGCGCTTAGGATAGAAAAATTGTAATTAACTCTGATACAGCTCTGTTTGCTGGTTTACCTGTGACCAATACTTTGAAATAAAGCAAGTGAAGCCATGAAAAAATATATTAATATTGCTAGTGTTAACACGTCTACATTCTCCTCTGCTCAGTATGCTTGTTTATTGTGTCATCAAAAGCCCAATATATGATGTTTTGTTGTAACTGTGACATATTTGATTTTCTTCCGCTTGCATGGCTGCTCACGTGCCTTTTGATTTTCTGACACCTGAGATTGCTGGGAAATACTGATAGAAACCAATGTTGTGTGATAATGAATAATTCTCCTGTCAGTCAGTGTTAGATCTTTCCGCTTTTGTTGTATTGTATGCCACTCATGTTACACACAGATGCTCATGCACCAACACAAATTTGCTTTTCTACCCTCCTTACTTACTCTTTCCATATATTATGAAACTTCTATTTCTTTCCTTCTTCTTGTCGGTGTTTGTCCTCATGCTGTTTATTCATCAGAACAACCATCTGCTGAAATTTTTGTGTTTTTCTCTGCATGCCTTCCTCAGTGCATACTGTTTTATGTGGAAGTGCTCCACCAATTATCTGATGCATGCGGGAAGCCTCACGTGGGCCACTGCCCACTACACAGGCATGAAGCTTGTGTGTTCACACCAGGCAGCCTCTCAGCATGTTGCCAGATAATGGGGTGAGGGAGTCCTTTCCTCTCCTCTCCTCTCCTCTCCTCTCCTCTCCTCTCCTCTTTTCACCACATCATTCATTTGAGGCACTGATTAGCTCCTTTCTGTAACCAGCGTTAATCTGCAGACCTGTATATTTCATGGCCCATTTCAGAGTGAGTGCATCTTTATGTGTTCAAGTCAATATCTCCACTGGCAGCAATGTTATTATTTTGTAATAAATGTTTTCCCTCTGTTTTTGTGCAGTGTACCATATAAAATGATAAGACTGGAGCTATGAGTAGTTGTAAGCACACTTGTAATGTCATTGTGTAACATTTAGGAGGATTCAGTAATCGCTTATGGGGGAAATTGGACTGAATTTGACCAGAATAATGTATAAATTACCATCAAGCTTTTCTTTTTTTTGTTCTGGGCATCTTCACTGAATTTTGCCCAAATCAATTATCATGTTTAGAGTGTCAAAATTCTAAGGCACACCGAGAAATACATTGTAATCTGGCATATCCAGCTTATACACAAATTAACAATTAATTTCTCAATAAAGAATACTTTATTCACACCATCTTTATGCATTAGGGCAGCCAGGAGGTTCTGCATACTTCAGATTCCTTTGTATCAGAAGATGAAAAGCATCTCTCCTTCCTCATCCATTGCAATTTATTCTCACATGCTCTGTAAATCAGTCACTGGTTTTTCAAATCCAGTTGTACTCAGTACTTCATCGAAATTGATTTAGATTTTTCTTTCAAGTTAAGTGACAGTGTTGTGCCAAGGCTGTCACAGAGCATGTCAGTAATATTTTTGGATTGATCTTTTATTTAGTAATAACTGAAAAAATTGAATAGGGAGATAAGGATGTCTGTGTTTTGCAAGGGCTTTATCTGGGGTGCGGTTTAGCCCCAGTCATTGCACACATGTTAAGAGTTAGAGGAGTAAACCAAAGCATCCACTGAACATGGGCAGAATCCCGGAAGAGCCTGAAACTGAGAATTGTGATATGGGGGCTCAGCTGAAGAAAAACAGTTATTCACGCTGCAACCATTTGCTCAAATTTAAGCGGTTTCAAGCTGTTTTTTTTTTGTGCTTAGAAGCCATAACAGGCCCCTGTGAGGGTGTTTATATATAAATGTGGCATCATTGTTCAAGTTTTAGTGCCAGGCTTGATTTATCTCATTTTGGTTTGACCCTGCATTAACAAAACTGCCCTTTTCTTGGATGATTTTAAACATATGCTTGAAAAGCTTTGTCACCTCTGGTGTGTTACAGTGCACGGCTATTTGTTGGCATTTCAAAGGTTTTATCAGCAAGAGCAAGACAATACATTCTCAATCTGTACGTATTAACATTGTCATTTTGTACTCATCTCCTGTACAGGCAGTGAATTAATAATGCGATACTCAGATCCTTTCAAATCCTCTGAATATTGTATCCGAAAGGTTAATGACTTTCACAAGCATAAAGTGATTGGAACAGTCCAAATGTAAGCCTTGCTCATCACAGTTTATCTCAGTGCTGAATTTTGCTGGCTTGAATATAAAGGAAGACGAGAATTCAAGGCATCACTGAATATTGTTTTCCCTAACAGGGGTACAGTCCTTTGAAAAGCATGGATATAAACTGTGAATTGAAATGTAGCAGAATGTTAGTCAACTCGGGCAGTTTTTCTTTCTCATGACCAGTATGCATCTTGCTGCATCCACAAAGTCTGTTAGATTTCATCTGACATCATGGTTCTCTAATGTAGCAGCACTAATGAATTTCCTTGAAAGGAATCAGAGTCGATCTTTTTGTTTTTGTAATTTTTGGTTTGCTTCTTTGTATGTTTATTTTTCATAGTATCCAAAAATATCACTTTGTAAGAGCCCTATGGTTTGCATTTTGTCATGACAAAGGGGGAAAAGTGTATTGTAATCCATGGACAGAGACGGGCAGCCTGTACTCTGTTGAAAAAAAAATGTCTTTTTTCGTGGACTAATCAAGAGACGATCAAACTATTAAACTCAGTTGTCAGGGATCCTCTCAAGCACCCGGCAACTGATGCCGAACAAAGAATCCTGAGTGGCTGTCAGCTGTCACTCCTCATTGATCCATCCGGTTAATTATCCCAGGTACACATGATGTGAAAGTACAGTAGCAGGATAATACAGCTTTACAGTCCAAAACCGCCATACCGTCATAAAGTCAAATCAATTTACCGTAAAATCAACACACAGAAAGTAATCACAAGACATACAGAACACAAAAGTTATAAATAAATGACACAACAGTTGGTAAATATTCACTCATGGCATGGACGTTTATTCACACCAGAGAACCCATGTCTTTTATTTTCTCTGATAGCCAGTAGTACCCTATTAGCCCCAGATCTCCATTAGGGAAATTTAAATTGCCTTAACCTACTGAGATATTTAAAATTCAGCTTTCATGACAAGACAAATTTTATTTTTCTGGGCCAGTATTTCGTACTCTACAGCACTATAAATATTGGCTGACTGAGAGTGAGGTCAAGAATGTTGTCAAGCAATTAAGATAAGCTCGTATCTGGTGACCCATAGTTCAATATTAACTGCTAAATTCAGAAAAATAAACGTTTCCAAAACAAGCTTTGATTTTTAAATCTTCCTCAGACACGCTCTACATCATTTCAGCCATTTATGTGTTTTTTTTTTTTTTTTTGTTTGTTTGTTTTTTGTTCATATCAAGAGCACTAAATGTTTTTCAGATGTTAAATGTACTTTTCCTGGGGTTAACATTCAAAAGTAAAAAAGGAAGAAAAAAAATGAAAATAAAACTTTTTTTTTCCTGAGTAATCCATCCTATAATTCTCAATGCCAGGCTAATGAGCTGAAGAGAGTGAATCAAACCACATGAGCTGTTCGCTGCATATATTTATTTCAGGTTTCCCACTTCTAAGGACCATGCTGGTCAGTCATCTCTTGAGGAACTGATTTGTGATTTGTGGCATGTTGGAGGGATCTAAAGAATAACTATATATTCCATTTATGGGCAAAGAACTCAGGAAGATCCAGATTGTTTTTCTAATCCTTGTGCGCTCTGGTTTGTGTCTGAAAATGACATGTCACATGGCCTCAACTGAGGCTGAGACACTGTATCCGGCAAAAATCATTTTCAATATAGATTAATCTCCAGTGTGTAAACTGGTCCCTAAAGACAATAAAAACAGTCTTTTTTAGCTATGGAATATGCATCCTGAACGTTTGGCTCATTATGATCTCCTCACTGTAGAATGGTTAAGAATGTCCAGTTTGATATTCTTTTTAGTTATAATCGTGCTATGGATTTTTTGCTTGTTTATCTTTTTCTTTTTATAGATTTGGTCTTTATGTTTCCTAAATACTTTGTTAGAGCCATAAAGGTCATGTCACTTGATGTTAATCTCTAGCTGGTATGAATATTATATGTTTTTACATCTTGTAATCCATCGTCGATTACTTACATTATTTGGATTTTCACCAAGATAAAAGTGCTCTTAAAATTGCTTAAAATGAACCCGAAGTATATTACCTATGTAGGGATTATTTGGTGGGTCATAGCCGGTACAAAGGATAAAGTCAGCACACTGATGCCTCCTTGACCAGATTTCAGGGCTCCTGAGTTTAGTTTGAATGACTGGCTTCCTCATGAGTTTTCTTATGGATTTGTGTTCAAGTATCCAAGGGTTGTCATCCATTTACACACCCAAATCTGTATTGGCACTGATATTCAGTTCTATTTCTCGCTGCTCATTCAATAATAAGATATGTTCAGCCTATCAGTAATTTTTGTAAAGAAATATCAAAAAGTAATTTAATTTTCATCTCACTCCTGGTTCGGGAACCCATTTGGGAGTTTGCCTCTTTTCAACAACGTAATAAAGATTTCTGTTACATCCAAGATACATATAAACAGTTATGGCGCTAATTAGTTATAAACTAATCCTAGATGAATTTAGAACCGCATTAAGTCATGTAGGATTCACACTGGTAGTGTGATTGACGTGATCTCAGGTCTGACATCTGACACTTTAAGCCTGAGCCCCATTCAGGCCTGCTGAGTAGATAGAATGAAGCTACCTATCATCAGCATGCAGCTAGTCAGTCATTATTCGATTCACCTCATGCTGAAACAGCATGATGGTGCTTTTATTAGCTTTTAAGGGATTACAATTGTCTGCTAAGTGCTCATCTGTCCATTCCTCAGATGAAATTCAAACTCTAATCCTTATTCTGTAAGCTTGCCTTCAGTTTTAGGTGGAGAGTTTTTCCTGCTTTTTCATGAAACTTTAATATCCTCTCTTTCTTCACAAAACACCCTGATACCTGGTCATCTGGACATTATATGACATTGACATGTCAAAAGCATGTTCTAAAGCCCATCGACCACCTGATTTTGGGATAGTTTTACAGATGTATGATTTTACCCTGGGAGTGTTGGAAAGTTCATCCACTATTCTCAAGGCTAAACACCTCTGAATAGAGAATTTATTACTCATATACAACACACACGGTCCTATATATTGGCTTGCATATCTCTGTTCACTAAACTGAGCCTCTCATTTCAACCAGCTAATTAAAATGAGTTGGGCTGCACTTAAGGACATGAACAGCATATCATAGATGTTTATCCAATGTTTAATTGACATTGAGAAGGAATATATATTAATAAACCTACACCAATGACTGCATAAAGCAACCTCACGCATAACATCAAATTTAATTGGCACGTACAGAAACGAATATGCATCTGGTGATTAAAGAAGCAAGAGAAAGACACAGAGAGAGGGAGAGAGAGGAAATATGTCCATACTTTTTATTTCACTTTGATTTATATTGTCATTAAATGCTATTAATTATAACATTAAAAGAAAGCATTTGTTTTGGTTTAAAAATATCTGACATTTGTGTTTTGTCACTCTATAAATGTACTGTAATTACTGTATCGGCACAAATGAACTACACAAGTGACTACACACACACACACACACACACACACACACACACACACACATATACATACAATACAATGGCTACTTTTGTGTTGTGCTTTATAACCCATTTCTTTTTTTTGTTTCTTTCCCTTCAAATGAATTAAAAATATTCATAAGAGTTACAAGTTTGACATTATAAAATCAATGAGAAATTGAATTTCTTCCTGATGGTCTCCTTTCTGCTCAAAAAAGGAAAGAACATAAAGATCAGATTCATTTTGCATGTCATACTGAATCTTCATTATGAAAAAAGACAGTTGAAAAAAAAGGGGTGATATTAAGAAAAAGTATTAAAGCTCAATCAAATGAAATAATCAAGAAAGCAAAAATGACATGGATGTCAGGTTCAGCTTCTTATCTGAGTAAATGAAAGCAGGAGAGAAATTCCTCTTGGGTCTGCTCACCCCTGTGCTACTCTGATCTTTTCTCAGCTGCTTTTTCAATGTCTTGGTGATAACAGTGACCCAATCCCTTCCTGTGTGGACATTATGGGCTGTGACTGCAAAGCTGTCTGTTGACCCCAATGACCTATGTTCACTGTACAGGAAGTGAAGTCTGCATTTGAAATTCCTGCCATCTGCTTCAATTTGTAAATGCTCCTAGACCCCACCAACGCCTCACACAAACTAACCAACAGTTCAATCCGTTCTCAGACAAGTAGGCAGCCATTGGTCAAAACAAGGTGAGAACTCAGCATAGACAAGCTACATGAATTAAAGATTAAGTCAGACACAATTCATACAAGAAAAACATGTAACTGATATGATTTAACTAGTGCCAACATTTGCTTCTGTTTTTTTGTGCCTTAGAGGCAGCAGGAAAGAGATACACATTTTATAGCAGCCATAGAAGAGAAAAACATCATCTTTAAATATCCAAAATAAAGCAGTGCAGCCATCCTGTTATTCAAATTATCACTGTTACTATTTATCTAACCTACTTTAACCTAATCTAAAATAAAAATGAATAATGTCTTCTCCCAAAATATCTCAAAAGTGACATTTAAGTGCAGCATATTAAAGAACAAGGGAAGGCCAAATTAAACATTGCCTGGAGAATGTAGTACAGAACCAGAGAATGGATTTGGACAAATGGTTACATTTTCTTACAAAATATGTTTTTTGAGAGTATCCAAGTATGCAAGTGTGCCAGAGGCCTCTTGTCAGTTTATTGGGGTTTCAGGATGTATTCTAAAAATGCTATTGGAGAAAAATAGTATAACTTGTGACTGGGGTTCCATTTAGCTCCATCTTAGGTTTTGTTTCATTATTGAATCAGAGCTTCTTGATATAATTCGGACCAGTGTTTAATCTTCGATTCTTTATAGCTTATCTTCGGTTCCGAGACCGAAATGCAGATCAATTTAATAGGAACCCTATAAAATGTAGAAACTGAGGTCCTATTGTTTTTTTATCAATAGTAGGGAGGTGAACACATTCACAAAAGATTAGACAATGGCCTGGATCCTGACATAGCAAGTACCACTTGGGATGGGTACTATACATATAAGGAGAGCTAACCCTTCTCTCAACAATCCATTGTTAACTATTCTGTGGTTATTTCTGAAGCACCTGTTGCTCAAAAGAGCCTCGTCATCTGCCGTCATTCAAGCATCCCTTTTTACCTTGAAACATGAAAAACACAGGGCTCTCCATTTTTGAGTAACACTACTGTGAGCACTCTTCCATTCAGTTTTAGCCTCTTTTGCCTGTGGAGTAAAAAAAAAGTATATCTCATTCCATATCAAAATTAAAAGTTTAGTTGAAAAATGTTTTAATGGAAAGATTTAGATCACATCATTTGCTGAGGGCGTCACATTTGCACAGAGCAGAGTTTGATTTGTCATTGTGCCAAGTTATAGTGACAGTTGAACACTGACAATTCAGTTTACTGTATCAGTCATACTCTTGTTTAGTGGGGAAGAATGGTTAAGAGATATCTATATTACTACGTATTACTTAGGACTACTTAGGACTCATCATAGAAACACTTGCCTCTTTTTTTTTGCAGAAATAATCCTGTATCCATTGTTCGTAGCGCCACTGAACACAGCCTTGAAATACATAACATCAGAAAACCAGAAAAACACCTGGCTTGATATACGATTGAATCGTAAAACTGTTATACTTCATTCAAACTTGAATGTGATATTGGCTCCTCTGTAAAAGATTTACATGGCATTGAAGGATTTCATTTCAATAAACCCACTTACTGAAACTGATATCATTTTCATTTTAAGCCATCACTGTGTTGGTTGGGAGACCAGAGAAAACCTCTCCATTTCGAATAAGTGACATCCAAGAGGAGAGCTGTAAGGAAATCTCAACAATAGCATCTGGTTTGTCTATACTGGTCATCTTTGCATACTTTCATAATTGCTTTATTCTGGTAATTGGTTGTAAACCCTGACCTAAAAGTGTGACAAGCCCTAAAAATGTCAGTTTGGAGTTGCTAAGGTTTTCTGCCCAAAGTTTCATGTTATATACCCTGCCCTATATTCAGTGGGGGGAAAAAACAGATTTATAGGATGGCCAGGTATAAGAACTTGCAAATATTTCCATTACCACTAGCACTTTGGGCACTGGTTGGTTACTTGTTAAACCTCCTCCTTGGGGCTCATTTGATTGCTACTTTCAACTAAGGCACCATTTTTATATCACGATGCCAGACCCCAATGAGCCAAATTTAACTCCCTAGAGTGGACAGATTCTAATCCTGAAACCAACCAAAATAATAACCATAATAACATCGATTTGGAGAGGATTTCTAATGGAGATGCTATCAGCTGTGACTACATGAAAACTGACACATAATAATCAGTGGGAAGTCCTGTTGTGCAATACTCAGCCTTGTCTGTCCAACACCCACCCCTCCCCTACACACACACACACACACACATATCACAGGCTGATTAAACTTTCAATATCTTATGAATACCATTTTCACCTCTCAAAGCAGCCATGGGCTATGTTTCCTTTTCATAGATCCTTTAAACCAATCCTGTGTAAAAGCTTTAAAGTGCACACTGGAGGAGCACTTGAGTTGGGAAGAGGGTGATGTTTTTCGTGCGACAGGTAGAACTGAGTGGTGTGGAGAACTGTGATAAATACAGTTCTTTAAATACAATAGCTTTGTAGGTCACTCTGTGGAGAGGTGAGGTGCATTCACCCAGAGAGTATCTCCCGCAGAGCCTGTGCAGCCCACCGACTCAGGACCATACAATCTTTAGAGATAGATTTGAAAAGGTCATAGCGCGGGCATACAGAATGGTGATATAGAAGGTTAGTGTCGGTTTTATTTCTCAGTCTTGTCTTTATGCAGTAAGTTATGGAGTCCATGATCAAAAAAAACACATTGTAATTTAGAGCTATTCTTTCTCTGTGGCAGTGATGACCCACTTTAGACGGCTTTTTCAGTGAAGAGGGAGTTTGTGTCCACCAGGACCTGGTCCAAAGAGTGGTTGAGAAAGGCTTATTGGAGGCTGGATTGTCCCAGCACACCAAACCGATGTATCCCTCATTATTCCAAGGCCCCGATGAGGTCTCTCTTTACATCTGGAAAGCTGTTTTATGAGGCCAGTAGTCATGAAAAGATGAGTAACATTTTTGTTTTGACATCAGTCACTAAACTGGTTCTAAGTTACAGGCATTTGTACCTTGGTGTTTGTGCATGTTTTCTTTCCTGATGGACAGGCTTAGGAGGATTTGTCCTCCAGCCTGAGATGACTGGGTCACTACCTCATGAAAAAGTGAATGCTCTGCCATTTTACACCACGGCCCCATGTAAGATTACTGCATGCTTAGTGACTCATCTTCCACTGATATAATTAGTCCCTGGACGCATCTTTAACAGTTTGCATTTATCAGAACCATTCATTATCAGCTAGACTGGATGTATTACTTGGAAAATAGTTGATGTGCTTTTACATCAAAGTATTAACAACAGGGGATATACTCTCTGGTAGTAGTCATTTAGCAAGCCAGCTCATTCATCATACCCTTTTTGCAGTGTTTTCCTCTCCTGTGTATCATCAATTGTGGGTTTTCGTAGTGCAGACATAAAGTAATGTTGTATTAGCACTATTAATTACAGTTGTGGCCTCAAAGCAGTATTATGCGGTTTTGCCGTGCAATAGCTGCAGGTTTGAGTATAAATTAAAGTTTGCTGCCAAATTCATTAATGTAACTATGAAACATGCTGCCCTCTCTGTCTTTGTAGTGCTTTTAATTGTGTCAAATAATTGTTGCCCAATTATAATGAACTGACTGATGAAAAAAAACATGTTTTAACATGAGATATAAAGACCCCATGTGAAGGACTGCCCTTATTGTTTTGGGGTAGATTGTAGAGAAATAGACAAAGCCTTTGTGAGACCTGAAGTTCAGAATTTTGGTATAACCACCTGCCACTTAAAGAAGCTGTGCACTGAATAATACATAACTTTCTGCCCTGGAGGCTGCTGCTTGGTTAAAATTCATGAAATTTCCAACAGCTAGTTACGGACTAAGTGATTGCTAGCACAACTTCAAGGTTTTGTTTTTCTCTCTATCTCTGCTTTTCCTTCTGCAAAAATGTCCTTTTCTGTCTTTTAACCTTTGCCATCACTTCTATATGAGAATTCTCAACTAGCATATAAAAACTAACAGTAGTGCTAAATACTGGGAGGAAATCTGTTTCAGCCCTCCTCATATTTCATTATGAGTGGATGGGTACTCAAAGGAGGTATTAAACATTCTCATGTTCACAAGCTGTACTGTTACATGATGCTTTATCACAGTTAGCCATCATCACTGGGAAACATTAAATATCTATCCACATTTCCATGCCCTCTTCTTCTGTTGGCTTTTCCCTCAGGGGTCGCCACAGCTAATCAACCATCTTCATCTAACGCTATTCCCTGTATACTCTCACACCAACTACCTTCATATCCTCTCTCCATAAATCTTCTCCTTGGTCTTCGAGACCTCCTGCCTGGCAACTCCAATTCCAGCATCCGTCTACCAATATATTCACTATTCCTGCTCTGTACATGACCGAACTATCTCAGTTTGGCTTCTCTGACCTTCTCTCCAAAACATCTAACATGTGCTGTTCCTCTGATAGACGCATTCCTGATCCTATCCATCCTCGTCACTCCCAAAGAGAACCAGAGCATCTTCATCTCTGTGACCTCTTGCTCTGCCTCCTGTCTTGTCATCATTGTAAATGTTTCTAGGCCATACAGCATCGCTGGTCTCGTACACTGTCTTGTACTCCTTACCTTTCATTCTGGCTGATAGTCTTCTATTGCATAGTACCCCTGACACTTTTCTCCACCCATTCCAACCTACTCGAACCCATCTCTGCACCTCTTTTCCACACTTGCCGTTGCTCTGGACTGTTTACCCTAAGTACCTGAAATCCTCCAACTTCTTAATCTCCACTCCCGGTAGCCTCACCGTTCCACCTTGGTTCCTCTCATTCACACACATATACTCTGTCTTGCTGCAACTAACTTTCATTCCTCTCCTTCCAACGCATACCTCCACCTCTCTAGATTTTCCTCTACCTGTTTTTTGCTCTCACTACAGATCTCAATGTCATCTGCAAACATCATGGTCCATGGAGATTCCTGTCTAACCTCATCTGTCAGCCTGTCCATCACCACTGCAAACAAGAAGGGGCACAGAGCTGATCCCTGATGGAGTCCCACCTCCACCTTGAACTTCTCTGTTACTCCTACAATACACCGCACCACTGTCTCACAGCTAGCATACATGTCCTGCTCTTGTTGAAGATATTTCTCTGCCACTCCAGATTTCCTCATATAGTACCAGAATTCCTCTCTTGGCGCCCTGTCATGCTTTTTCTGGGTTTACAGAAGCACAGTGCAGCTCCCTCTGGCCTTCTCTGTTCTCTGTTAGCATTCTCAAAACAAATACTGCAGCTGTAGTACGCTTTTTGGCATGAAGCCATTAAGCTGGTCACACATGGTGACTTCTGCTCTCAGTCTAGTTCCCACTGCTCTTTTCTATTTATCCTTCTATTTTTGCTAAAATTCTGCACATCCCCCTTATTCTTAAAAATGGGCACCATCGCACTTCGTCTCCATCTTCTCACTCTCTAAGATACTGTTGAGTAATCCTGTCAGAAACTCTACCACTGCCTCTCCTTGA
Organism: Fistularia commersonii; assembly: GCF_037954325.1. Lineage (NCBI taxonomy): Eukaryota > Metazoa > Chordata > Actinopteri > Syngnathiformes > Fistulariidae > Fistularia > Fistularia commersonii. The sequence goes on from NC_141285.1 coordinate 11,174,908, forward strand.
CACTTCAACACCTCCACAGGTATATCATCGGGACCAACTGCCTTTCCAGCCTTCATCCATTTCAATGCCTTCCTCACTTCACTTTTACAAATCACTGCTACTTTGTGGTCTCCAATAGTCACCTCTTCTACCCTTGCCTCTCTTTCATTTTCCACATTCATCAGCTCAACCTTATGTTGTATCTCCCTGTACTCCCGTCAGTTCTCAATACATTTTTTTTACATCACAGTTATTTGGTTGACGCTTTTAACCAAAGCGACTTACAAAAGTGCAATTCAGACAAAAAGTGCAAATCAGTCCTCTCAGTGTCCCACTCCTTTGCTTACTGTTTTCTCTGTATACTGTTTACTCCTGAACTTCCTCATTCCACCACCAAGTCTCCCTATCTCTACACCAAGTACTCTCCTGCCTTTCTCCCTGATAACATCAATCATCTGGAAGCTCTCCCTGACTACCCAGAGCCTTTCTCAACTCCTTCCTGAAAACCATACAACACCCCTCCCTTTTCAGCTTCCTCCACTTTGTCCTCTGCTCTGGCTTTGTCCTCTTGAACTTCCTTGTCAACAGAGTCATCCTACAAACCACCATCCTACGTTGGTTGGCTACACCCTCATCTACAACTACTTTGCAGTCACTGGTCTACCTGAAAGAGATCCTATGTTCCTGTCTTTACCGGAGAAAAGTGTTCACTGCAGCCATTTCCATCCCGTATACCAAACAGAACTTCTCCTCAAACTCACATCCCACCTGCGGGGCATAGCCACAAACAACACTGAGCATCACACCTACAATTTCCACTTTCAGACTCATAAGTCTATCTGACATTCTTTTCACCTCCAGAGCATTCCTAACAAACCACTCCTTCAAGATAACTCCTCTTCCTGTCAGTACCATTATAGTACAACTTAAAGCCTGCTCCTAAGCTTCTAGCCTTACTATCTTTCAACCTGGTCTCCTGGACACACAATATATCCACCTTCAACGAACTCTCTACCTTTTCCTTTCATAGTCCCAATATTCAAAATTCCTACTCTCAGTTCCAGACTCTTGCCTTTCCTTTTTTCTCTCTGTTTCTGAGCAAGCCTACCTCCTCTCCTTCTTTGACCTACAGTAGCCCAGTTTCCATTGGTACCCTGTAGTTCATTGGTACGAATGGTGGTTATTGTTAACCCGGGCCTTGACCGGTCCGCTATGATCTAGTTATTTTGTTTAATTCGCATGTTTGGTTTTGGCAAAAGTTTTACACCAGATGCCCCTCCTGACACAACCCTCTGCATTTATCCAGGCTTGGGAGACACTGGCCTGTATCTCCCTGAGGCTGGCTCAGGGAGAAACCGGCCCATGCCGCCCTGAGGCTTCATTATCCACATTTTCTTTTCTTATTGAAGCAAAATCAAACTAGACAAGAACAAGGATTAAAGAAATAAGAAAATAAAAAAAGAAGATATATGAATTTTTTGGTGGAAAGAATCTATAAAGCTCAGGTACAGGAAAATTTCATTCATGTAATAAACGACTTCATCATGAATAGCTAAGGTGGTTGTGACATTGATATACAACATAAGCATTCAAAGCTTATTTTATTTTAAATAAATTGCTGAAATATTTTTTTCTTTCATAAACTCTTACAGTTCTAATATGAGTTGTGATTCTTTGTTGATGCACACCTTTGGAGAATGAGATCTCCCTGTTCATTCATCTTATACTAGGCCATCGATATGCCACTCAATTTTCAAGTCATTAACTTTAGTGAAGGTTTTATTTACTGTGTAATTTGTCTGTGTGTTCATAACAATACGCTTAAAATTTCCATTTTTAAAAAAGGCACAAATGTTGTGGAATATAAGCCAACACCAAAGCAATTAATTTGCTTGGTTTTAGGCTGATAATGGCTTGTGACTTGAGTATATATTTTTAAGTTGAATGAGTCTGGTCTTGCCTTGAAGCCACAGCAGCAAATTGGTTTCTGTAATACAAAGAACTTTTTGAAATCAGTTTTGAATGATATTATATGACCTGATAAAGAACACTCAACCTGAAAACCTCCTGATTCATTTTTTCACTTAAATCGTACATTTTTTCAATGGGGACGGATAACACAATTGGGTTCTTTACTGTGAGGTAGGTTGGCCTTCTCTTGCACAGTAACATTGGTAATTATTTGTATTTAAAGCCCTCAATGATAGACAAACTTCTTATACCATATTTTTGTCAGAATGGAATCTAAATGTCTTTTCCAACACTCTCAGGCTTGTATTGAGCTTGGAAAATGAGTTTTGTTTTATGCCTATCACAGTTGGAGTGTCCTTCAGCCCAAGCATGTGTAATCATGTGGTTTTTGGGACGTATACGTAACATAATGCTATTTTTGCCATCGATTGGTTGTTAATTTGTCATGGCCTTGATTATTATGTACACTAATCAGGTCTATAAATGGAGAAATCCTATCAAATTAACAATTAAAATGAAGATGATTAAGTTTTTTTTTATTAATTTATGTTTTGACATATAATTGATTGAATATTTCAAGGATGGATGCTGTGAATAAAAATTGGAGGCTGGCTGAACAACTCTACCCAGTTTATGAAGACGTTCTGATGTAAACCAAAAGTACTTAAACTTGTTATATAACAACCGCTACCTTTGGAAATGAAATGTATGTACCCTTGCTAAAACCATTAGATGAAAGATATTTTGAGCTACATTTTCCATGATCATGATCCGTAACTCAGGTCATTTTATCGCAGACTATTCAACAGAAAACAGCCCATACACTAAACAGAACATACATACCAGATCGGTTTCATAGCTGTGGCTTTTTTAAGTCCAAGTATGCGAATGTCAGCCATTTGTTGTCTTTGGCGGACACCTTCACACCTGCCAATAAACTGCTTTCCCACTTCCTCAAGCCCTCAAGAAAGAAACATTTTTACTAGCACCTCACAGTGAAAGGAGGCAAAATATCAGCATGAAAAGAAAGCTTGGAAATTCTGTCACATTATTATTTCGATAATAAACTGCTACTCTGCACACAAATGTATGTAACAGAATGGGTATTTGAATGTGACTGAACAACAGATTACTAGAAAAGTGAAAGTAATATGATACAGTACTTGTTACAGGTCTTGTAGGAAATAAGATAACAATCTTGATGGAGATATTCGAAGCCATTTCTGTTTTTTATGGTTTTATTTAATATTCCCAGAAGTAACTGCTTTGGTTCATAAAAGTTGAGCACAGTACTTTATCTCACTAACTATGCTTATTAGACAGAGCTAAGCTATTTCATTATTACTGGAGGGGATCTTTTGGAGTGCTCTTTTTGTTGTAGATTTTGTTTTGTTTTGTTTTGTTTTGTTTTGTTTTGTTTTGTTTTGTTTTGAGGTACAGGGCAGCAAGTTTTTGATACATTACACATTTATATTGTAGAACCTTTTAATTAGTCAAACCAAATTTATTGTTTTCCATTGTCAGTTTGGAGCGTCCTTTAAGGGGCCCTTCTTTCTTTTAATTGGCCAAAGCTCTGGCTCAGTAGCATGTGAATTCAAAGATGTTGCAGCACTGCAAACCTGCATAAGCACACACTGGTAATGCTGTATAATACCTACTGTAGATTTAGAGCAGAATTCAAGCACTCTGTGGAGCCAGGAGAACGGCCTCTCTTCCCTTACCTGCTGCAGTGATAATCAATCACTCTGCCAGACTGAAAGATAAGGGAAAAAAAAATCTGCTATTTTAAATCCACAAAGATTTAGCCATAGCTTCTTTACAAAATGCTCTTTACATCAAAGGAAGGTCATGTAGATCACCAGCATGTGTTTGATCATTTCCTGCCTTGAAATCAATATCTTAGAAAGTCCCACAGTAGCCCTTGAAAGAGTTAAGTAATTCAGCTTGACAACATGGTGACCCCGATTCCTCCCTACAAGAGATTATTTTATCACGATCATCATAATACCTACAATAGAAGTCCATATCCTTGAAATTACAAAAAAAAATGTGAAATAGATGAAGGTTGCTTCCGTTGAAGCCTGATTACACATATAGGTGCTTCAATGTAAGAATGTGAACTACAATTGCCTCACAGTAACCTTAAAAGCCCCACATGTAAAAAAAAATTCAATTGTCTACATCACACAGTTGGACGGTTGGCCTGCGATAGTGGCATATTGGGATTCCTGTTTATGGACTCCAAAGAATATAAGGAAAGGATTACAGAGCAAATTGGTAACTGGCTGTACTTTGCTAAGAAAAAATATGTATGTTTTTGTAGTATAGCCTCACACACCATTCTTCTTCCAAAATTGTTTTTGATAAAGCTCAGGCATCCATGTGTGAGAAACATAAGGCCAGCTGTATCCATTATGTCATGGAAGGGGAACATACCATAACTGTGCCTTGAAGCTGCTGAATATTCCATTATTCAAATGTTTTACATCTTTAAAGAGAAGACTGCACTGGATGACAGTCATTTACACATACTTGCATGGTTTCACTCTTCCTCAGTTGATTACCATGCAATAAACCCTGTCAGCCAATTATATTTAGAGTATCTAATCAGCCTCCCATCTCCAGAACAAACACCTACTGGCACTTTCTATGATTGTGCTCCTACCAGTAACAGCATCACAAATAAAACAAAAAAAAACTGACAATGAACTCACATTTTACTTTTGCTGTTGCTATTTTCTTTTGCTGAAAAATATTAATGCATCCATGTAATATTTATTAATGCATTAGATTCCCTATAAAGTGATGTGCTGTCTTTGCTTTCATGCTAATTTCTCATCTCCTCAACCCTCAAAATGCATTGTACTTCATGCCAGTCCGCCATAGTGCTAAAAATTTCTGACATTGCCTAAACACATTTGAATAGAGATGTTGGAGATGTGATTAGCTGATCGCGGGAACTGTATTAAATTTATGCCGAACAGCAGCTCTTCCAGTAGGTTTACTGTCTTTTTTAATGCACACAAAGATATGGTATTGTTCTCGATCATTTTATCTGTGTTATTGTTTTTGTATGTTTTATACCCATTTTAAGTCTTCGTTCTTACGTCATGTACCTTTTTCTTTTCCTTTCGGCTGCTGCCTTCAGGGGTCGCCAAAGCAAACCATACGCCTTCATCTAACCCTATTTTCTACATCCTCCTCTGACATACAAACTAATTTTATGTCCACATTCTTCAGTCATGGAAAGATCTGCTTCAACTTCACAGTTATTGCTATCAAATTGAAAACTAGCATTTTGATTATAAAAAAAATGTCAGTAACATGACAGTTTCATCCTTTGTATTTATATTCATCTTTTTAATATTTTGTAATATCTAAAGCCTCCCGAGATATTCTTCATTGTCACAGAAAAATCCCGATAAAATATCAAACTGTTCAGATTTCTCTGCTCTGCAATGCAAGATGTGTCAATTCAAGAATGAATTATTAATGAAGATTAGTTAACTGATGGTGTTTGAAAGCCGAGTAGGTGTCAATAACCTTGTCCTGATATGTATCAGTTATGTATCAGTTCTAATGCTGAGTAAAGAGGAGCAAAGTTATAAAACTTTGATATTTCTTCCTGACCATTATGTGATCATTCTGCTTTGGCTTAGCTGAAACAAAATAAGCAATGAACAATAGCTTGGGCATATAAAAGCGAATGTATAGCAGTTCACTTTCTAATGCATGTTTCTCCTGACCTCATGACAGCTGACACCAGCCAGGAAAAAAAAACCTCCACATTTGAGGAAAGCCTGCAGAGGAGTGAAAACACAGCCCACACACACACACACACACACCCACACTCATCTACATGAGAACACAGTCTATACTTGAGTGGGTTGCATGGCTGAAGTGCAGTTAATAAGCAGCCATGGGGCAAAGGCATGGTTTGACTGCCAGTAGTTCTAGTTTATCCCTTTTCCTGGAGAAATGTTTGTTTGATAATTATAGGTCACTGGTGCCTCCCCTTGTCTTTTCCTTGGCCCTGATAGGGAAAATCTTATTCAATTACTTTCATAAACAGGGTAGGTTAAAATACCATTATGCAATTTGTACTTTGGGGAGCTCTGATTGGATTCCCATTTGTCTGGCAGCTATTGTATTGTCCTCAAACTGGAGAGGCATTGCTGGATCACACTGCATATTGTCTCCCAGTAAGCCCTCTCAAACATCAAACGCAGAAAGGGCTGACATGCCCCAGAAAGAGGAAAGTGAATGTGCCAAAGCACACAGACACACATGCAATGACTACTTCAAATCGTGTATGCACAATATATATCATAAATGAGACAAATTTGGTATCTTGCTTCCCTCCACGCTTACCTGCAGATTTTGTCAGAATACCCCCCTACACACAGGTTTTTGTCATTGGACCCAAAGAGTTTGCCCTAATTGCATATGAATTGTTTCTACTAGGCATGTGTAATAAAGTTTTAAAGCTATAAGTTGCCAGTACAGAGAAGATTCAGGTTTTTTTGTATCTGGTTACACAAATTCACTTCCCTCACTGAAAGCTGAGTTCCGCTTCTTTTTAGCCCGAAGAGGTGTAAGCTTATTACAAAGAGAAAAAAATAAAAAATGTACTAGATTTGTCAACCTGTGCACAGGTTAAACCTTAACTGAAGCTAGAGATCAGAAGAGGAAAAACAGCACCTTACATCTTTTTGTGTCAGATGTCTTAACTCTGCAACCTGACACTTAAATACTGTCTTGTGGTGGTCAATTCAGACATTGGAAAGGTTTCAAAAAAATGAAGTTAATTCATAGTAGCTAAACTGAATAAACTAATTCATTCAGAGGAGCACTGAAAGATACTGGCAAGGAGACATTGATATATTTGGTACACAACCTTTTGAAGATAGGTTGAAATACTTTAGGGTCAGATGTCAAAATGACATCCTGATTAATACTTCTTTACCACCAACTGCGGGGCTTCCCTCAAAGGAAAAGAAAAATGAAAATGGAGAAATTATCTGTGTATAGAGAGAGGTATTTAGATCCATAAAAAATCATTAGTTTTTTCCTTGGCAAATGCGATGAATAATGACCGTGTCAAGAGATACAATAAAATGACCCTGAATACCCCGTTATACCTCCATGCTGCTCATTTTGGTGTCCTAAGCAAAGACGTGAAGTTGCCTTGAAATACTTGTAATTTCAACAATGTCCCATCCACTGAGGCTTTTTAGCTCAAGTTCCTTACATTTTGACTGGTATGACATTGCATATATGGGCTTTTGAAGTGAGTATTTACAAGGCAGGTTATATATTTAGCATTTTGATTTATTAAACCAGTTCAACTTCTTCTCCTTTCGGCTTTTCCCTTCTGGGGTTCCCACAGCGAATCAACTTTCGCCATCTACCCCTAACCCTGTTCACAAATGCTGACTTCTGCTCTCGGTCTAGTTTCCACTACTCTTTCCCATAACTTCATTGTATGGCTCATCAACTTTATCCCTCTATAGTTGCTGCAATTCTGCATATCCCCCTAATTCTTAAAAATTGGCACCATCACACGTCTTCTCCATTCTTCACATCTTCTCACTCTCTCAGATCATGTTGAATTATCTAGTCAGAAACTCTACCACTGCCTCTCCTAAACCAGGGGTCGGCAACCTTTGACACCCAAAGAGCCATTTGGACCCGGTTTCCACGGCAAAGAAAAACACTGGGAGCCGCAGTTACTTTTTGACGTCTTAAATAAAGGTACCGCTGTATGTATTGCATTTTCAAATTTACCTACTTGTGGTTGAAAATCTCGACAAATTGACGGCGTCTTGGCGGGTATACCGGTTTTCGGGAGTGTGACGTATATTTTATAAATATAATTTTTTTTTAATATTTCAAGATCACAACAATCTTCCAATTTAGAACTAAAATATAAAAAAAAGAACTAACACAAATAAAATACACTTCAATTAAATACTCATAATTTATTTTCCCAAGCCACTCAGAGCCATAGTGTAAGGATGAAAGAGCCGCATACGGCTCTGGAGCCGCGGGTTGCCGACCCCTGTCCTAAACACTTCCATACCTCCACAGGTAAATCATCAGGACCTACTTCCTTTCCACACTTCATCCTCTTCAATGTCTACCTCACTTCACTTTTACTAATCTCTGCTAATTTGTGGTCTATAATTCTGTGGTCTTCTTCTACCCTTGCCTCTTTCATTTTCCACGTTTATCAGCTCGTCAAAGTGCCCTTTCTATCTTCCCATTACTCCTCTAGCATCTTTAAATACATTTCCCTCTCTATCCTTAATCACTTGGACCTGTTGTACATCCTTTCCATCTTTATCTCTGCATTTCGCCAACCTGCATAGATCATTCTCTCCCTCTTTACTGTCCAACCGAGTGTACAAGTATCGTACACCTTTTGTTTTGCCTTTTCTACCTCTATCTTTACCCTACGTTGTATTTCCCTTTACTCCTATCTGTTCTCTTCAGTCCTCTCAGTGTCCCACTTCTTCTTTGTTAACCACTTTCTCCGTACATACTCCTGCACTTCCTCATTCCACCACCAAGTCTCCTTATCTACTTTCCTTCTAGATAACACCAAGTACTCTCCTACCTGTCTCCCTGACAACACGAGCGGTAGTTGTCCAATCATGTGGAAGCTCTCCCTGACCATCCAGAGCCTTTCTCAACTCCTCACCCCTCCCTTTTTCAGCTTCCATCGCTTAGTCCTCTGCTCTGCCTTTGTCCTCTTGATCTTTCTTATCACTAGAGTCATCCTACAAACCATCACCCAATGCTGTCTAGCTATGCTCTCACCTACAACTACTTTGCAATCATTGATCTCTTTCATGTTACCTCGTCTATACAAGATGTAGTCTATCTGTGTGCTGCTACCTCTGCTCTTATAAGTTACCCTATGTTCCTGTCTTTTCTGGAAAAAAGTCTTCACTACAGCCATTTCCATTCTTTTTGCAAAGTTAACCACCAGCTGTCCCTCTGCATTCCTATCCTGTATACCAAATCTGACGATCACTTCTTCATCCCCTATATTGCCTGCACCAACATGCCCATTGAAGTCTGCACCAATTACCAGTACATCTCTCTCATCTCTGGGGATATCATGCATCACGTCATCAAGCTCATTCCAGAACTTCTCCTCAAACTCACATCCCGCCTGTGGCGCATAGCCACCAACAACATTGAGCATCCCACCTTCAGTGTCCCGTTTCAGACTCGTTACCTCCAGAACATTCCTATCAAACTCCTCCCTCAAGATACTGTAACTCTTTCTCCATTTCTCTTCTTTTCAGTACCATGATAGCATAACTTAAAGCCTGCTCCTAAGCTTCTGGCCTTAATACCTTTCCACCTGGTCTCCTAGACACACAGAGTATCAACTTTCCCTCTGTTCATCACGTTGACCAACTCTCTACTTTTTCCTTTCATAGTCCCAATATTCAAAGTCCCTAATCTCAGTCCTAGACTCTTGCCTTTCCTCTTCTCTCTCTTCTTCCGAACACGCCTTCCTCCTATCCTTCTTTGACCTACAGTAGTCCAGTTTCCTGTAGGTAATCGTTGCCAATGGCGGGTGTTGTTAACCCGGGCCTCAACCAATCTGGTATGTGATTATTAGGTTTGATTCGCATGTTTGGTTTTGGCAAAAGTTTTACGCCCCACGTCCTTCCTGTCATAACCCTTTGCATTTATCCAGGCTTTGGACCGTGTCATGGAGACACTGGCCCTTCCCTCCCGAGGCTGGCCCAGGGAGACATCAGCCCGTGCTGCCCTGAGGCTGCATTATTAAAGCAGTTCAACTAGTTGCAGAAAACATACACTATATGGCCAAAAGCTCACCCATCCAAATAAACAAAATCAGATGTTCCAATCACTTCCATGGCCGCAGGTGTATAAAATCAAGCACTTAGGCATGCAGGCTGTTTTTAACATTTGTGAAAGAACGGGTCGCTCTCAGGAGCTTTGTGAATTCCAGTGTGAAACTGTGATAGGATGCCACCTGTGCAATAAATCTAGTTGTGAAATTTCCTCGCTCCTAAATATTCCACAGTCAACTGTCAGCTGTATTATAAGAACAAGGACTCAGCCACACAGTGATAGGCCACGTAAACTGACGGAGCAGGGTCAGTGGATGCTGAGGCGCATTGAGCCAAGAGGTCACCAATTTTCTGCAGAGTCAATAGTTACAGACCTCCAAATTTCATGTGGCTTTCACTTTAGCTCAAGAACAGTGTGCAGAGAGCTACTAGAATGGGTTTCCATGGCCGAGCAGCTGCATCGAAGCCACACATCACCAAGTGCGATGCAAAGCGTCGGATGCAGTGGTGTAAAGCACAACACTCTAGAGCAGTGGACATGCTCTGGAGTGACAAATTGTGCTTCTCTATCTGGCAAACTGATGGACGAGTCTGGTTTGGTGGTTGCCAGGAGAACGGTACTTGTCTGACTACATTTTGCCAAGTGTGAAGTTTGATGGAGGTGGGATTATGGTGCAAGGTTGTTTTTCAGGGGCTTGGCCCCTTAGATACAGTGAAAAGAACTCTTGAAAGCTTCAGCATACCTAGACCTTTTGGACAATTCCATGATCCCAACTTTGCAGGAACAGTTTGGAGCTTGCCCTTCCTTTTCCAGCATGACTGTGCACCAGTGCACAAAACAAGGTCCATAAAGGCATGGATGAGGGAGTCTGGTGTGGATGAACTTGACTGGCCTGAACAGAGTCCTGACTTCAACCCGATAGAACACCTTTGGGATGAATTAGAGTGGAGTCTGAGAGCCAGGCCTTCTCATCCAACATCTGGAAGAATGGTCAAAAATTCCCATAAACACACTCTTTGAACCATGTGGAGAGCCTTCCCAGAAGAGTTGAAGCTGCAAAGGGCAGACCGACATCATATTGAACCCTATGGATTAGGAATGGGATGTCACTTAAGTTCATAGGCGAGTCAAGGCTGGTAAGAGAATACTTTTGGCCATGTAGTGTATTTTTGGTTCATGCTCCTGCGTATGATTCAGACCAATTTGCTGTTTAGTTATTGGCTGTGTATATTCATATTCCTGAAACATATTTTGCAGTGCCTTGACAGATTGAATTGACAAAAAATGGCCACTCTATTTTATTTTTAAAAATTCAAAAGATGCAATAGATTCAAGTATGACATTGATTTGAATGACTGTAAGTAACAATAAATTAGAAAAAAGGGTCCAATTCTGTAAAGAAGGCAGTTTTTGAACATGTTGCACCAGAACTATCATTTGGTCAGATTCTCATTAAATTGAGTTCAGAGGTCAGATTATTACCAATCCAACCATGGATCATAGATACAACCTTCATATTAGTCCTTCCTTCATAATTCCCCTCTGATCTTGTCCACACCTGCACTTCCTCTCATCTTTATGATTTGAAAATTGCAGAATCTTTCTCCTTCTCACTCCAAAAAATCCCCATAGACCCAGTACAAGTATTCCATCATTTCACTACCCATATTAATTGACAAATTTGTCAGAGGCTCTATTGCACCATAGCTTACTAACATGCTTCAGCTTTATGTTTCCCATGAGGTCTCTTGATACTTGCAAGTTGTATTGGTGGTGAAAAAGATTTTTTATTACTATCATAGAATTGCCTTTACTAAAAAATCTTGTTTCTTTTCTTGATGTTAGTAGTAATTGTAGTGTTTTTTGAGATGTTTTTGACATTTTTCCTCACTTTGAGTATCACTTGTTGGATAAAAACAGCCACTTAAACTATTTCCAGACTGTTTAGTGTTGTCAAAAGTGTTCCAGAGAAAAGTGTTGTTAAAAATTTTAAAATCCCACACTCCTCTTTCAGAAGGATTAGATGTGAAAAAATAGTTGATTACTTTATGATAAATGAATTGTGAATTTTTCCTGCTCAAACAATTTTGTGCTTTTTTTCATTGTACATCTGCTGGGGGAGGATGAAGCTAGCAGCAGCTGCTCCATTTTTGAAAACGTGAACAAAAATGCTCTATGCCTCAAGCATGCTTTACTCCAATTCGTCTCTCATGCTTGAAAAAATGTAAGGGATACCGCTTTTGTTGAATTAACATACACATTGCTTATATTTTATCTTATATACTTTTCCAATTCATCAAGACAGAATTTTCCTGTTGAAAGGATTTATATTCAGCACTACATTAGAAGTAGCCTTGTGATGTTTTGTACTGATGAAATACCCAGGCAAATTACTAGAATTTTATCACACAATTTTGTTACACTGTGCTGAGAACTCATGTATAATTTTGTACATAAGCATTCACCGATGTCGGTTGTCTGTTAAACATTATCAAGCTTACTCCATTAACCATCGTATTGCCCTTATCGGGATTAAGTTTTCATCCAACATCGACCATCTTCAGAAAGTGAGAATTGGAGTCCGGCACTTTCCTCCAGGCTTTGGTCGTAACCATAGTTTCTCAAAGCCACTGTAAGGCTCTCCCTTTGATGTATGGATGGAGGCGTTTTGTTCAAAGGGATAACCTTTTCTGTGGACTCCTTTTGAAATGATAATTCACCATCTTGCTGCAGGTGGAGTTTCAGTTTGAGGTCAATCAAAGTCAAATGGAGGAGCTGCTCACAGCTTTACCTGTGTAGCAGGTCCCGGTGCTTGGCTGCTGCTGTCAGCCATGTCGTCTTTTTAATCTCTACCTCTGTTAAAGGGAGTGGACACAAGGGATGTCATAGTGATAGCGGATTTTAAGCAGCGGCTCTGAGTTGCTGTGCTGTGTTGTCACGGCCATGAAAGATCTCTGAATGTTTATTTGTGGTTGAGTGTTTACATAGCTCTGACTACGGTTGCCTGTCGGACCCTCACTGAGTTCATCCTTTGCTTTTTCAAGCCACATACTGTGTGTGCTCACAGTGAAGGGGAGGCAGGTGTGTGTAATTATGTCAGCAATAATTCTTGGATGTGGTCCACCTGCCTCCAAGTGTACCCTTTATCTAATCCAGTGCTTCTGACAACAAAGGAGACAAGCAGTTTCTGATTATAGCTTTGATGATGCATCTCTTAGACTTTGCTCTACAGCAGGGGTGGGAAAATCATTTTTACACAGGGCCATCTGAACGGTGTTGGATGGTCGGACAAATAAAAAAAAAAAGGAAAGCAGCACACTTGTAAAACATGAACAGAATATTTTTTTTTTTCATTCATGTTCTGATTGACCTCACCCAGGCCCTTGAGGGACACCCACTGGTCCACAATTGGCCCCCGCGCCATGAAATGCCCAGGTCTGCTCAACAGGGACATATTTCTCTCTCAGTCATGATTTCTTGAAGTTGCTTGATTTGTGAACAATGTCATGTACTTTCTTTGAAAGATGAGAAAGAGCTAATGTCATGGATGGCATCAACCGGTGTTTCTTTACCAAGGCAACACAGTGCACAAAGGCAAAGCTCTATATTGGTTTCTGGCTCCAGGTGGAGCAGACATGCTACGACAACCTGCCCCTGTTATTGTTTTTGACAGAATCAAGAGGGAAATGCAAGTAGCAAAAGTATGTGTGTGTGTGTGTGTGTGTGTGTGTGTGTGTGTGTGTGTGTGTGTGTGTGTGTGTGTGTGTGTGTGTGTGTGTGTGTGTGTTTCTGCTGGCAGTGCACTCAATACAATTATGGGCATGGGTGGCCAACTATGACAGCTCATCTGTTACCCGGCCAGGAGGAGTCTGGGGCACCCAGTGAGTCTGTACCAGAATGATGAGCCTCAGATATACATATATTACAATTTCCCTCACACGAACTGTGAAAACATTTTCACTGACACTTGGTCAGTGTCCACAAAACTAACAGAATCAGACTATTGCTTGCATTTTATTTGCAGCTCTAATGAAAGTCATTTGAACCCCCCAGCATCACCATTCAAACCATCCTGTTGCATGTTCACACCTATAGTACAATTGATACATATTTGTTTTTAACTGGCTGCATTAAAATGTTCTGTTAGGGAAGAAGTAATGAGAAAAATTAAAAGCTAGCATGCACCCTCTCATGTTATGAGTGAGCCCGTTGTAGCCAGGACATGAATCACATGAGTGATGCTAGCCAAATTGGTTAGTAGGCTGAGCATTGAGAATTCAAAAATAAGGATTCAATATCCTGAAAGTAAGAGCTGTTGGTAAAGAGCATTTTGCAAATGTTCAACTGTTTATAAACTATTTAATAATCTAATCCAAAAATGTTTCATCCATTTTTGAGTGAGTATCTGTGCTTTTCCCCCTTCGATATATCTGTTTAGGCATTTATAGAAGTTGTTCTTTTGTGGGTTTTGAAAGATCAGCTAGCCCCTGCATATTTGTCAAATATCTGTTGGAAAACTTTTTGAAAAAGACTTGTGCCATCATGTACTAATACCAGAAAAGGAAAAATAATTTAGTGACTGTTTCAGATGTTACACTTGTGTGATTTAAAAATGAAATAAATATCACAACTACTCCGATCACTGTGATTACAGCATTATCAATAATAAACAAGTCTCTGAAATTCTTCTTGTTTAGTTTAGATAAAAACATTCAAATAATCCTATTTAGTTCTACTTCATATGGAGGAACAATACTTTTTATACCCAACTTTCAACTCCTCTGAAATCCCAAATTTCCCCTGAGTCGGCTGGCTTCTCACTCAATAGAGCTCAAAGAGTGACAGGTCAAACCAACTACACAGTCTCTAAACTTAATGTGCAGAACACGTCTGTGTCCAGATGACTATCCCTACCATATGCAACCAGGGTCGCAATAATATATCTCTCACCCTTTGGCAAAGGCCATCCAATCAGGATTGAATAATGACAAGGCAGACTCACATGCAGGGATCCCAGCTTTCTAATTAGTCTTCCATTAACTTTTTCAGTCTCGATGGCAATAAAGGGCATGAACACACACCCATGTACACTTTCACACGCGCACACACATCATAGCAAAATATTAACACTTCTCCCAAATCTACAGTGGATTTAAATGATTTTCCAATCATTATTATTAATGTTCATTTAAAAATGGACAATCCTACTTATGTAAAAAAAAAAAGCTATTATTTAATGAATCATTCCCCATGTTACAGTGCACATTATTGTTCCCCAACATAAACAGATAGAAATTATCTATCTAGTCTTATGCTCTCCAACTTTTACCATTTGCTTGTTCATAGTCATTGAGTGCTCTTTGGAATGCATACCAGCGAACTTTAATTTTATGGAATGTCAAAGATCACCGTTTTGTTGAATTCAATTCATTCAGTACTGTCAGGAAACCGTGGCCAGCAGCATTTGTAGAGATTCAAACAGAATGTCAATGCTTTACACTTACCCCTTTGTCTAGCTGAAATAAGACATGGTTTTGATCTATGGGGTAAGAGCCCCCACTTAAAGAAATAAAAGCCTGCAACACAGTCATTTTGACTTATTAGTCATCTAAATGTTAAATCATTATCTTGACTATCAGAAATTTAAAAAAGCAGGGAAAGGTAGACATTGTAGATTTTGTTTTGTTTGTTTTTTTAAATCTTGTGTTCATATGATCCAAGCACTTGTTTTTTGCTATTGCTACAATATCTTGAAGCCTTAAATATACAGTAGTTGCATTGTCCGGGGCAAGCATAGTCAAACATATTCAACTTGAACAAAAAAGATATTATCATGCTGTTTCTTGTGATCCTGCAGCATCGAGTCAAATGCACTTTCTTGACACATTATCACTTTTCATGCAATCTGTTTGTCAGTAACCCAGTGGATTTAAAGGAGGGGAAACTTTCTTGCTCCTTTTCTGAGGCAGTGAGTGAGTAAGTGTGCATTCTATGAACAAAGCCCACCCAAGATGGCGAGGAAGGTAAAGTAGTACCATCCTGGATTCAGCTCCTAACACTTACACTGAAGCATGGGTCATTAACTATTAATAGATATATGTCTGTATGAACACCAGATGGGGTCTATTCGAATCAACCTCTTGTGTGTCAGGAAGGGTCAGAGATGGAACTAAAGTAAGGGAGCTCAGGTTCTTCAGCCATAACAGCACTTTCATGTATTGAGGGAGATTTCACTGTGAAGGTAGATAGCTACCATTATCGCTGTTGTGTAAAATCACCATTATTCAGTCAACCAATTTTCTGCTGCCACTATGTGTAATGCATCCCTAGGACTAATGCTCACACAGAAACTTACTCAGAAACTACAGTAAGAGGAGAAGAAATGGAGGATGTGACCTCTTTCTCTGCATTCCTTAAACAGCTGATTCTGTTCTGGCATGTTATAACAATGGAAATACAAAATATGAGAGTATCTTTTTTTGCTGTTTCTACTGGAATCTTTTGAACATCAAAACCAGTTGTAAGCACACAGAAAGACCAGATTTCAAAACATGTTTGACTGAAAATTGTAAGAATTGGAAGACATGTAGTGTGTCTTTTTAGTTTTCTTACATTGTCTTTTTTGCTGTTTTGTAATCTTTTGTAATTATTCATTATTTTCTATTGGTTTGTGATGTGTCTATCTTTTCTTGTTGCCAACTGCAGTTTTTCTCTCATAAAGACATATATTAATGGGCCTGCTTATTTATGGCTCTTTATGGCAAATAAAAACAAAAGTGAGTCATTCAACTTGAGTTTCAGTTTAAGGTTTTTAACATAAATGAGTCATAAAACTATGCGAGATTTCAATACAAACATCATCAAATATTTTGACTCCATCAATTTTTTTTCCCTGCATTTCCGTTAATTGTGGCTTTATTGCCTCTAGAAGCAGAATCAAAAATGTTTATTGTCATGTTTTTTTTAATTTCTAAAATCATTCTGAATTCCTCATTAATTTTGTAATATCATGTTGTTGCACTTAATGTGGTACTCCTTACTGCTTTGCTCTTGCCAGTGCACCCGTTCAAAAATGTTTGTTCTGATGTAATATTTGCTAACAGATGTTAACAAATAGATGTTAACAAAATAACAAATGCACTAGCTTGTGGGAATTTTGATTTTGATTGTGTTGGTACCAAATTAATTTCTTCATGAAGGTATTCTCTATCTTGCACTGTAGGTGTAGTATCTAAACTACTTCATGTTAATGTCTACAACATTTTTCTGTCTTATGTTTCCTTA
Organism: Fistularia commersonii; assembly: GCF_037954325.1. NCBI lineage: Eukaryota > Metazoa > Chordata > Actinopteri > Syngnathiformes > Fistulariidae > Fistularia > Fistularia commersonii. The sequence goes on from NC_141285.1 coordinate 11,191,981, forward strand.
CAGATCACACGGGTTATTTTCTGTGTCTTCCTTGAAACAGACTTTGCGATCTACAAGAAGAAAATGTCTGTCATTTTTCAAGGTACGTTAACGGTCTCGACATTGTGACATTTTTTTTCCACATTCTTACCTTTTATTTGTTACCCACTGCAGCTTTGAGTCAAGCCTGATTAATAATTAATATCCTGTTTTTCTCCATTAACTCTATTCCATGACTTTGTGTATTTTGTGAAATCACCATCCCTACCTTACTGACCATCTGTGTTGAACCGACATCATCACTGCCTTGTGTATCCTCTGAAACATCTGCAAGATATCTCGAGGCAGTAGTATAAGAAATTGCCAGGCTTAGGCAGGTGGCGCCTTCAAAAATACAGATACTCTATATACCTGTACTGCCTTTTGGGAGACTACAGTGAGAATTTATGCTGACAGTTGGTAAAACAAGTGTCTATGGATTGCCTTAAAATTATTGAAACAGATCCAATACTTGTCAGTAATACCATAAACTGATGTTTTACAAAATACTTGATATTCAAATGGGAATTCATGGTCCTCAGTTCGTCCTCGAGAACTTAAATATTCCACAATACATTGCAGCCACTGATAAACCCTGTTTACAGCCCCTCATTGCTGAATATGAAATAAACAAACATCTGTTATCTTCACACCCCCACTAGCCTTTCTGGCTCTCACACTCTCAATTCCCAACCCCCTTTATGCCATCATCTTCTTTTGGGGGCCAGGAGCAGTCACCAGCTCTGATGGCGGCTCCATTGAGGATTGAGTTGAATAGCTGGGGACCCAAAAGAGGCTGGCTTCACCAGCCTGCCATTACCTCCCATTTACCTCACTTTTCCATCTCCACCTCCCCAACGGAATAGTGACTCTCAGGCCTTCATCTTGCAGCTCCCAGATGGAGAGTGTTTTGTTCCCTGTGTGCTCCCATCATCTGTCCTGCTCCCTGCTCAGGCTTTTTTCCAGAAAGATTACATTCAGAGGAGAGACCTTAATTATATTGTCTGGCCCCGTGCTCCCAGCACCCGTCTCATCATATTAGTGCTCTGAGATGAGAATCTGGAGCTGTTGTTCTCCAGTTATCACAATCGCCATTTACAAGCGCTGTCAGTGGATAACTTCCCTACATCCTGCCATGACTATGAAGAAACAAAACAATAAGCTGTGTCTGTCACAGAGGGAAACCATTAGCAATTCAAGGGATATAACGTTATTTAATTGATGATCTAACAGTTTAAAAACAGTTGTTTACGAACATAATGTGAGGTTGTAGGTTATAGGAACTGTAGAGGTCAGTCTTTAATTTATTACTGAGTCATTCTGGGGGGGCAACCACATCACAAGCCATGATGCCAGCTGAAGTGTTTTCCTTCATCACAGCATGCCATCTTGCTCTTTTCCGCCTTGGGTTTTGGCCTCCTTTATTACTATTTCATGTCAATGTTTTCAGTTGGACAGGATATTAACTGAAGTATATTAATAACTAACTACATAACTTTGATATTCTTCTTCAAGGCTTATAGTATTTGGGGGAGTAGGCAGTTTTTATACATTACTTTCCTCTGCAGTCATTGACCTGGATTGCACATTGAGAAACATTTACATGCTATTAAAAAAAAAGACAGATCTAAAACAGAAAAATGTTTTCAATCGTGCTTTTTCCGTAACTGTTAACACTTTGGTAGAGGCAGCATTTTTCTTATGTGTTCATCTGAGACTGATGGCTCTTCTGTTAAGAAATCAATTCCGATTGGTATGATTGCTTTATGAAAGGAAAGTATCACTCCATATTGTGAAAAAGCTTAAATTGATCCTGCCAAGTATGACACATGCAAATTAGAGACTGTGGATTATCTCTGCAGGCTTGCTGAAGCTCTTTTAGAACATCTCATCAGCCTCAATGCCAGACAAAGTTGGCTTCTTATGGCAACACTGAATGTTTCACACAGAGACCCAAGACTATTCTGTCGTGTCCAAAACCATTAAACTTTCAATAAACTCCATCACATGTACGCTTTCTTTCTCTGCTGCACTCTCTTATGCACGCATAGGCTTCTTCATGTTCCTATGTGTTTTGTCAATTACGTCATCCTTCCTCTTTTCTGAATAATAACTTGAAGAAACTTCAGCACTGGCTCCTTTATCAGTGATTTCTTATTGAGTTGCACAGAATAGTGGCCTTGATCTCTCTGTCATTTTGTAAATGTGTGTATGTGAAACTTAAATCCTCCTTGTGACATTAGTTCCAAATCTGTCAAGGGCTGAGAGTCGGCACAATAGATTTTTTTTCTTTTTTTGAAGTCTTTTCTCATATTCTGTCATATCACTGTCTTCATATTCAAGCGATATATCAAGTGACAATGACTGGAGCTGGAACATGTAAACAGTGCATTTGCATACAGGAAATTGCTTTGCTACAATTTGATGTCCCACAAACTGCCATAATGTGAGACAGCTAAAACATGGTTACATCTAGAGTGAAAAAGTGAAATATAACCTAGATGGGCAAGAATGCTCATCTACCTGCTTCAGCCATAAAACACAAATTAAATTTTTCTAGTCCCATTGTCAATATCTCAACACTGAAGACCCTAAGAAATTGTACTTCAGTGTTACGTGCTGGATTTTCAAATAAAGCGGACACTACAAACAGCTCTTTGGTGATGCCTGAAAGACGAACCAAACCCCTTCCAGCAGCACGACTACTAAGGGATTTCTTTATTCATTTAGAGCTATAACTTTTTGTGAAAGAGGCCTTGCATACATGTATATAGAGAAATATGCAAATGGGTAAACAAGGTGATACACATCATAAATCTCTGCCTCTGCAGTACAATTCATTCTTCATTACCCACTTTGGCACTTTACTAAGCTCCTTATCGAGTGATGTTATGACCTATTCATTACTTGGAAAAGTCGTAAACTGTACACATCTTGAGGGTGCCATGATCGCCTTGGAAAGAAACAAAGATCATCAGTGATTATCCTGTTGTAAATAAGAAAAATAGATCAAAAAAAGGGCTTGCATTTAAGTCAACTGTAAAATAGGAATGTTTAATCAAATCATTTTGATTTAATAACCATATTAGATGATTTGGTTTTCAGATCATTGTTCTTGACCGATCCACTGCTTGTGGTGACATGTATTAGTTACGAACATAGAAGCGATCCGGCATCAGCACTTGTCAAGAGTAAAAGCTTGTTGAAATTGATTCTGGATATGCCTCTTCACTAATATGATCCGGGTGGCTACCCACAAGCTGGGCTCCATCTCTTCTGCTCTTCACTCAGCCGCTGTGCTGACAATATGAACACGGCCCTCTGATCTGTGAGGACTGCAACGTTTTCTCCAGCTGTTTCAATGACTGACTGCAAATGACTTTATTTACATGTTTCTTAATGCCCTCAATTGGCCAAATCCCACAACCCACACATCTACACGTATGTTTGTAATAAAAGCATTACTTTTTGTCTGCTCGACTTATACAGCTGTACTTATTAGACACATCTATCAAACACAAAGAATTTGTTGACAGAGGATATGAAGGTCTACAGGAACCAGTGAAGGGTGAAAATTAAGACTGTGTTAGTTTCACAGGTTTTTCCCTTGGGGCAGGGAAATGAGACCATGGTGTGTTATTGACGTGATTGCTGGTGAACACATTGGCTCACGACTTCACAGTCCTCTCTGAGGATTCAGTTTTAGTTCATCAGATGTGAAAATATCAATGCATAAATCATGGGCATCTCATGGGCGTACCCTAAACACCTGCTTAAAGATATGTACAGTACTTGTAGTTCTTTTTTGTAGGTAATTTAAATATTCTAAATTTTCTTGGATCCATTCCAACTCAAAATCAAATCTTTAAGGGATATATTTCAACAATCTGTTGCATGTGGTTTAAAGTGCACTGAGTAAACTTGTGACGGGTGTGTCCGAACCCACATGGTGTCTGTATGTAAAGCAAGTGAAAAGCAACATCATAAAAATGATTTGTCTTATGGGCGTACGGTAATTAAAACACCAGCGACAAGTATAACTGTGTGAATGGCCATATTTAAATATGAATATGTCTCCAAGGATTTCTGAATAACCCACCTGCAAAGAAGTTCGAAATGTTACAATATAATACTTTTTTTCCTACTCGACAGTTTTATTGATCCATCATAGCGCTGTTATATCATGTGGCGGTTGCTGAGACATCCTATGTTTCCACGGCTACAGTTTCTTTACTAGATCAGTCATCCTTTCCTCAAGCAGGTTTAGATCAATGCACTGTACCTCTAAATTCAATGTTATAAAATAGAAACGCGTGTCACTCTATCCACAAGGAGCTTTGATCGTTACACTTCTACAGAATAGAATAGACAACAGCTCTTCATAAAATGTAATGCTTGATTTTGTTTCAGTGATACAGTAAAGCTATTATACATAGCTACATAGATTTTATGTTTTCATGCTACCCCTGCACATGCTGTGCACTCATTTCCATCAAACGAGAGTGAGAGTGCAATCATACTGTATATATTTTGAATAGCATGACGCTTTCATGCTGGTACATGTGTGTATGCGAGGGAAGGAGAGCGGGAGAGACGGTGAGAAAGAGGGGGAGAGTGATACTCTAATATGCTATGCTCTAATATTACAGTACAATCATGAAGAAAAGTTGTGATTCCTCGCTGTATCACAATTCATGGAATAGCTTTGTTTGATGTCCTTTTTCTCCCTCTGCCAGACAATGACATGGAGGCTACAGGGGAGCAGCCAAAGGAAGGTTAGTGACAGAATATTTCATGGCAGCCTTTCCACTTTAGAACCTCCATTTAAACACATGAAACCTGGCTGAGTGGTGTAGCCTTACCTTGCTACAGCGATTTGCCAGGGGCTTTTTTACAGCTGCTGAAATTGAAGGGTTATTCATTTGGTGGCAAGTTGAACCCTTGGCCCGATCAAGTTAAAATACTTCATGCCAGGTGCATTGCAAGAGCTTATATCCACAACTATTTACCCACACTATTCTTTTCATGCTGCTTACCTTCATAATGCTCTCAGACCACCAGAAATGAGTGACAAAAAAATAGCAGACCAGCGCTCCCCATCAGCATAAGCTGGGCAGTAGCACAAACACAACTGTCAGTATATAGTGCTTTTATCACTGTACCATCCTGGCACAAGGCCTGCGACTGCCAGATACTGCTTATCAGAGTAAACTATTGACATTTGTCTATTCACTGATGTCCTGAATAAGCACCAGCACAAACAGAAAGCCTCACTAAACTCTTAATATTGTAGAAATAGCAGGAACAATAGATCCAATGAAGCTTGGCAAATGCGTTTTTTCCTCTTGATAAATCAAAAATTTGATTTTCATGACACGGTTGATGAAACGTACAGTCTGCCTTAGTATTCCCCAACGTCTCGTGATTTCTTCAAGTAAAAAAAGTATTTCTAACAAGAGACTTGCCAGATATATTACACATGCAGCCAACTAAGCAGCGACTGTTTATTTTAATGTCTGCCTTTTGAAGATTTCAAACTTCTGCAGACTTTGGACCCAGGGTGCTATCAAAATGTTTTTTTCTCCATAAGACACTGCCGAGGTTTGCCAGTTACACGCATCTGTGATTTCAATGAGATCCCATTTTGGGGGGCCATAAAAGTCCTGTTTTAAAAGCACCCTGTAGAATGTTATATTCCTAAGTGAAACAATATGCATGTAATGGTTGTCTGACAAGGCCTTAACTGTGAGGATCTTCTGTTGTTTGAGCTTAATGGACTGCTGTTTGTTTAGTGTGGTTTTTTTTTCACAGGCCTTTGTGCATTTCATACAGTACAATAACATAGCACCAAATGATTTTTGGCCAATTGAAATAACCTCAGATACCTCCATATTATGCCTGATTCAGTTTGGCCTTGTTTGATGGGCTACTGTACCAGAGCCAAGAGTTGGCCTTTTATTCTGCTCCATCAGCCATAGCTTGAATCAGTTCTGCTTGGAGCCTACTCAAAGGTTCGAATGACTGCCATGCTGAAATGAAATGGCATGTTTTTCCTTGACTGTACTCCAGAGTTGATCTCAAAGCATTGCATTCAACACCAGTCTCCCACAGGAGTTTTGTTTTGTTTTTTTTGTTTGTTTTTTTTTTTTCTTGGGCGAGTAAAAACAAAACAGTGTAAGCCAATGAGTTCTACCACATGCCCTCATAGCTGGTACATTGAGCTAGGACTTATTATTTGGAATAAACTGCTGCTCAGATATGTAATTGCCAGTAGTCATCTTTACTGAGACATCGCTAATCTAATGTTTTGAAACTGAAAGGATGTCGTGCGCTTTGCATCTTGAACTTTTATCGTAATATCCATTTCCCAAAGTCATTTATTTCTGTTTATTCATAGATGATACACTGCAGTCTACAAACTCTCCGTACAAGGAGGAAAATGACAGAAACGGAGGTACCCATTATTGGAGTAACGTTCTGCATGTTTTGTGTTTCATGTGTATTGTGCTGCTATTAGCAATGGCTGCTTATAATGAATACACCAAGTAGCATATCTTTGAGGGAAATCATAGTGCATGGACTGTTATTTCTAGAAAAGTACCATGAAATTAGTGAGGTGGATTCTTGTTTAGTAATCATCAGAAATGGTCATTGCTTCTCTAGTGTAAGTTTCTCTTTGGGGAAATGAATACAAGATGAAACCTGATCTTTTTTAAAAAAATGTTGTCTTGGAGGCAAACTTGTTTAAGAAGCCATTATCTGGCTATTCTGCAGTTTCAGCCCCTTTGGATGTGTAATATTGAAACAATTATAGGCTTCTCCGATACGATGGACCAAAGATAATTAGATTCTTACACTGGAGGGTGTTAGTAGGCAATTAAAATCGTACACCATCCATTTGTCTTGAAGCCTGAAGGTTGGAAGGATTTTTAAGATAGCAGTCATGGTTGTTTTCTTTCTTGGTTCTTCTTCCTGATTCTGAGTGGTTGGACTAGATAACACAGTCACTTCAAAGGTGTCAATATATTCTGTGTTTTAAAGAACAGTCAATTCTGCCTGCCTATTCAACATACCTTTCCGTAATCCATAGCAGTAATTCAAATGATTCACAAATTCAATCACCAGCATTAGGACTGCATAAGTATTCTGTAATAATCTTTATAAATCCTAATTTATCAGGCCTGGCAGCTTAATAGTAACTAATCCATTCACAAAAGGCATTGGCTCAGCTTTTGAGCATGGGAACACTCAGTCCTTGAGACAACCTCTCTCACAGGAAGGGAATGAAATGATTTTGTACTGCCTACACTGTAAAGGTTAGGTCTGGTTCGATGTAGCACATAAGAAGAATTAATCATAGAAAACACCCAGATGTCAAGATAGGGAAGAGCCTTGGAAAAGCCAGCTACAAAAACAGAACATCAGCTTAACAAAGTGTTTTTATAAGATTCCAAACAATCATTTTATGCCCATGTAAAATCTCCTTTCAGTATCATCTATGTAAAGCAAGGAAAAGCAGGTCACATGTTGAGTCTTATCAGTATATGAACCCCTTTTTAAAATAAATTACACTCTACCCACCCACAGTTGGGTGGGTTGACTCTGCCAATATGCTTCAGTGTGATCTATCATCCGTCTTTACCATCCATGGATCAGGGGATACGGGCTTTTAGCTGCAGTACTGATGATGAGAAAACATTAAGGCTTTCTGAATGTTATTCTTTGATAAATAGACTGGTTAGTGGGTTATACATTATCATAGAGCCTATCAAGCCAAACAAACAAGAACAGCTACATCTTTAGTTGCTACAAAAGGTAAAGTACACATTGAAAGCAAAGAACCTGTGAAAGAGCTGGCATATTCTCCATCTTCTGATGACAGTCAGCAAGTAAAAATCATTATATTCATGTCTTATGATATTATACATCTTTTATTTGTTAATTCACTTATTCTATTAATTTACTTTGGTTTTCTGTCATATCGTACTTCACTCAGAATGCTTTTTTCTGTTTATTTAAAAGCTCTTACAATCATATGTAAAATCAACACAGATGATGAACAGAGAATCGATTCAGGCATTGGTTGAACCCTTCTGCAAAGAAGACCTACAAACAAACCATCCAAGAAAAAACAAATAACTTTGACGTGTTTGAAATACAGAGTTGCAGATTTACCATGGATACTAATAATGGTAATTGGATGATGTAATTAGCTAAATTGTCATGTCAATGGCACGAAGTCATGCAGATTGTACCACAAAAAGAAAAAGAGAGTCCGAGGTAATTGGATGGTAAGTTCTGCAGTATAAACTAGAGGTGCCTCCATTTTGCACATTTGAGTTTGAGATCAGTCCCACAGTGTCAAATTGATATTAATGAGATTAGTGAATGTCACAAGGCACAATGAAATGTGAACATTGACCCAGAAATCAATATTAGGAAGGATATTTTTCATATTTGCTTAATCTTCTGGAAAAGTCATCAAAATAGAAGGAAAAATTGTAAAAAAAAAAATGACTAAAGAATTTAAGTTGAAATTCACTGACTAGGACAATAATCAGCCATTCTGTGTGATGCCATCTTTTATACCTTGATACTCTATTGAGCATTACTAAAAACACACTTTTCATTACAAAGGTTCCTCTGGATAACAGCATTTGGTCATATGAGATCCATTTTTCCTTTTACATGTGCCTCATTAATTTTTCAAGTTCAACCTTTTTTTTTTCGGTCCACTTGGCTTGAATAGAAAATGTGGGAGACAAAGCTGACGAAAAATAGTCGAAGTACATTCACCCAGCTTAGTAGGTATGGGGGTCTCACCAAAATGACCAATTTTATATTGTACACATTTTCAGCCACAACCACAAAGGAGATATTTTAGGCTTTGTGCCTTCTGAAATACCTCTCTGCAGATCACATCCAGTTCTGTTTTGGAGATGGGACAAACAACAGAGGCAATGTTCACTAGAGAGTATTGGACTGTACTCTGAAAACAGAGTTACCTAAGGGCAGCAACAGATTGTGACTGCATGCTTTGACTTTTATCAAGAAGGAAGACAGACAAGCGTACATCATATGGAGAAATATCACGTTGTAGTTGCTGTTTCTTTTTGTAGCACTATCTATCTATCTATCTATCTATCTATCTATCTATCTATCTATCTATCTATCTATCTATCTATCTATCTATCTATCTATCTATCTATCTGTCGATCTGCCTGTCTCTGCCTGTCTCACTTGCTCTCTATATGTTGATCTATAAAGATTCTTGTTTATGGTGTCTGGTTGAGTTGGAATTGATAAAACTGTCACCATTTCCTCTTTTAACTAACAGTAGAGATACAGGATATATTTAAAAGGTTAAGATTGTATTATATCAAACAGTGAAGCCAGAATCCTGTTTTCTCGAATTGTTGGGAATTTTTTAAAATATTTAAAGAAATATACAAATGCATAATATGGCTGAATATGGAATGAAATGGGAGTAATCGCGACAAATTATTTTTCAGAATTTTGCCTGAGGTATTGTTTTATGAAAATGTATCTGTATATACACAGTAAATTGAGTTACATCTGTGCTGATTAATTTTTAAAATCTGAAAACAGAATATAATTTGAACCAAAAAAAAGGTGTTTAATTTGTGATTCATCTGAACTCTACGAACGCTCATGTGATTTTCTAGTTAAATTGTTCAGTAGCCCTAGTGACAGATTAGATAACAGGACAGCAAAAGTTCAGGATAACAAGCTCAATGCAGCTTCAAGGTTTGATTCAAATTGTATTCATTCCAGAGAAAGAAAGGCGACTGTCTTTTCCGGACGATTCTCTGTTAAAGTTGAGTTTTTCGCTGAGAACATGAGGACGACACAGAGCAAAGGTTACATATCAGCATCTAAATTGTTTATGTGCTTGTGATGGTTTGCCCCTGGATCTGTTGTTGTCATAAATAAATAATTTGCATGTCTATGAGACATCTTCTCAACAAAATGCCTCAGTGCAGTACTTCACTCAACCCAAGTGCAGGCAAATTCCAGTTTGCCCTCTTATTACTAAAAGGGAGGTGTGGCATAGAGATTTGACACTAAAGGTCTTGAGCTGGGGATTTTGGCTGTAGTCCTTTTCTGTGAAGCATGTCAGAACCTGCCTCATAGTAACAGAGTAGTTTGTTATGACTATTACCCAAGACAGCTGTGGTAATGCTGCCACCTGCTGTTAGGAATAACTGTGTGGGCAGGAGAGCGGCAGTGAGCCCTGGTGCAGTTTGTGACCGTCCAGAAAGTGTTCTAATTGAACTTATCTTGACACAATTATAAATCAGCCTGCCCTACATAGAAGATTTTGTTGTCTGATTTGTGCGTGCGTGCAGGTGTGCTAGCAGGCGTGCGCGCGTGTCCGTGTGTGTGTGTATTCTCCTCAGCATTCTTTATCCAAAAGGAATACTGTTTAGTTCAATATGAAATAGAAAACAATAGGGAGGGTATTTTACATCTTTTGTTCAAATACATTGGTGCTGGAGCTCATGTTAAACTGTTGCAGTAGTCGTGCAAACAATTTAAGTGCATAAGAGAGGTTAAGTTTGACCTAAACCGGAAAAGATGTCTTTTCAGAAAATTTCCCCATCATGATTAATAGAAACAATTGCCAGCTACTGTTTGTCAACTGCATTTTTCATGATGGACAGATGCATTTGAGAAAAACATGGAGCACTGGTAGAACTGGCCCTTTTCCCATTTAATAGCAGCTGGCATTTTTATTGTTCTGAGTGCAGGGCAAAATTGCATAGATATGGAAAAATGGTTTCTCACAGCAGCTTGTTAAAAAAGCAATTATAGACGCTCCACAATTGCCATTGTAGCGCATGTTCTCTTATTGGTGTCATGGCTTTCATTTACTCAGTTTGTCCCAAATGTCATCAGCTTGTGTGTGCGTGCATGTATTAAAAAGAATGTGCGTGATGGAGCAAAGTTGTGTGGATAAGAAAGATGATGCCGGGATTAAATTTGTTTGATGGCACCGAAATCTATCTTTTGAAGATTTATTGGCTATATTTGGAAATGGGATTCAAAGCAGTCATTGGGTATTTGAATGCTGCCATTACTGTGAAATTGTAGTCAATGAGCCCTGAGAAATAGCTATGATGTTTGTATGAGCAGAATGATAACCGCCTCTTATCGAACTGTTCACACTTTCTATTCCCTCCAGAAAGTGTTTGTCTTAAGTCCTTTGTCACGATTACTGAGAAAAGATAGGGATAATATCAAACATTTATTTCAAGGGGTTGTAGAGGATGTATTTCAATTCAAGGGAAACAGAAATACAAATAGAAACTGAAAGAATAAAAATAAAAAAAACATTGAAAAAAGGAAATAAAGAGTTACAGCTTTCACATTGAAATTGCTTTTTTTTTTTGAGTGGCAGTGCCAAATGTAAAACACACACACAATGGTAGTACATTAATTTGCTGTGAGGTAGAAGCACTAACCACTGCGCCACTGTGCCGCCCCCAGATACTTACTTATACACAAAAATATACAGGATATGGATGTGATATTAATTAGATTTCTGTAGTGTTTTGCAGTTGAACTTTGGCCTGGGAAAAACTGCGCACCTAATTTGTCAGATACTGGTGGATGTATAATGGACAAGTAAAATTAATGATTGCATCATTGAAGCGATATAGTGCAACAGTGAGAAATATTTGGGCTTCTAACTGCTGAAGCTAAAGTAAAATATTTTTGTGCAAGGAAGATATTGGGTTAAAATGACTAAAATGTCTAAAAGTTGCTAAATGATAAGTAATTATTATTGCGCAAACAGAAAGCTATGTCAGTGTTTGTATGCCAGTACTTGTTCTGCGATCTATTGGTTAAAGGAACCTGTACCAGCACGAATATCTCAAAGTGGCACTTGAAACAGCAGCTAGACTGGAATTTTTGGTTTTTATGACAGGTTATGATGCCACCTCTCAAAATATGTATCAACGGCCTCAGGGGGATGCACAGTTTCTGATCATTTGTATGACTGAATGCTTTTCTTTCCAAAAGGACTCGTGACTGATTTTGTTCCCATGCATGTTTGTGTCAAGTTGATAAATCTTTTCTCTTCTCCTTTCAGGAAAAGAGGAAACTGGTGATGAAGAAGAGTGTGACAATGGTAATGTAGCTCCATGGACCATTAACATGTTCAGAGCCCCTTGGCTCTTCTAGTGCTTTTTAGTGTCATTTGAATATCAAAAATTGAATTTTCTATTTGCTCCAGTTCAGTCTTTCCATGCAGTATGCTACCACTCTCGCAAAAACAGTTTTCTTATCACAGGAGCATGGAACAAAGAAATCCTTCAATTATGTATGGCTTCAGAAGTGACATTCTTTTCCCCCTTCTTTTTTGTCACTTAATATATGCATGTCTTTGTGGTTTCATTGCTCTCATACTGCAGTACAAAGACAAAGCTACATAAAGAGGAGAAATGAAAAGGCTGTTTGGGATAATATTGAAAGCTAAGTCAGGCACTAACACAGGACTGTTCCTCTATTTCTAGATTTTGAGGGAACTGAAGATGTGGGGATGGAGAGTCAGTACCAAGGTATGGGACCATTAAAACAAAATCAAGGCTTCATGCACTGAGGGCTGTGTTACAATATACAATCATCACAAGTCATGGATAGGCAGGACTTCACACTGATCAGTCTGCTCGCGCTGGTCTGTTTGCACCCACCCGCCGGCCTGAATGACTAAAGGGCGGAAGCACTCACTCCGATCATCATGAGGTTCTTCAAGAGAGTGGTGCTGGCCCACATTCAGAACGACATCCCGGAAACCCCGGGCCCCCTGCAATTGGCATACGGGCTCAACATATCCACCTCCGATGCCATTCCACCCCCCTCCGCTACTCTATCTCCCACCTAGAAAACAAAGATTCCTACATGAGGGTGCTTTTCTTGGACCACAGCTCCGCATTCTATACAGTTATTCCCCACAAAATCACAAACAAAATGTCCACCTTTGGCCTGCACCCCACCATCTGTGACTGGTCCCTCGACCTCCTGACTGGCAGACTCAAGTCTGTCAGGATACGTACTAGGACCTCAGCCAGCATCACCATGAACACGAGCACTCCTCAGGGATGTGTCCTCAGCCCCATCCTCTAAACCCTGTTCACCCATCACTGTGTCGCCCCCCATGAGGACAACATCATACGGAAGTTTGCAGACGACACCGCAGTGATAGGACGCATCACTGGCAGAGACGGAATGGCCTATAGCATGGAGGTGGCTAGTCCGGTGAGGACCTCACCTGGTCCCTCAGAACCACGCCGACAGTTAGGAGGGCTCAACAACAGCTGTGCTTCCTGAGGAGGCTGAGGAGGTTGGCGTAGCGCCTAAGATCCTCAGCAACTTCTACAGCTGCATTGTGTAGAGCATCCTGACCAGCTGCATCACCATGTGGTACGGCAGCACCACTGCTCTGGACCACAGACGCCTGCAGCGAGTGGTGAAGACTGCAGAGAGGATCACCAGAACCCCACTGCCTTCTCTGCAGAGCATCTGCCACAGCAGAGTACACAGGAGAGCTGCCTCCATCGCCAAGGGCCACACCAACCCTAAACATGGACTGTTCACACTCCATGTTTCCGCCGGAGATACAAGTGTGTGAAGAACAATATGACTGAAGAACTCGTTCTACCCAACTGACATCATAATCCTAAACGGCAAACACTCATTCTTCTTTTCTGCATTTTAAATGCAGCACTGCACGTAGAACTACTACCATTGAAACTGTACTCACCATTGCATCTGCACTTTGTGAGTTGCACACCAAGCTGCCCTTAATGTTTTACTTGCACTTGCGCCGTTTATATTTATGATAATGTTTACAATGCCTATTTATTGCCACAACAAAACCAAATGTACTGTGGACAGCAAAGGAAGAATTTCATTGTACAGGGAAACATGTTTCCACACTGTACATATGACAATAAACACTCTGAATCTTGAATCTTGAATCTTGAAACCCTACCAGACGACCATGGCTCTCATTTATGTGCCATTGGACGGCTGAAGTTTGAATTAAAATCTAACATTGGCTTTGCGTAAGAGCAATGTCTCTCATCATGAATCTCTACTTCATTGTCTACATTGTTTATGATTAACATTCTGGATTTCCATAACAGGCTAAAAGCAGTGACACTCCTCCCTCTCCTCTCATCTTTCTTCCAGTGTTATTCCTCAGGACTATACACGGATCTTCTCTTAATTATAGTTTTACAGAAATTCTATTTGAATATTATCTTAAATGTGTCCCTGGGATCCTATCCCAGACTATACATAGGTCATTACTTTCCCATGAGAACTAAAAATAGGCTTACAAGTACCTACAACACACAAGAATAGAGGCAAATGCTCACTACTTTGTTGGTGATTATGACAGCAAGCCATTCTCTGGTTCAAGTACCCATAGTTCACTATAATGTCCAAATACCCTCCATATTTTATAAAGTTTCTTCAGGAAGCAAAACATTCATCACTCAGAAATGTTTGAAACACAAGTATTCTCTCTGAGCTATATTGAGCATCCACAATAAAATAGCATCACCAACTGTCTTAAGCCACCACTAATGTTTGAGTTTTTCTCTGACAAGTTTCTTTTCCTTTGTCGAATACAAAGAGAAAACACTCTGTCACTGTCACTAACATTTTCTTTGTAATGTTACCCTTAGCATTAATAAAATATAAAGCTTATAGCTTTTGATTTGTTTGAAAATTTGACCTCCTATGTGTATTGCTGTATTAGTTTAAAATCTTCTATATTTTTACTCGTATTTTGTTTTTGGTGACTTTTCAGATGAAGATTTGGGACATGATGAACTAAACCAAGAAAACAAATCTGATCAAATTAAAAACCCAGACAAAGATGAAAATACCAGCATTGACAGCAGCAAAGATGAAGATAAAGGCACTGACTATGACAAAGAAAAGGAGGAACACATAGGTATGTACAGAAGAGCCAACCGAACCATAATAAAGTTCAAGATGTTTACTTGATTGTCCTTCAACCAATATTCTGAATATCGGATAAGTAGTTTTAAGATAGTCAGTCTCAAAGATGGACAAAACGGAATAAATTTTGATAAAAATCATAAACTCCTTTGCATAGAAAGAAATAATATGGGCATTGCCTTTTTTCTGGCGGTCTAATATTGTTAGCAGACAGAGACATGTAAAACCTTGGTTGTCTACTCTAAATAATGTCTTCCTCACAATGCATGAATCTATGCAAAATATGACTGCACAGCATCAGGAAAAACGTTCTGAAGAAAAATTGTGGCTTAGACCATGTAAAAAATTATAAATTGGATTTTCGATCACCGATGAGACTTCATCATATGCACAAAAGAAACCAGTTGCACTGACCTGGTTGGAGATTTCAAGGGTCAAGCTTTGTTTTGCAGGCACACAGCTTTGTTCACATGTCTGAAAAGACACAGGTATAATGTCAAGGTTAGTATAATAAACACTCCTTTTTTCTTTAAAACAGAGGAAGAGCCAACTGCTGCTGCAAAGACTGCAGATGATGATAATGATGATACAGCGGAATCTAACATTGAGATGGAAGGTAAGATCTGAATTTTATTTTATCTAGACTTAGCATGATGTACTAGATTTAATCGGTTCTGTTTATTTACTGTGTATTTTGTTGTAAATAAAGGTTGAATTTGTCTTGCTCTATTCCAATTTGCTTTTCTTACTGGAACGACTCTCTTATGATCAAAAGTGTGGATAAGATATCTAAGAATGCAACTGACTGTAGCGAATATGAGTCTTCTTTTTGCCATCAGTGGCTTCAGTGGTGTTCAGAGTTGGATTGTCATCTTATTTTATTCGCATCTTAAGCCTAGTCCAGATGTTCCCACACACTTTGACAAAAGTAGTTCATCAATTTATGAGGTTTTTATACTGTATATTAAAGGATAAATGATCCATTTGGGCATTTGGTCCTGACATCACATTTGTTGACTGTAACTGCAGCTAAACCTACTTTATAGGATGTATTTCGGTAGTAATCGCTGACTCCAAGTGAATATATGCTATAAATAATATATGGCTGATGTAATCACTGATTAACAATGTTCCCCAAAGAAGACGAGGTTAGAATTTTGAACCCTGGGCTCAAACACCACTGCATTTACTCACTCAAAGATCTAAGTGACTTACCTCCATTTCACTCTGTCTTTGAGTGACATTCAATTAATTGAGGGGAGAGTGAACATTCCTGACAGATCTATCTAAGATAGCTGTCTACTTTCTCACTGAAAAGCCATTGGAATACGTCCTATAAACTTTGCAGCCTTTCCATCAATGGAAAGCTTCACTCCAGCCTGTTGATTGGGTTGCCTGGGCATGCCAGTGTCAATGTCTGGGTCTGGCTGCTTGGTGGCACCGTCAAGGAGTAAACAGTGGTGTCACTCCTGATTGCAGGCAGATTGCATTTTGTATGAAGGAGCAGGACCTGAGCAAAGTGCAGAACCAAATTGTCTGTGATATTGAATCTCATGCAGGCCAAGACAGGCTGGCCTAGCCATGCGTAACCAGCTATTCACAGGACAAGACCAAATGATTCCCTAGCAAATATCCTTTATTAAAAAATAATGACTGTAATCAGACTCCCTGATACTGGCCACAGAGGTTAAATCAATTTTTTTGTAAAGATGAAAGGAATGTGTAAAGAATTTAAGATATTCCAACAAAACTAAATGTAAAGTTAAAGTAATGTCCACATTCCAAGTCATTATTAATGAGTGTTTGTGGAGCTTTGTCTTTGATTTTGACTTTGTCTTAAACTCGCATAGAAAAACAAAATCATCAGCACAAATAATTAGAAGAATGTATTGTGAGACATTTTTTTATTACCATTCTGCAATTGCCCAATTTTAATTGAATAGGTAAAATAAGTTAATAAATAAGTAAGCAATACAATGGACTTGTACCATGCAGAGTTTTTGCAAATTGTGCTGTCCACGCTGGACAATTCTGGCATAAGACAAATTTTAGATGAACTTTATTGAGGACAGAGAAGAAAAATCCATGATGGTAGTGTACATTTAAAGAAAAATCTGTCAAACCAATGAATGTTCTGGTTACCTTTTTTTGTCAGTACATCCACTCTCACTACACTTCAATTAATTAAAATTTTTGGTCTCACATAGTAATGTCAGACATCTCGCCTTGAAAAGACTACCATTTGCAAATTTGTGGCCAACTATGGCCAAACTCTTAGATAAATGTTAGGCTCTTAGTCAAGCGAGAGGGGTACTCACTGCTTTCTTTCTACTGTGTTTCATTTTATGGGCTACAGAGCTGCTAAGAATATACTACATTACAGGCTGGCCAATGACTAATACCACACTGCGGCCCAATAATTGTTTCCTCCATATGATATCGTACAAAATTCAAAAATAAAAACTTTTTTAATTATGCTAAGCTGAAATGAACAGTAACTGAAGAATAATTTAATTTGCACTTATGACAGCATTCTTTTCTGGTGTTTTAAGTAAAATCACAATAAAGGTATCAACTCTGTCCCCATAGAGATAGGAAAAGAGGAAGCTTTAATGATTAAACAACTTTGAAATAAAGTCTGAGTCCGAGCACACAGCAATAATGTGTAAATAGGAGATTATTAAACTCGCTTAAATGAAATAGTTGTAATGTTACGGCAAACTGCAGCCTTTATTGTTAATATGTTATGTTAATATGTTGATATCAGTCCATCTATCAATAGTTTCGTCATAGTTTCATGGCCGTTTGAGCCATGTTTTCTGAAGCTGACTTCAAACCAGCCACAGCTATGGATGCAGTGCATGTTTGAATCACCAGCTTGGCACTTCATATGTTTGAACATTGTAAAAGGAATTGTCTCCTCCCCTCCGGTCACATTATACACATTTATGGTGATGTACTAGAGACCGACATTTCCCTGTAGTTTGATTAAACTACTACCATTGAATTTATACAGAAGTATAAGTATCCACATGTTCTCAGTCGCCAAGATTCTCTGTTGGTGGCCT
This sequence comes from Fistularia commersonii, assembly GCF_037954325.1. Classification (NCBI taxonomy): domain Eukaryota; kingdom Metazoa; phylum Chordata; class Actinopteri; order Syngnathiformes; family Fistulariidae; genus Fistularia; species Fistularia commersonii. The sequence goes on from NC_141285.1 coordinate 11,210,067, forward strand.
GCTGTTTGCACATCCCTCAGTATTGCATATACGGAAATTGATATCACAGCTAAAAAGCCCCAACTCAACTCACTCTAGATGATAAAAAACAAAGGAATAGGATCGTTTTCTCTTATGTCTGGTTTTACCCTAGTTTCCATCATATTTCTGTTTATTAGTAAATTTCTTTTTTTCTCTGACCACTTTTGTTTTTAGAAATCTGTGCAATCTGTAATTAGAATACTACCTTTTGTTTTTCATCTATTCTCTGTGTATTCTAGCAATTATTAGTGGTTTAACCTTTTTTTTTGTGTCAGATAAACAAAATGAATTTAGCACGATATAATTAGTATCTCAGTTTTTATTGGAAATTTAAGGATCCAGAGAGCCATAACAACTGAACAAATATTGTATTCTGAGGTGTTTATATAGATCTGTAGAAAATTCATGTGGAATAGAGATGTGTAATATAAAAGCAGAAGAAAGATTTTATATTTTATTGCTCTGTTTTTTGTATTATATTCATTAGGTATCTGTCTGAACAGGAAATGAGATTCTATATCTGATATTTCTGTGATATTTGCCTCACCAAATTGAATCAGAATTCAAAGCTCCTTTATTCATGAATATCCATAATATCCTTTAAGAATGGAAATAGAGGTTGTATTTGTTTTGTGTTTGAAATATGTAGCTACCTTCAGATGGTCTGGTGAATTTTGAGTGGGCCATCGCTTGACTGAGCTCATAGAACATCCATAGATTAAAATAAACTGACTTTGCCTAAAGCAAGAAATACATAAATTGAAATAGGGAAGAGTAAAGTGTTTTTCCTTCATGGAGTGTTATTTTCCTACAGGAGTCGATTGATAATTTTTTAGCTGAGAAGGTGAGATTTAATGGTCACAAGGATTTAGTGTCACCCAGTCACAAGAAGCTCCTCCCTATTGCAAACCAAACTTTGATCAAGTTTTCCCTGCTAAATATTTGCACGTTGCACTTCTATTTCTAACAAGGCCAAGATTTTGAGTTCAGTTTTTTTAATTATTCTACCAATTGTACATCTAAGCACAGACAGTCCTACGATTTAGGCAAAATCCTCTATAACAGTGCTTCAATAGCTTTTATTAAGGTTTTCACTACTACAGACAGAATGATGGATGAAAACACTATCTGGCTATTTGAGGTTGCCTAAAACAATTCTTTGGCAAGGTAGTTGTGTTTAGGCGAAAGGGACAATTGGGGTACAGACTATAATGGCCTTCTAAAGCCAAGCGAGGACCTTGCAGGGGAATGGAAGGGGGAAGTGGAAGTGGGCGCTGACCAAGCGAGCCATCAGCGAGTGGCTGTTCCAACTAAAAAGGAACAACAAGGCACAATTATATCAATCTGGAGGCTGTTTGCGCTGATATTCCCACTGCTTACATTTTCCTTTCTGGTCTGTTTTTTCTGTTGTGTTTCTTTTCTAACAATGCAACACATAAGTTTTTGTTTGTTCATGTTACTTTACTATCATTATTTTTTAACTTGTTATCTCCAGTTGCTGTATCCCGTAGTGCCAGGATGTGTCAAGTATTGATAAGTGTAACTGCTTTGCTCAGCAATGTCACAATCGTTTACTGTATGTAAAGCCTTGAGCAGAATGCCCAACTGCATCCACATATGGTGCTGAAAAATCACATGCACATCATGCACGCACCTCTCTCCCTTGTGAGATCCACAAATGATTATAAAAAAAATGCATCTAAAATGGAGGGGAAACAAATCCTGGTCTAACTGGCAACGCGAATAGATTTTATTCCCTTCATTGTAATGCTTGAGGGATGTTATTGATTTCTGTCTTACTCCCTCAGTTGTGCAGTTTTTGGGTAACGGAATAACAAGCTGACATGAATGGCTGTCTGAAATCTACCAGACACACTAATGTGATGTTAAAGTACACAGAACACCACCACATCACCGTACTGTTACCGTGTAGTGCTGCTATTATCCTTAAAAATCTCCAGACCTGTGCCAAATCAAAGACTTAGGCTGTCTTTTAGTAGTAAGAATAAATGCAATGAATTTAATTAATGATTATATTCCCGGGATTTGTCGATATGTGTTCTGTGGTCTAAAGAAGAAGAGAGGATTTGAAGCTTTGTTTAATTGGCTTATTTGTGCCCTTATGTCACAGTCTTTTTGTGAACAATGGGACATGGGAATCTACTTCACTGACTAATGAGGACAGCACACAATTAACCTTTGGCATAATACTGTATACTGTAACATCAAGTTCTTCTTCAGGGAGGGACTTTGGCCACAACTCGATGAATACGGTTGGTTATCGTTGTGGTTTTATCGTTGTTTAAGCTATAAAGTCCAAAAACATTGGCCACAGTACAAATTGCAGACCTGTTGTGACACCTCTTGAGTATAAAGACTACCCATTTTTTCATCGAAGCTTTTGTCATTGAATTCCGTTTGACCCCTTATTTATGTGGTAATTTTGAGGTCACTGGATATAAAAATATGAAATGTCTCCTTATTCTATGGAGCATCGTTTGGTTGTAGTGAGTTATTTACCTTAAATACGGCAGAACCGTCACTAATTTTGCAATGCACTCATGTAGATGAGAAACAGGGGCGACATGCAAAGGATCGTCATCATTTATCTGGAGGTAGAGAATAGTCCAACAATGTGCACAATGTCCATTACGCTGGTCACCCCTGGCCCTGAAGCTCACATCAAAGAGAGGGTGCCTCATTGACTGCAAGGGACACACTTTTTCTGCTTTCCTTTGAAGCTCCTCTTTTGATCAGCCCTCTTGTTTCAACCCTCTGTTTGGTTCTCTACAATCACAAATGAATCGAGTCTATGCGCAGTGAGAATTTATCAGACGAAAGACATGCATCAAATATGTATTTGTTTCATCTTAAACATATTCTAGTCACAAGGAACACATTCAAAATGCCAACAGATACAAGACAGTGGTTGTTATCTTAACTTGTTGCCCATGTGCCTCCAAACAGTTTTCTCACTCTCTTTGATTTGATTTTAGTCTTGTTTGATACCAAAAGTAACCCCAACAGAGATGCTCAATGACAATTCTGTTGTTATACCTCAAAGCAAGCAAGTTTTATGTATTTCCTTCAAGTGCAGGTGACATGTCAAAAGAATTAAGAAGAAATAAGGTGAAAATCAGCAGCAGCATTTTAACGTTACATTTCATTTTTACTCATTTTGTTATTGTTGTATCTGTCTGAACAGTTGCTTCAAATAAATGGTTCATGTTGTTAATAAGTCAAATATATAATTGCTGTTGAAACTTAATTATTACTATGACAATTTTGACTTTACAATGGACCACACCATTAAATAATGGTTAAAGTGTAATGACTTTTAAGTGATAGGTTTCCCAATATATCAATGATTATAATCAGAGAAGTAAGACAAATAATTATTTGCACGATAGCCAAAAAAAAGGTAGTGCTGCTTAATGTCTCTGTTGTGCCTCGTCGTGATGTCTATCGCATATCTATCGTGCCAGGAATGTTAGTAAAATACATTTGGGTTGTCCTTTTTTGCTTTCCAGATAGATACTTGCCTTTACTTTCTGACCCTTCCTGAGGCGTCGAACTTACTAGGACACAACTTCTAAGGGCATCTTCTCTTTGGCTATGTTTCATGTCGCAACAATTTTCTTTCACAGCCAGCACCAACACTTTATTAGACATGCCATTTTGTAGACACTGTAACCTATCCATCACAATCTTGACTTTGACCTTGTCTCAAATCTTTACGCTTTCATTTTTTTCTGCCTATAACAAATCATCTTCAATAACTTTCTGCTCGATGTATCCTACCCTTTTCTGATGTTATAATCAGATAATCAATGTTAGGTCG